>NC_133620.1:96215402-96841652 GCF_048593235.1 Sminthopsis crassicaudata | reverse complement strand
ATGCTAAGATTCTGTGTTTCTCTTGGGGTTCATTTTTTTCTGAGGGCTCAAGAAGAGTCTAGCAAGTTATTATTTATGGAAACTGCCTGATTTGGGGAATTGATACTGGGGAGAGATTCACTGATTTCTAGATAGGAGACTGTTTCAAACTTATAGACTTTCCACTAAGAACAGTTCCCAGGAATAGATATCTAGAGAGATTGGGGCTCACAAGGACAAACTGGAACTTTGTTCTTGGAATCCATAGGGGAGCCCTCATTTCCAGGCTCTATTATTATTATCCTATTGGTCAGAGCACTTTGGCTTCTATCATACTTGGAGCCAAATCAAATTACAGAGGAAAGAGATTTTCTGAGAGGCAAAGCCCCTTTTTGTCTTGGATTAAAGCGAGACTAGGACTAGGAATCACACTTTCTCTTCCTTCCTTCTCTCTCAAATATACATGCAACAAAAGAATACAGTAGACTCACTGAAAAGGCAGCAGGATACCCTAATGAGCTCATTTCCCCACTTGTTTTTGACACACCCACCTGGCCCTTTGTTTCCTCTCAGGCAAAAATGCTGATGATCCTTCTTTAACTCAAAGTCCTGTGCTTATACCTGGAGATCTTCCTTCTTTGCCTTTTCACTAAGCTGTTTTCCAGTGTACAATCAAAAAGGTCCTGAAAGTCCATCTCCTCCATAAAACCTCTGCTTTATGAAGAATGGAAACTCAAATCTCATTTATCCTATCATGACACCCAAAAGTCCCTGACACAGTTTGTCCTGCAACCTAAGTCATATTCAAAACCTAAAAGATGTACCCTAGGTGAATATCTGTTCAGGTGTGTGTTCAGTATTTATCACTTAGTTGTCTGTATGTTCTTTCTGTAGGTGAGATTGTGATAATCCTTTTGTCTTAGACTGGTATCCCTCTTCATGTCATTTTTGTTGCCTGTCTTCAATAAATGTTTGTTGAATAAATGAATGAATGATTATGATAGTGATGTCACTTTGGTACATTTTTAACTTAAGAGAAATTTCAGTGAAGAGCTAGGTTTGCAGGATTAGCTCTCCATTTTGTTTTCCAGTAGAGAGTTATAGGTTTATGATATTTAACAGCTAGAAAGAACTCCTGAGGTCAAATTGTCCTTATGCACCCATAAGACTATATAATTTCTCTCCTTAGAAACCTCCAATGACTCCTCATTTCCTACCACTTTACAGGTAAGAAAACTGAGGCCTAGAAGTCAGAAGCAGCTTTCCCAAAGTCACAACATAGTAAATGATACAGCTGGGATTTGAACTGAGGTTCTCTCATTAGAGAGTCAACTATGATTCCCTTCCCCTTAAAAGATTAAAATATAATTGAGAAATATTCAGCAAAATAAAAAAATATAAAAAAAGAAACACAGATAACATTACATTTTAAAACTGAGTTGATATATAGCTGTAAGGATCTTTATATATGGATGAATAGTATTGTCCCCATTTTTAGATGAGTCTGACATCATGGCCCTACATTCAGGCTGATGACAGTAGCCAAGAAATCAAGTGGCCTCAGGGGCAAAGAAAATCAAGAGACTCATTTTGAAGATTTGGTGTTTAGAGATCAGAAAAGCTTAGAAGAGACTAAAAGACAAAGCTCTCCAGTCCTAAGGAAGGAGCTGAATTCCTGGGAAGCTGCTGTGGTCACCAAGGCCTGAGAACCAGGGCTTTGTCCTTCACATTCTTTTCTCTCTGGTTGTGGGTCTAGGCTCATCTCAGGTCTTTCCCCACAAGGGGCCCTTTCCCAAGAGCCCATTCCTAGGGCACTAAAGGGATGACTACGGCATGACATGATTGGAATGGTAAACAGGCAATAAAGAATAATGAGAATAAATCAAAACAACTCCTAGCCGGAGGCCAAAACTCAGTGCTGGCACCTCTCAGACTAAATATATATAAAGCCACGTGCAAAGGCCAGAGCTTGGAGCTTATTCTGGCTTCTTCCCCCATGACACATGTTATGACAAGAAAAGATCCCTTCATTATATGTCCATTGAGATATTGTTTCCAAACATACCACAAAGGAGAAGTAAATTAAGGAATATCTATAAATTTTTCTTAGCCCTTCTCCATGTGGCCACATGCCTATGGTCACAATGGGAACTTAACTCTTAGCTCACTGTGTCTTCACTCTGCTTCCCAAACAAGATTTTTGATGCCAACAGTGTTAACGATGGAAAAAAAATCAAAAACATTTAGATGGGAAGACCTGGATTCTAGTCCAGTTTGTCCAACAAGGCAAAGTCACATGGGACCTTTGAATCATTTGAATCTCTCTTGAATCATTTATGAAAAATGAGGAAGTCAGACTGGATCTCTAAGGTGTCTTCTAGCTTTTCTGATATTGGTCAGTAGGCGTAGCTAGCTTCAGAAGCCCTAATCACACATGTGTCTTCATGATGCCTCTATCAAATGAGATGCCCCAGAGGCAGACTCTTCCAAATGAAGGGCAAAACTGTGGCTGGGGGTCCTGAAGGATACCCATACTTGTCCAATGGATGGAGAACAGAGAAAACAGCTGACCAACTCTGGCTCCCTCCGATAACACTTTTCAAGACTCCCAGAAGTCCCTCTTCTGTCAGCTCTTTGTGGCAACAGAGCTTCCTGGAGTTTGACAGGACCTCGAGACAGAGCCTGTCCAAACTCTCAGGTCACGTGCCTAGTCTCAGAGAAGAGTAATAAAGACTGCATGGCTTACTTTTTTCATAAGATCACAATTCTTTAGAGTTGGATATATCTATATCTATATATAAATCTAGCACATCCCCTGTTTTTGCATATGAGGAAACAGTTGTAGAGCGATTAAGTATCTCGTTCACAGTCACATAGCTGAGAAATAGCAAAGCTGAGGTCCAAACCAAATCCTTGATGTACCTTTGGGGCATCTGGTGGTACCATGGATAGAACTTAGTTCAGACGTGGCCTCTGATATTTCATAGCTAGGGAAGTAACTTCATCTGTGTTTACCTCAATTTTCTCAACTATAAAATGGTGCTGCTTATAGCAGCTCTATCTCAGAGTGGTTGTAAAGATTAAATGAGATAATGTTTGTAAAGCACTTAAGCTTAGGGTCTGGCACTCAGTAGGTGCTCAATAAATGTTTATTACTCACCCTACATTACCTGCTACTGCTGATAGTTTATATTTAGGCTGTTTTATAGTTACAAATTATTTAGATACATTAACTCATTTCATAATAATTATTATTTCTGTTTTACAGATGAAAAACTAGAACTCACAGACTAATTCTTCTATATACATGGAAACCTTCTCAGGGGAAGTTGACCTGAAGTGACCAGGAGTTAGTTAACCTAGGCAGTAGGGCTAGTGACAAAATTATAGGAAAGTGGTCATAGGGAGATTCTTCTCTCATTCCCAGCAGATAAGACAAGGAACTAGGCTTCCAGAAGATGTCCAAGTTCATGATTTTTGCATTTAACATGTATCCTTAATATGTAAAAAATGAATGTACATGTATAACAAAAGCATTTTTGCATGTAGCTAGGGAAGGCAAAAATACTAAATAAAAATACAATATATACTTGTATTTAACATGTAACTTAGTTTGAAAGCTTCAGAAAACAATTGATATCCTATCTCCTGGGCAAATTGAAGAGAGAGTTACAGTATGTAGTAAACACCATTTTAATTAGCTCAATGCTAGATCCTATAAGAGATACAAAAAAAGATACCTTCTGAAATCTTCTGCTTCCCAGTCCATAACAAGAAGAAAAAGACCCCAGTATCTCTTGCCTTAGCTAATGTTTCATAATCTTAGAGTTTGGAGAATCCATCATTTGCTTTCTTAATTAGTAAATTAATTATTCTCTTCAATATCCTTCCCAAAGTTTATCCTGCCTCTGTTTGAATACTTTTAGTGATGGGAAATTTACTGCTTCATAAGGGATCCCATTCCAGTGGTCCAATTCTAATGGTGGAAGTTTATTCTCTGGAGAAACTAGATGGCACAGTGGATAGAGTATTGGCCCTGGCATCTGGATAAATGGAGGTCAAGTCTGACCTCAAATACTTGCTGTGTGATCCTGGACAAGTCACTTAAGCCAGAATGCCTTAAAAAAAACAAGAAGTTTATAATTCTTTTAATTTGAAATTGGTTTTCCTCTAACGAATTCAATTCACTTTGATTTTCTTGCCATAATGCTGTACTGGAAAGAGTGCTGAGTTTGGAGTCAGGATTCACTGGTTAAAATTCTGGCTTTGCTACTTCCTACCAGTATTACCTTAGAAAATGACATCACCACTCTAGACCTCAGTTTCCTTATCTGGAAAATGAGGAGGTTGATCTAGATAACTCTTCATGCCCCTTTTAGCCCTAAATCAAAAATCCAATGGAGTCTAAGAGGCAGGTAGGTGGTATAGTAGATAAAATACTGGAGTTTGAATTTAGACTCAAGACACATACTGGTTGTATGACCGTGGCCAAGACATTTAATCTTAGTCTAACTCAGTTTCCTTCTCAGTTGTTGTTTTCTTGATTAGTCATGTCTGATTCTTCATGACCCCATTTGCTTTATTTTTTGTTTGTTTTTTGCAAAGATATTGGACTGGTGTCTCATTTCCTTCTTTTTTACAGATGAGGAATTGGGGCCAACAGTGGCTTGCCAGAATGTCCACTCACACAGTTAATAAATGTCTGAGGCTCCTAATAAATGTCAGATCCTCCTGACTCCAGGTCTGGCACTTTATCTAGCTGCTACCTAACTGTCTTTCCTATCTGTAAAGTGGGGTTAATAATAGCAATTGTGTCCCAGGATTGTTGTGAGGATCAAATGATATTAATTTGTAAACCTAACAGCATTATGTAAATGCTATTATTACTGTTGAAAATACAACTGTCTCCTTCAAGGCCGTGACTTAATGTTGTGTACCTTTCTAGGATGTCATGCCACCTGGGCAGATAGTAAATATGGTGGGGAGAGGAGAGAAGGAGGGGAATAGTTTCTAAAAGTAGGGGCTCCTAGGATTGAGGGGTGTGATGTCCCAGGTGATATCATTGGAGTGTGGTGTACATGTGATGAAGTTCATTACCAACAACCCCAGTTCTCTATCTGCAAGCCCAGGGAAAAGCTGAGCTGTCATACATCACTAGGCAAATACCCAAGGGACCCTTGGGATACTCCATCAGGGCAAGAGAATTAAAATCTCCTTGACAACTAACCCAGAACAAAACAGGGAAGGTCAGGGGCTCTAAGGGCAAAAAAGTCCAAGAATTCTAACTTTCCTTCTCCTCAAGCCCAAACTTTAGGCAATTTTCTGGTGTTCTGAACATATAAAATAGCTCAACCTGCAACTGGTCAGCTAGCTCATTGACTCCCTTGCCTCCTGAGTGGTCACAGTATTTCAGCCATTCCCTGAAGAGAAGACATGGTCAGGAAGGCTATGACTGAAGCTCTCCCACCCTCAGTGGATTTTAAGAGTAAATGACTTTTCATCAACTCCTCAAATAATGATCATTAACTCTCACTGATTCGATGGAGATGATCAGGCTTCAAACAATGTGGCAGACACATAAGGAAGCTATTATGCAAATGTAAAAATAGAGTCTTGCATACTTTCCCCGTTACACCACTCTAATTTCTGATGGCTTTTTAGTGTGAAGTCAAATTTGGTTTCTGTCTGTCTCCCCCTCTTTCCCCCACCCCCCAGATTGGTGCCCTCATTCTCCAGCATGTGTGTCGTACTGTGGGAGGAGAAGGATTACTTTTATTTTTAACATCTATTTTTTGGGCTGTTTTTCATGCAAAGTGCTGCTTTTATACCTGAAGCATTATCTGCCAGGGTGTACACCCACCAACTAGAATGCTTAGAAGGATCCAGAAAGCTCAGCAGGTTTGGTAGAGAGGCCAAGAGAGGGTTAGAAAAAGAAGATTCTACCCTGATAATAGGGTGGAGAAGGTAAGGAAATGAGTCTTGGGATGACAGGAATATGATGTCAGGGTGACCCTGGACTGGGGTTTGACCTCTGCCTACAGGAACTTTACCAACCATCCTAGTTCATGGGCATTCTGAAATCTGCCTCACTTAAAAGTCTTGAGCTCTCAAGCCCCAGTCACTGATTGAATTCTCAATCTTTGAAAGCAGGGCCTTCTTTTGAGTGATTATTCACCCACTTAGAAAATCTGAAGGTTTCTGTTTCTTAATTCCCTCTTGTTTTCAGGAGAAAGCCTTTCCCATGATGTGAACCTACCCAAGCTAG
Organism: Sminthopsis crassicaudata; assembly: GCF_048593235.1. NCBI lineage: Eukaryota > Metazoa > Chordata > Mammalia > Dasyuromorphia > Dasyuridae > Sminthopsis > Sminthopsis crassicaudata. The sequence continues at coordinate 96,835,408 of NC_133620.1, read as the reverse complement.
GAAAGTTGTCTTCAGATCCATCAGAGGGACTGGGGTAGTCTTCAAAGACACAACCATCTTGAGGTAGGGGATCAGTGTCTTGATCTCCTTGTAACCTGAAAGAGGAAAAGGGGATGGTCATTTGTGGAAAGTGCTTTGAAGACCATTTATGGGCAAATCTGGTCTCAAAGATAAACCCCTTCCTTCCAGGAAGACTCATCAACCTTGCCTCTTGGCCTGGGCAAGAATGGATCTTCTCATCATTACCACTTACCCTTCTCTCTCTCTCTCTCTCTCTCTCTCTCTCTCTCTCTCTCTCTCTCTCTCTCTCTCTCTCTGTCTCTGTCTCTCTCTCTCATTCTCTCTCTCTGTCTCTCTCTCTCTCTCTCTCTGTCTCTGTCTCTCTCTCTCTCTGTCTCTCTCTCTCTCTCTCTCTCTCTCTCTCTCTCTCTCTCTCTCTCTCTCTCTCTCTTCTCTCTCTCTCTCTCTCTGTTTATCTCTCTTTCTTTCTCTGTCTCTCTGTCTCTCTCTGTCTCTCAAACACACACACACACACACACACACACACACACACACACACACACACACACACGCTTCTCTAAATATACCTTGATCTGCCGCAAGGGGACCACATAGTCTTCTGGACAAGCCCAGTTAAGAGAAGAAGTGTGTTGCTCTAGAGGGCATTGGGGTTCACCCACCACTTTACCTACCCCAAAGCTGTAACTAGGTCACAGAAAATATTTAGAGGGTTCTTCAGTACCTGAAATCCTTCAGCAAAGTAACAAGTGAGTTTAGCACTTAGTTAGCAAGATTTTTTTTTGGCCCAGACTTGTGATATCATTCTTTTAGGAGACTCCCTATACCTAGGCAGATTGGCATCTGTTCAGCAATTTATAGCCTTGCAAATTAGCTCAGGGTCATTGAGAATAACTTGCTAAGAGGCTATATAGTCAGTACATGAGAGCTGGAATTTGAACATAGATTTTCCTGACTCAGAGGACAGCTCTTTATATATATAATGCTCCTATAGTTTCTTCTCTGACAACTTTCCCCTATATCCTTGATCACATCCCAGTGAACATCTCCCAGATCTTGCCAGGACATATGCATTGCTAGCTAAGGCTTTGCCTGTCCTTTGAGCTCAGTATATTCTTTTTCTCAGAAATGTGCATGATCTGCTGAATAGAAGTGGTGACATCTCCCCCAATCCTTTGATCAAACTTGTTTTTTTCTTCTTCTCCACAGAAGTCAGGAAGTCAAATTATTCAATTATGGGTCACACAGCTAATAAGTCTAGGAATCAGGGTGTCTTTGTCAAACCATTCAATGTCAATTATCCCTGTCCCCTCTTTGATTGAGATCAGAAACTCTTGGATGGGACATTGCAGAGGCCAAGGTGACCAGGATACTAGAGAAAAACAAGGGCTAGGCTCAGCCTTGGGACCAGAGGGTTCATGGAGAAGCCACATCTGGGCTGGGCCAGCTGTGGTAGCTGGAGACAAGGTTGTGGTCCTGAAACACAATGCCAACCGGGCAAGCAAGCCCCAGGAACAAAGGGGCAGTGGGTTTTTTATATAGGTAATTTCCATAGTTGTTCAGAACTGCCCACTTGCTGGCCCACTGTCTCTGGCTAAATGGACTCTTTGGCAGCTAGGCAAACGAGTGGGACTAGGGGTGTTCAAAAGGGAGAAGGGAGGAGGAAGTGAGCTAAGGAACAAACTCTTTAGTAGTGTTTCTGGCTCTTTCTCTCATTTTTTCATTTTTTCCTGTTACTACCCTTCATGTTTTCTTCCTGACTTCGTCAATGCATTTGTTGCCTAAAATTACCTTATGTCATTAAAATGCCAGGATCTGAGAGGTCTGAGGGAGAGTTGGGAGAAGGGAGTATTCCCAGAAGAGATTCAGTCCCTGCCCTCAGGGAACTCCTACTCTGATGGAACCACAGTTCAGGGCCAGTTTCATTTTGTTTTAGTATCCCTGGCAAACTAGCACTGTGCCTGGCATGCAATAGGTGATAAGTGCCTGCTTATTGATTGCATTCTGTGCTTGGAAGTTCTCAGTCTGAGGGAGTTAGGGCAGGGGAGAGATAGGGCATGTGTGCATTTGCTCACTTGAACACACACATATGGAGACAGAAAAGATATACAAACTATATAACATAGATATATACTATACTCATATTTCTATATCATCTTTGCCACAAAACACAGTTAAAAGAAAATATACATTAAGCTATTTTAAACTGTATTCAAATGCCAAGGAAGAGGTATAAATGAAACTGGGTGGGAATTAAACATGGAGGGCTTCTTGCTAGAGTTGGGGGTGGGATTTTTGAAGGAAAAAGATCATTTTAGGCAGGAGGAATGGTTATTGAAAAGATCTGGTTGTAGAAGAAGGTTAAAGGACTCTGACTGGATTTGACCAGATGGAGTACAAATTAGAGATGATGGGAGCAGATAGGAGATCTGTCTGCTACTCCCTACTCTGCCATTCCCCTCTGCCCCCCTCTTTCATTCCTCTCTCACCCAAGAAACCATGTCAGATAAAATGAGTGGGCTGGATGTCCCTATTTCCTGAAGTTTAAAGGAAATGCTATTATGTCTCCTGATAAGATCTATAATCTAGTTGCTTATTCCAGGTGGGAAGTATTTAGTTACTAGCAACCAAAAGTTGAGACAACAAGCCAGAAATAAGGCAGTATACACACACACACACACACACACACACACACACACACACACACACACACACCATGACTTCATATTCTACTAAATAAAATTCCACACAAAAGTCCTAATAAAAAGAAAATGACATACAATGTATTGCCTACTTATTATGCATACATGGCCATGGTTGTGACATCAGAGAAGAATCATAGGGGGAAGTAGGTGCTTGGAAATTAAAAATACCCAGTGGTAACAATGGATCCAGAAGGGGCAGAGAGAGCCTGGGGAAGAGGTATAGGTGAGGGCAGGGACTGGGTGGTACAAAGGAAAGAGTATTTGAACAAATCTTGGGTTCAGCCCCATTCTGCTACTGACTCTCCATATGACTAAGTGACAAGGACCTGTTTAGGCCCTCAATCCTCTGTAAAACGAAGAGCTTAGATTAGATGATACCCAAGTGACTTCAGCCCTAAATCTAGGATTCTATGATACCCTCCCTACTCCACCCCCACCCGAAACGAAACCATGAGGGAATGAGATGGTATCATTAATTCAGATAATTGAATCAGAGAGAAAATGAGCTCTGATTTTTGTCAGAGGAACTGAGCAGGGACCCTGGGAAAAGAGCCTAGAGCAGAATGATGGAATCCAGAGCATCTCTTTCCTCAGAAGCTTCGTAATTCAGGATCATACCTGATTACCTGGCATACAGTATGACCCTAGCCTGATCATAGGCAGGGGGTGGAATGAGATAACTTCTCCTTCATCCTTCAGCAAGCATTTTGCTGATGGCTAAATTGGTGATAGGAATGTGATCAAGGGGCCAGATTTCCATGAGAGTGGGATGTCTGGAGCTTCCAGGGAGCAGATGGTACTTCTTTGGGAATGGGCCTGGGGAAGGCAGACCATCCTGGAGTCCATGCCAGGTCTGCCTGTGTCAGCAGCTTCAGGTCTCAAAATTGGGGCCACATTCCTCCCCATCTGCCACCAGTGTCTTAAGCCTCAGAACGCTAACCCTAATTCTCAGTCCTAGCTCTAGTCTTAACTCCAACCCTAGCAATTTCTAACACCAGGGCTTGAAATGGAGGGGGGGAAAATCTCAATATTATGTGCATCCAATTAACACACAGACTTAGCTGTCACCATGGAGACCAATGAGAATGGTAGAAGTTGGAGCTCTCCAGTTGAAGAGGCTTGAGAATAATAGCTAGCTTTTTTATGGCTTAAGGTTTACAAAATGCTTTATACATGTTAGCTCAATTGATCCTGACAATAACCTGCTGAGGTTATTATCCCCATTTTGTAGATGAGAAACTAAGGCTGACAGGGGTTAAGTGACTTGCCCAGCTATGAAGTTTCCAAGGCAGGATACAAGGTTGGGACATCTGGAATCAAAATCCAGTATTCTACCAACTAGTTGCTGCCTTTCTAATGGAAAAAATTAAAGGGTGGGGCTGGCCACACATAAGCCTGCAGTCACAAATAAGAATGAGTGAAGCAAATTGAAGTGATCTTTTTCTAGTTGGAACACCTGTTATTTGCCTGGTAGTGAACCCTCCCTCACAGCTGGATCTTGCCACGGCTCTTAGTTCAGATTTTGCTTCCCGTTTTCTTGGTCAATTGTTTTTTTCAGTCATATCTGACACTTCTTGGAAGAGATACTGGAGCAGCTTGCCATTGCCTTCTCCAGCTCATTTTACAGAGGAAGCAAAACTGAGGCAAACAGGATTAAGTGTCTTACCCAGCCACAAGGTTACTATATGTCTGAGGCCATGTTTGAACTCAGATCTTCCTGAATCTGGGTCCTGGGCTCTACCTACTGCACTATCTAGCTGCCCTTTGCTTCTACTTTAGATCTGGACTTTTAGTACTAAGACTTTTCTTCCTGCTGCTTGATCTTGGCATATAATATTTTACCTCGTCTGCCCTACTCTGTGGCTGTAGGAATTGATGCTAGGACCATTGATGGGGCAGATTCATAGAGTAAATTAACCCTTTGCATGTTGGATGAATGCCTATTGGGGAGGAGGCAGAGATTTCAAACAGGATATTCTCAAACAGGGGAAGGAATTGTAAAAAGTTTTGCTCCATGTTTGGGAATGAAAGGGTGAAAGCAGCACCATTTAAAACATACTGGTAACTGTGGTAGCCTTGGTCTCATGAAGTCATGATGGACTTGGGATTAGGAAGACATAGTTGAATCTTGCCTCAGATGTTTCCTAACTATGTGACCTTGGGAGAAAGGGTTGGACAATGAACTCCTGGGTTCCTTCCAGGTCTAAATCTATAAGCCTATGGGCTAGTGAATGGTTGGGAGCTCTTATTAGTATCCAAAGGAAGGTCAGAGTCGGGAGGACCCTGAAGAACAAGAAGAAATAGTGAAAAAGAAATTATGACATTTAAATTAAATATGTGGTGGGAAGCTGGAGGGCATTGAGGTAGAAAGGAGAGTTCTCTTTTACTAAATAATTTGGTCTAAGGAGTGTGTGTGGTGTGTGGTAGTGGTGGTGGTGGTGGTATGTGTGAGACAGACAGAGAGAGAGAGAAAGAGAAAGAGAGAGAGAAAGAGAAAGAGAGAGATAGAGACAGAGAGAGAGAAAGAGAAAGAGAGAGATAGAGACAGAGAGAGAGAGAAAGAGAGAGATAGAGACAGAGAGAGAGAAAGAGAAAGAGAGAGATAGAGACAGAGAGAGAGAGAAAGAGAAAGAGAGAGATAGAGACAGAGAGAGAGAAAGAGAAAGAGAGAGATAGAGACAGAGAGAGAGAGAAAGAGAAAGAGACAGAGACAGAGAGAGAGACAGAGGGCAAAAGAGGAAAAGGGAGAGGGAAAGGGGGAGAGAAGAGGGGAGAGAGAAAAGAAAGAGGGTAGAGAGGGTAGAAGATAGAGGGGAAATAGAAGAAGCAGAAAAAATTAGAAAAAGAAGAAAGAAGAAGAAGAGAGGGAGAGGGAGGGAAGGAGAGAGGGAGGGTAGGGGAGAGAGAGAGAAAGAGAGAGAGAGAGAGAGAGAGAGAGAGAGAGAGAGAGAGAGAGAGAGAGAGAGAGAGAGAGAGAGAGAGAGAGAGGAGACAGAGAGAGAGAGAGAGAGAGAGAGAGAGAGAGAGAGAGAGTGTGTGAGTTTTTAAGTGTGGTCAGCCCCACCCCCTAACTTCTCCGGAATTCCCATGGCTTCCCTCTCTACCCTCATTATCTTCCAAAGTATCATTGGGCTCTATGCCACATTGGATAGCTGACCCACACTTCTGACTTGCACTCTCATGGGAACTTCTTGGCTGCAAATCCTCCCAAATTGGAGAAGATTCAACCAGTACCATAGACCCTATTCAGTCATAGGCCCTGACACACCCTGCCATAGTCTAAAAAAGCCTTGTTTGCACAGAAGGCACTCAATGAATATTTGCTGAATGGGTAAATGAATGCATGAATGAATCAGTATTCTGCTCTGTTAAGTGCTTTAAAATGCAGAAGAGTAAAGGATCTGGATCCTATAAGATTTTTCAGTATAAACCAAGTTCTAAAATTGCAGGAAGAATGAAGGACAGGTGACTAATGTGAAATCTGAAAGAAGTTATTGCAAAATAACAAAGTAACACAGAAACTTACTACAAAATGCATTAATTTCAACTAAAGACAAGGATTTTAGATATACCAGGGAAACTTTACTAAATCACAAAGGTCCATCATAGAGAAGTGATGCTCTAAACATACACTTAAAAATTTTAGGCCTATAGGATCAAAGTTATAGCTGGAAAGGACTTTAGTCCTTAGTAAAGAGATATCAAACATGTCACCGAAGGCTGCAAGGTTTCCATGTACAGGCCAAAGCAAATTTAAAAGGTAATTGAGAAATATTTAAGATTATAAATAAAAATGCAACAGAACATAAATAATGTTAATCAGTAGTTTTCTTAGACAATATGTAGCTTTCAGAGATCTTTATGTATGGTTTAGAGGCCCTTGTTGAGTTTGAGTTTGATCCCACAGTTCTAATCCAACACCCTTATTTTACAGGCCTGGAAATATTAAGCAATTTGCCTAGTTTCTCATTGGACCAGAAATACTGCTCACATCTTTGGTATCCTTTTTGATTTACTACTCACACTCACTCCATATATCCAATCTCAGTAAACTCTTGGTAAATGTCAACTATGGGTCAGACACTCTGATAAGCACTACGGGAAAAAAAAAAATCTTGTTTCTACCTTCACTACATCTTTCATACACATCCCATTCTCTCCATCCACCCAACAGCTGCCCACCCTAGCATAGATCCTCATCACCTCTCACCTGAACTGTTGTAATGGCTTCTCTAACAGGCTTCTCTGTATCAAGGCTCTCCTCATTCCAATGCATCTTCCCTGATGTTAAAATGTTTTCCCTAAGGTCTGCCCATGTTGCCCCCTCTCAAAATTCAGTAAACTTCAGTGGCTTCAGGATGAAATATAAATTCTTCAGTTTGCTGTGTAAGCCTTTTGTAACCTGGTCCCCAAGCTCTCCAATCTTATTCTCTCCTCTCCTCCATGAATTCTATGGTTCGGCTATCCTGGTCTACTTGTTTCTATACCTACCCACACCATACTCCATCACATGATTCCATATTATCACTCCTCTATGTCTACGTTTCTCTCTCTTCAACTCCATCTCTTGGTTACTACCTTGGCTTCTTTTAAAATACAGTCCAAATCCCACTTTCAGCCTTCCCCTCCAAAATTACCTTCCATCTACTTTATATATATGTACACACATATACACACTCATGTGTCTCTATATATAATGTGTGCATATATTTATAATTATTTACATTTTGTTCCCTCCCTCTCCCTGTTAGTATGTAAGTTCTTTGAGGATAGAAAACAGCTTTTTTTGTTGTTCTTTTCTTTGTATCTTAATTAGTACCTGATACATAATACATAATAAGCACTTAATAAATGGATGCTGACTGATTGATTAGATTAAGCAGCGATTGATAACCACTGAACTTTAGTTTGAGACTTACTTTGTACGTAGTTTTTTTTACTTTAAATATTGCTCTACTATTTGAAAAAAATTGCTGGGAAAACTGGAAAACATTATGTCAGAAACTCAGCATAGACCTACATCTCACACCTCATAGCAAAATAAGGGTAAAATGGATACATGATTTGGGCATAAAGGATGATACTATAAATAAATTAGGAGAACAAGAGATAATTTACCTATCATATCTTTGGAGAAAGAAGAAATTTGTGACCAAAGAAGAACCGGAGAACATTATGAAAGGCAAAATGGTTAGCTTTGATTTCATTAAGTTAAAAAGGTTTTGCACAAACAAAACCAATAGAAACAAGATAAAAAGGGAAGTACAAATCTGGGGGAAAATCTTTTAGCCAATATTTCTGATAAAAGTCTCATTTCTCAAAAATATATAAAGAACTGTATCAAATTTATAAGAATACATCATTCCCCAAATGATAAATGGTCAAAGTATATGAATAGACAACAATTTTTAGATGATGAAATTAAAGCCATTTATAGTTTATGAAAAATGCTCTAAATCACTATTTATTAGAGAAATGCAATTTAAAATAACTTTGAGATACCCCCTCATACCACTCAGATTGACTAAGATTACAGGAAATAATAATGATAAATTTTGGAGGGGATGTGGGAAAACTGGGACACTAATGCATTATTGGTGGAGTTGTGAAATGATCCAATCATTCTGGAGAACAATCTGGAATTATGCCCAAAGGGCTATAAAACTCTTTGTCCCAGCAGTGCCATTACTGGGTCTGTATCCCAAGAAAATCATAAAGGAGGGAAAAGGAAAGGACCCACATGTGCAAAAATGTAGCAGCTCATTTTGTGTTAACAAAGAATTGGGGAATGGCTAAAAAAGTTGTGGTACATGAAGTTAATGGAATAGTATTATTCTATAAAAATGATGAATAAGCTGATTATAGAAAGACCTGGAAAGATTTATATGAACTGATGCTAAGTGAAACAAGAAGAACCAGGAATACACTGTACACAATAACAGCAAGAATATACAAAGATCAACTATGAAAAACTTGGTTCTTCTCAGTGGTTCAGTGATCCAAAGCAATGCCAATAAACTTTGGACAGAAAATGCCATCAGGAGACTTAATGTAAATCAATACATGCTATGTTCACTTCTTCTTCTTTTTAATCTCTCCCATAGTTTTTTCCTTTTGCTCAGATTTTTTTCTTCCAAAATAATAAAAGTCTATTAAAAATAAACTAAAAAATAAATATTGCTCTAAAATTTGTATCACTTTTATTGCAAATACCACCTTGGAATAGGGCTCTTAAACAGATTACACTTCTAACATGCACTTTCTTTGAAATTTTAAAATAAATATATTTCATCAAGATTTTTGAGATACTGTGTATGTGTGCATGCATATATACATGTAAGTATAATGGTATATACACATATGTATAAACTGAAACATGCATGACTGAAAAATAACACTGATTATTGTCTACTTTGGTTTTGTACAAACTAGGTTGGAGAATAAAGTGTTACCCCTATTCATACTTATATAGTAAGATTGACAAATGAGTTAATATTCATGCTGTTATATTCTTCCCCCCTACTTAATAGTATCTTATTTTTTTCAAATTTTTTTCAAATTTTAGTTTTCAATGTTCATTTTTGTAAGATTCCCCTCCCCCCCAGGCTGGGGTTAAGTGACTTGCCCAGGGTCACACAGCTAGGAAGTGTTAAGTGTCTGAGACCATATTTGAACTCAGGTCCTCCTGAATTCAGGGCTGGTGCTCTATCCACTGCATCACCTAGCTGCCCCCTTTTTATAAGATCTTGAATTACTATTTTTGTCCCCCCTTCCCTTATTCCTCCCCAAGATAGCAATCAATCTGATATAGTTTATACATATACATGTATAAACTATATCATGTTAATATATTTCCATATTAGTCATTCTGTGAAAGAAGAATCAGAACAAAAGGAAAAAAAACCCATGAGATAGAAAAAAAAAAACCCACAAAAAAGTGAAAATAGTATGTTTTGATCTGCATTTAGTGTCCATAATTCTTTTTTTTGTATGTGGATAACATTTTCCTTCACAAGTCTATTGGAATTGTCTTGGGTCACTGTGTTTATGTTGTTATCTTCTTTACAAAAGGCAAAACTGGATGGATTGTGGGATGATATTTTGTATTTTATAGTCTGCCTAAGCAAAGCATGGATGCCTAGTCATTTTCTCCCTTCAATCACAATTTAAGGTAGTCTTCATAGACTGAATTGTAGGTTTGGTACCTGAAGTTGAGGGTGATAATAAAAATCAGATAGTTTAAATAGGACTTACTCCCTATCCTTACCCAGCACCATTTCATTGTTTCATCAACTCCCTGGACTGAGCCCATCCCTGATTATAGGAAAAAAATTATTTTTGATATCTCCATATATCCCACTTGGGATTTCTAGTTGGGGAATTCCCATGGTTGATCAAGGCAGTGACTCCCCAATTTTTCAATCCCCCCTATCCTTGTGTCTCCTATATCCCCAGTTTCATACATCCTCGAAACCCTTGGTTCCTAAGCTATATGATACTGGTCCTGCATCAGTGTAACCCAGAACTTCTTTATTGTCAGAGTTGCCCCCCCCCACCATCACCAACTTTTTTTCTCTCTCTACTTACCTGTACTGGAAGGGAGCCACTGTGGCAGTGACAGGATGATTCTGTTGGGAGGCTGAGGAGAAGCTGATGGTCCCCAGGTTAGGAGAGGAGCCTTTATTATGCACTGGACTGATGACTGAGGAGGCAGTCCCTGAAGGAATCTCATTCTGAGATTCATCCTCAAGCCCAATGGGTCTGGCGATGCCAGAACCTTTAAAGTTCACATCTTGGTCTTTCCCCTGGCAGCTCAAAGGTTTCCTGCTCTCGGAAGCCCCTGGTGTCGGAGAATCTCTGTGTGGGCTGATCCGAGATGGACTCCTACTTTGAGCTTGGGAAGTCCTTATCCCTTCTGGTGTCCTCTTCTTCTTGCCCCCAATAACTTGGACCTCCTCAGTTCTCCTAAGTCCAGTCCTGGAACTGGAAAGTGCTTTGGGAGTTACCCTGGGACTGCTCCATGGAGAACTTAGACTCTGGCTTGTGTGTCCTTCATAGCTCTCTCCTGCCTCGGGCTTCTCATGTCCCGAAGAGGAGGACTCCTTCAGCCCTGCGGGAGTCTTGGCAGAACCTCTTCCTCTGGGAGTCTTGGGAGAGGAACTGCTGGGGCTGCCAACTGCCTTCCCTAGTCTTGGTGAGGCTGCCCGCTGGGGGCTGGGCACTAGGCTGTGTTGGCGTGGGCGCAATTGAGGTGATGCTGCCAAGGCATGAATCTTGGTCTGGGAAGTGGCACGGGGCACAGGGATAGAAGAAGCATAATGGGGGCGGCTGGCCGAATTCAGGTTGGCTGTTCCATTCATGTTCAACAGAGTTGGGGCTCAAGGTTACAATCCTGCAAAAAAAGAAGAGAAGAAATTAGGCTTTAGCTTTTCCCCTCAGTCAGTCTAACACTGTCCCCAGCAGCAAGAGCCCTTTTTCCTGATGTCTTCGACTTCGAAATAATGCTTTTATGGAATTTCTCTGCTTCTTATTTTCTTTAACTGATGTTGACACATCAACCCCAGTTATCTTCATGGTAGTTTTTTGGCTGATTCTAATAATGTCACAATCCATAGCAGCAGTCACCAAAACCATTTGGTATTGGCTAAGAAATAGACCAGTCGATCAGTGGAACAGATTAGGTACAAAAGACAAAAAAGGGTACAACTATAGCAATCTAGTGTTTGACAAACCCAAAGATACCAACATTTGGGATAAAAATTCATTATTTGAAAAAAACTGTTGGGAAAACTGGAAATTAGTATGGCAGAAATTAGATATGGATCCACACTTAACACCATATACCAAGATAAGTTCAAAATGGGTCCATGATTTAGGCATAAAGAACGAGATCACAAATAGATTAGAGGAATAGAGAATAGTCTACCTCTCAGACCTGTGGAGGAGGAAGGAATTTGTGACCAGAAGAGAACTAGAGATCATTATTGATCACAAAATAGAAGATTTTGATTACATCAAACTAAAAAGTTTCTGTACAAACAATACTAATGCAAACAACATTAGAAGGGAAGTAAAAAATTGGGAAAATATTTTTACAGTTAAAGGTTCTGATAAAGGTCTCATTTCCAAAATATATAGAGAACTGACCCTAATTTATAAGAAATCAAACCATTCTCCAATTGATAAATAGTCAAAGGATATGAACAGACAATTCTCAGATGATGAAATTGAAACTATATCCACTCATATGAAAGAATGTTCCAAATCACTAATGATCAGAGAAATGCAAATTAAGACAACTCTGAGATACTACTACAACCTGTCAGATTGGCTAAGATGACAGGAACAAATGATGATGAATGTTGGAGGGGATGTGGGAAAACTGGGACACTAATGCGTTGTTGATGGAGCTGTGAAAGAATCCGGCCATTCTGGAGAGCAATTTGGAACTATGCCCAAAAATTTATCAAACTGTGCATACCCTTTGATCCAGCATTGCTACTACTGGGCTTATATCCCAAAGAAATACTGAGGAGGGGAAAGGGACCTGTATGTGCCAAAATGTTTATTGCAGCCCTTTTCGTAGTGGCTAGAAACTGGAAGATGAATGGATGTCCATCAATTGGAGAATGGTTGGGTAAATTATGGTATATGAAGGTTATGGAATATTATTGCTCTGTAAGAAATGACCAACAGGAGGAATACAGAGAGGTTTGGAGAGACTTACATGAACTGGTGCTGAGTGAAATGAACAGAACCAGAAGATCACTATACACTTCAACAACAATGCTGTATGAGGATGTATTCTGATGGAAGTGGAAATCTTCAATATAAAGAAGAGCCAACTCACTTCCAGTTGATCAATGATGGACAGAAACAACTATACCCAGAGAAGGAACACTGGGAAGTTAATGTAAACTGTTAGCACTACTGTTTATCTACCCAGGTTACTTATATCTTCGGAATCTAATACTTAACATGCAACAAGAAAATTGGATTCACACACATATATTGCATCTAAGTTATACTGTAACACATGTAAAATGTATGGGATTGCCTGTCATCTAGGGGAGGGAGTAGAGGGAAGGAGGGGAAAATTTGGAAAAATGAATACAAGGGATAATGTTATAAAAAAATTACTCATGCATATGTACTGTCAAAATTTTTTTATAATTATAAAATTTAAAAAAAATAATGTCACAATCTCTGGCCTGTGAGGGCTGTGAGGGGACAGACTTGTACTTGAATAAGGATGAAGCAAGACATCAGATCTCTCCTTCTCAGGGAGGGAGTCTAAACCCATTCCACTACCATCCAGTGGCCTTGCCTAAAAGAAAAGTTCTCAGGAGCAAAATTGCCTCAGTACAGCTTTTGTCTCAATGACATGAGTTATGAGTCATTCTATTTCTTTCCAATAGACCTTTTTCCAGTGATTGTAGAAGGAGATAAATCTTACTGCTTCATTTTTCCTCCAAAAGAGAAATACCACAACCATTCTACTTCCCATGACCCTTTCAAGTACTGACCCCTAAATTATTGAAATCAGTAAGGCAGAATGGCTGATTTTTCATTCTATAGCCAGTTTGTCTCACTTTAGAGAAGGAAACACACTGACTCAAATCTCACTCACATAAGTCTGGAAGGAGATATCCCAAACTCAGAGAATAAAGAGTGACATCCTACAAGTTGGAGTCTCCCTAATCTATGGGGGCTGAGGCTATGATTGATTCTCAACTTCAGATATGGGCCTGTCTGGTCACTGTTCTTATTATGGTTGATAACAAATATTGACAGGGTATGGGGAAAGTGCACTAGGCACAAAGAATCGGAAAAGGCATACGATATGACACTATGGGAAAAAAAGGGAGGCTATGGAGTGAAAACTAAATTCAAAATAGATCAGAAATCAACTATCACAGGCTTGTTAATAACTATTAATAACATTCCCTGAGTCTTGGCTTCTCTATGTGCAAAATATGATGATCTATTTTTAAGGTCCACCCTCAGCTCTAACATTTTATGATACTTTAATTTTCTATGTGACTTCATGGGATTTTGGAGTTGAAGGGAGCCACAGAAGTCATCTGACCTAAGCAGAAGTATGAATATTTGCACATTCCTGGCAAGTAGTCATCTGGTCTCTGTTTAAACACCTCCAGGAAAAGGAGATAAACTCACTATTTTGTCAAGCAGACCTATGAATTTATGGGTCATTCTAATTGTTTGAAAGTAGCAGACCTATGAATTTATGGGTCATTCTAATTGTTTGAAAGTTTTGCCTTAGAATGATCTAAAATTTAACTCCCCACAACTTCTACTCAATTTTCCTATATTCTGCCTTGTGGGGCTAAGAGAAATAAATCCATTCCCTTTTCCTTGTGACAAATTCTTCGAGTATCTTGTACTCTCTAAGTCTTGGATTCTTTAGATAAAATATTCTACTTCCTTTAATTCTAGTTTCTGTCAATTAAGCATTTACTTAAGTTTATGTCTAAAGCTGTTTGGCTCCCAGGATACAAAGATAAAGAATGCTTACTCTTGCCCTGAACTAACATTTCTAATCCTCTCACCATACCTGTTTCCCTTCTCCAACTTCTCAATGTCCTTCCTATAATTTAATGATAAGAATAGGACATTTTATTTAAGATGTGATTGACTATAGCAGTAGAGTGAAACTATTATCCCCCTTATTCATGGCTCTATGCTTCTATTAAAATCATATTAGCTCATGTTTGGCCACATGTCATTCTGCTGAGTCCACTAAAAGCCTCGGGTAATTTTCAATGAATTGTCCGTTCATAAAAAAAAAAAAGATAAATAACAATAGCATATAGGATAGGCCAAATGAGTGGCACAGACCACTCTTGGGTACAGTGCTGCAGGGTCACTAAAGTCCCTGAAAGAGCCAGATAACAGATCAAATGTCTTGGCTGAGAAAAATGTTGTCCAAACTCTTGCTGAGCTGGAGAAACTGATAATACCCAAACTTCCTGCCACTGGAAGTCAGGAGACAGAGTTTGATTCCCTTAAAAAGTAAAGTCCTCTTTACCCACTAGGATTTTGGTCCCATATACTTCCTTCTTCTAAGCATACTGATTGATACATTTATCAAAATGGAAAAAAAAAACACCCATGCACATTAGAGCAAAAGATCATGGAACCATTCCTCTAAAGAGGGCACACCAAAAGGGAATGGGCCAGAGGATTGAGGCGTACCAGATGAGGGGAACAGAAAGACAATAATTTGGAAAGAAGTTTAGTCTACAACATTGCCCTGCTGCCCTTTAGCCCTTCAATAATAGTCTCTTTCTGGGAATCTTGCACTGATATGTCTACCCCAGAGCAGTTGGGAAGGTGCTATTCCCATAGTTATGTCTGTATAATTACTCCAGATCAGAGGACATAGGTCAGATCCCTCCCTGGAGTCCCCCCAGAAGGGAACAATCACATATCACACATGTTATATGACCTTGGATAAGGTTTTCAGATTCTCTAGTCCTTAAATATGAAGTGACCCCCTGCCTTTCAGTCTTCAGTGAGGTGGTATGGGAACGAACTGCTCCTTGTACAGTAAGATGACTCTGCCCATTCAGAGGATATATATTCTGAATTGTTTTTCTAGTAGAAAGGATGGAATTTCTTTACAAAGTCCTATATTGATGCTGGAAATCAAAAGTGAGGCCATAAGAAGGAGATCAAAAGAACAATATAATGTCTGATAGGTCCTACCATGACAGAAAGACTGAATATATAGTCCTGGTGACAGACTGAATCTGTTAAGAATGGAAAGGTTGATCACTAAGTAGGCTGACCACTAGGTAGGAAAAAAAAGGAAAAAAAGCAAATATTAAGCACCTACTATGTTTCAGGCAGTATATTAAGTGCCTTACAAACATAATTTAATGAACAAAAAGAGAGCTATCAACACTCAGAGAGAGGACTGCAGTAACTGAATGTGGTTCACAACATAGCATTTTTAACTCTTTTTGTTGTTTGCTTATATTTTATTTTGTTTCTCTTTTTTTCTGATTTGATTGGATTTTCTTGTGTGGCAAGATAATTGTATAAATATGTATGCATATATTAGATTTAACATATATTTCTACATGTTTAACATATACTGAATTACTTGTCACTTAGGGGAGGGGGTAGGGAAAAGAGGGGGAAATTAGAACACAAGATTTTGCAGGGGCTAATGTGAAGAATTGTCCACGCATGTGTTTTGAAAAACAAAAAGAGCTTTAATAAAGAAAAAAAATCTTTGCAAAAAAAAAAATCCCAAATGAAGTCATGAAGATTTGGATATGACTGAAACAACTCAACAACAAATATAACAATGAGAACAATGTCTTAACTTCGGAAAGGAAATGACTGGAGTATGAATGATATCAGAGTCAGCTATCTGTATGGTTAGATTTTCAACTAGTCAGAGCAGTGATCAAAATCAGCTTCAAGATGGAACATATAAAGATGAGGAGACATTATGAATGATTGCAGCAAGTTCAACCTGACCTACTCAATTATGCTAAGTTAATTATTATTATGTTATTATGGTAATTATGCTAAAAACTGGAATTTGCAAAAGCCCAATTGATTATCACCATATCTTGCAAAAGTTTAAGCAGTTTAAAGTAATCACCAGAATCTGAAGGTCAAATATGAACCTGGAAATTCTCTTAGTCTATAGACATTTGATCTCCTAATTGAGTAGAGAGACTTAATGGCCAAGGCCAACACCAGTTACAAGGCATACACGTTTGTAAAATAGTGTGGAGAATTATGATAGATAAATAGGCAGACATTTAGCACTTATCAGGTGCCAGTTACAGTTTAAGTATTGAGAATAGAAATATAAGAAAATAGTCCTTGCCTCTAAGAAGTTTACATTCTGAAGAGAAAGATGACACATAAAAGGAAGTTCAAAGGAGGAGGGAGATGGGAAAGAGGAGAAATTTCCTGTAAAGGGGCATGGTGGCAAAGTCCCAGGAGTCAGAAGGCATAGGCCAGGGAGGGCAGAGTGAAGCATGGCCAGCTTGGGCCCATCCCTGGAAGAAACTCCTCAATAAGAGAAGAAATGTTGGCATGATGGTGGAAAAAATTATGAGCAGTGTGGCTAAACATATCTCCAGAAAGGTTGGTGTGAGACCCAAATGAGCCACATCATCCCAAGAACATTCATAGTTGCAAATGACAGAAGGATAACAGATAAAAGGAAAATGGAACAGATTTTCAGCATAATACTCTATTTTCAACATCAGTGATAGTGAAACTACCAGATTTGGATGCTAACATTTCATTCCCCAAAGAGAAGCTGAAATGGTACTTAAGAAGACAAAATCAGGAAAAGTTGTTGGACCGGGCTGAAGAAGTCCATGTTCAAGGCCAATCAATCTTAAATGTATTAAGGGATCATTTTACAAAATCAATCAAGGTGAAGAAATGAAAAAAAATGGGAAAAATATAGACAATATTATGGATCCCAAATAATCCATTGATTCACATGCCCACTATCTCATTTTTATAAATACTTTATGTAAATGATCTACATACATATTGAGGGAATTTTGGATAAAAATGTTAATAGAACAGGAAACCTTTCCCAAATGATTTTTAAATAGAAGACTACATCATTATGTTCACATATTATAGACACCAAAACACAATCTTAAGAGCTTTCTCTTATAGTAAGATCATAATTGATCATCTGATTATTAATGTCAAACAAGAAACAAAGTGGAGAGATTTATGCTTAACAAAGATGATGACCAATGACATGGAAAATAGTCTCTGCAAATCTCAAATGAAAGATGGATTCTTTTTTTTATAGGGATAAGATTTTCCAGGTGATGCTATTTGTAGGTGATTTTTGCTAATTGAATTAAATCCCAGAATATTATGGGCCTTTCTAATAAGATTCATAATCAGAGAGAAGCATAATAAACAATACAAGAAAAGCTTAAATGAAAGAAAAATGTCTATTCTCCAGACTATAATTAAATAACAAATCTTTTTAGTACATAAATACAGGGACTGAAGATGGTTTATAAATAGGGTGTAGAATTGAATAAAAGGGAAAACTGAGATAGACTGGATTTGGAGCACTGCACCATGTTTTTATTTATCCCTTCTTCAGCCCAAACTATCTTTTAAAAAAAACACATACACAATAATAATAGTAATATGTAGATTTTAAAGTTTGTGAAATACTTTTCAAATATTATCTCATTTTATCTTTACAACAACCCTGGGAAGGGGTGCTATTATTATCCCCATTTTACAGATGACAAGACTGGAAGTGACTTGCCCAAAGTCACACAGCTAAGAAATGTCTGAAATTGGATTTGAACTCGTTTTTCTGACTATAAGTCCAACACTATCTACTGGGTCACCTAGATGCCTTAATGGTAACAAATTTCAGAACACTGCAGTCCTTTGAAGAATCAAAGTTATGGGTAACCTGAATGGTAATATAAAGCTCTATGAAAGGCTCAAGAAGATGTATCATATTTCCAGAGATGATCTAAGTACAGTAACTCAAGGGATGCCTTTAAGAAATGTGTGATTGGAAAAGACAAAAAGTCTAGTTATTGGGGAAAGTAAAAATGGTTAAGCAAGACTGAACACAGTACTGACCGGAATGTGTGAATTGCAAAAAGATCTAGAGGAAGGTTTTCATCATGTTGGGTGGATCTCTGGAGAGGGTCTACGGAATATGTATAATATCATGGAATGAAATGTCATGGAGAAGTTATGAGCTATACCAATGGATGGAACACTCCAATTGATGAGATCACATATGCAAGGAATTAACATTGAAATAAAGAGATGGAATTGGTTTATGGCATCCTCACTCTGGTCCTCTGGCTAATTCATAGCATTTTGGATGGAGAGATCTATAGTTGTCTCTATTGTGGAAACTGATTTGCTGATATTGATCAGTGATTGATTGAGTGATATTAGGCAAATTATTTAACCTCTCTGGGTCTCAGTTTCCCCACCTGCAAAATCAGGAGAGTGGTCTAGATGATTTTCACAATACCTTCCAGCTCTAAATTTATGATTCTATGATCTTATACATCAGAGATTAAACTGGAGTCCAGGTCTATTTGACTGGATGACCAACTTTCTATCTATTATGCCACATTGTTTCTTGATCACATATGTTGGAGATAATAATAACTCACATTTCCAAAGGCTTTAAGAAATATATATATAGCACGTTTCTCATAATAAAGTTGGCTTCAAATGAGAAGAAAAGCTAAAAATGAGAAGGAGATTTTGGAACAATTGTAACTGTTACAAACTGATCTATTCAGAAGAGTCATTGATTCTGAAAGGTAGTACAAATGCTTTTTATTAGAAAATTATTTATTGAAATTTATTATTTATTGAAATAAAGTGAATTATACAGGGTCGCAAAGCTACTAAGTGTTAGAACTAGAAGTTGAATCCAGATTTCTTAATTCCAAGTTAAATGCTCTTTCTACTTTATCACACATTAGGTGACCAGGTCTAAATAGAGTCTGGGGCCTGTCAGTGGACTACTGGGGACATTTAACTTGTCTGGCCTCTTTAGTATTTCACTCTTCACTGAACTATTGGCCCATAGACATTGTGGCAATAGCATAAGGTGGATGTTCTCTCTCAACTAAACTCCCAAACTACCTGTGTGACCTTGAACACCTAAGGCTAAGTCATTTAGTCTCAGGTTAGCCATTTGTAAAATGAAAGATAAGATTATTAGATGATTTCAGAGATTTCTCTTAACTTTAAAAAGTATGATCCTATGAACTCCAAATCGATCCAGGGAAAGTCTCCTTGGACCAGGAAGACTTAAGGCCTTGAACCCCATGACCCAACACCATGAGCATATACTAACGATAGCACCTCTGCTCTCCACCCATCTGCCATTTTTAGGAATAATGAAGATTGGACTTGCTCAGTTTTTCCCAATGTAGAAGACAGCAAATTACATCTTAAAAACAGCTAGGTGGTGCAGTGGATAAAGCACCGGCCCTGAAGTCAGGAGGACCTGAGTTCAAATTCAGTCTCAGATGCTTTCTAGCTGTGTGACTCTGGGCAAGTCAATTAACCTCCAACTGCCTCAGCAAAAAGCATATAACAAAAAAACAGACCAAAAAACCTCCAACAACCACCAGGATCTGAAATAATATGATGGCCATGTTTCCAACTTAAATGAATGAATCCAGAGGCATGCTAGAGATAACTTGTAATTAGATTTTTCAGTGTGAACATTAACAGTCAGAAATCAGCAAATGTTACATATTTGGGGCATGATTAATTGTTTTGTTGATTGTCTAGAATTAAGAAAGTGACAGAAAATATGCTAATAATAGACTTAATATAAAAGAGTCTTATGCATACATTTTCCCCCTCCAGAGGTGGTTGCTAAACCTTGCAGCACATCCTTGAGTGAAGCCCACTGTGCTGTTTGCTTACTACCTAGTGACCCTTGCTAGGGACTTGACTTACCTGAGTGGTTAGTTCCTGTGCCTCCTAACTCCCAGTTCTGCCTGTAGGAAGGCTGAACTCTCCCGCCCTGATTTCGGTATTCTTCTTTTCTGGCTTTTCGGCTCCAGCCCTTCTTTAGCCCCAGCAGGAGTGAAGCCAAAGCAAGGTTGCTCCAGCTCTACCTTGCTAATGCACCAAATGCAGTTGTCATTTTAACCCAGTCATCATTTTTTCAATAGTTCAATAAGAAAAGGATTTAAAAAAAACATAAATGCTCAAGCCATTATTGAGGTCATTACATCCCCACCCTTTCCCTCTGCCTTCTCCCTGCCCCCTTTCCAGTATCTTGGGCCCTCTTTTGGGACAGCAATAGACATGTGAACACAGAGCCTTAGCTCTTAGGCTAATGGTACTGTTAGTAATGGGGAGGGCTGGGTCACAGTTAGAGTGAGGAGGGAAGGCTTCCCAAATAAGGCTAGCCTATTTCATATTAGGAGGCGGAGAATACTGTTTGATACCGAGACTCATAGTTTCTTCCATGATTGCCTTTGTTCCTCTTATAAGGATTCTTTGGGGTCGGTGAATTTAATTTAATAAAAGCTATTTTGATAACTGCATTTCAATAATCTTATTTTCCTCTATAATTTTAAGCATTTTATTTTATGGATTTGATGACATTATTCTGATAAGAGGTCCATACACTTAACCAGACTGCCCTAGAGGTGTGCTTGATTCAGAAAAGGGGAAGGCCCTTTATTCTAAGACCTCCAATCCTGCCCCATTTCTAGAATTTCATTTATTTATATAAATTATAAGTGACTTTGAATAATTCCAGAGTATCAAAGGGACAGGCAGAGAACTG
Organism: Sminthopsis crassicaudata; assembly: GCF_048593235.1. Lineage (NCBI taxonomy): Eukaryota > Metazoa > Chordata > Mammalia > Dasyuromorphia > Dasyuridae > Sminthopsis > Sminthopsis crassicaudata. The sequence continues at coordinate 96,814,351 of NC_133620.1, read as the reverse complement.
ATCCTAGATGTTGGGATGGTAGTGGGCAACTAAAAGTGGAAGGAAAGAAAGCAAATCTACTTCTAGGATGATTCTGGGGAATGACCATCCTCTTTCTGCCTCCCTTCCTGGCTCTAGCTCCAGACAGGTTCTCTACTGCTAAGGGCATCTCTCTGCATGAGAAATGTAGGTCAGCACAGAGGCTGGTGAGAGAGCAAGCTAGAATAGGGAGCTGAGTCTAATCCAGCCTTGGAGCTGATTTAATCTTCAGAGAGCCCAGCAGGATAGCAAACATAGCAAACAGAAGTGGGAGAATAAAAAGGGCAGAATGGGGAATCCCAGGACCGGCTTTGGGATTCCCTAATTCCTACCAGACCCAAGTTAGGATGTATCTTGATAGTTACCATGTCTAGAGGAGGAGCTTCTTTTTAAAATTTATTTTTACTCTTAAATCTAGATATCCCTTCTTGCTTCAGGTGGAAAGGCTTATGGATTGCTGATTGACTTTCCGATACAAGCTGGTTGCCCCTTCTTAGGCAATTGGTGACTGTCTGTTCCTGGGGACCATCATATTGGTAGAAGACTTAGTATTTACATTTGAACTCTTGAGCTTCATTAATTCTCCAATCTCAGTCTCCCTGGCATCAGGGATTAAAGGTATGCACCACCATGCCAAGTAGATGATACTTTCCTAAATGAACTGGCCCTTATGAAATGATGCTCAGTAGTTTGGAAGTTTGGGACAGTTATCTCTGGAGTTCCGTACAAACTTTAGTTCCTCTAAAAGCAGAAGCTATGTTTTCTTATCCTTTGGTACCATCTTCCAGTGATGGGTCTCAGTTTCTCTTTCTGCAAAAAGGTAAGACCTTTGCTTCTTTCTCTTTCTCTTATGTCCTGATAAGGCTGCATTAGGTAATATGAGTAAAGTGCTCAGAGCTCCTGATTATGAAAGATATTAATTAAAATGATTCCATCTCCTTGCTCTCAGAAGTAAGAGAGTGTGACTGAAATAGATGCAAGATTATCTACCTTTTGAGCAGGGTTTCACATGAGACAAAGTGCTTGACAATTAAGTATTGATCAACTTTTGTGTTTCGTCCCTACCTTCTCCTCCCTTCTCTCATCTCTTCCTACTATCAACCCTCCAACTAAGTCTAAGTAGTTCAAGGTTACCCAGGCATTTGAAGTTAGAGCTGGCACTAAAACCAAGTATTAATCCCTCCTAGTTCTTGGATAATCCCATTTAGGTTCCCACTCTTCTCCCCTGTGCTGCCTGATCTGAACTGTAGTCTAAAACAATGAACATACTAAGTAATCCAGCAAACAATTTCAGGATATGATTCTAAAGTTTACCTGAGAATAAAAAAAACAGTATCTATGAATAAAATTGATACCCACTGCTCCCCTCCTCCCCATTTAGTTTTTATAATTACTTTTTACAAAAGAAACCTTCAAATAGTAACCTCCCCACCACACATTTTCAAAAAATACCTCAAGCAAATCAAAAATACAATGTGATTTGTGAAAATGCACTTTATACATTGTCCAGGATTGCATAGTGTAGTGAGAGGAGCACTGGAAATAGAGTCCTTATTTTGTAATTTACTAGCTAGAAGACTTTGAGCAAGTCATTTCCTTTAATATAAGCATCGGTCTCCTCATCCGTCAAATAGGCGATATTTGCTTTACTGACTTCATGAGGCCATTGTGAGAAATGTGTTTTGCAAATGACATCATGCTACTTAAATGTGGACTGTTATATTATATTAACATTATAGCTACTGTGACCTACTACTATAAGTATCTAGTGGGAAAAGGGAGGTGTACCAGTGTGAAGTACGATGGTAGGGTAGTGTCTGTGAGGAGGTGGTGGTCATTGTAAAGCAGAGAAGAGACTCAGAGATGAGCTAATGAAATTTTCCCAGAGTATGAAAAGAGGGACAAGGGATTTTCAGGCAGAGACTGGATCATCAATCACTCCAAGAGAGATTGGATCTATATGTTATAGATAGTATTCTTGTTTTAGGAATGGGTTGGACTAGACAGCTTAATAAAAAGAAGGCTCATTTAAAGCAAGCACTGTCTTGATTTTATATTTTTTCCCCTGGTGCCTAGGACACTACCTGGGATGCAGTAGGTTCTTAATAAATGCTTGAAGATCTCTAAGGTCTCTTCTAATGCTATGAAAAAAAAGAGCATTCTGGGAGTTTAATGAAAGGTCTTAGGATTGATGATTGATTTTTCTTCTCCATGGATTTCCTTAGTTTTCTAATCTCAGGCCTTCAAAATAGACAATATTGGGACTTTTTTTAATTAAAAGAAGCACTATAGCAACAGTAAAACTGTCCTTTTCTAAAGTTCATCTAGACCAAAGTGTAAGAACTAAATGGGCATATAGGAATAGATCAAGGTGATGATCAGCCCAATTCAAAGTCTTCTAGGAATTTCAGGCAAAAAATGGGAGGCTGCAGATAATTTTTATCCTAAACTGGCTAAAGTTAAATCAAGAAAAGAGGAAAAAGTTCATCCAGTCAGTCAATGCTCTCAACAAAAGGTAAGGAATCTGTTGGGTTTTTTCTGCCATCAGAAGACCAAAAGTTGCTCTAAGTATCATAAGACTTTGAACTAGAAATAACTAACTCAAGTAATCAGCAACTCCCAAATCTTAGAAATTGTGAAAATGTTTCAGAGAGTGAATGAAAGACCCTGGGGAATTAACTTACTAGTGATTCATATGTCTAGTAAGGAAAGGGCTAAGATTTAAACAAAATTCAGTAATGCCCACCAGAATTCCCACCAAGTTTGCATATCACATAATTATATAGGCCAAATTCTCAAAAAATCACATTCCAAATTAATGTTCATTTAGCTAAGTAGGCATAAAAGTAGCACTAGGAGCATGGAGAATCTTCAGGATTCCCATTTCCCATCTCTGTTTTGCAATGAGCACCAAAAGGGGAAGATATCCTAAGCAGAAAAATAGTTTAGGAATGGGCAGGATTAGTAAAAGTAAGAGTCTTCCTGGCCACCCTTCCCTTCTATGAAGTTTATTAGGAGAAAGCTGTAAAATAAATTAAATATAAGGAAGCGTTGCCAGGCCAGAAATGTTTCATTCTAGATGATGAATTCTTAACTTACTTTGTTATCAACAATTTAGAAGGACTGGTGAAGCCTCTAGAGCAATGAATTTTCAAATTCCTAATGGAAGGAGAGGCTCAATTTCGTTTTTAAGATAGAAAATAAAGTTAAAATGTGGTTTTTATTCAAGTCTGAAGACTCTCTAAAATACAGGTAAAGAATCTTTGATATAGAAAGTCATTGGGACAAAGATGAACAGAGTCAGGGCCAGGAGCAAGAGGACCCACAGTTGGGTTGGTCTCTGTTGAGTACTTGAAATAATCAGAACACTCCCTTTCCCATTTCACTAAGATAGTAACTACCCTTTCCAAGGTCACCCAGTTCTTAGAGCTGAGATCAAGGGTGAGTCCTTAACTTTTACAGGTGGGAGAAATGAGGATGGTCTGATGTGGAGGGACCTAAATTTGTAGAGTTAGAATAGAAACCTTGGTGTCTATGCCCATAAATTAAGATTTCTTTCAGGAGATATGACAGATCTTGAGCAGGAGAAGGAAGGAAACAAAGGGATTTATGAAAAAAAAAAGGATTCTCAGGACTGTGGCAAATTAGTGGGCTAGAATGGGAGTTGTTAAGGAGACTATTGTAAGGTAGCCAGCTGTGAGGTAACAGGGATGACAAGTAAAATCAAGAAAACTGCCATGGTCATTGTATACTTTACCCTCCCTTTCTATTTCTGTGCCCCAAATACCCGATTCCTTTGTCCTATTGATGGTCCTGATTCCTTTCTCATTCTGCAGCAAGAGTTCCATACTTGCTCTTCTAACCTCCCTCTCTTTATGCAGAAAATGACACCAGTCCAATCTATCCAGAAATCACCTATATAGCATTCCCAACAAGTGATCATCCAATTTATTTGAAAAGTCCAATGATGAGAGTCTCATTAGTTCCTGAAGTAGCCCATGCCTTCTTTTCTCTAGCTTACTAGCTCCTTCAACCAATACTTAGAGGACAAGGTTCCTAACCAGTTTCCTCTTCCCAATTCCTAAATATCTCCCTTTTTTCACTTATAGATAGAAAGAATATTAGAATCATAGAATGTTAACTCTGAAAAGGATCTTAAAGATAATGAAACCTAACTTATTAATTTCCACATTAGGAAACTGAGGCACAAAAAAAGAATGTGGCTTATCCTTGGGTTATTATGGAGACAAATTGAAACTCTTGGCAGCATGGTAGGAGCCAGGATATATTTTCAGTTCTATAAATATTTAACTGACTCTTTGAAGATGATAAGAGAGCCTGAAAGCCAAGGTTCCTTCTCTCTGCTCAAAGCAGGAAGGGTGGGGGAAATGAAGACCAGGTGTTTTATTTAGTTAGCTTATTTTAGAGTTTAAAGGCCACTGCTCAGTTGCAGATTTCATGGAATAGAGATCAGTTGAAGTGTAGGATGCAGTGTGCCCTTCCAGGCAAGGAAGGAGTCTCAGCTATGGTGCTGATAGGACAGCTCCTTGGGCGTTGTAGTTAAAGAGCCATAGCAGGTATCTCCCAAACACTATAGTATCATAAGAATATTATTTGATCTGGAAGGATGGGATTTTAGATTTAATTTAGTATATTCTCTCTCATTTTACAGATAGGAAAATTAAGGGCCAGAGAGGGGAAGTGGCTTGTTTAAGGATATATGGCTAATAAAGGTGTGAATGAATTTCAAATCAGAAGACAAATTTAGAACCCAGTTCTGTTGCATGCTAGCTGTGTGGCTTTAGGCAACCCACTTACTCCCTCTATACTTTGGTTTTCTGATTTTAAGGCTTAAATACATACTCTCCAAGGAGCTATATTCCAAGAAAAGCATAGCAGAGACAGGATTCAAACCCAGGTTTCCTGATTGCAGAGCCAGTATCTGTTCTAATGCGCCACACTGTCTCACATTTTAGTAGCAGTATTCACATCCTGTATAATTTAGATGGCAATACACCAGTTCCAGAGGTGGGCTATATGTGACTCCATCACTGGCTATATAGCCTTAGTCTAATCACTTAATTTCTCTGGCTCTCTTTTCCCCCAACTTGGAATGAAAAGGCATGCTTGGTCACTTAAGAAAAAGTGAGAATAAATGACTAGAAAAGCTTTTGAGCTCCTTGGAATGCAAGCATTATGATACTTCAAAAGAATAAGAGAGAACAGAGCCCCACCTACTCAGCTCTGATCAACAGCCTAACAATCAAAGCTCTTCAGAACTAGAAAAGGCTGCTTTGGGAGACAGTGGGTTCCACCACTGCCACTCTACAAGTAGAGTTTGATTATCTTGTTGTTATTGTTATTAAGTCATTTTCAGTCATGTCTGATGCTTTGTATCCCATTTGGGGTTTTCTTGTCAAAGATACTGGAGTGGTTTGCCATTTCCTTCTCTAGCTCATTTTACAGATGAGGAAACTAAGGCAAATAGGGTTAAAGTACTTGCTCACTATCACACAGCAAGTAAGTGTCTGAAACAAAATTTGAACTCAGCAAGATAAGTTTTCTTGATTCTAGAACCAGAACTCTTTCTATTACCTTACCTAAGTGCCCAGGTATATTGATTTTTGTACAAATCAAGCTTTTTTTTTTTTTTTTTTTCTTTTTAAAATAGTGGATCTCTGGAAATTTGAAATGAAGCCTAAGGAGATCTTCTCAGGACAGTTTTTCTAAATGCATAAAATTAAATACACTTAATAATAATAGCTAACATTTATATGGCATTTACTAAATGCCAGGCACTGTGCTAAGCATTTTACATATACTATCTCATTTGATTTTGATAACAAACTCTGTAGGGGCTATTATTATCCCCATTTTTATAGTCAAGGAAACTGAAGCAAACAGATTAAAGACTTGCCCAGGATCTCATAAGGGTCTGAGGTTGAATTTGAATTTGAATTTGAACTTAGATCTTTCTGACTCCAGACCTGACATTCTACCCACTGTATCATCTAACTGCCCGATACTCTAGATTACAGGGAATTACAAGGAAGTAATTATAAAATATTTTCAAAGAACAAGCTCATGGACTCCAATTTAAGAACCTCCAGACTAGTAAAGTCTGAGCTCCTTCCACCTCTGAAATTCTGGGATTCTATGACTACTTCTGGAATACTATATTTTAGGAAGGACACTAAGAAGCTAGAAGTATTCAGAGGACAGCAACTAGAATGGTTATGATGATGCCATATAAGAAATGGAGCATATTTAGTTTAGAAGAAAAAACATTTAAGAGGATATGCCATGATAGCTGAATTTGGGCATTTGAGGGGTGGTCATATAGAAGAAAGAGCAGCTAGGTGGTACAGTGGATAGAGGCTGGGCCTGGAATCAGGATGACTCATCTTTCTGAGTTCAAATTTGGCCTCAGACACTTACTAGCTCCTGATTCTAGGCAAGTCACTTAACCCTATCTGCCTCAGTTTCCTTATGTATAAAATAGAGAAGGAAATGGCAAACCACGAGAGAATCTTTGCCAAGAAAACCCCAAATGAGGTCACAAAGAGCCAGACATGACTAAATAATGACTCAATAGTAACAAAAAGCCCGTGACCCCTGATGTTACAAGGAAACAGCTATTGCTGCCTCAGCACACTACAGACAAATCACACACACACACACACACACACACACACACACACACACACACACACACATTCAGAGCTATTTCTGGGGATGAGCTGGGGAGCCGGATGGATTTGGCTTTCATCACTAACGTTTTGGCACCAAAAACATTATTCTGTCAAGTGAGGTTTATATTGAGGTGGCTCCAGAATGTTTCTGCATCCCGCCTCCCTAGTCCTCCTGCCCTGCCTCCAATATTCACATTTAGCTCAGTTTTCTTTCAGTCAGTTCCTGTTTACATACCCATGTCCTCTCCCATTGGATCATTAAGAATCACCTAGGAAGAAGGATCTCTTGTGTTTGTCAATATACTACTGCTGGAAGAGTAAATCAAACTCTATCACAGAGATGGAAAAACAGATCACTGAAGCATAGGCCAAAGACTACTTTTATGCCTTAGTTTCTTTACAGAAAGACACCTTTCCTATTATTTGAAGCCTCTAAGATTTCCTTTTCTTTGTCATTAAGCCCTACTCCTCCCCTATCCTAGTAACATCTTCTGGCTTATGTAGCATTTAGAGATTTTGAATGCTAAAGATCAAAGAGAATTTAGAGAATATTTAGTTTAGACCAATCTATTTTCCAAAGAAAGAAACTGTGGACCCTAGACATATGCCCAAGGTCATACTAGAAGATACATGAAGGGGAAGGGATTTGAACCTGTGCCTGTTAGCTCTAAGTACATTTTTCCTTCCACTTTATCATAAGTGCCTATGAAGAACCAATGTCTCTCTTTGATCTTCATCACCCTTGGCTTTAAGATCTGCTATTTGACCAAGAAGAAGAGTTTCTTTCCATATAGACACAGGATGACCCAGGGTATTGTGATGTTTTGGTAATTCCTGGGGGACAGTATTTGAGAAAAGTTGGTCTATATTATCTAAGTTCCCTACGTCCATTTTGTAGGTTTCTTAAATTCTCAGCTTTCTCCTTCTCCCTTTTCTTTCCTCCGGGAACCCAGATGCTGATGGCTGAATTTTGCCTGACCTATTGGCAAGAAAATTGGCCCTACCAGCTGTTGTCCATGGGAAGGCAGATCTGGGACATGCAGAACAGCCATTGAGTCTACTTTTTGCAGCACGGCATTGGCAAGAAATAGCAACAGATGGGACCTGCCTGTTAGGCCCGTGGGGGGTTGGGGTGAGGATGCAAAGAGGTTTTGATTTTTCCAAAGTCTTTTTAACTGAATTTGAGCTCTCAGTGGGAATCATGCAAAACAGAGTTCCTGGGCAGAAAGCCCTGGGCCTCAAAGTTTTTTTTACCCAAGCTTCCCCAGTACCACTACTTTCATGGTCTCCCTCAAGTCACCCTTTATTCTCTATTCTATTATTCTATATTCTATCTTTATGTCCTTACCCCTGCAAATAGAATTATTCTTCTTAAAATGTGTAGTGACTGTCAACACTAAATAGCAATTTGAAGATGAAAAAAATCCTTAGTTTTCTTCTTATAATCGCTATAAATTATAAAATATAATTTGTATATATAATATAATATATTGAAAGTCCTATAGGAATCACCTGGGCTAGAAGTGTCAATTACCCAGTGGCCCCCAACACTTCAAGTGTAGTGGATCCATATTAAATGCTGGGAAATAGTTAACAAAATAAATAAAAATATAACAGATAAATAACATTACATTTTAAGACCAAGTCAGCATGTAGTCCTCAGGGATCTTTCTATATGGATTGGCGGCCCCTGTTTCAATTCGAGTTTGACACTGTTGACCAAGGTCATCACTCTCATTTTAATTTAGGAAATAAAGGCCTAGAGAGATCACCAGAGTCGCCCAAAGTCATGCAGGTAGCAAAGAATAGAGCCAGGATTTTAACCCATGTTGCCTACTCTAAATTTAGTATTCTCTTTGCTTACCTCCCACCAAAATGTCAGAAGAGAAAAATGGTGGGGCAGAGAGAGTTGCTTTGGAGAATGGGTGACTTCTATAGTTTGACCTAGGCAATTCAATATCTTCTAAAAACACTGGCCCACAATCCAGAAATCAAGGTCCCTTTTATAAATGCTTGTTGGATTATTGCTTTGATATTCTATGGGTTCATAGATCTGAGAAGGACCTTAGCAAACCTGTAGTCCAACCCTCTTTACTTTACAGATGAGGAAACAGGCCCAGGATAGATTGGTTGATTGGCCTATGATCAGAAGTAGCAGAGGAAGGGTTTGAACTTGGGTCCTGGGATTCCAAGTCCAGCTTTCATTCCTCTGTTCCACACTTTTTGCAACCATACTTGCTCTTATTCTTGGCAGAAGAATTTGATGCCCATTTCCATGGAAGCAGAAGGAGCTGAGCGATGAATATTTCTGATTTTCAAGAGAGGATTGACATTTTCATCTCTATTCTGGCATAAACTAGAGATCTGTCATGGACTAGGAGAGTCTGTTAGATGTCATTTTGACCATCACTTGCCTCTAGGACAGATAGACAGCACAGCATAGAGGAAGGAGAAGAGATGTTCCCTATGTGAGAGTGAACTTCATAGAAATTGGGTCATTTCAATCAATGGAAAGGACAATGAGCTAGAAGAAAGGAGAGCATGATTAAGGACTCAATTCTGTCACTAGCTAGTTGACCTTGGCTTTCTTTGGGCTACAGTTTTCTTTTGTTTTTAATCTATAAAATAAAGGAACTTGGTTGTAGGATCTCTAAAGGTCACTTCCAATCCAATAATCTATTTCTTGAAGTCTCACCCTACTCCCTCTTTAAAAATGGGAAGTTTTTCCTTATGTTTAACCACAGTCTTCTCTTCCAGGAATCAAGCTCATTTCCTCTTTTGGGGGGCATGGAGGGAATATTTTTAGCTCAGTCGCTAGATTCAGGAAATGAATGTTGAGCCCCAGGAAGGGCTCCCAGAGCAGCCCAGCTGAGGAATTCTGCTGTGACAGCAGTTTGGAGTTTTTAGCTGATTTGATCCATACAAATGGCTGTGGCCCATCAGTATCTGTTGGTTCCTTTTCAATTAGCTAAGAAGGGAAGTGATTTAGTGCTAATGAAAATCAATGCTTTAAAACTGTCCCGCAAATCACAGGGGGCTGGAGGCCACAACTATAAATACCTCCCTATTCTAGGGAAGGAAAGCTGAGCATGTGAGGCCACGTGCTCGGCACACAGCTTTCCTCCTCTAGGAAAAGGGAGTTTGTGCCAGGGGAAGAAATGCGTTTTTTCTCTCTCTGCTTTAATCTCAGGTCCAGAACTTCCCCTCCCCCCCACAATCAGAATAGCAACAATAACAACAAACCCTCTGCTACAGAATAATTCCATCTCTGCTCTAGAGTACTTTTCATTAAACAAAATTGTTCTTTTCTGTTGGATGTCCCCTGGATTAGAATGGTCACTTTTATACTTCAGTAAACTTCCCACTTCAGAATACACCCCTTACTAAGGCATCACTTTCAATTCTAAATTATTCTTCCCATCCCTAAAAATTTTTAACTTCTAACTTCAGGAAATTGCCTCACTGTTCTAGAATACTTTTTCCAATCAATGCTTTTTTTTCTGTTCCAAAGTACCTTCCCTTTTCCTTCTACTCTAGACCTTTAAAATATGTATTTCTCTAAAATTCAGGAGATAACTTATTTAAAGTAGATCTTTAACCTTTTACATAATGGATTCCCTTGTAGGGTGAAGTCTTTGGATTCCTTTGAGTAACATTTCAAAATGCATAATATAAAGTAAAACACATTGGGTTATAAAGGGAAACCAATTATTTTGAAATAAAGATGTTGATTTTTCTTGAAAAATTTTCAAATATCTTAAAATTTATCTTTGAACCCTAAGTTAAAACACCTGATTTCAGCATAGAAACCTCATTTGGATGGAAGAAAATTGTAATAGCTATGCCTTGAGCTAATTACCAGAGAAAGTAAGACTAACATATGCCATATTTAAGCTCCTTTCTTCCTCTACCCCTGACTTGCTGCATGCTTCCCAGTTGGTTGAATCTGGCTTCCTAAAGTAACAATTAGACTCCAGCTGGAGTCTCAATCCCTGACCCTCAGGAATTTGGGGGAGCAGCAGTGCTGTTTAGAGCCATGAAGAGGGGAAAATAGAAGAGAAGACTGGAGAAAGCAAAGCCTGTGTAGCCCCTGGGGCAATTGGCCAGATGGCGGACTCTCCTGCCCTGCTCTGCCTGCCTGTCGACTCCCCCTTTCTCACACTCACTTTATTATTGCTTTTTTTTTCTTCACAAATGGAAAGACCCTAAAATTTTCCATTGATGGCTTTTGCAGCCGGATAGAGACAATTTCACTTAACATGTCCTGGCCCTTCGGCTTCTATGAGTACCTCTCTGGCCTAGTCCCTGGAGCCAATGGAATAGTGCTGGTGGGACCTTGGTAGCAATAGAGAAAAAATGTGTTGGGAGGGTGGGTGGGGTGGAGGATAGGACTATGACAAGTAACATTTCCATTCTGACATATTTCTATTGGTGGTGAAAATGAAGTGGAAGGAAGGTTGGTGATACTTAAGAATGAAGTTAACTCTTCCTTGCCAAAGTTTTCTGCACATTCTGCAAGTCTGACCTCTGCATCATGTGCTGGGGTAGTGTTATTCCCCAAGGCCTCAACTCTAGGAGAGCTGGAGGTCATGGGATTTGCCCTCCTGATTCTAAGTCCATCGACTGGAATTGTGTGACAGACAGGTTATACGATCTTTTGAATTTATACAGCACTTTATAAGTAACAAAACAGTTTTCTATACATTATATAATTTGGTCCTTACAATAATTTGGTAAGTCAGGGTTATGATTATCCCCTAGCCCCAACCCCTTTTAAAAAAAGAGATTACAGAATTGCAGCATTTGAATTGGAAAGGACCTTGATAGCTGTCTTGTCCAACCTAAATAAAAACCACCTCTAGAACACCCCAGAAAAGTATACTAAATCTTCTAGAAGACTTTCAGTGAAGACAGAAATTCACCACCTTTCATGGTAACATATTTTACTCTTTGATAGCTGTTAATTATTATGAAATTTTTCCTTTTATCAAATCTAAATTTGTCTCTTTGCAATTTCTATGTAGTGCTTGTAGTTTCGTCCTCTGGGGCCAAATGGCACAAATTTTCAATGATTGAAACTTTTCAAATACCTGAAGAGAGTTAATATGCTCCTAGTCCTCAATTTTTTTTTTCCCAGGGAAATCATTCCCGGTTCGTTCAGAAGATCCTCACATGGTACTGAATTGACTCAAGACCCTTCTCCATGATAGTTGATTTTTTTTTAACTCTCTCCCATTTATCAGTGTCCTTCCCAAACGGTGGTATCCCAAACTGAAAAGATGAATAACTTAAGCCCAAGTGAGTTGCTCAAATTCAAATTCAAAGTCAAATGTGAAGAAGCAGTAGACTGGGAATTATTTTTACAATTCTGTGTGACTTTGGATGAGTTATCTTGGTGAAAAAGATGATATAAAAAAAGAAAGAAAAGAAAGACTCCCTCCTAATTTAGATGGTGTCTTCACTAAAACCACTTCTTTTTCTTTTCTTTCTTTCTTTCTTTTTTTTTTTTTTGGCAAGACAATTGGTTAAAGGACTTGCCCAAAGTCACACAGCTAATAAATATTAAGTGTCTAAGGCTGGCTTTGAACTCGGGTCTTTCTGACTTTGGGGCCAGGGATTTTATTTACAGTATCATCTAGATGCTCCTAAAACCACTTTTTCTAAGGTCAATAAAGACCATATTCTAGCTACCAATTCCTGAAATCTTTATTGAGCTTTCTGTGACCTTGATCCCTGTGGTTTTTGATGCTGTTGGCCAACCCTCCTCCTTGGATATTTTCTACTTCCTCAGCTCTAAAAATCATCCTGCATCTCCTTTGGCTCTCTTAACCATTTGTTCTCTCACTTGAACTCCTCCTGGACTCCAGCTTCTTTTCTCCCTGCCATATAATCATCCTAGGAACTTCCACTTTAAGTGGTGACTCTCATTGGTGACTCTCCCTGGTACCAATATCTTGGGAAAGAAGGAAAGAAATAAGCATTTATTAAGCACTTACTATGTACTAGGCACTGGATTAAATGCTTTACAAACATTATATTCCTTTATTCTTATGATAATCCTGGAAGGTAGGTATAATTGTCTCCCTTTTACAGATGAAGAAATGGAGGCAAACAGAGCTTTAAGTGACTTGCCCAGAGTCGTACTGTTAGTTAAATATAAGAGACTGAATTTGGATGCAAGTCTTTGGCCAGCATTCTATCCATTGTGCAACCTGTTTCTTTAGGAAGAACCCAGACATACTTTACCTCATTTTCACCTGGACTCTCTAGAATTCCACCTTCTCCTTGCCTATCACATTGCTTCCCTCCCCCCCTCCAACAGTCCTTTGTAGGTTGTCTTTCTCCTTTAGAATGTAAGCTCCTTGAACACAAGAACTGTCTTATTTACTTGTATTTGTATCTCTAGCATATGGTAAATAATGTATAAATAATGTATCTATCTGTCTATCGCTTTAAGTCCAACATTTAACATGGTGCCTGGCACAAATTAATCACTTAATAAATGCCTTTTGACTGATATACTGATTGACTGGTCCCCAAAGATCTCTTCTTGACCCTCTTTTCATACCCTGTCAACTTTATTCAGTCCCATGGCCTCAATTCCAAACCATTACAACAACCACTTATTAAGTGGTCACATGCTACTTTTATGCAGATGACATCCAAAACATCCTCCCTGTTCTGAACACTAGACCCTTATCTCCAACTCAATGCTCCACTGGCATTTAAAAATCAGCATGTCCAAAAGTTTCTTAGCTCACTCTTTCCTTTTCCCCCTTCTTCTGAGATTGTAAGATCTTTCAAGGATTAGGATTCCTCAAATTTATTTTATTTTTCCAATGAACAAAAATCTTCTATCCCCACTCCACTTGAAAAAAGAAACAAAAACATAACTCTTTTTTACAAATAGGCATTGGCACAAAGAATAAATACCTACATTAGCCATCTAAAAAAAAATGTATCTTAAAAATCACCATGAGTCCATCAACTCTGTCAGGAGGAAGTGTGGAGCTGCTTCTTCTTTCTGACTTCAATATTTCTATTAGAGGTGCCACCATTCACTCCATCTCCCATGTTTAAAACTTTCATGTTATCTTTGATTTTATCCTCTCTCTTCCTTGATTTTATTGTGAGTTATTTTTCAGTTGTCAAACTCTATGACTTTTGGGGTTTTTCTTGGCAAAGATACTGGAGTAATTTGCCATTTCCTTCTTCCCTCATACTAAGCCATGTAAATTCTTCTTCTTCAACATATTTTTTGCATTCATTCTTTCCCTCTTCAGCATCCCAACTCTATTCCCGTGGCTACCACTGCCAGAATAAGGAGCAAAGTAATGATTTCCTGCCTACATTACTGCAAACAGGCTTTCCTACCTCTACTCTCTCTAACCTCTCAGATATATTTCATATCTCTGCCAGACATATCTTCTTGTTGGTATCCATCTGGTTACATTTCAAATATATTCAGTGGTTCTCTATTGTCTAGTTTAAAAAATTTTTTTTGCTCTAGTATTCAAGCCTTCTACAAGACAACACTCTATATTCCTAACCTTGTCTTATCCTATTTCATTACTGTACTGTTGAATTGTCCTATGTTCCTTAAATATGCCTCTTGTAGTGTTCTGTCTTTATTCATATTGGTCCTTATGCCTGATCTATCCCTTTTCCTTTCTTTGCCTGTCAGATTCCTAACTAGGTCCTAATGCCCAATTTAATTTCATCTTCTTCATTAGATTTTCTTTAGCCTCTTCCTTTGCCATCACCAACTTCTTTACAACTGGGAATCTGGAATATTAAAGTGTCATTTCATATATATATATATATATATATATATATATAAGTTTTGTGGGACTATCTACCTCCTCTTTTTTAGTCTTTATAAAGAAATATCTTCTGAAAGGGGGAAGGAAAAAGGATACATTGAGAAATGTTTAAGTGTTGTAAAAACAAAAAAGATAATTTTAAAAAAGGCTTTCCAGATTCTCAATTAATAATAACATTCACCTCCTTTATTTCACATGGCATTTAACTCTAATTCATGTGATATTTCTATTTTAGTTATGTATGTCATTGCCTTACTAGAATATAAGTTCCTTGAGATTAGGGATTGAGCCCTATAAAGATCTATTGTTTTAATCTTTACCAGACTCCAGTAACTCAATTGACATTAAATGTTTGTTGAATGAAAAAATGAATTTATACCTTTATAATACATTTATCATTCATTATTGTGTATCGTTTAGTCAAGTTTGTGCCTTTTCCCTTTATTTAATGAATGCTTATCAAATTGAATTCTATCTGAAAGAGATCTGAATTCCCAGAAGAGTGGAATGGGGTGCCATGGAAAGAGCTAACTCTAGGAGTTTTTCCTCCTCTAACTGGCTTCAATCCCAGAGTCAAGGAGAAGAAACAGTCTCTGTGGGTTTCTAAGAGTAAGGCCAGGCTCCTCACTCAACTGACACTGCCCTTTTTCCTTCAAGGGCCAAGATAAAACAGTGCACCCACCTTCAAGCACTGCCAACTCAGAAATGCCAAGTCAGGAGATTTTCTCTCCTTTTCAATAGAACTACCACATTACCATGAGGATCACATACAGAGAAGAGACCAGATTCTGGCAACTAAGCTAATGAAAACCCTCACCCATCACAGTACTAGAGGCTCTGGGGAGAGGAGCTTGGAAAGGAGGGGCTTACCCACTCCTTTCTCTCTTCCCTACACAGAGCACCTCTTTGATGTTATCATGTGCTCCCTAGTTTATTTTTCCTGCTAGGCATCAAGAGGAATGTATTTGCAATCTGGGCACCAAGGTCTGTCCTTAAAAGACTCCTTTCTTTACTCATCTATCCTGAACTCCCCAATTCTTTCTCTTTCCCACTGTGTCCCTCAGATCCATGGCTCACTTCTATGCATCTGAGAGTAGAGGGCATCTGGGAAGAGTTCGGGCATGTCCTATTCTAGAACCAGAAAATCTCAGGCTAGCAAGGATCTCTGAGGGCACTTAATTCAACCCAAATGTACCTAGATTCTTGTAGTTTTCTACCCTCTATCTGAAAAGAACCAGTCATGAAAAACTTACTTCTTTTCAAGTTAGCCCATTCTGTGTTGGAATAGCTCTAACCTTTAAAAAGTTTGTCTTTATATGTAACTGAAATCCGCCTCTCTTAACTTCTCTTTTCTGGGGACAAGCACAAGGCTAAGTTAACAGATTTGCTACTAGTTTAGCCTCTATTTGCCTCATTTTCTCCAACTGTAAAGTGAGGATATTAGCAGCATCTACCATGAAGGATTGCTGGATGGATTAAATGAGGTAAAGTTTAAAAATAAAACTTAGCATCATATCTGGCACATCATAGGGTTCATTTCCTTCTGCAGCCTCACCTGTAAAATGGAAATAATAATACCACCTACCTCTCACTTTTATATCAGTATCAAATGATATAGATATTTGTAAAGACTTTTGTAAGCATTAAAACACTACATAAATGTTTATTATATAAATCACTGATATATAAATGTTAACTATTATTATTATTAATCTCAATCTTTCTTCCACATGTAATTTTTCAGCCATTTCTGACTCTTCCAGACCCCATTAGGGAATTTCTAGATAAAAATACTGGAATGATGTTCCATTTCCTTCTCCAGCTCATTTTACAGATGGGAAACTGAGGCAAACAGGCATAAATGATTTGTCTAGAGTCACACAGTAGTGTCTGAGGCTGGATTCTGTTTTAGAATTCCTGACTTCCAGGACCAGCACTCTGTCTACTATGTGTTATGTCTTCTACATGATAGTTTTCAAATACTTAATCTACTATACTATATTATCATTCAAATATTTAAGCCATAATCAATTCCTATCCCCATGATTTCTCTTTTTTAGGCTAAACATCCTCAGCTTTTTCAACCAATCCATTTAAATGGGATGTGCTTTGGAAATATTAAAAAAACTCTTCATATATATATATATATTCCAGCTCTTATTTTCTTTGGTTTGCTTCATTTTACTACACTATTCTATTTGCCTTCCTTCATGTGAACTGTTAAAAGAAGCTACACTTATTAGCTATTTAATTCTGGGCAAGTTACTTAACCTAGGTTTGCTTTAACCCACTAGAGAAAGAAATGGCAAACCACTCCAGTATCTTTGCCAAGAGACCCCACAGACGATATTGACGTGCTGTGGTCCATTGGGTTATAAAGATTCAAACAAGACTGAACAACTATAATAACAACAATATGAAATGGTCCAAGGTCATGACAGCAGCTATTAGCTGGCGATCTGAAATCATTTTTGCACTTTAAATTTCAGATCCCTCACCTATCCAACATAAGGGTTGGACCAAGTGGTTTCTAATGTACCTTCTTGCTGTAACATCCTAAAATTCTATAGTTGTACTATTCAGCCTGAGTGGACATACACTGAAAGGAACCAAGAGCTGGAGGAATGTTTGTGTACTTGAAAATTGGCAAATGAACATTGATGGTTAACTCAAACTTTCAGTTCTCCCATTACTAATGTCAGACCAACTCTCATGGCTGATAACTACAGGTGCTTGGAAAGCAAAGAGTGACTCAACAGCCAAGAAACACTTTTTTCTCTTCCCAATGAATATACTCCCAGCTTCTGGGAGTTTCTTGCACTAAAGAAAAAGTCCTAGCCTGTACTATGGTAGAAAAGATTTCCTCATCCGAGAGCTTCCTATACCAGTAAAATCACAGATCTAGTCTCTATCTCTATTCCAGATTACACTTTCTGTCTAGTTATGTATGAAAAAAATACCAGGGTTCCTGATTCTGCTGTTTGAAGGATGTGTCTCTTCTCTACCTGGGAAGATTTGGGTAAGGGTCCTCCTAAGAAGCAGGAGGATGAATGAGATGACCTCTAAACCAAATCTTTCCATGATTAGAATGTGTCTGCTAAGCCTTCTGCTCCAGTGCAGAAATACTATATAAAAACAGTCTGTTTGTAGAAACACCCATGCAAGAGAACCATGCCTGGTATCAGCAATGTGAGAGTGGAAAGTCCACATATTTGGGGTCAAAAGGGTTGGATTTGAATCCTAGCTTGGACATTTCTAGTTAGAAGACCATAGGTAAGTCATTTCAAGCAGTCACCTCTGTTTCTTCCGTGGAAAAACGGTGATAATGATATTCGTATCTCCTATGCCATGGGTTATTGTGAGCAAAATGTTTTGGACATCTTAAAGAGCCATATAAATGAGCTATTATCAGAGGCCACAACTCCATCTATTAGACCTCTTTTTCCTGAGAGCATTTAATGCCCAGTTGAGGGAGTGCTGAGCAGCCCAGCTTTCTTTCTTCTCTGGTTTCCAGCCTTTCCCAATCTGTGGCTACCTCCTGCTTTCCCTCTGCATTTCCAGCAAGCCTCAGGACAGATTTTTCTAGTTTGCCACATGAAGTTGTCTGATGAACAGCTGTTCAGCTTTGGCCCTGGCAGAACCCCAAGGGCTCCCGCCCAAAGCAGTCAATAGGATCTGGTCCCTCTGTATTTTTCCAGCAGCACTAAGTCAACATTTATTAAGCACTTGGTATATGCAGAGTAGTGTTCTGCTATTTGAGATGCAAAGGTAAATGAATAATCAAGCTTTTTACTCCCAATAGAGGATATAAGTACAACAAAGGATTTTAGATTTAAAGCTGAGAAAAGACTTCAGAGGACATTGAGAGGCCGACTTACTCATTTTGCAGATGAGGAAATTGAGGAAAAAAGACACTTGTCACATTGCTAGTGTAAGAGGAAAAGCTCTGAACACAAGTCTTCTTGATTCCAAGTCTAGTGCTCTATCCTATGCCAAGCTGCTTTTCCATGAGAACAGTACAAAGTGATAGAGACTATAGAGGAACCTTGGTTGGTGATGGTGGTGGTGGATAGGCAAGCAGATCTTAAGGAAAGAGACTGTATTTGAACTAGGCATGAAAGAATAAGTTGAATTTCAACAGGCCAAGTATAGAGAACAAGAACATTACAGGCATAAGGAATAGCATGAGGTCACCCATCAAGTCAATGATATTTTCCTTCTTTTTCTTGACTTCTAAAAAGTTGAAAGAAGTTCCTTTTTTTCCCCCAGAATCATAGAGATCTGGAATTGGAGCAAGTTAATTATATTAATTAAAATAATGCAGTAGATATGGGGAGTCAGAGGTTTTGGATTCAGATCTCATTTTTGTTATTATGTGTAACCTTGTTCAATTCATTTAAGATGTTTTTTGACTTCAGTTTCCTTATCTGTAAAATGAAAGGATTAGATTAGATGATCTCTACACTCTCTCTTAGATCTCAATTTATAATTTATGAAGTTTCAGAGCCATCCAGTCTTGCTAAGCAAAATTCTCTTAGATCCTTTTTTGATTGTGACAGCTCTTTTCCAAGTCCCCCCATAAAACCATGTTTGTAGCTTAGAGTTTAAGAAGTCTGGCATTCAGGGTCCTCAGATATGGAGACAGTGAGTGCCTTTTAGAGAGTCAGGGCCATTATCATAGTAAGTTATAGTATTAGTTACATGGAACCAGATAGTAATTTATGATATTAAAAAGAGAAATCCCTGGAGTAAGCATGAAGGGTTTTTGAAGAAATTGGAAAAAGGAACTGATTCTTAAAGGTTACAGGAGGGCTTTTGCAATATTATCTCATTCAGTTCTTACAATAATTACATAAGAAATACAGAACAGAGATTTTTATATCCATTTTCAGATGTCAAAAATGACACTAAGAATGATCGTCATGTATATTACCTTTTTCACTCACAATGGAATTGATGCCATCATGCTTTAAAACTTGGTCCTGAAAACCACAGTGACATGAGGTAGCTGACCCTTTCAAAAGTTACTGAGTCAAATAAGACATTTTTTGGTGGGAACATGGTCAATGTGAAAATTTGTTTTGTCTATAATTTTTTGTAGCAAGTCTTTTATTTTTTCCTTTTATGGGGTAAGAGGTTGGGTTGGGTGGGGAGAGAAGATGAATTTTTACTGACTGAAAACATATAATTTATTTTTAGGCATTTTATCTAAATCTTTCCTTTCCCTTTTTAATACTCTGCTTTGTATCAAGTTTATTTACTAATGCCATATACCCTCTCTTCAGATAGTAAGCTTCTTGAGGATAGGGCTTCTAATTTTTCATCATCATATTTCATCTTTCTGAATATCTGGCATATTGTCCGACAGGTAGTAGACTGATAATACATATCTGCTAAATGTGCTCAAAGAATATCATGAAAGCTCTGAAATCCTGTGTCTCATCACCTCACTACATGTCATCACCTAACTTTTTTTTTTTTCCTATTGGAAATACATGTTGTCATGGAGATCCTAACACAATGGGGCAGGTAGGGAGCTTGTTGCTTAGCAACAGGATGCTGCATGCCCCATGATTGGATGCCTTGGTCCAAAAGAGCAGAAAAGATAGAGAGAGCAGGTGTAAATAGAGAGGATCATCCTATGTTTATGTGAGAGTATGAGATAGAAACAGGAGAAACAGGACCAGGTGACGAGGAAGAGAAGAAGGAAGAATAGGGAGTGTACAACCTCCTCAAGATTCCTCAAGGGAAGAGGCACTACTGGCTAGTATTTTGACTTGAAAATACAGAATGACTGCAATGATTTCTGGTTCCCTCTTTCAGCATCAGAACTCTGTTAATCTGTAAAGTCTAATGACATTGGAGAAGATGGAAAAATGAAAAGGAAAAGCATGTAATATAAATCTGCCCCTAATTCCCAAGGCTGATTTATCATACAAAAATATCTCGGCTAAAGCCAAGAGCAAGGCACTGTATTCTAATTCTGGTTCTCTCATTACTCAGGTCAACAAGCATTTATTAACTGCTTATTATGTGCTAGGTTTTCAGAATTCAAGTATAAAGAAAAAAGAAGAGTCCTTGTTCTCTAGGAGCAAATAATATAATTGGGAAGGCCAATACAGAAAAAGGAGCTGAAAGAAGGGGGTGGAAAATATGGTAGCAAAGTTAAGAGAATCAGAACAGGGCAGGGAAAAAAAGAAAGATGGCTGATCTAGGTCTTTTTGCAAAATGGAGGGTTCAAGAAGAACTCATCAAGAGGAAAAGTGGGTCACAGGACAGTCTTGAGTGATCCAATCTCTCACTCTGAGTCATACTGTTTTCATCTATAAAGTGATGGGGCTGGACTAGATGGCAACTGAGGTTCCTTCTAACAGCTCTCATTCTCTAAGCATCTGATTCCAGAATGGCAGGAATTTCCCTCTATGGGAAGAGTTCAGTCTCTGATTTGAGGAGAGTAGATGTGAGCCAAAGAGGGCTTTTTCATGTACTGACTACCACTGTGTAAAACATCAGTGTTTATACTACATATGACTATGTTCATTAATCATGAGGTCATTTATCCCAAAGTACAAGTACAGAGGTAATTTTGTGCCTATTATGGTCCAGGCACTATCCTAGTAACTAGGCAGGTAGATAGACAAATGTAAAGCAGTAGACTATACAGAGCTATTTATATAAGTGATAAAGATGGTTGAAGAAACTATAATAAAAGATAAATAGCATTGTATAGGATACATAATAATAAAGCATAAGTATGTATATATCTATCCCTGTATCTATCTATCTAATCGAATCTATCTCCTTTTCTCTGTCTTTGTCCCTGCTGGGAAGGGGATGCTTCTAAACTTCTATCAAACTAAAATTTCCCTCAGGAACAGGACCACCTCCCTTCTCAAACTGGAACATCTTGGGAATAGGTACCCTGTCTTCTCTTCCCTCTGAATTTATTCTTAGTATTCATGACCAGTTTCCTCCTCCCAGAGACTGGGGATATTTTACTGATTAAGAACCATTTTCTAGGGTGACTTCAGGATTAGAGAGAAAGGGAATAAGAGCAGTGACTCACTCAGACATTATTGGAATCAGCTATCTCACTGTCTACGATGTTTCCTGAACTTTCATTCTCAAACCTCAAAATCCCAGTAGTTTTTGAAACTGTCTCTGCTAATAATTCCAATAGGATCTGAGAAATACCATTAACTCTTCTGTTTAGCCTAAGTCCAGTTTCTTTATATGGATGATCCTAAGACATGAGTGTGGAACTGCAGCACAGAATGGAATAAGGGCAGGGTGATGGATGAGTGGATTGTTCTTAAGATTTCTAGATGGATACAGCTCCTAGTTCAGCTCCTCTAACTGTATGTTTCTGAAGCAGCTTCTAGTTTCAAGAAAAGGGAAGAATTTGCCTTTTCATTCATGAAAAGCCAAAGGGACTGACATTCTATATGTATTACAGAGATAAGACGTGAAAGGGATCCATATACCAATTTCAATAACATACAA
Organism: Sminthopsis crassicaudata; assembly: GCF_048593235.1. Taxonomy (NCBI): domain Eukaryota; kingdom Metazoa; phylum Chordata; class Mammalia; order Dasyuromorphia; family Dasyuridae; genus Sminthopsis; species Sminthopsis crassicaudata. The sequence continues at coordinate 96,792,315 of NC_133620.1, read as the reverse complement.
GGCCAAGTATCATAGGATTTATAGTTGGCAGGGACCACAGAGACCATTTTTAACCAAGTATTCATTTTTACAAGGGAAGGAACTGAGACCCAATGAAATTAAGGGGGCACACTAAGTCTTAAGTAACATTGGTTAAGTAACATAGGTAACATTAGAAAGAGTCTTGTCTCTGAAATCAAAGTATTTAGATTAAAATCCCATCTTTGACACTTAAATAGTTATGATTTGGGGCAAATCACTTAACTTCGCAGGACCTCAGTTTATTCATCTGTAAAATGATAGTTTCTGAGATTTCTTCCAACTCTCCAACTTATATATCCTATATAAGCCAGGATTTGCAACCAATCTTTTCATTCCAAGCCCAGGATTCTACCCATATGCTACCTTGTCATGATTACTAGCTACTTTCTTTCTTAACTGGCAGAAAACAAGAAGGGAACTTAAAAATGCAATGAGGGTGATTTAAGTTAGGGGGTGGGAGGACTGATTGCCTTGGCAGAACAAACGTTGAGGATAGGAAAGAGAGAGTATTCAAATCTACAACACATTTCTTGGAAGAATGTGGACTTTCTGTCCCTAGAGAGCCATAAGAAAAGAGTCAAAAATCACATTACATAGAACAAGAAATGCTCAGTAGGATATGTACACAATGGTTATAACTTGAGTCCAGTGGCTATAAACATTTTAATTAGGATCAAAGGGGAAGTTGGAGAACTTTGAGTAGTTTAGAGTTTAACTTTTAATGTTCATTAGGCTCTTTTCTAAGAGATTAGAATAGATCACAAATTCTTAATCTGGGGTCCTTGAACTTTATTTTTTAAAATGTGTTTTGATAATTATTTCAGCAGAACTAATTTCCTTTGTAATGCTATGTACTTTATGCATTGAAAAACATTGTTCTGAGAAGAGGTCCCTTAGATTGCCCAACAGATCCTTGACACAAGAATGGGTAAGAATTACTAGAAGAAAAGATCTTGAAGTCCATTCTAGTTCTGGTATTCTATAAGTCAGTAAGAGTCTGAGCCTGCACTCATTGCTGGTTTGGTGCAGGACTTAGCAAACTCACAGTGAATCTCCCCAATTACTCTCGATAAATTTAGCCCATGTGACAACAACAACAACAACAACAACAAAGATATAATGCAGACAATGGTATTGATGGAATGAGCAACTAATTGGGGAAGGGGCAGAAACTTTGGTTTCTAATCCTTTCCTGCTTGTGTGCTCTTTGGGCAAAGCAGGTTAAATGGATTAAATGATGGAGTAGGTTGCTTCCTCCCTTCTAGCTTTCAAGCCTGTAATTCTTTGGACTCTCCATTGGAATGCTGCTCAGAGGTAGGGGGATTGCCAACATGAGCCCTTTAGGCTCTGTGCATGCTCACGATTAGATGTTTCTGTTTTGGACTTTGTGGCTTGTGTTGGAAAAGTCTATGACTTTAGGGACAGAAAGTGAACTCGTTGATAGCTCAAAATCTCCACTCATGCTCATGACACTTGGTAATAAACAGCGGGGGAGTGAAGCCGAGATGAGGCTATATCTCAGCAGAATTGTTTCCAAATAGAGTGCCTTGTTTTTTTATTCCCCCTCAAATTCTCCCTAGAGACACCCCTGCCGCTTAAAAGCCACTAAATAGCTCTCCTTGTTTATGGCACATTCTCCTGTCTCCCCACCCCCACATTCTCTTCCTGGTCTTTTATAGCAGTTACAAAAGTGGTGTTGAGTAAAATAAAAATAATAAAAAAAAGCAGGGCATGTGGTGCCTGTGAGTCACTCCTTTTTTTTTTTCTTTTTTTTTTTTTTCTGTGAGACCTCAATTTCACAGAAATGGAGTATCAAGAAAGATTGAGGAACTTCCCAGCCCCTAGGGTCACAGTGGACCACAAGCCTTAAGTGCTATTTTGTAGTACCCCATTCAGAGGCCAGGATGCACAGGGTCCATGAGAAATTCATCTGAGTCTACTTGGTATAGGGGCAAGCCCTTATCAAACTCTAGATTTATTAATTTTATGCTCCACAGTTTGCAAGGATTCTGAGAGCTGAGTGACAATCTCTGAGAGAAGGCAAAGATCAGAGGAAGCAGACCTCTCAGAAAAGGTGAATGGAATTGAAGTGGCTTTGCCTATGGAAAGACAGCTGTTAGTTCTTCCCTGGAAGAAAGCTAGAACACAGAGCTTCTGCACAGGAAGAGAGTTAGTATGTTTGGGGTACAGGAAGGAGGAAGAGGCATGCTTTATGTTCCCTTGAAAGAAAATAGCTGCTAGGTAAAATAGGAACTGGGCCAAAACTAGGACTGAGTGACCAGAGCTTCCTCATAGGGCACAACAATTTAGAGGGGGCTGAAAGTATTTATGTTCCTTTAGCAAGCGGAAACAATTGAACTTAGCACCTTGTCAGCAAATTATAATTAGCTCTAGTCGCTACAGCTCAGGTGAGCTTCACTGTAGTGTCTCCTTGCTCTCTTAGCTGAAAATAGCCTCTTCAACAGTGCCTTTGGATGTCCAGGATCCTTATCTCCATCAGATCTTTGTCTCTTAAGATTGGAGGTCTTTTCCTTGAATTTTCCTCCTTTCTCTTATTTCAGTCACTCTTTGTTCTGAGCACATTTTATGGTGCTTTGCCCAGAGGGCAAGAATCATTAGTGAAGGATACAGAGTTCTGGACTTCTGTTGCTTTTGATAACTTTCAGGTACTTTCTATGACCAAATATCAAAAGTGCTGTAAAAATGTCCTACAATAGAACAGGAATAGCACTTGAGGTCCTTCCAAGCTCTGAGATTTTGTACCATTTTATAGATTTTCTTCCTTTCCTACTTGCAAAAAAAGTAAACGTGTATTAGGAGCAAGAAAAGAAAAGGTAGAGAGAATGGACAGGGAAAGGGGCATCTTGATGGCAGCTCTGTATTGGGATACAGTATGAAAAGATACAGTCCAAGGGCTATATGTCTGTAGCAGATTTGATCAGATTGTAGTGTAAGAGAGCTAATGGAAGGCAGGAAATGGGAGGGAATTCAAGGGGATGGATCTGAAGTCCAATCTCATAATTGGACTTATGAGGCCTAAGGCATGAAGCCTGAGATGAAAGGAACTTTTTGTGACAGTGGGCTGATATTATTTGTATTATCACTCTGTTTAAAGTACTCAGGAGATTGCAAAGATATAATATGGGACTCTAGAAAGGAGCAGAGCCTAGCACAGTGCTTACATATAACAAGCATTTAACAAAGGTTTTTTTTTTTAATTGAATTCGGGAGGGAGGTAGCCGTATAATGTTGAGTAAGTCATTTGATCATCCAAAGCCTGCCACTTCCTTCCCCCTATGGAAGGGAGCCAATGATATCAGCAGTACCTACTTCAAAGGGTTGTGATACAGATGAAATGAGTGTGGAAACATAAAAGAGGAATATGATAAAGGCTAAGATGGATGGAACTATTAAATGTGAGCCCCCAAAATGTAATCATTATTTTCTGAATCTGCTTATTGGATAGATTCTCCCAATGAGTGAAGGGCTAGAATTACCGAAGGTGGGAAGTCAAAAAGTCTGAGAGATCCAAGAATTAGCTAGGTTTGAAACCAGAAAAGGAAGCCAACCAATTTGGAGTTTTGACAAGGGGGTTCTGCAAAACCATGATCATGCATGGATACAATTCTTGGAATCATCTAGATTGGCCATGTGAAAAGGCCAGGCTTGAACTTTAGCTAGAACAGAATGCATAGCACTAACAAAATTTTACTTGTAGTTACAGCCAAACTGTAGACTGGTGAGAACTAAGGATTGATAGAAGGATTGATAGGCAAGGTTTAGAAACCAGGGTTAGTATATTCCTGGAAGTTGTCAGTCAATCTATGGCTAATTTGCAGAAAACTTTATATTTCTGTGCTCTTTAAATTCATCAATTACGTATTTTGCATGGATCTAAAGAAGATTAAATCTGGTATCATCTTAGATATAGATATCATCTTGCCCAATCCCCTTTTCTTACTGATGAGTTTTTAATATTCTCTCTTCTAGTTATATTCCTTCTAAAAGCCCTCATACTTGTCTTGGGTAGACTAGGGGAAAATAGATTTTTGTCCATTTCTCCCCAAGTTTCCAGAGGTTGAAAATGAATATTTATGCTGAGAGAAGGAACCAGAACAGCTGTTGCCATCTTTTCTTTCAGCAGTCTCCAAAATGCCCCCAGAAAAGTAAGAGGAAAAAGGAAATTAGATTTAGCTGCAGAACTGACTTGGCTCCTTGTTAAAACTGCAGATCCTGAGAGAACCCAAGGATGCCAGTGGAAAGGCAAGGACTGATAGTAGAAGTTGCAGGAAAGGGACAAGAGGAATCTACAAAAAAGAGAGTGAGCAAGTGCCATATCAAAGTGTTTAATTTGAGGTTCCAAAGTGAATGTTCTTTCCTTTATTTCTATAATATTTTTGACAGATATCTAAAAGTTATATCAAGAGAGTAAGGGACAGTCTGGTGACAGAGATTCTAGTAGGTAGAAAAAGTGTGTGATCTGCGCTGTACACTTCAATGCTGTATGAAGAGATATTCTGATGGAAGTGGATATCTTCAACATAAAGAAGATCCAACTCACTTCCAGTTGATCAATGATGGACAGAAATAACTACACCCAGAGAAGGAACACTGGGAAGTGAATGTAAATTGTTAGCACTACTGTCTATCTACCCAGGTTACTTATACCTTCGGAAGCTAATACTTAATGTGCAACAAGAAAATGGTATTTACACACATATATTGTATCTAGGTTATATTGTAACACATGTAAAATGTATGGGATTGCCTGTCATCAAGGGGAGGGAGTAGAGGAAGGGAGGGGATAATTTGGAAAAATGAATACAAGGGATAATATTATAAAAAAATTTAAAAATAAATAAAAATAAATAAATTTTAAAAAAAGAAGAAAGAAAAAGTGTGTGATCTGGCTATGAAAGAGGGCTTGGACCTATTATTTCATCAGTCAGGACCCAGCAAGCACACCTGGACAGCCATGGGAGGGGGAAGAAGGAAATGAGCCAAATTTGGCAAGGAAACAGAAACATAAGTCTTCCCAGCCAAACAGGAAGCAGGGTAGAGATTCTGAATTCATTTCCTGTAGGGTGGGAGTGAGGAAGTTAGAGCACATTGGCTCTATTATTTCCCTCTTTCACTTCTAGAGCTGAGTCCCAGAAAGCAAGAGGATCAGAGAAGTTGGGTATAGCCAGGAGCCTAGCTTTATTGGATCTTTTCCTTTAGCTTAACCAGAAGTCCCAGGAGATATGTTAAAATGTTATGTGATAGTTTGTGGTTTGTGTAGTGAGGCTGTACTGAGGGAAGGAAGAAGCATTGAGTGTCACAATCAAGCCCTCAATGAGACAGATCTAGCCCAGGAGTTCAGGGAGGGGAGAGGGAAGATGAAGTGTTGAGAAAGGGTAACAGCTTGTAGATAAGGACCAAAGAGAATGGGGAGGAGTGATTGGGAATATTTATGGTGTCTAAAAAAATGTCCTTATGAGATATTGGGTAGAAAAGGCAGCACAAGAAAAATTCAAGAGTATCTGCAGAATATGAGGTTCTTTTTGGCAGAATGGTTTAATGGAAAGAACTGGGACCTGAGACTAGGGGGTCCTTGGCGTCTTAAAGCAGTAATAACAATACTGTTACCTGGTGACCTAGACAGATGATTTCTTTTCTCTGGAGTGCTCTTCTGTCCTCCTCCACTAGAGAACTGGGGAGTCTACAATTTCACATCACTTAGAAACATCTTTTTAGTCTTCATATTTCCCTTCATCCCAAAATATTCATACACATTTCAGGTAAAAAGTGATTAGCCCAGGAATTTGGAGTGAATTGATTTATAGTCACCCAAGAATTCAACATGAGATATTCCAGAATGAAATTTGGGATCAGAAGACTTAGATCTACATTTTTGTCCTTCTTGTTGGGCCCTTTTAAATAGAAATACTGAATCATAAGGTTTAAAACAGGAAGGGACTTTAGAAAACATCTAATCCAACTTCTCCATATTACTAAAGAGGAAACATGACCAAAGAGATTAAGTGGCTTCCTCAAGTTACATAGGAAGCAAGAAACAGATAAGATTTAATTGGACTCAAGTTCTCTGACTCCAAATTCAGAGCTCTCAGGGTGAGCCATAACTGTACAGCTTCACACTTTGGCTATTTTTGGAAAAGATTAAATAATTATGAGAATGCCTGTTCCATGATCTGTTTTTCCCACCATGTTCCTAGTAATTATGAAAAATTGACTGATATATGCCCTAGGACAGTGCTTCTACATGGCAGATACTATTTATGTTGCACTGAATTTAGAAACTCCATACTTGACATTGATGGTATGGTTTACTGGGAGAGAATTGATAAAAAAGAGGGTTGAAAAGCGGAAAAGGAGAGAATCTAGAGGAAGAAGGAAACATAATTCCTTCCCTTAGGAAATGTACTGTTTCATGGAGGAATGTGGGATATTTATCCATTAACACACATTTATTAGATACTTATTGTACACAGCACAGTTACCTTTCAGACATCTTGAATTAGATTTGACATCCTAAACTCACCATGTCCCACGCTGAACTCATCATCTTTACCTTCATATACTCTCTGCCACCATAGAGGGCAATACCATTCTCTCAGTCCCCCAGACAATCTAGATGTCATCCTCAACTCTTTACTATCTTTCATCCTCCTTATCCAAGCTGTTGTCAACATCTTCAATTTCACTTTCACAACATCTCTCAAACTTGCTTCCTTCTCCTCTCTAATACTCTGAACATCACTTTGGTACAAGTCATCACACCCTGACTGGACTATTGCAATAGACTACTTGTGGGCCAGCCTGCTAAGTCTTTCTCTATTCCAAATCCTCCTCCATTCAGACACCAAAGTTATTTTCCTAAAGCTCAGGTCTGGCCATTTCACCTCTTTTTAATGAAACTCCTGTGACTCTCTATTCCTTCCAAGATTAGATACAAAATTATTTGACATCAAAACTCTTAATAACCTAACCCCTACAAGTCTTCTTACACCTTACTATCACATACTCTTTAATTGAATGATACTGGGCTCTTGACTGTTTCTTGAATGATACACATTAACTCAGGGCATTTTCTCTGGCTGTCCCCCATGATTAAAATGTCCTCTCTATTCATCTCTTATCTCCTGGCTTACATGGCTCCCTTCAAATCCCAACTAAAATTCCATTTTCTATAGGAAGCTTTTTCCAATGTTTCAATTTTAATACCTTTCCTTTAAAAATAATTTCCTAATTGTCCTGTATATAGCTTGTTTGTTCATATTTGCTTGTCTCCCCATTAAATTCTGAGCTCTTTGGGCAGGGACTGTTTAAAAAAAACCCAGTGTAGCACAGTGTCTGACTCATAGCTGATGCTTAATAACTAATGCTTAATAATTTAGTGACTGATTATAGATCAATATGCTAGGCAATATAGGAGACACAAAGCTTAAGACAAAGCTGTCAGATACAGGTATAGGTAAACATGGAGGTGATGATGCTAGACTGGAAATAGTACTTTATTTTGGAGTAGAAATTGGCTCATTTCATCTTTGCCAGTTACTAGCTATGTGACATAAGGCTTATTTTGAATGTTTGTTTACATGTTGTCTCCTTCATTGGATTGTAAGCTCCTTGAGGGCAAGGACTGTTTTTTGCCTCTTTTTCTATCCCTAGACCTTAGCAAGTGCCTAATTCATAAAGTATGATTAAATGTTTGTTGAATGAATGAAAATGGATGTGGAAATCCTGTACTATCCGTCTGAGAACTATGTAAAAATCAAACAGGATAACATGAAGTTTTTTTTTTTTTTTTGCAAACTATTAAGCACTATACAAATGTCAGCTATTATTAATAATAAATACATTCACTTCAATATGTAACTGTTAAACTGTATCAGTAATTTAATGGGAGGGAATAAATCATGGAAAATTACAAAAACATGGAAAAATAAATCATGGAGGAGGTAAGCATTAAATATTGTTTAAAAACTGGGGTGGAATATGACCTGGTAGAGAATGAAACTAACAGTTAACATTTACACAATACTTTAAGGTTTGGGGGCAAGTAAGTGACACAGTGGATAGAATGCCACAGCTGGAGTCAGGAAGACTCATTTTGGTGAGTTCAAATCCAGCCTCAGACACTTACTAGCTGTGTGACCCTGGGCAAATAACAATACTTTTTTTGTCTCAATTTCTTCATCTATAAAATAAGCTAGAAAAGGAAATGGCAAACCACTCCAGAATCTTTGCCAAGAAAACTTCAAACAAGTCATGATATGTTAAAAAAAAAAACAATGGAATAATAATAAAATTAAAGTTTGCAAAGAACTTTACATATATTATTTTATTTGAATCTCAACAATCCTTTGAGATGGGTGCTATTATTTATCTTCATTTTCTAGCTGAGAATCATATAGGTTAAGTAACATGTAACTAGAAAGTATTTAAGGCAGGTTCTACCTCAGTTTTTCCTGTCTTCAAGTATGTGTGTGTGTGTGTGTGTGTGTGTGTGTGTGTGTGTGTGTGTGTATAAAATAGATATGACCCTAGTGGCCACATTGCAGAGTTGGCATGTAATTCACCTGAAACTAATTCCTTATTGTAGCAGCTTTCAACTGCAATGTGAGCTGGTGTTCCAGCTCCAGCTGCATTCACTTCTTCTATTGCAGAACAAAAAACCATAGAAGTTCAATCTGTCCAGCCATCTTCCTCTGGACCCACATAATAAATTGCTCTTATTTGTGTACAAACAAGCTTGTAGCACAGCTTGTAGATAGATCTTAGTCATCATGAAGGAAGAAGTCTTTCTTATTGGCAGAGGAGAGCATCCTACATCTTGAACTGGGATGAGAAGTATGATTCATTCAGGAGTCCCTGTCATAAGGAAAGAAGAGCTGGGGGTAGGGTCACTAGGAAGGCTCTGAATATCCCCAATTAGAAAGAGGGTAAAAAAGTGATCTAGGTGATTGTAGGAAGAAATTTTAAGGGGGGGATGGAACTTAGAAAAAATGTTTATTGGAGGAGTTTCCATTGTAGTGCTAGGTAGGAGAGAGTGAACAATAGACCTTATTGTTATTTCTCAAGGATAAGGGCTTATATTCCTTACAGTATTAGATATATAATAATATTCAGTAAGTATTAATCAGATTTAAAGTTGGAAAGAGCCTTGTAGCTAATTTAATCTACTCATTTGTTTTAAAGATGAAGAAATTGGGTCAGAGGGAAATTTAAAAGATTTACACAATAAGTAGTGGGACTGGGATTAAAATCCAGGTCCTTTGACTCCCAATTCAGTTCTCTTTCCTCTATACCATGGTCTTTGTAGAACTGGTGGCTGATTTAACAAAAATTAGAATATTCAGGAGTATGGAAGGACAATGGCCATACAATTTTAATAAGGACAACAATGAGAGACAAAAATACACTGGTCAAATAAAACAACCAATATTAGTAGCGCATTTACAATGTTAAAGGATATATCTTTTCTTTCTTAATAAACTATTCTTGTGGAATATTTTTGCTATAAAGATGCACTGGGTTAAGTGATTGATGTGGCTGGGAAGTATCTGTTGTATCAAAATGAAATATAGCAAAATGTTTTTTTTTAAAGGGAGACCAGAAACAGACAGATATCTAGAGTTGGGGATTACTGGCTCAGATACCTTGAACCTCATGACAGTGGAAGCAAATTATCTTTGGATCTTAGATTCCCTTGAATTCAGTTGGAACTCTTCTACCTTTAGACTTACTATAAGTGAAAATCCTTTTTTTCCATTCCTTTCTCCTGTTGGTTATGTGGTAAATGAAAGGGAGATAAAGATGATGGTGGAGTAGTGATGAGGGAAACTAAGAGGTATAGGTGACAGGGGCAGATAATTTCAAGCATGACAGTCAATGTACAAACTCAGGAAGAGAGAGTATCTTTCTTCAAAGAAGTGACATGGTTAAGGATCTTTCCTATCCATCTTCAGAGAAGAAGGAAGACCTGAAGCACTTAATTGCTCCAAATCCTTTGGCACTCCCCATCCCCTACCTAATCTCCTAATTTCTATCATAAGATGGGGTAATAGGGTAAAAAAAAAAAAAGAACTGAGAACCATGTTATAAGCTTTCCCCTAAGGTTGAACTTCTGGGCTATGATCCCAGTAGGTTTCAGCACCTTCCTTTGCTGGACAGCTCCCCAGAAGCAGTTACGGCTGCCTGTCCAGCATCTCTCTAGGGTCCTGGGTGGTGGGCTTAAGCAACTGATTTTTTCTCACAGTTCCTGAACCCAGAATCTTTTGCAAACAATTCAGCAAATGGATAAACTATGGCTGTTCTCATCTCTTCGGTCTCCAAAGGCAATAAAGATTAGCTGTATAAGATAGAAGAGTTCCATTCTAAATTACTTCTGCCAGAGATAATGTGATCCTTATTCTCCTCCCTTTTCTCAGAAACCAGAGTTACAATCAGAAAGGAGTAATCTTAGTTTACAGCAAAACTTCTATCTAGCTCTTACCTTTCTAGACCAGGAGGTTAAGAGAATGATGCACTGTGAGAATTTCTTTGAGTTTGGTTAGCTCTCTTGCTTTCTGGGCATGCAGGGCTCTTTTCTCTAAGCTATGTGTATTCTTACAAATTAGCCTGACCACAGACCTTGGCCATGTACTGACTTCTACTTCCCCATCATCCCTCCTATTCTCAGCCCAGGCAAGCTTATTCAGACCAAGGGAGCTTTTAACAAGCTTTCAAATCCCAACAACTGCCACATCTTCTCTCTCTTCCCCCTTCTCTTGGGGTCAATCCAAGGGTCAGCCTTCTGAGATGTTCAGGAAAAGTCTGGAGACTATAATTGAACTAGGAATTAAAAAAAAAATCTAGACTACCCAGAAGATTAAGAGCTGTCTGTTAGGGCATGCTGCTGCTGGAGGAGAAATATTATGGATACCAATTCAGAGCAGATAATTCAGAGCCTCTGGCAGAGAAGGATTTCTCATCATCCTCTTACTACACACACACACACACACACACACACACACACACACACACACACACACCTCCTTTCCCCACAATTTAGATTCTCAGATTCATGCTGAATATTAGCAATGTTTTGGGAACTTGATGCCCTGATTATTACTTCTCTATGAACTTGAATGGCAGTCCCAAATTCACTGACTCCTGGGACCTCGGGTCATAGTTCTCACATGCTCTTTTTTTAATTTTCTTTTAAATTTTTATTAGTTTTTATTTACCAGATATTTGCATGGGTAATTTTACAACATTGACAATTGCCAAACCATTTGTTCCAATTTTTCCCCACCTCCCCCCCCCCCCAGATGGCAGGTTGACCAATACATGTTAAATATGTTAAAGTATAAATTAAATGCAATATATGTATACATGACCAAACAGTTGTTTTGCTGAACAAAAAGAATCGGACTTTGAAATAGTGTACATTTAGCCTGTGAAGGAAATCCAAAATGCAGGCGGACAAAATTAGAGGGATTGGGAATTCTATGTAGTGGTTCATAGTCATCTCCCTGAGTTCTTTCGCTGAGTGTAACTGGTTCAGTTCATTATTGCTGTATTGGAACTGATTTGGTTCATCTCATTGTTGGAGAGGGCCACGTTCTCACATGCTCTTAAGATGATACTTGCATATCATCAGGCTCACTATCCTGAACTCATCCTTTGTATGTCTGTGATGGAAAAGTAAGAGTAGAAGCTTCAGAGGAGAGAATGAAACCTAAATTAGAGGCCCGTATGGCCTTGGGGGGGGGAATTTTTGTGAGGTCATTCTCAAACAAAACCTCACTGCTCCTGCCCAGTACAGTGTCCTTTCCATCATCCCTCTGTCTCAGTCAAAATATGCAAGTAATGAGTATGGAATAGAAGTGGGAATGTAGATCTAGGGAGAAGAGCTCCCAGCCTGATAAGAGAGAAACAATATCTGTCCGTGAGGAGCTCTGGTCTGAAGAAGGAGACACAGCTCTTGTCCAAAGTGAGTTTCAGGTCTGTAGAGAGAGATAAAGACTCTTCCCCCAGAGAGCACTCAGTTGATGGGAGGTTAAGTTTGTGAGAACAAAATATATGAATGCTAGCAAAAAAACAAGTGAATTTAGAACCTTACAAAGGGAATTGCACATAGTATAGGTACCTAATAAAATGTTAAGTTAATGAATAATAGAATGGAAAAACTATTATGCAGATGGAGTATATAAAAGAACAAAGGATTTACCTAGGAAACACGGATCTAAATTGAATGGGGTCAGGATGGGAAAGGGGAGTGACATTGGGATAAATAATTGGATCCTGGCCCAGGTTTTGCAATCTATTGACTCATCTGTTGATCCCAGCTGTCTTATTGTAGCCTTGGGACATGCCTGAATTGGGGAAGAAGAAGGTGAATAGGGCCAAAAAAAGCAGAGGGAAGTGTTCCTGAACTTTTGGTTCTCAGGCTTTGGAGAAAGGGCAGATATCTTAATTTATAGGCTAGGATTATTCTCTCGAATGGAAGAGGAAATTCTCTCTGGCCTGACAGAGGAGCTAGGTTTGGGGACCTGGGGTAGCCTCTATCTGATGACAGGCTCATGGGGCTGATGGATGGACAGTCTGTGCTGTTGGAGACTGCTTAAGGTCTGGGAAAGGCATCAGGCAGCTAAAGAGATTGTATTTTGAAGAGATACTGCTGTTGCTGCTGCTGAGAAATAATATTTTGAGTCTAGGATCCTAATTCTCAGTTGATCAACAAGTCCTTATTAATCTTTGTGTCAGGCCCTGTGTTAAGCACTTGGAGATACAAAGAAAGGCAAAAAATAAAGTCCGTGCCCTCAAGGAGGCCATTCTGATGGGACAGACATGTAAATAATTGTACATAGAAGACATGCAAAGAGATGGAAGCTAATCTCAAAGAAAAAAAGAGGGGGAACTCAGAGAATTATCATCTTGGTATTTTTTGTTTTTGTTATTGTTTAGTAGTGTCTGATTCTTTATAGTCCCATTTGGGATTTTCTTGGAAAAGATGCTTACATGGTTTGCAATTTCCTCCCTCAACTCATTTTACAAATAAGGAAACTGAGGCAAACAGGATTAAGTGACTTGTCCAGGGTAACACAACTACTGAGGATCTGAAGCTGGATTTAAACTTTGGTTTTTCTTATTCCAGGCTAAGCTCTTTATCCATTGTGCCATCTAACTTCCTACTTCTTGTTATTTTTCAATAGGCTAGATTTAACTAGGATTAAGCTCAAGAATGAAATACACAAGGAAAAAATACAAATAATGCAATGTTATTTATTACATCATTAAATAACTTGGTATTTTACAATGTAATAAATGCAAATGGCTTGACTTAGCTACTACAGGCCCAGTGGGAGGCTCTGCAGTTTCAGAGGGGCTAAATTGTCAACACCCCTTTGAACTGGGATGTGCTTCTACTTCATATGCTCTCCTGACCAGTATACCCTCCCTAGAGTCTGCAAAACTTTCATTCCCGATCTTCCTAAACCACACTAAGTTAGAAAAAATAATCATTGGGACTTCTTGGCTTTCCCAATCAGAATTCAGTCAGGGTACATTCTCTAGACCTTTATCAAGATAACTTGATTCCAACCCCAAGAGGATTTAGCTCTTCTGAATCCAATTCTACTTGTCTCAGACACATTCTCTTTCAAATAAAGGGCACCAAGCTGATTTTAAGAGCTGAATTAAAAGCTGTTAATCATAGATTAAAGAATATCAAAAAAATTTCAAGTATTTTAAAACAGCTGGAGGTGTTAGCAAAAGCTTCCCACAGCAGGTGGGCTTTGAGATGAGTCTTGAAGAAAGCATGGGAAACTAAGAGGTGGAGGTGAGAGTACAGAGCACTCCAGGTATGCCAGTGTAACGGCAGGGAGAGGAGAAAAAGAACATCCATTTTCAAAGAATTGAAAGTGGAGCAGTTGAACATTAGAATACATGAAAAAGAGAAAGCCATAAGAACACAGAAAAGATTAGATGAGGCCAGATTATTAAGAAAATTTTAAAATAAAGTTTATTTATTTACTTTTTAACATTTATTAAAAAAATCTGAGTTCCAAATTCTCTTCCTACCTCTCCATCCCCACCCATTGAGAAAGCAAGCAATATGATGTCCATTATGCATTATTAAGAGCTTTAAATACCAAATGAAGGATTTTATATTTAATTCTGAGGTTAGAGGAAAGTTGCTGATATAGTCAGATCTATGTTAAATCACATTGGCCATTGGCAAAAAGATTGATTTAAGTAGGGAAAGAGAGACTTGAACTTGAAGCAGGAATTCCAATGAAGTAGCCATTGAAGTAGGATAGGTGAGAGTTTAAACAAGAACTGTGGCTATATAAATGGGGAGAAGGAAAGATAATTGAGAGATAATATGAAGGTAGAAATCTTAAGATTTGCCAAGAGATCGAATATATAAGGTGATGGTGCCCTGGACTATAATAGGAAAGTTTTGAAGAGGCAAGGGTTTGGATAGAAAGATAATGAGCTTTGTTTTGGACTTGCTGGGTTTGAGGTATCTAATGGACATCTATTCCTAGATATCTAAGAGACAGGATGGACTTGGATAAAGATATGGAAATCATCTGCAGAGATAATAATTGAACCCATGAGACTGATGAGACAGATCCCCAAGTGAGATAGTAAAGAGAAGAAAGGGCAGACCATCGGATGGGACTATGAAAACCAAGAGGCAATTTGACCTATAGTAGTACAATCAGGAGAGAACAGTGCCATGAAAACTCAAATACAAAATCCAGGAAAAGGTGATAGTCCAAAAGGCTGCAGAAATGTCAAAGGGGAACTGGATTTAGAGAAGGCTATTAGATTAGGCTTTCATTGCTTTTCCATAAACTCCAGTCTTCCAATCTTTTGAATGGGATGATGCTGCTCATACTCAGGGTCAGAAATCTCTTTAACTTTGGGTGCAAGACCAAAGTTGACAAAAATCATAGAAGCCACTGACAGGGTCACAACATAGTTTGGAGATGAGAGAAATGGCTAGAGAGTAAATAGGAAGGAAGGAAAGAAGGAAGAGAAAATGATTGTGAGGGAAAGAAGGAAAGAGAAAAGAAAAAAAGAGCATGTGGTGGGCTTAGATAGAGAGCCAGTAACAATTGCCCTGTCACTAAATACAGACTGTTTTTATTTTTGTTTGCATGTACGGCACTCAGCAGAGTGGCTACACATGTAGTAATTCCTTAATAAAGGAGTTCTTATTAATTGGTTGGCATTATGCCATAGGAGGAAAGGAATGCTGAACATCTGTGTTTGAATCTGGGTTTCCCATTTATTAGGTATCTTAACTTGAGCAAGCCATTTGACTTCTCTGGATCTCAGTTTATCAGTAAAATGGGGTTAATGATAGCTAATATGTAAAGTTGGCAAAGCACTTTACATATGTTATCTCACTTGATCCTGACAGCAACCTTGTGAGATTGGCACTATTATTATCAACTTCATTTTGCAGATGAGGAAACTGAGGCTGTGAGAGAACAAGTCACTTGTCCAGTGTCCTCACATAGTTCAACACATGTGAGTCAGGATTTGATGTCAGGCCCAAATAAAGCACTCTATCTTGTTCCATCTATCAACTTTACTGGGCTGTAATAAGAAAATATTTTGTAAACAATGAAGTGCCATATAAATGTAAACCACAAATTATTATTCTTCTTTCAGTAGGAAGAGCTTTCAACCATGAAGAAGGAGATCTGGGTCTTGATTGTGGTCTTATTATACAACTTCAAATCATTTCATGCATAAGACCCATAGTAAAAACCTCCTGTATCCTTCCTGCCATGAATAATTGCTCCTGTCCTTTACAGCAGAACTCCAATGCCCCTTCCTCCAGGGAGCCTTTTCTGGTTAATTCTACCCATTCTTCAGCTCATCAACCAAAGCATGGACCAAACTCCTTTAACAGACTTGTGTAATTAATGAGCATGACATAATAGCCAGGGGTCTGAGACTGATTTTATTCCTGGCTGCACAATTAGCTGGCTTCCTGATTTGGGGACTTTATTCAGTTTCTTTATCTACAAAATCATTTATATAGTACCTTAAGATTTGTAAAGCATTCTATATATTATCTCATTCGAGCTTTACAACAACCTCGGGAGGTAAAAGTTAGTATTATCCCCATTTTATATGAAAAATTCAAGGTTATTAGAGGTTGAATGACTTGGCACAGGACCTATATCTTTCTCACTATAGCATTCTATCCACAGCACCATGTAGTTCCCCTAATGTGATAGCTAAACTAGAATCAGAGGCTTTTAACTTTGTAGCATAAATCCCTTGGGTAAACTGGTATTCTCAGAGTATTGTTTTTAAAACAAAATAAATTCTGTAATCGTATGATTACAGAAGATACCAATTATATTAACATACACACACACACACACACACACACACATATATATATATTTTTTAATGGGCAGCTAGATGACACAGTAGAGCATTGATCCTGGAGTCAGGAGAACCTGAGTTCAAATCTGACCTTGGACATTTAGCTAGCTATGTGATCCTGGGCAAATCATTTAACCCCAATTGCCTCTAAAAAGAAAAAAAAATGAAAATTTACAAAGTTAGAGTCCCCCTGAAATCTATTTTGGAATTATGCCCAAAGGGCTAGAAAAACTATGCATACCTTTTGATCTAACAATATCACTACTAGATCTGTATCTCAAGGAGATTTTTTTTTTAAATGGGAAAAGAACTTATTTATACAAAAATATTTATAGCAGCTCTTTTTGTGGTAGCTAAGAATTGGAAATTGAAGATATGCCCATCAATTGGGAAATGATTTTTCCTCTTTTGACTTTTCTTCCACAAAATGACTAGTATGAAAACATAGGGAGGGAAGGAGAAAAGGATAGAATTTAATACTTAAAACTTAAGAAAAACAACAAATGTTAAAACATTGTTTTTACATATAACTGGGGAAAATATTATTTTAAAAATCCTTATGCAATATGAGCTCTATAACATGACCTATAAGATATATAGCCTGTTTTTTTTAAAATCTTCTCTCTCCTATTAGATTGTAGCATCTTTAAGAGTAGAGATTGTCTATTCTTTATTTTTCAAGAACTTAGTCCATGTCTCAGTCCTGAAAGGATTTCATAAGAACTTGTACTGAGGAAAAATCAAGGGATATTTGCAGTGTTACAGAGGAGACATGAATGCTACTCCAGGAGGGATGATCTGTTGGAATATTCAGAGTCAAAGCCAGAATGTGACAGCCATGCAGAGAATCAGCTAGCAAGGGGAATTTCCATGGATCTCAACCTGCTTTCCCCTTTCCCCAACTAAGATTATCTATCTATCTATCTATCTATCTATCTATCTATCTATCTATCTTACCCATCCATCTATCCATCTCTCTCTCTCTCTCTCTCTCTCTCTCTCTCTCTCTCTCTCTCTCTCTCTCTCTATATATATATATATATATATATATATATATATATCATGGAGAGAGAGGGACAGAGACAGACAGAAAGGCAGAGACAATGAGAGAGAGAAAAGACATAAAAAGGGAGACAGACAGGGAGAAGGGTCCTCTTCTGCCTTTCTGTTTTCTATTAGGATGAATTAATTTCCAAAGTTCACTGAAGACCCATCCCAGATCTTCTAAGAAAGAAAGAAGGAATGGGATTCTCAGAGAGTGTTTTTTTATAGGGCTAGGCCTGAGACAGTTTTCTTCAGTTAGCCCAGATCCCAAGCCGTTAGCTGTGTCAACGGGGGAGATTTTTAACAGGCAAAGAGATGTAACCCCTGGGGTTCAGACCAGACGGTTGTGCTATCGTCCTCTTAACAAAGAGTCAGATGTGGTGAGAGAAAGAGAGAGAGAGAGAGAGAGAGAGAGAGAGAGAGAGAGAGAGAGAGAGAGAGAGAAGAGAGATTTGCATATTCTGCATATCATTATCATGTTTTATACAGAGATTTCTATCCCACAGTCATCCTTCTTTGTTCAGGGCTTCTTGGGCCTGGATAAGTTGCTGGTCCAGCCTGAACAAATAACTGGCTGGCCTCTACTTAAGGATGTCATAAATGGAGTCTTAGCTGTTAACCATAATGGACTTTGTAAAAATAGCCTTTTCAGGAACAGAAAGATCTTTTGACAGTCATGCAAACATGGCTGTCAAAAATGAGCTTTTTGGATAAATGCCTTCTTGTTCTTCAGTTCAATCTATCACAATTTGGGCAACTCTTTTCTTTGTATGACATCAGAAGCAACCTCCTTTGTTTTCTCCCCTTCCAGCCCCCCCTGGGACTAGATTAATACTATCTAAGCTGAGGCTCCCCTGAGATTGCCTAAATGGGAAATCCAGGATTTCTGGTATTGACCTGGTACCCTACATGAATCTGTCTGGGGTGTTTGAAGAACTTTGGTTCTGTATGGTAGCAAGGAAGTGGGTGAGAAGAGACTCCTTGAAGGCAGCAAGGCTATTTTTTTATCTTTGTCTCTCTATTCTCATTGCCTAGCACAGAGTATTACATGTGGTAAATCATTAATAAATGCTCCTTTGATTGAATTAAATCTTGCATGTTACTTCTTACTCAGGGGGTCTGATTTTTTTTGTTGTTTGTTTGTTTCTATCTTAAGAATTTCTTGATTTGAAAACCCAGGTTTTTTCCCTCTTACCATTCACTCTTGATCTGGGGAGTCTGGAGTCTGGGCTGCTTGGCAAAAAACCAGGAGCTTCGCTGTCCCTATCAGGACATATCCTTTATCCTAGATGACTCAAGAACAAAAGAATAGGCTGAAACTAGGATTCAATAATCAGAGTCCCTGAAATTTCCCAAGCATCCCTGCCTACTTGCCAATTTATGTGTGTAAGAGAGAGACTGAGCATTGGGGACAATTTCCTGTGGCCTTCATATGATGTTGTAAAAGGCAGGGGTCCTGCCTGCTTCCTGGGATATCAGTAGGAAATCTGATAGGACAGCTCTCATCAAAACAGCAGAAAACCCTGTGGTCCCCAAACCAAACATCCTGTCTCCTGATATCACTTTGATAGTCACCCACTATGCCCCCCCAGAGCTGGCTGCCCAGCTGCCTAAATGACCCATTCTATGCCTCTGTTTACCCTGTTGGAAATAACAAGATGAATATCTGAAAAGTATACACACAGAATTTTTTTTTTGGAGAGCCTCCAAGCACATTTCAGTTAATCTCCCAACAACACAAGAAGACCAGGGAGAGGAGGGTTCATCTAGCTCTTAGAAATCCAGAAACATGGAGACTCAGATAAGTAAGTGATATGTACAGTAATGCATATAAAGTCAGTCACGGGTTTCGGATCTGAATCCAAGAGTCTTCACTTCTTCAATCAGAAATTGGTTTTTTGTTTATTTTATAAGTGATCCTGATTTGGGAGAAATCATTTACATGGGTTTAAACTAGGAGCATCCATAAGACACAATGATTCTTTCTAATGTTGCTTTAATGTGAAGGAATTTGCTAAATCTAAGCCACTGGAACTGATAAAAGCCTTCAAAATCACCTGAGCCATGGGCAGGGGCATTGGGTACAGCAAAAAGAACAGTGGGATTTGGGGGTCAGAATTCAGGTTTTGTTATTGACTGTATGACAAAGAGCATCTTGACTTTGACCTTGTACTTCCCATCTCTGGGCCTCATTTAAAAGAATCTCCAATGTCTGTTCCAGTTTTGAACCCTGTGTGGCTGTTTTTCTCATTCAGTTATTTCTATCAATAATAGTTCAGAGTTGGGAATCTAAGACAAAAGCATTGGAATAGGAGCCTGGAAGCCTATGACCTATTGATAGTTTCATTAGTGATTAGCCGTGAGAACTAGGATAAAATTACCTGGACTTCGGTTTCTTCCTCTATAAAATAAGAGTTGAAATGGATTATCTTGAAGGTACTGTCTACTGCTAACATGATTATTTTGTGAAATGGTGAAGTGGAGATCACAATCCTTGTCCTTCCTGCCTTTGACACTCCAGTGATGGGATGTTTTGCAAATTGTTGAGTACGGTACAAAAGGCACTTTTTATTATTAGTCTAGAGAAGACAGGTTGCTTCCCAAACGTTCTTATTCATTTCTATAAATGGATGGGAATAAAATTACCAAAAAGAAAGTGGAAA
Source organism: Sminthopsis crassicaudata (assembly GCF_048593235.1). NCBI lineage: Eukaryota > Metazoa > Chordata > Mammalia > Dasyuromorphia > Dasyuridae > Sminthopsis > Sminthopsis crassicaudata. The sequence goes on along the minus strand of NC_133620.1, from coordinate 96,772,180 downwards.
AGCCATAATAATACAAAACAAAGCAAAACGGTAAGAAGGACAGTTACCTTCTTCCTCCCTGGGTGCTCCCTTATAAGATAAAAAACTTCCTGTTTGGTGAAGAGGCTGGGCTTAGACTTGGGCACAAATCCAGCTTCACATTCACTAGATATGTGACCCTAGACAAATCATTTAATCTGTATTTGCCTCAGTTTCCTCCACTGCAAAAGGCAGGGGGCTATAATAGTATCCATCTCTCAAAGTTATTCTGAGGATCAAGTATTTGATGAATTTGTAAATGAGAAAAATGATTATTTCTTATATTAATATGCAATTTTTAAAATTGAGGTGACCCCAGTTTTTCCTCCCTCTTCTTTCCTTGCCCACTCTCCAAAGAATAGGGCTGATAGCAAAAGAACTTTAGGACATGACTATGGACCACTACATAGAATTCCTAATTCCTCTAATTTTGTCCGCCTGCATTTTGGATTTCCTTCACAGGCTAATTGTACACTATTTCAAAGTCTGATTATTTTTGTACAGCAAAACAACTGTTTGGACATGTATACATATATTGTATTTAACTTATATTTTAACATATTGAACATGTATTGGTCAACCTGCCATCTGGGGTGGGGAAAAAAGGGGAAAAATTAGAACAAAAGATTTGGCAATTGTCATTGTTGTAAAATTACCCATGCATATATCTGGTAAATAAAAACTATTAAAATATTTTTTAAAAAAAGAAAAAAAGAATAGGGCTGATAGAAGACAGGATTAATATTCTTCTCATTCTGGGTATTGCTATATCCAACTAGTTTGAGTATAGATTCTTTGTTGAAATTGTCCAAGGCTGGGAGTGGTCTGAGATAATCCATGATGTCACTCTTGGGTCCTCTTTGGATTGAGCTCACTTCTCTTTGTAAAGTTCATCTCTCATTAATTGTTAACTAATCAAAGTCAATTGTACCCACTCTTCCAATGATATATAAGCCATGAGTCCACTACCATGAGAGTTTTTGGTATTTGAAGTGCCACTGACCTTTATTTAAAATGCTGGCATTGTTAATAAGATGATTAAATTATCCAGAAATTGTGTCTTTTGAACTTTTTAAACATCCCATAAAGTACTTAGTATCTACTGTGTGCTAGGCACATAAAGCTATGTAAATGCTAGCAACTGTTAATACTACTACTATTCAATCATGACTGGTTTTATCAGTCCTATAATGGTAGACAGGTAGGCCAAGAAATATTACATTATTTGATGAGTCACTTAGTGGAACTTGGACAGAATTAAACTTCAGGCCCATCTTACAGTCCACAATATTTCTCATCAGACCTAATTCCATTTCACATTTATCAAAAGCCTACTTTGTATAAGGTATTTTGCTAAATACTAGGGAGAGGTATTAAGATTAAAACAAACAAAAACCCCCTTACAAATCCCCACTCTTAAGGAGCTTACAATTAACGGGGGTGGGGTGGGTATATACACAAATAATTTTTGTACAAATGAGAGTTAGGTGGCTCATTGGAGAGAGTTTTGGGCTTGAAGCCAGAAAGATCTGAGTTCAAATACAACCTTACACATTCACTAGCCTGAGTAAGTCACTTCTATTTGCTTTAGTTTCCTTAACTGTAACAAGCAGATTATGATGGCATGTTGTGAGGGTCAAATGAAATAATGTGTAAAGTTCTTAGTACAGTGCCTGATACAAAGGAACATACATCTTAGCTATTATTTATAATAATATATTTAATAATATTATTTATAATAATAACTAGCAGTTGTATAGTACTTTACAAATATATCTCATTCTCAACAATTCTAGGAGGTGAATGCTATTATGATTCCCATTTTACAGCAAAGGAAACTGAGACAGACGGAAGACTTGCTTAGGGTCACACCAGCTAATGAACATATATAATTAATTTGAATTCAGGTCTTCCTGTGTCCATGTCCAATCACTCAGATGCCTCCTATACATTGATGAACTATCACAGACTTTCTTTACCTGCCCCAAAGAGATTGGCTCTTGAAGAGAACCCTGAAAGAACTGAGGAGGGATTTCACCAGGTAGAGACTGAAAGGGAGGGAGGCTGGACAGGAAGAAAAGGACGGCAGCCAAGTCCACCAAATGCAGAGGAGAGTCACTTTGCTTTGAGCCTCTGCCTCCAGAAGTTCAAGGGCTGCTAGTTTGGAAAGGGTTAATGCCAACCTCCTCCTCGCCTCTCCCCACAGGTGACCTCTTGAAAAAATGCCCTTCAGCAGGGTCTTTGAGATAATGGGAACAAAAGAGATAACGAGCTTTCTGTTTTAATTGTAGATGGGGAACAGAGCAGGCTTGTCGAAGAGCTCAATTAGCACAGCTGGGGCACAGTGGCCCGCCTGCCCTTGCCCTTGTCCCCCCTCTCTCATTGGCGAAATGATCACAGCCATTATGCCAGCCTGGGTGAGCCTGGCACAGGGAGGGCCAGTACAGAGAGCTCTCAGGAGCAGGAAGCACAGGGAAATTCAATCGTGCCAGTGACAGAAGTTGAAGGCCATGCAATGAGAAGAGAGGCTGGACAAAGCCATTGTGACTAGCCTGTCTCACACAGACAGCCCAGAAGAGAATGGGATGATCTTTATGTAGAGAGCCCACAGCCTCTTCCAAGATACGATGCCTCTGGCTGCAGCTTTCAGGGCTGGGACATTGGAAAGGGATGCTGCTTTATAGACTCACTCATCCCACTCTGCCCCAAAGAATCCTATCAAAAGGAGCTCTTGGTGCCAAAAAGTTGAAGGATTCTGCAATCACCCTTTATAAGCAAGAGGCCATTCAATTGTAAATTTATGATCTTGTACCTCATACCTTGTTCTTTCTTTGATGGGACAGAACAGTTTTTACCCAGCACTTCAGTAGTAGTGGGGCTCAAAGGCTAGGAATCATCTGTTTAGCTTGAAAGAGGATCCTGGGAATTATTTTAGAAGCCATCTAATCTAAAGCTCTCCTTATCCAAATGAGGGAACTGAGGAAAAGAGAAGTTTGTAGACTCATAGATCTACAGCAAGAAGTTCAGATAGATTTCAAGAATTCCATACGCTTGGATGGGGGGCAATTTTCTATTTTTAATTTTAGCATAATAGTTTGCCTTTGCAATCTTATGTATTTTATTTATTTAAAAACACTATTTAAGAAGAGAGGCATAGGATCACCAGACTAGAAGCTAAGTCCACTGCACAAATATTATTTTATTTGATACTCACAACAATCCTGGGAAACAGGTGCTATAATGGTCCTTGTTTTACACTGAACTTTAACTTTTCTCCTTCCTGATACCTAGTACAAGGAAAGAGTGCAAGTTCTGGGTCACACAAGTCTGGATTGGAATCAAAGGAACAAAGGGTCTGGGTTTGAATCTCAGCTTTGCTCTGTCTTATCACTTGGACCTCTCTGGCCCTCACCCATAAAATGCAGTTGGATTAGCCCTCTAAAGCTCCTATGAAAACTATTGGTTCAATTTATTACTTATATGACCTTTCTCTACCTCATTTTCCTCATCTGTAAAATGGGGATAATAGGGATAATCCTGGCTGCATCTCCTTCCCAGGGTAACAGTGAAGAAAGTAGTTAGCCTTAAGCTGTTCTATAAATATGATCTGTTATTCATGACCGTGTGAGGAAGTGTGGCAGAGCCAGGATTTAGCCAGATGTTTGGAACAAAAAGGAATGGAGCATCTTCAAACAGTCACCGACTGGAAAGCATTCAAAAGAACAAGGAACGTGAATGGCAAAGATGAGATCTTGATGTGGGAGTAGGCTATAGTGACTGGAACTCTGAAGCTATGAAGAGTGTGTGGTTTTCCTTCCCCCATAACCAGAAGTTCCCAGGGATTAATGGGGTCAGAGAGCATCTAGGATGCCCTCTCTTTATCTTCCTCCCAGGAAGCCCCAGCAAACCATAGCAGGGGCCATTGAGAGAGTGGAGGACAAGAAAAGAAATATGAGCAGCTTAGGACTCGGCTGTGAAAAATGTCCCTTCAGGGTGAGTGACCCCAGCTTGGACTGGCTGAACTTTGCCCATCAGAGGGAAATGACTGAATTAGTGGGTCCCTGACCTTAAAAGGGAGGGAGGAGTGCCTATAGCTTGTCCATCATCCTGAGCTTTCATAGGCCTTGAGGAAAAAAAAGAAGTAATTAGAAACATGTCCCATCTTTTCCCCTAAGTCTGAAAACCAGCTTCCTGAATATAGTTCAGTTTCTCTGAAAGAGACTTTCTGGGGGAACTCCTAGGTTCCAACCATGATAGGCCACCATACATGTGCATTTCCTTGAATAAATCTGAATTCACTTTGCAACAGAGATAAATAAACTGCTAAGGAAACCTTTATTTTCCCGCTGAGTTGGGAGGATGTGGTTAGAAAAGAATTAGGGCAGGGATGCTGTTGCCTTCTTTTGGGGGGAGTGCAATAATTACAGCAGAGGCAAAGTGAATACTTCCTGTCATTGTCATCCTTATTTCCAATATTCTAAAAAAGTTTATTTAATGGGAGAAGAGAAAACTGGATTGTATTCTGGAAACTGCAGCATTTCAAGTGATTCATTCATTCACTCACAAGGTTTTATTAACTACCTATTATGCCAGGTACTGGGTAAAGGCAGAGCTAAATTCTGCTCCTGATCTCCAGAAGCTTGCATCCATGGAGCTGGGGCTGGGAGGACACATAATTTAAATGGAAATATAACTGGAGTATAAGCTGAGAAGAGAGAAGGGGAGGCTTCTTGTAGGAGGTAACTAGTCCTGAGCTTTGAAGGAGGCTAAGGGTTCTAGGGAGCACAGTGGATAGAGTGCTGGGCTTGTACTACAACATGCTCCCTGCAGGCTGGCTTTCTCCTGGGATTGTCCAATCCTGGCTCCATCTCTAGAGAAATTCAATGACCAATATCTGTGGTCCTCAAACTTTTAAAATAAGGGGCCAGCTCACTTTCTCTCAGACTGTTGGAGGGCCGGACTATAGTAAAAACAAAAGCTCACACTCTGTCTCCGCCCCTCAGCTCATTTGCCATAACCTGGCAGGCCGAATAAATATCCACCCTCATCGGGCTGCATTTGGCCCTTGGGCTGTAGTTTGAGAACCCCTGCTCTAGAGTAAGGATGCAAGGGATATTCACATTTATGTGTCACAGACTCCTGCTCAGATACATAGGATTACAAAAAAAAACACAAAAAAAACAAAAACAAAAACAAAAACAAAACAAAACAAAACAAAAAACAATTATTGAATTTACATTTTTGAAGGACTGCACTGAAGTCTCTCTCAGGTAATAAGTACCTACCTCAAAGGTCTGATCACCTTCCCTTCTTCCTCTCTTTCCCTCCTTCTGTCTCTCCCTTCCTTCCTTTTTCTCTCCCTCCCTCCCTCTCCTCCTTCTCCTTTCATCATACCATTATCCACAGATACTCAGCTTTGATGATTGAAACCTCCCAAGATATCTTGGAGTTTATCAGCAAGATTTCTTTCTTAAGGATCATGCCTTATTAAATCCAAATCACTCATTATTATCTCATTCCCTAATGCCACCAGATAACATGTTGCTTTATTCTAGATTATCCAAATACCTCAATTTCCCTAATTTCCCCTTTAATATGATATGCTGGGGGTGGGGATAGGAGTGAATAAGCATTTATATAGCACTTACTACATGCCAGGAATGAGTGCTTTATAAATGTTGTCTCATTTGATCTTCACAACAACCCTGGGAGACAGGTACTGTTATGATCTCTATAGTCAAAGAAACCAAAGTAGGCAAAAGTTAAGGGTTATACTGCTAGTAAGTGTTTGAAGGAAAATTTGAACGTAGGCTTTCCTGATTCTAAGCCTAGTGCTCTAGCTACAGTACTATCTCAATCCAGCTAAGGGCAACATTAGTTTAGAGCATAAACTTGTAAAATCTTACAGAGAAGGCTGGCAGAAGAATAAGGGCAGTATGACCTCAAAAAAATAATGAGAAGCAGTAGAGAAAAGAACAAGTTTAAAGACAGCTTGAGAAAAGATCCAATTAAGTAATGTCATCCTGAGCACAAGGATGAAAACAGACAGAAGAAAAATAGAAAAGATCAATAAATATTTTTATAACAAAATATTTTTACCACCAAGGACAGGGAAGTGACCATTTTTCTAATGGACTGCAAGAGCAGGTATGAATTCCCTATTTTTGTGAGGCATAATTATCCTCCCAGTCACCCAGGTTCTCAAGCCTAGAGTTATTTCTTGACGTTTTCCTCTCCTTCAACCTGTATTTCTAATAAACTGTCAAGTCTTATTGATTCTACTCTCTCACATCTGTCTTCTCTTCTCTGCTTCCACAGTCACCATTCTGGTTCAGGCCCTCATCACCTCTTCTTTGACTATTGCAATAGCTTCCTAATTGGTTTTCCTGCCTCCAGTCTTTCCCACCTTCAATCCATCCACTGAATAGCTGCTGAACTGATATCCACACAGCATGCTCTGACCTTGTCCCTCCCCTAAGGAGAGTAAATACAAACTTCTCCATTTGGTGTTTATAAAGACTTTTGCCAACCAGTTCAGTCTAACTTTCCATGTACTCAACATTCTCTAATCCCTTCTCCATTTCAGTCACACAGGGCTTCTCAACATTTTCTATATGTCAGTGTTCTCTTTTATCTCCATGACTGTGGCTGCCTGGAATTCTCTCTCTCCTGCCCTGTGTTGTGTATGATTCTTGGCTTCCTTTAGGACCCAGCTTTAGTGCCACACACTACATAAAGCCTATATAGATTGTCTTACCCTACCAGTTGCCAGCATCCTTCCCCCCCCCAATTCATTGTCAATATATATTTTTCATTTTGACTATCGGCTTCTATTCCCAACCTCCATGGAAACTAAGGTCCTACCAAGGACAGGGACTGTTTTATCCTTGTCTTGGAATCCTCAGAATCTGGTATTTAATAAAGTCTTGTTCAATGAATGAATGAATGAAATGGCACTAAAGGAAAAAAGAGAGTAGTTGGATTTGACTAAATACAGAGGAGTCTGGGCTGGTCACAATATTATCCCTATCTTTGACCTCCTTTGGAGTATATGCGTAGTAGTTGTAAAGGGTATTTTATATTAAGCAATTTTAATTTGTTGTTGTTCAGTCATTTTGTCAAGTCCTATCCTATTCTCCATGACTCCATTTGTGGATTTCTTGATAAAGTTACTGGAGTGGTTTGCTATTTTCTTCTCCAGATCATTTTACAGATGAGGAAACTGGAGCAAGGCTAAGTGGTATTTCTAGGTTGCATACCTGAGACCAGATTTGAACTCAGAAAAAGATATCTTCCTAACTCCAGGTTTGGCACTCTATTTGCTTACTGTCCCTTTGACTGAAATTTAGAATAATGTTAGAAATTTCCCAGTAGAAGATAATGGATTTTGCCTTGGTTTTACTGTTTTTAATATCTGCTTTGTTGTCACACCACTCACTGAGAGGGATACTTTGTAGTTTTTATATCAGATTTCTATAGTAGTTGGACATATTCTTATAAGTAACTCTCAATGTTACATCAAACCTTAAAATGGCACACTGAGCTTGGATACAATAACCATTATCAGACCACCCAATTTCTCTTGGCCAGCTGTATCCCAAACATTGAGGTTTACAGGACTACTGTTAGTATGGAAAAGAAGAGAATGGATTTCCACACCCAATGTGGTCACATACTTCTCAAATTCACAAGCCAAGTGAAATTTTACAAATGTAGTTTTTTCCTCCTCTTGTTATGATCAAATGATTCAAGTCAGAAGCAACCTTGGGGTTTTCCTTGGGCAGCCTTGGTGATGGTTTGTCCAGAAGTATTTGTCTATCCCTACCTGAACTCTGAGTCCAAATTAAGTGCTTTTCTCACTACCCATGGCTTTAACTTCTATAGGACTCAGTTTTTCTTTCTATCAAATGAGGGAATTGGATTACATGATTTCTTACAGGTCTGAGGAAAAGCAGATCAGATGTGTCTGTGTTTCCACTGATGACTACAATCTGACTTTACTCCGTTCCCCACAAAGACAGTCCTTGCTCGCAGGGAGCCAACATTTTAAAGGGTAATTTAACACCCATAGAGGAGTGGTGGCTAGGAGAGTTTGCTTTGGTCTGGGATGTCTTAGGAATGTTGAGGGAAATGAGGCTTGCCCTTTCCAGATGCAATGGCAGTATGATTTGAAGAAAAAATGGAAAGGGTAGTAGTGGGTTAGAATTAGGGAATATGGTTGGAGTGATAGCAAGAGGAAGACATAACTGATGTAAGCTGAAGTTAATAGAACTAAGAAAATGGCATACATAATTATTTGAATGATGTAAATGGAAAGAACAATGAAATAATGGAAACCAGATGCTGTGAAATTATGGTGACCAACCTTGAACCCAAGGAAGATATAAGAAGGTACTACCTTTGCAGTTATAGAAAACTGTAGATATGGACACTGTGCCTGTATGTCAGATATTTTCAATGTTTTGCTTAGTTTTGCTAATTTTTCCCCCCTTTTATTGTTAAGTAGTCAATGTCCTTATTCTAATTCCCACTCCCACTTTCTCCTGGAGACAGGTCTCCAGAGGGTAGACTCCATCTTCCCCTAATGGTTCTAGGGATATCCCTGAGGAGCTGGAATTATCTTCAAAATTATTCTAACATGTTCCCCTATATCATTCATTGCCCCAGTGATGAGCACCTCGGCATCATTTAACTATTTAACATCTATTAGCTTTACAAACATATCACCCTACAAAACAGGTCTGTGCCACCTCAGTCATCAAGTTGAGTGGGCTCCAGCTTAAAAATGCTTCCAGAAAGCATTTGCCCCAGCATGTTTACTTATGAATGTGGTCTAGACATTGAAAAAGTTTCTCCTTTTTGAATGATTCTATAGCTAAAGATGCAAGAAGGGAGCCTTCTTTGAGCTCCTTCAACACTCGCTACAAGAGCTATCCAAATGACTGAAGTATCAAGATGCCCTGCAAAAGTAACTGGGTTCAAGCCCTGGCTTTGTGACTTCCTCATAGTAAATTGTAGATAGGATCATTTAATTTCTCTGAGACTCAGTTCCCTCAAGTGTAAAATAGAAATAATAAAATTTAACATCATTTAAAGGCTGTGTTGAGATAAACACTATTCAAATGCGAGTTGTTATAGCGCTTGGGATAGGATGTCTTATATTGTTTATGGACTATCTTCCTAATATGACTATAAGGGATCATATCTTCCTAGAATAGTAAAAACTCAATAAGTATTTATTGACAGTCAGTGGCTGAACTGCAAGAAAAACCCCAGAGTTTTCACTATTATTTGGGCAGATTTCATGATAGAGGCATTGAATTAGGAGTCAGAAGCCCTAGGGTGAGATTCACTTCCTAATTCTACCTCAATAGCTGTGGAAGTTTGGGTAAATCAAATCTTATTAATCTAATCCTTGGTTACTTCACCTGTAAAATGAGAGTGTTGGACTAGAAAATCTTTAAGATACTTTCCAGCGCTGAATCTTTGAATATGAAACCAGAGTTGGGTGCTGCCTGTTGTAGAGCCTTAACTAATCAGACAGCTCCCCTCTCTTAAACATGATGGTCACTGATCTCACCTATTCTTCAGGGTTTCTACCAGAGCCTCACAGACCCTAGTGCCTACTTGCCACCTTCTTCAACTTGATGGAGATGGTGACCTCAGGAGAGAATCTTTTCTTTCCCTTTTCTACCAGAGACCTTCTAATACAGATTATTTTTCTACTATGTCACTCTCCCAATTCATAGACTAAGAAAGGCAGGAATGGCAGAATTCAGGGTAGAAGGGATAGGGAGCTTCTAAGAAACTCAGGAGAAGTGTAGCTTCGTTGCCTAGGCAACAAACATCCTGGGTCAGTGTCAGAGCAAAGGCAACTGCTGGGGCAATCATGAAGAACAGGAGCTGTAATTAAGTCTGATGTTCAGGCAAAAGAGTTCTAGGTCACTCACAAGGACTCAATTCTGTTCAGAATGTGATATCAATGATGGGACTTCTTGGTGGGCATATTGGCTTCCAAGGGAATCAGCCTGTGTCTCTGAAAAGAGGCCCAAGAACATAATGGGATGAATTCCATTTGAGTACTGGTAGTCAGTGGGATGTCATCTGAATTTAGGGGAGAGCAGGAAAGAGGAATAAAAATTGCTATCTACAATCTTTTATCTGAAATCTGCCCCTATCAAAATTTTCTTGATATAGTCTGGGCAAAAATGCAGTATATCTGGAAAAATTTTTCAGGGATTGAAGACAATTCTATTTGCTTCAAAAAGTAAAAATGTGGACAATACTTTCATAAATCATCGGGCACATTGGCCTTTAGGGGTTTCAAACTCTTAACAAAGGTTACCAACAAGCTTTTTAAGCCTTACCCTCAAATGCTGGTATCACAGACAATTGCCCAGAATTAAAAAAGTCATTAGGTCCTAATGAAGAGGTAGACCATTACCTCTGGTAAGTATATGCCTGAATGCTTAGTGGAAAGAAGATTAGTATTGAATATGTGAGTTCAACTCCTTTCAGGAAACATACATTAAGAAGCTTCCATGTCTAAAATCTACTAGAAACCATTTACAACTTTAGCAAAGTTGCAAAATACAAAATAAGTCCACATAAATCATTACCATTTTTATGTTATCAACAAAGCCCAGCAGCAAGAGATACAAAGAGAAATTCCATTTAAAATAACTGTAGATAATATAAATTGTTGGGGAGTCTAAGAAGCTTCTATGTGTAGTCACTATGCTAATGGCTGTATCCTAGGATACAGAAATGTAAAATGAGAGAGAATAATAATAATAATGATAATAAAGATGAATGGTTAGTAGTAGTAGTAGTAGTAGTAGTAGTAGTAGTAGTAGTACTTCATTGTTCTTTAGGACTATAAGGTATATATAGCACTTTACCTACAACAACCCCTAGAGGAGATAACACAAGCTATTATTGCTATTTGACAAATGAAGAAATATACTCAGAGAGGTTAGTTCAATTAAATAAACATGTATTGAATGTCTACTCTTTTTGCAAGTTACTGGACTTGCTTAGGATCATGTAGCCCTCTTTGGGCAGAAGAAAATTGGAAGCAAAACAGACGCCTATTGTTTGGGAGAACAATATGCAACATATGATATTGGAATGTTATTTCACTGAAAGAAATTCTAAATATTAAGAATTCAGAGAAATCTAAAAGGGACTCTATGAAGTGGATGCAGAGTGAAGAAGAAAGAGCCAAGAGAACAACAGTATGGAACAGTGGAAAAGACACTGACTCAGGAGTTAAAGAACCTGTGTGTAAATCCTGTCTCTGACACTACCTATGTGATATTGGGTAACTCGTTGAAGTCTTTGAATTTCACTTCCTCATCTATAAAATGAACAAGTTGGACTAGATCTCTTCCAGCTCTAAGAGCGTGACACTATAATCCATGAATATATACATTGGCTAATAATAGTAAATGAAAAAATTGTCAATAAAACAGTTAAATTCTGTTGGAAGATCAAGAGTAATCTCAGTGATGGAGAACTGATGATGAAACTGCATTTTCTCTTTTCAAGTAACAGGTAGGAACTGTTCCTATGACAAATGTTACATGTTGTCAGACCTCAACAACAGGCTACTGTGAGGAAAGCTTTGTTTACCTGGTTTTCTTTGTTACCAGGAAGGTTTCAGTAATAGGAGTAGTGAAGGTGGTTAAAGAAAAATGACTGTGGGGAGGGAAAGCAAAAATGAGATAAAATTTGTTAAAAACAAAAGCAAAAATTTGTTGAAAACAGAAGTAGGGAAAGTTCATTTTTAGGCATGAAGGAAACAAAGGGAAAATGGGGGACAAATAGCAAGTCCATTTTTGTGCAAGACACTGAACAAATAAAGTGAATGAAGGAAAGTAATGGAAAATCAGGCTAGAGAAGTGGGTTGAGGTACATTATTTTAGTATCCTTGGATATAGGTTTTGTTTGTCGAGGACCTCTCAGTCTTTTAATTTGGTAGAAAGGTGTTTCTTCATACATGGAACAGGAGTCCTTGGCATAGACTTCATTTAGGTCAGTGGATCTTGCCTGGGGAAGGAAGCAACCTGTTTCATTCCACCTGTTCTCATTTCATTGTTTCCTTTCTTTCTTTTTCTTTTTCAGGTCATCCTAACCAGGGCATCTCAATAAATTGGTCACACAATGCTGAAAGAAAACTCACTCCTGTCCCACCCCCTCTCAACACACACACACACACACACACACACACACACACACACACACACACACACACACATACACACACATGATTGGCTTTCTCAGACATCTTTTAAGTTCAGGTGAGTCTGTAGATCTGAATTCAAATTCAGCTTTAGATACTTACTAGTTACATGACTCTTTAGGTCACTTAAACCTCTATCTGCTTCCATTTTCTCATCTGTAAAGTGGAGATAATAGCACCTACTTCCCAGGGTTCTTATACCACCATTTGTAAAGTGGTTTTCAAACATTAAAATGCTATATAAATTCTATTAATTAAGAAGGAAAGAGCAATGAAATAAAAGAGAAATGTATTAGAAATTTCAAAATACAGTAATACACAACCCTTTTTGTCCTAAGACATATAATATTTGTTTATTTATTTATTTTTTTTCTGAGGCTGGGGTTAAGTGACTTGCCCAGGGTCACACAGCTAGGAAGTGTTAAATGTCTGAGACCAGATTTGAACTCGGGTCCTCCTGAATTCAAGGCTGGTGCTCTATCCACTGCGCCACCTAGCTGCCCCAACATATAATATTTATAACTCTCCTCCCCTCCCCTTTTCTTTTTCAGGTAACAATTCATCCAACATAATGTGATACCGGGGAAAGCATTAGATTTCTGTGTTCAGTGTCTACCTGTTTGGATCTTGGCAAGCCACTTAACCTTTTTGGATGTCAGTTTATTCACTTGTAAAATAAACATATTATATTCACTCCCATAGGTGTAGGGAATAAAAAAGAGAAATATAAAGTAGTTTCTTTCCTCAAAGAATTTATATTCTACTGGGTGTGAGAAATATATCTAGATTAGTAAAAATAAAATACATACAAAGCAAATCTGAACTGATTTCAGGACTACTGATGAACACAAACCAACAGAAAAGTTCTCATATATGGAAAGAACATTGAAGGAAGTTAGAATCCTAAGAGGTGGAGATGAAAAAAAATCATTGCAGGCATGGGTATCAACCCAAACAAAATCTCGAAGGAAGGAGATGTCACACAGGTCAGTTTGTCTAGAACTCAGAGTGTAAGAGAGGAAGTAATATGAAGTCATTTGGAAAGAAAGATTTAAGTGATCTCTAACATCCCTTATAGCTTTAGTCCATTTAATCCATTCACCTTGTTCTCTCTTGCCATTTCTAGATTCCTGCTCCCACACCATCATGCACAATATGTCACCTTTCCAAAATATAGAAATCTCAGTTTGTCTTATGAGCGCCATCACAACCAAACCACTATTTAAAGACTCACAGCTCTGAGAACCATTACAGATGTCACAGGGTAGGAAAGGGGGAGGGATAGAAGATTAGAGATGAAGGAAGTCAGTTTATTGATCTGTATACCCCACGACAGTGATTCTCAAACTTTCCTGCCTTCTCTCCACCATCTTGGCTCCATCTCCCCCAACTTTCCCCAAAACATCCTGGAATGAAAAACTCAGTCCAGCAATGGATTGTGAGATAATGAGTCTCCTGAGACTGCAACCATTTATCTACTCAGAGGCTAGATGACCGATTGTCAAGGATGCTGAAGTCAGGAATCCTGTTTTAGGTGAGAGACTGAACTCGATGACCTCAAATGATAAAATCTTTTGAGTTCCCTATTTCTGTCTAGATACTTGCAGGTGTATGTGCTGGTAATGGACCCACAATACACCTTTAAATTTAATCTGCAGAATTGACATCATCTCGATCACTTTCCTAAGTCTAGTAACCAACAAAACAATAAATCAAGTCTTGATTCATAAGTGTTTCAAAAGTCAAAAATTATTAAGTGCTTCCTATGTGTCAGGCACTGTGCTAAGTGCACTGGGGACACAAATGGGGGTGTGTGTGGAAAGACAGCCTCTGCCCTCAAGGAGCTTACAATCTAATAGGGGAAGACAACTCACAAAAAGAAGCTGAAAAACTTTTGCTAGGGAGAAGGGATGTTGGCAAGAGGTAGGGGCCAGGGGAGGAAAATGGTGGTGAAGAAACCAAAGCAGTCTAAAATAAATGGGAAATGTGTCTGCCCGGCAGATTGCCCATGCTGAGTAATGGAGGAGTTTATCTCCATGATTAAATAAGAGAGTCAGAAGATACTAAGGAGGTGTGAGTAACAAGGTTGACTGGTCTTTGCAAGATGATAAAGTTTCCCAGAGGTGAGTTACTGAGACCATAGTGGAGAAGCCAAGGAAATCGAAAATGGGAGCAGACAAGTGGGAAATACGATGTCTGAGTGTTTGCCGATTTCCAAGTTGGAAATGATTACACTAAAAGCTTAATAATCAGCCGAGCTGGTTGGAGCTGAACCTGACATTTCATGTGTAGAATCTTGTCCTTACAAAGCCTTCAGAAGTCCTTGGCTTCCTCCTCAGCACCTAGGCAGGTGAATGTGAAAGAATGAAGGTGATTTTTTTTTTTTTTTTTTTTTGGAAGAAGGCTATTCTCTACAAAATTACAACATTCAGGTGTGACAGCATTGGAGGAGTTAACACTATGCTTGGGAACCCTGCAGCTGCTATGCATTTGGGAAAGGAGGCAGCCAGCCCATCGCTTGCTGGAACAAAGCCAGTGAACACTGGCTTTTCCTCTCTGTCCAAGGAAGCTGCTCCGCACACAGCTCAGCACTGCCCCCAGGCGCCACAATGCTTCATGAATAGGGAGCATAAAAGAGGGGTCCCTCCTTCCCTTTCCCCTCACTTCCATGCTGGATGCCTGGCCTCCTGTTGGCTCAGTGCACATCACACCTCCTAGATGTGTTGGAATCGGGCGGAAACATGCTTCTCCCTCGGGTGCCCCTGCTAACAGGAAATGGATGGGAGGACTGGAGAGCTGAGAAGACCTCGCCCTCAGCAGCTGTCCTGGCTCCCTGCCCACAAACCCTGGCCTTTCAGCCTGACTTTTGTCACCAGGGATTTTCATTCAAACCCAAGGACCTCAAGATCCCCAGACACGTGTGTTGTGTCACGCTGCCCAATGTGGCCGAACTTCAAGACACAAACATCCCCTCTGGTGTCGTGACAGACACTTCAGGGTTACACAAGCCTGCCTAGGATTAAGAGAAAAGCTCACCATGGGCAATCTGCCAGGCAGACACAAGTTTACATTTGGGAGGATGATGTGGCTTGCTTCATATATGCAGATGCTACGGCGCCACAGAAACACAATGGAAGAAATTTCCTTGATCTTTCTACCCCAACCTCTCCACTGACCTCCAATTCTAAATTTCCAGCTGCCTTTCAGGCATCTTGAACTGGATGACTAGTAGATCTGAAATCCAACACATTCAAAATGGAACTCATTTTTCTCCCACCTAAATCCTCTTGGCTTCTTACCTTCCCCCTTTCTGTTGAGAACAACATCAATCTTCCAATCCCTCAAACTCAAGGCTTATTCTCAACTCTTCACTATATCTTACCCTTTGTAATAAATCTGCCGCCAAGGCCTAGCAATCTCACCTTTGCAACATCTGTCAAATATAGCCCTTTCTCTACTCTGATACTGCTCCTACACTAGTGCAGGTCCTCATTGTCCGTCTGACTATAGCTGCTAGGGGGTCTTCCTATTTCAAGACTTTCCCCCATCCAGTCCATTCTCCATTTAGCCACTAAAGTGATTTTCCTAAATTGCAGATCTGACCATATTACCCCTTCCTCCCAATTCAATAAATTCCAGCAGCTCTCCATTGTCTCCAGGATCAAATATAAAATCCTCAGTTTGACATTTAAAGCCTCTTGTAACCTTGCCCCCTTCCAACTTTTCCAGTTCTTATGCCTTATTCCTTGACATGTACCCTTCCAGTCCAGACAAACTGATCTCTTAGCTGTTCCACAAACAACACATTTTATCTCAGGGCATTTTCTTTGACTGTCCTTAGAGATCCTGGAACACACTCCTTACTCATCTCTGCCTATTACCTTCTTGGCTTCCTTTAAGTGTCTACTAAAATCCCATCTTCCACAGGATGCCTAACCCAACTTCTCTCCATTCTGATCCTCCCCTCTCTAACTTCCTATTAATCCTGTATATAGCTTGTTTATAGATTTATCATCTCCTCCATTTGACTGTGAGTTCCTCCATGGCAGGGATTATCTTTTGACTCTTTTTATATCCCCAGTACTTAACATGGTGTCTGGCACATATTTAGTACTTATAAATATTGATTAATTAATTGACCTAGCATACCCAGCCAGTTATGAAAACCTTGAAGTACCCTACACTTAAGTATATACACATATGAATAATAATAATAATAATAATAGCTCATTTTCCATAAGATTTACTGAACACTTTTCCTCATAACAATCCTGAGGAATAGGGAAGGTCATTATGATTCTCATTTTAAGGATAAGGAAACTGAGACTTCTCAGTCTCTTCCTTCTGGGAGAGGAAAGTAATTTGTTCATAAAATGAATGGCCACCCAAGAAGACAGGCAGAGAATAGCTTCTCTGTGAGTTAACCTGGTGTCTCTCAACATCATGGAGAACAGAATCAACATTTGCCTGATGTTAACATCTCAGGGATGCTCTTGAGGACACTGCCAAGAGGAAGCATAAAGGAAAGCATCTGAACTGCCTTAATCCTACATCTTTATATATTCCTTAAGCCTGTTCTCCAGCTTCCATTGCTTCAGAAATCTTGGCCACCTGGCTGCTCACATGGACACCCAGCAGTAAAAAGTTTTTGCCTTCCACTAGAGACGATAAGAAACTTAGTCAGAAAGGCTAGGAGTAGGCAGCTTCCATTACTTCTTTGTTCCCCATCTCATGAAATACTCTTACCTCTTTTATGAATATGAGTTATAGTCCAAAGACCACTAGTCCAAAGGCCAAGAGGTTTCAAGCCTTATATTCACTAGTTTACTAGCTATGTGACCTTAGGTCTCGACCTCTCTGACTGATTTTTTCATTTGAAAAATTAACAATAGCTAATCCCATCCCACCCTCAGTTCCCAGGGCTGTTGTGAGGATAAAACAAGAATATGGGTATGAAAAAAACTTTCTACATTCTAAAGTTCTGCACAAATATAAGGAATCCGTTTTGTTTATCCTTTTAACATAGTAATTATGCATTTGATATATGTCCTGAATGTCTGATCTGCTGCTTTCCACTATAAACTGGTAGGTGACATGGGGTGAGGCAGCAAGGAAAGCAGCTATTGGACTCGCTTGGCAGAACAGAATCCAAGAGAAAAACAGGTAAGGGGGAAAATCATGATGGTATGTGTCTGATTAGTGCAGCTGGATAATGGCTTGGGGTTTAATGAGGTCAAGGTTTCAAAGTTGGTTTACATCTGGGCACATGGGCTCTTCTTGAGCTCTAGTCAAGAACAAATATCTCAACCTTAAGACCAGCCCACTAAAAAGGAGACACACACACACACACACACACACACACACACACACATACAGAGACAGAAAGAGACAGAGACATAGACACACAAAGAGACAGAGAGAGACAAAGACACAGAGACATATGAGACCATGATCACCAAGTAAACTGGGTATGAGAAAATGTAGAAGGGCCAACACAATCCCATTATTCTGCAGTTTAAAGACCACAGAAAATGCACAGAGGTAGATTAATCCACCTCAGTAAATTAACATCAGATAAAACTAAAGATCAATGAGTTTCAGATAAAACCAAAGATCAACTTGAATTTCCGGACAAATATCAAATAAGAAGTCAAGAGATTTGTCTGTGCACTCTAGGTCAATGGTTTTCCTGGATGGGCTTCAGTTTCCACATTTGTAATAACACCAGCCCATACCTTTGGTGCTTGAAAGCTTACAGAATTCATTCTCTCCCATAACATGATAAGATAGTATCCTAGATAGATTTACAGCTTCAAGGGACCTTAGAGGTTACTCATTTTATAAATGGGGAAACTGAGACCCATAAGGTCAAAACAACTTGCTTTTCTACTGTACCATATTACCTCCCATAGCATAGTGCAAGGATTATTATCTTCATTTTTCAGATAAGGAAACTGAGATCTCCAAGAGGGGTTATTTGTTCTGAATAATTCAAACCTAGATTCAAACCTGGGTCACAGGTTGATATTTATTGCTGAGCAGGACTTTAGAAGCCACCTTATCCAATCCCTTTCTGACCCTCAAGTTTAGTCCTCTTTTCACATCTTGCTCATTTGAAACAAATCAAGACAACAAGCTTTTATTAAGGGTTTATAAAGTTCTAAGCACTGTGCTAAGATATCTCAAGAAACTTGTCTTCTAATGGGGAAGACAACATAGAAAAGGAAACTGAAAAAGGAAGAGGGGAAGAAAGGAACCTGTGGTAGAGAAAGAAGTAAGAAAGTCAGGAAAGAAAGGAAGGAGTGAACACTGTGGATCTTTCTTTAAATTGGAAGTTCCAAGAACTGCTCAATCAGAAGAAAACTCTGAAGAAACAGAGGGATATGACTGTAGTGCCAGAAGACCTCTGGAGTCAGTGCAATGAGGTTCAAATCTCATTTCGGTTACTTGTTATGTGAATAACCTGGGGGAATCATTTAATCTCTCTAAGCCTGAGTTTCCTTTTCTGCAAAATGAAGAGATAGATAGAAGGTCCCTTTCAACTCTAAATCTATAATCCTTTGACTAGATGGTCTTTTAAGATCCATACTAACTTTCTAGTAGGAGGTGATAGGCAGGGTTCAATTTTACTTCTATATTCAGCTGTCTTGGACAAATTAATGAACAGAATACAGCAAGTAGTTAGCAAAATCTCATTTAATTGGATTGTTATTCCCCCCACACACACACACACAAAATGGGGCTGAATTGGCTCACTGCGAAATCCCTAGGTGAGTGGAGAAAGTCGGAGTCAGGCCAACAGCAGAAGCCCCCTTCCCTTATCTGGGTCAGATGTGAGTGAACTGTGAAGAGGTGATATTTGTCCGGGTCCATCTGTGCGTGACTTTTAGGAGGAGATCCTTCCACTTCCTAGTGATATGGCTATCTCTATAGATCAGGGCCCCTCAGGCTGAACCACCCATGCCTGTAGGTCTGCTGACAACTTGATCAGAAAAACAGATAAACTCCTAGAACCAACATTAGTCCTGGTAGTCCAAACAGAGTGGGAGTTGGTTGTTCAGCTTTTCCCCAGTGATTGATGGATTTCCCATGTCTTATCAAGCAGGAAGGGGAAAGGGTGTGGGGAGGGTGTGATATGATTTCCAACCATCTGTCTAAGTCATCCAGCTCAAGATCTTAATCAAAGTGAACAAAAATGGATTCATCCCCTTAGTCCTAGTATTGACTGCAGGCTTGATAGTATTCCCTGACCCAGATCCCAAAGACTAATAATGATCACTGACATTTAAATATCAAGGATCAGAATCCAAGAATTTCTGCGAGGAATAAGAACTCAGCAACATCCTCATTTAACTAATGACCAAAAAATGATTGTCCAGACCAGTACAATGGACAAGGGGTTACTTAGTTTTTGTCAAATGTCCTCTATTGTATAGATCTTCTCTGGTAGCTTTAGATGCAAGGTAGTTTCTCCTGATATCAAGCCTCAGTTTACCTCTTTGCAACTTTTGCTTATTGCTTTTTAATTCTGTCCTCTGGGAACAGAGAATGAATCTAATCCCTGTTCCTTGTTCCCAGACCCATCATCCCTGAGTCTTCTCTTCTCCAACCTAAACATTCTTATTTCATTTAAATCAAAAGACATTTCATTACATGACATAGGCTTTGAGGTCCTTTATTTTCCTGGTTGTTCTCTTTGGGCCATTTGGACATTTATTGTCATAAAACATGGCACCCAGATATGTACATAACATCTCAGGTGGGGAATGACCAATAGAGAAGACCTAGTACCTCCTTAGAAATAGAAGCTATGCCTTTACACACATGTCATCTAAGCTTCTCAACAACCTTGTGAGGTAAGCATTATAGCATTATTTTGCTCTTCATTGATTGGGGGACTGGGATTTGGAAAAATTAATTGACTTGTCTGTAGTTAAATAGTTTTATTATTCAGTCATATCCAATTCTTCTTGGCAAAGACGCTGGGGTAGTTTGTCATTTCCTTTTCTAGTTCATTTTACAAATGAGGAACTGAGGCAAACAGGGTGTCTGAGGCCAGATCTGAAGTCAGAAAGCTGAGTTTTCCTGACATCAAGCCTGGCATTCTATCCACTGCCCCATCTAGCCTCCCCATCACACAGCTAGTAAATGTCAGAGGAGGGAATTTTAATGGCCAAGTGTAGAACTCTGTCCAATATACCAAGCTCCCTCTCATGTTTTGTTGAGGTGGCTTCACTTGGTTTCTGAGATGTAAATCTTAAGAAAACTAATTAACAAGAGGTAGCATGGAAGAGAAAGAAAAGAAAATTATCCATGTACTCAAAAGTTATTAAGGTTCTCTCCAAAGTAAAAAGGGGGAAAGTGCTAGGGATGAGGATGGAGCAGGAGGTGAAGTAGGGAAGGAAATTGCTTTTGGGGGGCAGTAAATAAGCCTTGATCATTGGACCAGAGAATAAACAAGCTTTGGGAGATGAGCAGGAGGGGCTTCAGACTCAGAAGAGGGAATTCTACACATCAAAGTGATTTACAGTCATCATGTTGAAAATCCCAGAGGGGCCCTGCTAAGTGAGGTCAGGGGCTGGCTGTTTATAGTATCTCTGGGAACATTCACTGAGTCCAATACAGCAGGAGAACTAAGGCACTGATATAGAGAATAGCAGATGAAATTGATGACTTTATTTATCTTCAGTACTAAGTTTTTCCACTACTTTGACTCTACCCCACACCCAAACTCAAGATTTACACCCTCCATGATGAACTCCAGAGCTAGAACAACCCCAGGAGTTGTGTTCATAGGTCATGGAATCACCTCCTTGATGTCATGGTCCTCTTCAAAAACTAAGGATAAATAACAATGTTCCCTCCAGTATCTGAGTCATATTCTCTCCACACACCTACATCATTTGCTTATTTCTGTTGCCTTCATGATGCCCTAGAGGGAAGACTAAAGAAATGGGAAGTGTGAAAAACAATCACTGCCTTTACATGTTTGAAATGCTTTCACATGGCAAATAGACTGGAATTTTCCTCTTTGGCTAGAGATGAAAACTTACATTACATAGAGTGGAAGTTGTAGGCAAGCACAGTATAAGAAGGAATTTGAGCTATACAGAAGAGAAATGGGGAGTGAATTCCACATTACTGGGAGTATTTAGAGGCATTGTGACAACCTGGTAGGGATTTTGTAGACTGGATTCTTGCCTAGAGTGGAAGGCTGGATTGAAGGGCCTCTTGACATCAAGATTCTATGAGTTTAATTTATTTTTTTAATTTTTATTTTTTTGAAATAAAAAACCAAAACAAAACAAACAAACAATATGAGTTCATATTTTTAATGTGTGTATGAATAATCTTGTCAATAATACTGGAACCTCTCTGAAGGCAGAGAACTGTCTTAATTCTCTGAATGATCTTGGGACTCCATAACCTTTGAGTTCCCTTCTAACTCTGGGAGCCTGTTATTCTCAAACAGATCACAGGATTTAGAGGTGATGGGGACCTGAGAGATTATAAAATCCAATTCCCCTCCCCCTTTCAATCAATCAACCAACCAATCACATTTGCTAAACCTTGTAATGTGAACTGACTTTGGAAATAAGGGGTAGAGGTGAAAAGGGAGCACATATCAAGCATGTGGGGGGGGATCTATAGCTAGTGTAAGAACTTTTTAATTAGCACTGAAGCACTAATTGGGGTAAATGGAGTCATCTGCAAGAACTATGTAGTAGTGGACCTTAATAAAGTTTTGATGAGGAGGATGAGACATATATAGAGAATATAGGGGTATCTAGAGTGAACAATACAATGCTGGACTGGGAGTCAGAAAGACACAAATTTGAATCCTGCCCCAGATACTTACTAGCTGGATGAGTCTGAATGACTTAATTTCTCAGCCTCTGTTTTCTTATTTGTAAAATGGAGATAACAATAGTGAGCACTTCACCAGGTTGTTATAAATATCAAATAAAGTAATTAAAGTATTTGCAAACCTGAAAGTTCTATATAAATGTTAGTTACTACTGCTGCTGCTGTTACTTCTGCCACTACTGCTACAACTTCTACTAATACAACGCTGGCTGCTGCAACTACTACTACCACTGTTACTACTACTACTATTACACTACTGCTGCTGCTGCTGCTACTGCTATGATTATTTCTACTACTACTACTGCTGCTATCACTATCACTCTTACTTTGCCTAGCAGTGTCTTGTACAAAGTCACTGGGAGGAGATGCTTGATTGGAATCTGATTTGGAAAAGCCACAGGAAATGAGGGCAGAGGAAGGGGAGTGGGATAGAATGGAGTGAGGGAGGATAATGATATCCTGGTATAAAAAGTCTGGATTTGATCCCATAGTTAATTGAGAGTCAGGGAATAAGGATAAGCTAAGAGTTTGTAACCCAGCAATTGTCTGAATGCTGACGTGCTAAGGGGTGACTGAGTCCATTTGTTAGCCAAGTTTCAAATTATTTTTCTGAAGAAAAACTGAGAGGTGCCAAAGGATGTTTTGGTTGGAGGGTGTTTAATTTGATTCAAAATGGATAAAACAATGGTCAGAATGAGTAGGAGAAAGAAGTGGATTTATGGGCCACGTGATCCCCAGGCCACCCATAGCATGGTCTTCTGATTGCCCCCAAAGGCTAGGGATGTCTCAGTTTCTACAGTGTCATGGGGTGCATAGGAGAGGATGTTAACCTGTGTTTTTTTCCCTTCCTCTGGCCTCAGGGGGCTCCGCTAATAAAAACGATTGTAAAACCTTTTGCACATAGCACACTCTATTGGACACAACAGAAGCAATTCTTTCCCACAGAGGGGGATTCAGTTTCTTCTGGAATCCACTGTGGGTCTATCTGCCCGCCAAAGAAGGAGCCCTTTTGTTCCCTTGTGGCGTCTTTGAAAGCTGCTCCAGTGGGACAAGCCATTGCTGGGCCCCTTGCCCATAGGCTGGCAGCCACCACAGCTCCAGACAAGGGAAACTTTGTGTGTCTCCGAGCCTGTGTCCCAGCCTCCCAGTCTTGAGGAGGGGTCAGTTCTCACTCCAATGGTGAAGAAAATTAAGGCAGAGAGAGGAAACAGTAATACTACTGAGGCTACACGGGGCTTGGGTTGAGCAGAGAACAAAATCTAGGCGCTGTGACCTCCTGTTTGGGGAGAAAATGGGAACACATCTCTCCTAGTCAACGTCTTGTGTGAGCTGACTTTCATTTGGTCTTGGATCAGCCTGCTACATTTTTCAGTCAATAAACATTTACTAATCACCTACTATGGGCCAGTCACTATGCTTAGTTCTGGGGAAAAGATTTCTCCAAAATCAGAGCCTTCCTTAGGATCATATGTGTAAAATCAGAAGGGAATTGTGAGGCCATCTAGCTCAGCCTCCCTTTGCCTTCTGAGGAAACTGAGGCTCAGGGACAGGAAGCACCAGAGTCAAGATTGGAACCCAGACTCAAATCAGAACTCTTTCTACTATGCCATGCTGCTTCCCTTCTTCCTGGGCTATGAGAAAGGGTTCACTAAAGATACCTAACCAAGGTAGAAGTCATCAGAAAAAAAGGTGGGTTGGTCATGTGATGAGAGCAAGAGACACAAGAGATGGGTAATCACAAAAGTGTTAAGAGAGAAAGGCTACCAGCTTATTAGATAGAGCTTCCATGGAAGATTTATGGGAGGACCTGCACAAAAGCCTCCCAATGGAAGAAAGTTTGGATGGCTGCAATCTCTACTGGTAAAGCAAACACCCACACGTCCATTAAGTCAAAGATCCATTGATGTATGGGAGTATCACATATGGTTTTCTTTTTTTTCCTTCCTTTTTTCTAATGAGATTTTTCCTTTTTTTTTTTTTTTTTTTTTTCCTTCTATTTTTCATTCTTTTGACTTTATTTTATCACAGGAAGCAACTCTCCACGGACACAAGCTGTGAATAGGAGGGCTAGTGTTGGGAAGCAACACCCGGCCATTATCTTTCAGAGCCTTACCAACAACAGTATTATATGTTATGAAGACTATCAGGTATATGGGGGATGAGGGGGGTGAATGGAGAGGAAGTAGGAAGACAAGTTTTCACTTGTCTTAGTATGTAAGCTGGTGTGCTTCCATCCTCCAACCTTTCTGCCAATGCTCCTTTGTCCCAGCTCTACAGAAGGGAACCCTGAATCCTCGTTCTACTCTGACTCTCTACCTTCTTAATTATGGTAAGGCTGGGGGTACTGCCCTTCACACTCCAAACTGATGGGCAGGCTCCAAAGTGTGTTCTAGGGAATCTTGAGTCTCATTATCTGCACTGCCACTGGCACTTAGTTAATCTGGCCTTTCCATCCAACCCTGCAGGTGACCTTTCCTCACATGTGATTTAAAAAGTATTGTCCTTAAAGCAACTCCATCAGCCCAGGAGTACCAGCAAGTGTCATTGTCTTCATTGTATAGAGAGATGGGCTAGACCTCTGATTTAACCAGGGGGGGGGGAACTCCCATATAAGGAAACTCCCTCCATCAACAAAGACAGGTGCCTTCTCTAAAATCTGGAGTCAAAATGGGTTGCTTATAGCAAAGTTTCTTAAACTGTGGGTCCTAACCCTTATAGAGTCTTGTAGCTGAATGTGGGGATTGGGAAATTGTGATTTATTATCAGGAAATGTTTGATTTATATACCTATTTTATATACCTATATACTTGAGGTCATGTAAAACTTTCTTGGTGGGGGGAAGAGGTAATAAGTAGAAAAAGATTAAAAAGTCCAGCAAAGCTGCTGCTTCTTTTTCTAATTTTAATATATTTTTATTTTTCCAATTACATGTAAGATAGTTTTCAACATTCATTTTTTTAATATTTTGAATTCCAATTTTTTTCCCGTCCCACCCTTACCTTCCTCCTTCCCAACATAGCAAGCAATCTGATATAGGTTGCATATGTACAATTATTTTTAAAATATTTCCAGATGAGTAATGTCGTAAAAGAAAAATCAGAATAAAAGGGAAAAGCTATGAGGAAAAAAACACAAATAAAAAAAGGTACAAACAGTATATACTTCATTCTGCATTTAGGCTCTCTTTGGGTGCAGATGACATTTTCTATCCCAAGTCTATTGGATTTGTCTTGGATCATCATTTTACTGAGAAGAGCTAAATCTATCATAGTTGATCATCACATAATCTATTTTTTTTTTTTGAGGCTGGGGTTAAGTGACTTGCCCAGGGTCACACAGCTAGGAAGTGTTAAATGTCTGAGACCAGATTTGAACTCGGGTCCTCCTGAATTCAAGGCTGGTGCTCTATCCACTGTGCCATCTAGCTGCCCCGATCATCACATGATCTTGATGTTATTATGTACAAAGTTCTTTTGGTTCTACTCACTTCAATATCAGTTCAGGTTTTTCCTGAAATCAACCTGCTCATTATTTCTTATAGAATAATAATATTCCATTATATTCCTCCATAATTTATTCAGTCATTTCTCAATTGATGGATATCCATTCAATATCCAATTTCTTATCACCTCAAAAAAAGCTGCCATAAACATTTTTGCACATGTGGGTCCTTTCTCTTCTTTTATGATCTCTTTGGGATATAGACCCAGTGGTGACATAGCTCGATCAAAGAGTATGCACATTTTTATAGCCCTTTAGGCATAATTCCAAATTGTAGAGCAAAGCTTCTTAAATATGGGATCCTATTACTGAATGTGAGGGTTATGAAAAATTTGGCAACAGTAAAAAGTATCAAATACTCTGCTAGCATTTAATTCATTATAAAAAATAAACAAGCACATCCATCTCATTAGTAAGCAAATCTGCTTTCATCTTTAATAAATAGTAAAATTATATGTATACCAAAGAATTGTTTTAAAATAAGCAAATGTTTGATTTATATACCTATATATCTGGGGTTACATAAAAATTTCTTAGGTGAAAAGCAGTCATGAGTGGAAAAAGTTTAAGAATCTATGGTCTGGAGAACTAACAGGTTAAGTGATTTGCCTACTAATATAGAATCAATATGTGTAAGAATTGAACCCAGCTTTTGCAGAGTTGAAAACCAACTCTCTTTTGACTATTCCATGCTGCCTCTTGCCCTTTTACAAATGAGGAAATGGATTTGCAAATGGTCCAATGGTTAGAAAGTTATAAGAGTTAAGATTTGAACCCAGGTTTCTTTATTCTACTGCTTGCTACTCCACCATGTTATGATGGCCAAATATGTGCCCAGAAAATTATGGGGAAAAGTTTGAAAACTCCCATGTGAGGGAACCAACCCACTCCCTTCTGCACTTTAGGAAGTTTCTTCTTACAATGAGCTAAAGTCTGCCCCCTTTCAGATCCTACCCTTCTTCTGCCCTCTGAAGCAAGTAGAACAAAGCTAGACCTCCACATGACTTCCTGCCTTTTAAACACTTGAATTCTACTACAAGTTCTTCTCTTGCAGTTCAGTTGGAGGGTTCAACTCATGTCTATTGATTCATGTTAAAGACCTGCTTCTAGAACCTCCATAAGCAAAGTATCATTCTCTGCCTGATCTCTGAAATCAAAGCCAGAATCCAGATGTACTTCTTGCTACCTCTTCTCCAATCTGGCCCCTCCCCATAACCCCAAGCAGTTTTTGCTGATCTTCTTCTGCCTCACAGATGTTGATACATCCCTACTGATGGAATTCTGAAGCACTATCCTGAGATCCAACAATTTCACCTTCATAAATTAGGCAGCTATGTAGTTCCATGGATATAGCAGTGGACCCAGAGTCAAGTAGAACTGAGTTCAAATTCAGACTCAGACACCAACTAGTTTTGTGACCCTAACCAACACTGTCTCTGTTTCTTCATCTATAAAATGGGGATATATATCCCCAAATATGAAACATCTATGAAGCAGCCAATATATGATCTCTAGGAGCTCATTCAACTCTAAAAAATGTGGGATAAGTAGCCAATAGTCCAAAGGGAAAGGGTTCTGAGATCTCCAAGATGAAGCAGTAATGCCAGGAGGCGCATTATCTAAGGATTCCCAGTACTATGAATAGGTAGCTGGAGGTACAGTGTACAGTATTAGACTTGGAGCAAGGAAGACATGAGTTTAAATACATTGTGTGACCCTGGAAAAGTCACTTTACTTCTTTCTGCTTCAATTTCCTCAATTATAAAATGGGATATAAAAACAGCATATGCTGTTGTTGTGAATATATCACACAATAATTGTAAAACATACTGTACACTTTAAAGCACTCCATAAATGCTAATTATTATTATATTAGAATTCTCATTTTATATTATTATTATAAAATTAATAGTAGATTTGGACAAATGACCAACTTTTCACATGATTCTTTAGGCTCTCTCCCAGAAAAATCTCCTGGTTTTCAAAAAGCAATTTCTACAAAGCAGTACTTGCCAGGATCCTTTCAACTCCTTCTTGCTGAAATGTAGTTCCACCTAGGAATAGGTGTGTTTAACCATATAGCCCACCCAGGGCTTATCCATCTAACCAGCATCATGTCCTCAAGTTCCCCAATTACTGCTTCTTTGTAAGTCTGACTGAGTAACCTAGAATGGAAACTGAAGCATTCCAGGGTCCTCCCCAAAGGCAGCCAAAGCAGCATCTGCTCTCCAGATTTTGCCATTTCAGAAGCACCTTCTGCTGATGAGGACCCTGTGCCAATGGGCGAGGGCTTCTTTTGAACTTGGAAAGCTGCCTGCTGAGTCTGTGAAATCTATAGGAAAGCCTGCAGCAAAGTTTTCCTTGGATTACCCACAAGTATTCCAATGATACTCATTTATGTTTCATGCAGCTAATTTATCAGAACCCAGAATTTCTTGTGGATCATTATTATTGTCTGATGGGAGAACCAGAAGTTCATAGTTTTGGATCTGGAAGTGACCTCTGTACTAATTAAATTCAATCCACTCATTTCACAGAGGAGGAAACAGAAATTAAATGACCCCAAATTCCCTAATGTGATTGTTGAGACATACCCCCCTGCCCTGATTCAGCGAGCTCTCAGTTGGATGAAAGAATCAGAGTCCTGCTTTGTGACTTCCATTCTGGGAGAAAAAAAGAGGTAATATACAAATGAG
Organism: Sminthopsis crassicaudata; assembly: GCF_048593235.1. Lineage (NCBI taxonomy): Eukaryota > Metazoa > Chordata > Mammalia > Dasyuromorphia > Dasyuridae > Sminthopsis > Sminthopsis crassicaudata. The sequence goes on along the minus strand of NC_133620.1, from coordinate 96,743,854 downwards.
AAAAATCTTTTAAAATGCAAATGAGAGAAACATGTAGGTATATACCTTGTGACCTTAAGCAAGTCATACTTATCTGTAAAATGAAAGGATGGCTCCAAATAATCTCAAAGACTCCTGTGTGCAAAATCTACGTAAAGGCTAATTCAGTAGCTAGATAGAGAAATACACATCTGCATCAAGGAAGCTCTTGAAGTAATTAAATCAATAGGAAAGCTGGAGGTGTGTGTGTATAGGTGTGTGCATTCGTACTTGCATGTACATACCATTTCCTTCTTCACTCATGCTCATGTCTTTTTCCATCCCAGAAAGTACCTAGGTCTATCAGTCCAGGAAGTTGCTATCCTTGCTGCATTTGAGAAGAAACCAAGAGGTGTAGTAGAGGAAGTGTTGGACTTCATGTCAGAATTACCTAGGTTAAAATCATCTCTCAGTTCTTACTAGCTATGTTACTTAATCTATAAGATGGAGATAATAATAAAAACCTATCTTACAAAGTTGTGTGGATCCAGTGAAGTAATACGTAACAAGAATTTTGCTAACTTAAAGTGAAGGAATGAATGGCTTAATGAAGAGCATTTAAGTGCTTCCTATGAGCTAGGTTCTATACTATAAATACACTTGTGAATTGTGACTGTTATTCATGTTTTTTACGGTATTGGCTCTGATAAAAAATGATTCCTAGTCCCAAAAGTATGGGAAAGTTCAGACTCCTATTCTTAAAGAGAAACCCCAAAAATCCTTATAGAAAAAAGTCACATAATTATCTTTTTAAATTTTTAAAATTTATTTTAGTTTTCCAAGTATGAGCTTCTTCTGCAAGGTAGGGACTATGTCTTGTCTGTTCTATCTGAATACTGTGGGTGTTCATTCATAACAAAGCGGGCAACTCCTGGTGTTTCACTAAGAAATTGGAAACATGATGTCATCAGTCCTCTTCTCAGCCCTACCCCACACTAATTACTTGAGGGACATCTAAGGAAGAACAGACTCTTCAGGGCTACTGGAAAGAATAAACACATAGAATAAATGGAAGGGATGTGGTGAGGACTGGTGCTAGAGAAATGCTGAGAAAGTTCATCATTCGCATTATCTGCTTAGTGGCAGGCCTGAGGTCATCCCAGAATGGCAGCCTGACTTTTTTAAGGTTGACTAGGCTTTGTGATTTAGAGTTTTGAGTTCCAAATTCTATCCCTCTCCCCCTTCCCTGAGATGATAAACAATCAGATATAGGTTATACAATGCAATTATGTAAAACATTCCCATATTAGTCATTTTGTAAAAGAAGACTTGAACAAAAAGAAAAAAAGGAAAAAAGCAAAAAAATTGCATGATTAGGTTTGCATTCAGTTAATATCAGTTCTTTCTCTAGAGGCAGATAGTATGCTTCATTAGTTCTTTGGAATTGTCTGGAATCATTGTACTGCTGAGAATAGCCAAATCACTTACAATTCTTCATTGAGCAATATTATTGTTATGAAGTTTTCCTGATTCTGTTCACTTCACTATGCATCCATTAATGTTAAGTCTTTTCAGGTTTTTCTGAAATCATTCTGTTAATTTCTTATAGCACAATAATATTTCATTACAATCATATACCACAGCTTGCTTAGCCATTCCCCAATTGATAGACATCCCATCAATGTCTATTCTGAGCCACTACAAAAAGAATTGCTATAAATATTTTTGTACAATAGTTTCTTTCCCCCTTTTTTGGATGACTTTGGAATAGAGACTTAATAGTGGATCAAAGATTATACTGTTTTAGAGCCCTTTGAGTATCATTCCAAATTGCTTTCCAAAATGGGGCTGAATCAGTCCACAACTCCACCAACAGACTGTTAGTGTGCCAGCTTTCCCACATATCCTCTGACATCCTATATTTTCCTTTTTTGTCATATTTTCCATTTTGTCACTCTGATATATGTGAGGGGGTACTTTAGCACTCCCTTAGAGTTACTTTAGTTGCATTTCTCTGATCAATAGTGATTTAGATTTCATATGATTATAGATACTTTGATTTCTTTGTCAGGAAACTCCCTGTGCATATTCTTTTACTATTTATCAGTTGGAGAATGGCTTATATTTTTATAATTTTGATTTTTCTAAATATTTGAGAATTGAGGCCTTTATCAGAAATACTTGTTACAAACCCCCCCCCTCAGTTTTCTGCTTTCCTTATAATTTTGGTTGCATTGGTTTTGTTCATGCAAAATCTTTTAAATTTTATATACTCAAAATTATCTATTTGACATTTTCTAATATATTGTTATATCTTCTTTGGTCCTAAATTCTTACCTTATCCATAAATCTTATAGATAAACTATTCCATGCTCTTTTAATTTGCATATAGTATCATTCTTTATGTGGAAATCATGGATACATTTTGACCTTATCTTATACAATGTGAGATATTGATCTGTAACTAGTTTCTGCCATATTATTTTCCAGTTTTCCCAGATGTTTTTATCAAATACCAAGTTTCTGTTCCAAAAGCTTATATCTTAGCATTTATCATATATTAGATTTCTATGGTCATTTGCTAAAATCTAATTTGTACTTAATTTATTCCACTGACTCACCACTCTTAGTGGGTACTTTAGTCAGTACTGGATTGTTTGGATAATTATCACATTATAATAGAGTTTGAGATGAAGTATAGCTAAGCCATCTTTTATAAAGCATTTTTTCATCAATTCCCTTAACATATTTGAGCTTTTGTTCTTCTGGATGAATTTTGTAATTGTTTTTTCTAAGGTAGCCTGACCTTTCCAGCTGCCTGTCAGGGAGGCCTGGGAATCTAGAGTCTTTCTGGTTCTGGTCTTAAATCAAACTCAGCAGTCAAGCAATCTCCACTGTCTCCTCCCTACAGGGGAAAAAGCCCAAAAGAAAGACAAGGGAAAGAAGGAAATGCTTAAGTCATTGGAATATGAGTACCCTTCTGAGGAAGCCAATCTGACCTCAAAGGGAGTTTTTGGGCAAGGAACAATATCTCACATTTCTGCAGCTCTTCAAGGTTTCTTCACAACAACTCTGTGAGGTTGACAGGGCAAAAATTATTGTTCTAATTTTACAGATGAGGAAACTGAGAACTGAACAGGTAAAAGTTCTTTGTCCCAGATGATATTATAATACAGAGGTCTGATTTGTACTTGGGTCTTCTGGCTCCAAATCTATAAATCTTTCAACTTAATGTCACGCATATAAGTGATAGCTATAGGAAGTGGGGCCCTAAAGTCTCATTGAGAATGGAGTAATATCCCCAGAAAAGGCTAGACAAATTCTCATGATGAGCAGAATCTCAACTATGGTTATTCCTCCTTCTCCTCCATCCTTGAGGGCACCAAACTGTACAGGTTATAATCCTGTAATTGAAGCCTAATTTCAGCCAATGTACATTGAATAACCCAAGGCAGTCAAGCAAAGAACATGATGGTAGGGGGGACAGCCAGTGTTTTTCTGTAACTATGCATGCTATTGATGGGAGATAGAAATAAGGTGATTTGCAGGGCAGGTAGGTGGTACAATGGATAAAGCACCAGCCCTGAATTCAGGAGGACCTGAGTTCAAATCTGGTCACAGATACCTAACACTTCCTAGCTGTGTGATCCTGGGCAAGTCACTTAACCCCAATTGCCTCAGCAAAAAAATAAGAAAAATAAAAGAAATAAGGTGATTTGGGACCATGGAGGGGGAAACAGAGTTCCTGGCTACTGTCTCCATCATGTAGATATGAAATTAAAAGGAAAAAAAACTAGACTGCTATAACTTGTCCAGGGCTTTGCCCTATGGTTGGAGAAATTTATAGGGTGCTGTCAACATTCATTCTTCAGCAGGATAGTAACAACTTAGGTGGGCAACTAGTTAGCACGCAAATTAATTAAAATAGGAAACTACAAGGTGGCAGACATTTCCTTTCCCTGAAAGCCATTCCCCCAGCTGGTCTGAAACCTGGTCTTGCAATTCTCAATGAGTTCTGAGTAGCAATGACCCCAGATCTCTTGCCAAGGCTATAAATAAGGACTTTTGAAAGACTGTAAGATTTCCAGTAAAAAGGGATAAGACAAATGGAAAATAGATTAATCAAAAAAGAAAAATTGGGAAACTGTACTATATGCAAGCCATATTAATTAATATTGTTTTAGATTATTTACAATAACTAGACGGTAGAAGATTGGAATATTGCTGTGGTATAAGAACTGATGAATTGATGGAGTTAGAAAAATATGGAAAGATTTTATGGAGGAAGATGTTATCCAGCTTCAGAGAAACAGGATAATTAACAGAGAAACAAGTGGGCATCTTACATAAATATATATATATGAATAGTTAAGTATAATTACAGGTATCTATGTATATGTACATATATGTGTATGCATGTATATATTTTATATTATGTATGGGTGTGTATATATATATATATATATACATCTATTTGCACTTAATTATAGTCTTCTTGGGGAGTTAGGGGAAAGGAATAAAGAGTACACAGCAGAGAACAAAAGAAAATCTATAAGGAAACAAAGATGGACAGCTCTGAACACAATTATTATTATATATGTTTTCTTGAAATGGAAATTTATTGCTTCATATTTTTAATACTCTCTTATGTTCTGCTATGCACAAGACAATGTTTTTTTTTCTTTTTTTTCTTTTGTATTTAAGTTGGAAATAATTAAAGAAATTGAAAAACAAAACAAAGCCAGGAAGGAGAAACTGAGGTCAAAAGAATGCTTTTTGAAAAGCCCAGAATGAGAGGGCTACAGATGCTAACTCAGGGTTTTTATTTCACTCCTCTGCCCCTCACACATTACTTTGCCCCACAGCTCCACAGCCCATTTTCAAGCCCTCCTATTTCTTGGCCGGGCTTGGACTTCCTTCCACTGAAAGCAGACCATAGGTCTTTCCAATGAAGAGCTGTTCTGAAACTCATGCAGATTTGGGACAAGAAGAGTCCAGGGACCGGGGCTGGATTCTGTGAGACAATGTTTCCCTCTACTGGTGGTTGTAGGAGAAATTCAGACAAAGTAAGAGCCCAGTTTCATCACTTTTAAGATTCATCCTTAGAAGAAGAGCTGCAAAGAGTCTTTAGCAACATCCGGCACCTATTTTACAGATAAGAACACTGAGGCCCACTTTGGTGAAATGACTTGCCTGATATCACACATGTGATAAGTAGAATTTAGATTCAATGCTTTTTCCTTGGTAGAACACAGCTTCTCCTTTCCTAGCTTAGATGCTTTGAAATCCCTTATTAAATAAACTTCAGTTTTTGGATGACCCCAGGCCCTGAAGAGACAGAGTTCCGAGGATGTTGCCCTTGTCCTCTCATTCCCCTCAGTATAGCCTTTCTGTAAAAGGTTTTGCCAGTTGGTAACTGGGTCCTTGTTTATAGATCTCTGTGTCTCGGCTCAACACCACACATCCAGAGGAGTACACATAACCCCTCAAGTATGATAGTACAAATATTTAATTTTCAATATAGTGATGTTTATCTCTCCCCTGTGTACACACTGTCCCCATCACCACTCTTTTGGTACTTAGCAGATCTCACCTTGTTGTCAAGTCAAGCCAAGTCAGCAGGCATTTATTAAACTTACTATGTTCCAGGCACTGTGTTAAGTAAACACAAATGCAGCCAGAAAGAGAGGCTGCCCTAAGCAGATAGACTATTGGGTTCACAGTCAGGAATACCTGAGTTCAAATTCCGCCTCAGTCACTTACTAGCAGAGTGACTTCAGGCTAGTCACTTATTGGTGACTTATAGCAGCACCCACTTTCTGGAGTGGTTGTGAGGATCAAATGAGATATTTGTAAAGCCCTTAATATTGTTCCTGGCACATAGTAGTTGCTTAATAAATTCTTGTTTCCTTCCTTCCTTTCTCCCTTCTCTCTCATTCCTTCTTCCCGCCTTTCCTTCCGCCCTCCCTCCTTCCTTTTTTCTTTCTTTTCTTTCCTCCCTTCCTTCCTTTCTTCTTCCCTTCCCACTTTCCTTTCTTCCTCACTAGGGGAGGGAAGATAATACATATGAGGACGTTGAAAAGGGGATAGAGAAAGAAGGTGCCTGGAAAAGAGTGCATTGTAGAGAAATTCTGGGAAAGTCAGGAGTACAGTCTGGAGAAAAATAAAGCTTTTTCCTTAAAAGGGAGGTTCTGGGAGAAAGCAGTAAATCAGAGGTAGAACTACAGGGGTTAGGGCACTTCAAACTCAGATAATATAGGATTAGACTGAAATTCCAAGGTGAAGAAGTATATGAGGCGATTATAAAGTTCAGGAGAGTAAAAAAAGCAGCGAGGATTTCTACACTTCTAGGTATCTTTTCCTAGTTTTATGCTGTCTCTCTAGGATTATAAGAGTGATAAGGGCAAGAACTATGTATATTTTAAGATCATATATTTAGAGTTGGAAAGGCTGAAATACTGCATTCCCTACAGTGTTGTTGGTCAGCTTAATAAATAAAGTTTTTGGGTTTTGTTTGTTTTTGTTTTTAGTATTTATTTATTTATTTATTCTTGCTGAGGCAATTGGGGTTAAGTGACTTGCCCAAGGTCACACAGCCAGGAAGTGTTAAGTATCTGAGGTCAGATTTGAATTCAGATCCTCCTGACTTCAGGGCTTATGCTCTATCCACTGTCCCATAAATAGGATTTTTAAAAAAGTAATTTCTTCTATATGCATTGTCTCCAACTAAACTAGAAATTCTCTAAAGGCAGGGTCTAAATTCTCTGTTCTCTCTCCCCACCGTGCCTGATAAGTGGTTCTTTGACATTATACTATTTCTGTATATCTTCTTCTCTATGATTTTGTTGGAATACTCATCTTCCAGTGAGTGATAAGGAGCTCTTCCCAGCCAGCCTTCCTATTTACCATCATCTCTCTCAGAAAATTCCTGTTTATGTCAGTGATCACTGTTGGTTTTCCTTTAGCAATGTCATAAGTGAGGGAGATGAAACCTAAGCAGAATTACATAAGGTCTCAACTCTTGCTTGCTTCAGTTTAAGTAGCTATAGATTTTTATCAACTTTATCCATCTGCAAACCACAGAGAGAAAGCTATTTTGATCTTGCCACAGGGATAGAGAAACACTGACATTCAGAAACTATGACTGACTATATTGGAGATAGCAGAATATTTCCTACTGTTAGATTTTCTCGGAAAGCCTATGCCTGAGATCTCTGAGATGGCCAAGAAGACCCTTTGGGTAAAGAAATAATTTCCTCTGGAGGTTAAATGTCCTAAAATCAAATGTTGATGAGGAGTCCATGGTTATCCTGTATGTGCATGTGACTATACATGTATGTGGATATACATACGTGTGCCTGTGCACATAAGGGCAAGCACACACCCACATCCACACCCATACATAAGCCCAGGCTATCTCTAATAGCCTGCTGGAGTTGGCAGGTATGTAGCTAAGAGGTCAACTAGACAGAACACCATAGGGAGAGAAAAGCAAGTTGCCTTTTCTTTTCTATCTGCTTGTCATAGTCATACCACAGACTCCATTTTACTCTCACTCTATTTTGCAAGTCTCTCAATCTCCCCTCCAGCCTTTTTAGTGAAAGGTAGCAACATAAGGGGGCTCAGGCTGTATCTTACATATTCTAAAGGGAAAAAGGCACTGGATTTGGAGTACTATTGAAGAAATGTCCTCTACTAATGGAGATTGACCCAGTGTCTATTGCACTGAGACACAATGTTCACATGGCTAGGATGTGTCAGAGGTTGGACTTGAACCCAGGACTCTCTGGCTTTGAGGCCAGATCTCTTGTCTTCCACGTCATGCTGCCTCTCTGGCTTCATGGGTACAGTGGGTTCTCTTCTACCTAGTGAGGCAGAAGCATGAAATGTGAGACAGAGATCTGGTCTCAATATGTTTGCATAAATTTAAAATTCACATGTATACCTGTGTATATGTGTGTATTTGTATAATATTGGGGAAGGAGTGAGATGCAAAACAAAAAATATCAATAAAAAACAGATGATTTTTTTTGTTATTGTTGTTATTCAATTATGTCTGACTCTTTGTGATCCCTTGGACCATAGTATACCACATCCTTTACTATCTTCCCACGTCTATCCAAATTCATGTTCATTGCTTCCTCAGCACTTTATATCCATCTCATCCTCTGTCATCCCTTTGGCCTTTTGCCTTCAATCATTCCTTATTTATTTATAACAAATTTTATGATGATTTATTTTATTATTTATTTATAATTCTAGAGTTTGTGTCTTTAATAGATTTCCACAAGCACTTTAAATGAGTGTTGAAGTGAATGGGGCATAAGAGAGAACTAATCTTTTTTGTTGTCAAGGTGGGGCAGAATTCTGCTAAAGAGAGAGGGCAGAAAGGATGAGATTTGTTCCCTGCACCCCGTACTGGTACAGCAATGAGACAAAGAGACAGAGAGGAGAAGGAATATGATCTGGTGTTTTCATTTACCTCCTGCCCCAAATTTTCAGCACTCTCATCCTATCTTTGGCCCAGATACTCACCGGGGACTCCTTTACAAAGCTGCTGTCCTCCTAAGTCAATCTTGATATAACTCCCCCACCCAGACAGAGAGACAGGGCCATATGGCACCCCAGAAGTTGGCACAGAAGCACTCATCAGAGCCCTCCAAGCTGTGGTCCTCCTCCCTCCGTGCACCCGGGGTCCCATCTGGCTTCCAGATCGGCTCCTGCCTGCTGGCTTCCTTTACGGAAACACCTTTTTCCTGCCTCATTGGTTTGTGGTGTTTCCTGCACAGGAAGAGAACCCTTTGATTCGGAAGAGTTATTTATAACCTGCCTCCTTCTAGGCCTCACTGATTGGGAAGGGCTTCAGGGTTCAGTCCTTTCTCTGGGACATAGCCATAAAGTCAAAAGAGCAGGGAACAATGAATGGGGTCAGGGAGTCTTGAGATCTCATTATCCAGCCTTCAAAACAGACTCCTCCTAACTTCCCAATTTTTTTGTTAATGGGACCATCATTTTCCCAATTGTCTGAAATATCAGAATTACCTTTGTCTTCCCTATCTCCTTTAACCTTCCATATATATCAGTTACCAAGTCTTGTTGGTTCTTGGTCACCGATCTTGGAGTCTCAGGTCCTCACCTTGAATCAGAGCTCTGCTAACTGTAGGACTGTGGACAAGTCATTTTACCTCTGTGAACCTCAGTTGGACTTGAACTAGATCCTCTAAGATTCCTCTAGGCTTTCTACCTGTGATTCTGCAGCCATCTCTTCCTTTCCATGGCTGTCACTCCCCTAGCTCATCCCTATCACCTCACTTTTAGGTCATTGTAGTAGACACTGGATTGCTTTCCCAGCCTTCAGCCTCTCCTCCTTCAGCACATCTTATATACCACTGTGTGATGTGAGTATATGTTATCTAGATGTGATTTCATTGACATAAAGAATCCTCCATGAGGAGATTCCTTCTCCCAATGCAGATTGGAATAAGGGATGTAATAAGATTGACACACACATTGCCAGAGATAGCTTAATGTTTGGAAGACTCCAAAGGAAACTGTGGGAGAGGGCAGGTATTACACTGACTACCAAACTGAAGGTCTACAGAGCTGTTATGCTGACTTATATACCAGTGAATCCTGGACAATACACCAGCGCCATGCCAGGAAACTGAATCGCTTCCATTTGAATTGCATCAGGAAGATTCTGAAGATCATTTACCAGGATAAGATACCAGACACTGAGTTCCTTTCTTAAACTGAACTGCCAAGCATTCCAGCTCTATTGCAGAAAGCCCAACTCCGTTGGGCTGGCCACATTATGTGAATGCCAAATGTATGCTTGTCAAAAAGACTATTTTGTGGGCAAGCCATCACAAGGGGATCAGAAAAAGAAATACAAGAACATTCTCAAGATGTCTCAAGAACTTTGTGACACGGGAGACGCTGGTACAGGACCGCCCACCCAGCATAGCATACCCACATCAGAGAAGGTACTGTGCTCTAGGAGCAAAGCAGAATTGAATTAACTCAGAAGAAACTCGAAATAAGCAGAAATAGAGAAGCCACTCCAAATGTTCATAGAGACTTTGTATCTAACTTGTGGCACAGCATTCTGAGCTTGTTTTGATCTGATCACCCACGGCTGGACACACTGTAAATGGATTCTAACATAATGTATCAGTTTGGTCCACTTTGAGAATGAAGGACAACAACCAAACCAAATTGCACCAAATTTAGGAACACTGAAAAGTTAAAAAAAAAAAAAAAAAAAGAACTTGCCCAGAAAAGAAAACAGAGACAATATTTCTCAGAGACAAAATTAATCAGTTTAAAATGCCACTTTCATGTTATCAATCCCCTTGTTCAAAAACCTTTGATGGCTCCCTACTGGGTTACAAGATAAATCCAAATTTACAGTTTAACATTCATGGATCTCCTCAGTCTGGTCCATTTTATCTCCCATCACCTCTAATATCTGACTCCTTTGCTCCCATCAGGCCCATTTACTTGCTTTCTCAAACATTCTTTGTGATTTCCTGCTTCCCTCCCTTTGTTCACAAAGCATAATTTTTACTGACAATACCTTCTTCCTTTGCACCTTGCTGTTAACTTTCCTTTAAGACCCAGTTCCAATGTGGCCTTCAGTAGTGGACATAATCTATTGTGATTCCGAGTCACAGAACTGCCTTCCTTTTCTGAGTTCAAAATATTCAGAAGCCAATTTGATGGAACTCAATAAGCATTTTTCAAAGATCTTGTACAAGGATCTGCACTGAACACTGATATACAATGGTGAGAAAATGACATTTCCTGCCCTTGGGAAACTTGAAATCCAAAAACAGGGAATATAACAAATACACAACTAAAAACAATATGGTATGGAGAAAAAAAGGAAGAAATGTGGGATAATATAAAGGGCAGGACCTGAAGTCAGAAGACTCACATTAGAGTATGGCCACTGACACTGTATTTATAATTGTGGGCAAGGCACTTAAGTGAATGAGACTCACAAAGTGATTCTCAATGTGTGCATCTGTGAAATACTGATTATGATGCTTATACTATCTACCCCACAAAGATATTAGGTAAGTGCTCTGTAGAACTTAAAAAGTAATCTATATTCACCAAAATACTGTATAGCAACACTTTTTTTTTGTAGTGGTCAAGAACCAGAAGCAAAGTAGATACCCATTGATCTGGAAAGGGCTAAACAAAATATAGTACATGGATGTATTGATTTATTGATATTTTGTAATAACAACAATGACAATAATAACAATTGCTGGCATTTTTATTGTGAGTGGATAGAATGTAGCCTGGAATCAGAAAGACCTGAATCTGGCTTTAAACACTTACTATCTGTATGTCCCTGGGCAAGTCCCTTAAGTTTGTTTGCTTCAGTTTCCTCATCTGTAAAATGAGCTAAGGAAGGAAGTGGCAAACCACTCCAGTATCTTTGGCAAGAAAACCCCAAAATAGGGTCACCAAGACTGAAACTCAACAACAACAATAAGGGAATTTATATGGGCCTTTTAAGTTTTGCTGAGAGCTTTACATATGTTATCACAACAATCCTGGGAGATAAGTGCTATTATTATCATCTCCATCTTACAAATAAGGAAACTGAGGCAAAGAGAATTAATTAACTTGTTCAAATTATTTGTGATTTGATGATAGGAGCAGAATTTGGATCTTAGCAATTTATGAATTGCAATCCCTAGCCTGTCCTTATAAGAAACAATGAATGTCATATAGAGAAAGACAGAAAACTTGTGTGAACTGATACAAAATAAAGTAAGCAGAACCAAGAAAACAATATATGACAACAATATAAAAAGAAACAACAACAACAACAAAAATAAATTGAATGCTGGAATTCTCTTTCTGCTCATCTTTACCTCAAGACATAATCCCTATCCTGCATTAAGGATCAAGTGTCTCCAGAAGATCATCCCTGTATTATCTATCCTCTTTAAAACTACCTCTCATTTACTCCATAGTTATCTTGTATGTCTCAATTTATGTATATATTGCTGCTTCTTGAGATTAGAGATTATTTTTTCTTTTTCTTTGTATTCCCTGTTCTTATCATAGGGCTCTAATTAGTACTTAATAAATGCTATGAAATCATAATGGCCATATTTGGCCTCTTAAGAAGAGAAATAAAATCATCTCCTTCCCTTTTTTACAGAAGTAGGGGACTATTGCCTACAGTGTTATACTTCAATGATGTCGTTGTTAGTGCTGATGAACTGTTTTTTACATTATAGGGACAAAGACAAAATCCTAAGAAAATCTGAATAGGGAAGGCCATTTTAGACTTAGGGGAATGGGTAGGAGGAAAGATAAAAGAAAAGTTTATAAAGGATGCAGCAGCTGAGCTGGATCTTAGAAGACCAAAAAAAAAAAAAAAAAAAAAAGACTTCAATAGCTAGAGATGAGGAGGAAATGATTTCCAAACATGGAGACAGCTTGTAAAAAAAAGTTTGGACATAGAACAATATAGGACAAGACTGAAGGAAGAAGCTGATAGCCTAGTTTGGCTATAATATATAATAAGTGAAATAAGATTAGAGAGTTATATGAATTTAAATTGTATTGTGTTTTAAATGACAGGATGAGGAATTTGTATTTTATCCTAGGAGATTTGAGAGAGATAATGGAAGTAGGATGGATAAGACATGACAAAGCTGAAGCTGGTAGGTGAGGGAAAAGGCAGCTATGTGGCACAGTAGATAGAGCAATAGGTTAGGAAGTTAGGAAGTTAAGAAATTTGGAATCTTCATGAATTCAAATTTGATTTCAGATACTTATGAGCTGTGTGACCTTGGCAAGTCATTTAGCCATGTCTGCCTCCATTTCCTCATTTGTAAAATGAACTTGAGAAGAAAATGCCAAACTACTCTAGTATCCTTGCCAAGAAAACATCAAATGGAGTCATGGAGAGTTGGACATAACTGAAATGACCCAACAACAATGACAAAGGTAAGGGAAAGGAAAGAGTCAAAGGTGATTCTGAGGTCATAGTACTGAGTAACTGGGAGGATGGTGATATCATCATCAGAAATAAAGAAAGATAGGAAAGGATAGGTGCTGGTGGGAGATCACATGGAGATGGCCATCAGACTGGTGAAAATGCAGTCCTCAACTCAGAAAAGAGAATGGGGCTCAATATACCAATTTCATCTATTAGGGCTTTGTAATCTAAGATACAGAGGCCAAATCCAGCCTGCCAAACATCTTTTGAATGACCTGCACATTTTGAAATAAAATTGTATTGCATTTAAAAATGCAGAAAAAATATTCTAAGCTGGTAAGACTGTACCAAAACAGGGTCAGAGCTGATTTGGCTCTTAGACCTATTGTCTGTCAGTCTGCTGTATATATGAAGGTGATAGTTTAAGCTCTGGGCATGAAGTTTACCTAGGAAGTGTGTATAGGAGAAACCCTTAGGAGAGTCATATACTTAATGGTGTGAGAGAAAGGGAAAATCTAAGGGGAGCAATAAGAACCAGTTAGGCAGATAAGAGAAGAACTGGGAGACAGGAAAGTCTACACTAAAAGAAACTAGGGGAAAAAAGGGTCAAAAGAATGGTATGAATGATCAGGGAGGATGAATATTCAGAAAAGTCATGGAATTTGATCTTTTCCCAGAAAGGACATCACTCAATTTAGACCAGATATAACTTGTGGGTGCACTTCCAGGCATGATGATGGGAGTGGGGATGAGAAGCAGCAAAGGCATGAAGAAGACAGTGGATGAGACACTGACTTTAGCAAGCAGTGAGTAGGCACTTTGGCTATTATATATATTCCAGAGATTATTAAAGGAAAGAGTATGAAATCAGCTTCTAAAGGTAAGCTGGAGTCAGATCGTGAAGGGCTTTAACTGCCAAATTGAGAAGCTTGTGTTTTTTTAGAGGCAGCAGGATGCTACTGAAGAAGGTTCTTTGGCAGGAGAATGACACAGTCAGATATAAACTTCCTAAAGTATATTTTGACAGCAAAGTAGAACATCAATTGAAAAGGGGAGAGTTTAATGTCAAGAATCTGAATTAGTTACTGAAATAGCATCACTGAAAGATAACGGTAGCTTAAAATAGGGTAATGGTTGAGTGAATGAAGAAAAGGCGATGGGTATGAGAAACACTGAATACAGCCTCAACAAGACTTGGCACACTAATACATTATTGGTGAAGGTGTGAAATGATTCAACCATTCGGGAGAGCATTTGAAACTAAGCCCAAAGGGCTATCACACTGTATGCCTTTTGACCCAGCAGTGCCATTACTGGGTCTGTATCCCAAGGAAATCATACAGGAGGGAAAAGGACCCACATGTGCAAAAATGTTTGTAGCAATTCTTTTTGTGATAGCAAAGAAATGGAAAATGAGTAGGTGCCCATTAATTGGGGAATGGCTGAATAAGTTGTAATATGTGAAGATAATGTGATATTATTGTTGATGGACAAGCTGATTTTAGAAAGGCCTGGAAAGATTTACACGAATTGATGCTAAGCAAAACAAGCAGAACCAGGAATACACTGTACATAATAACAGAAAGAATGTATGATGATCAACTATGAAAGATTTGGTTCTCAGTGGTTCAGTGAACCAAGGCAATCTCAAAAAACTTTGGATAGAAAATGCCATCTTCATCCAGAAAAAGAACTATGGAGAATGAATGGTAAATCAACATATGCTATGTTCACTTTATTTTTGTTTTTGTCTTTCTCTCTCTCTCTCTCTCTCTCTCTCTCTCTCTCTCTCATGGTTTTTCCCTTTTGTTCTGATTTTTTTTCTCTCCCAACATGATTCACAAAGCGACGTGCATTATAAATTAATTAATTAAAAAAAAAAACAAGACTGCAAATAACTGAGCATAATAGGTTGGGGTAAAGAAAAGGGAAGATTTAAGGATGACACTAAGGTTTTGAATTTGAATCTACCACTTATTTCCTGTGAGAACTTGTATCAGTTAGACATTAAACATTTTTTAAATGCCTCCTGTGTGTGTGTGCTAAGTACTCGGAAATGAAAAGGAAAAAAAAATGTGTTTGTCCTTTAAGAACTCACTTTCTAATTAGAGAGACAACATGCAAATAACCGGACACAAATGATACATATGAGATAGGAAAGTAATTTCAGAGGGAAGGTAAACTATAGTAGCCAGAGGCACTGGGAAATATCTCCCTTAGATGTCTTGAAGAAAATCAGGGAGCCCAAGAAATAGAGCCATTTAACTTTTCTGAGACTTGTTTTTCTCTTTTGAAAAAAAATGAGGGGGTTGAAAAAGCTAAGTGGTGCAGTAGATAGAGCAAATAACACTCCTCCTGGAATCAGGAGACTTTGAATTCAAATTTGACTCAGACACTTGACATTACTAGCTGTGTGCCTCTGGACAAGTCACTTAACCTTGATTGCCTTGATTTCATAAATAGATCTACCTACACACACATACACACACACACAATGTGTACATACATGTGGATGTATATATACATACATGTATATATTCACATATAGTTGCATGCATGCATGTATATATATATACATATATATATATATATATATATATATATACACATATGCTCTGTGTGGGCATGTGCACTTGTGCAAAATGAAGGGGTCAAACTATATGAATCCCAAAGTTCCTTCCAGTTCTAAGGCTAATAGCTTTTAATCCCATTTTGAAGAGGAACAGAGAGCAGGAGGAATGAAGTGTTTGGCTAGACAAGATATAGGTACTCAGTGTAAGAGCCAGGACTGGAGCCCACTGTCTTTAATTCTCATTCCCTGAGCAATCCTAGTTGTTACTCAGTGACACCACTTATTCAACAAAATTGACTTTCCTTGTGCTTCCATTCCATCTTCCCAAATAGATCCTCAACTCCTTAAGGATAAGAATTGTGCCATATAGTTTTGTATCCTGAACAGTCTTCTTCAGTAAATGTTCTGTTGCCTGACTGACCATTGGTAAAGCAAGATAGTGGCAAAAGTTTGAAGAAAAATTTCCCAATCATTTTTTTCATTTTATTCCCACAATAATCCTAGGAGGGAGATAACTGTAGTTAAGAAAATTTAAGTTCTGAGAGATCACCCTATTTTAAGTCCCCGTCATCTCTCACCAAAGCTATTTCAGTAACCAACTTGGATTCTCAATATTAGACTCTCCCTTTTCCAACTGATGTTCTACTTTGCTGTACAAATACATTTGGTCAAGGTCATATGACTAAGTTCATGGTTTAACCAGCATCAACCCTGGAAGCTGAAAGGTCCCTCAACAGGCATATTGTTCAATCTATGGTTAAAAAGGAATACTTACAATGACACACCCAACAAATGTCCATCAGGGCTCTGCTTAAAGACCTCTTCTGAGGAAGGAGACATGCTATCTCCCCAGGCAGTCTATTGTACTTATTGGTAGCTCTGATCTTTAGGAAGTTTTTCCTGACCTCAAACCTAAATTTGCCTCCTGGTGACTTCCACTCATTGTTCCTGGTTCTGCCCTTTGGGGCCAAACAGAACAAGCCTAATCCTTGTTACACAGGACAGCCCTTCAAATACTATCATTGAATACAGCTATCCTATTTCCTGAGTTTTCTTTTATTCTTGCTAAATACCCTTAGTTCCTTCAAATGATTTTTCAGTGGCACAGATCCAAGACCCTTCAATATTCTAGATGCCTTCCTCTGGATACTTTCCAACTTGTCAATGTCCTAAGATGTGCTGCCCAGATGTGATCTCACCAGAGAAGAATATAACAGGCCTATTGCCTCCTTGTCCTAGAACATTCATGAAATCCAAGTCACATAAGCTTCTTTGACTGCCATATCACACTGATGACTTGTACCAAGCTTGTATTCTACCATGCCCCACTAGATTTTTTTCCAGTGGAACTGCTATCTGACAATATCTCCCGACACCTTGTACTTGTGAAGTTGATATTTTGGTCCCAGGTGTAAGACTTTACATTTATCCCTATTAAACTCCATTCTAGGGGCAGCTAGATACCACAGTGGATAAAGCAGAGCTTTTTAAACTTTTTCCACTCATGACCCAATAAATTTTTACATGTAAAACAGGAATACAAATCAAACATTTACTGGCAATACACCATAATTTCACACAGCCCCACATTCAGTTACGTGACCCTTTATGGGATCATGACCCACAGTTTAAGAAGTTTGGGGATACAGCACTGGACCTGGAGTCAGGAAGACCTGAGTTCAAATTTGACCTCAGCCACTTACTAATTGTGTGACCCTAGCAAGTCATTTAACCCAAATTGTCTCCAAATAAATCAATTATATTTTAATAGTTTCATTCAGCCCAGCGTGCTAGTTTGTTAAGATCTTTTTTGGATCTTGACTCATCTAAGCATCCTCCCCAAAGATTTGTGTCAGTTACATATTTGTTGAATCTACCATCCATGTCTTTCAAGTTACTGATAGTGGTGCTGATGTCACTGATAAAAATATTACACAGTCCAGAGATAAGCATGGATCCCAGGGACACTCTTCTGGAGAAGTCTTTCTAAGCTTATGATTAACTCCTTTTTGATTTTGGCCATTCAACCAAATCCCAGTTCATCTAACTTTACCTAGCCCATCATTATCGCTTCCACCAGAACAGCATTTGAGACTTTAACAAATCTTTTGCTATAATCTAGGTAAACCATATCTATGGCATTTTTCTTGTCTATTAGTTTGGTGTCTGTGAAAAAGAGAAATAAAGTTAGTCTAGTATGATCTGTTTTTGATGAAGGCACATAAGCTCCTTGCAATTAATTGCTGTTTCTTTTCTAGATGTTCACTGACCATTAAAAAAAAAAAAAAAAAAAAAAAAAAAAAAAAAAAAAAACAATTTCCTCCAGGAATTGAAGGTGAACTCATCAAACTATATTTTACAGACTCTATTCACTTTGTATTTGTGGAAATCAGGATATGTTATTTTCTGACATTTTTCATCTGCTCTCCATAGTCTTTGAAATATCCCTGGCAGTTCTTAAGCAATCATATCTGGCAACTCACTCAGTATCTTGGATGTAATTCTTTTGGTCTTGATGACTTGAATTTATTAAGCAGCAAGTCCCCTCTCACTATCTCCTTAACTCAGATACTAACAACCTATTGATTTTTTTTTGTTGTTGTTGTTCTGGACTTTCTAGTCCAAGTTAGTTGACTAGCATTTATCAATGTTCTGTGCTAAGTGTTGATGACACAAAAAAAGCAAAAGACAGTTCCTGTTCTCAAGGAGCTGACAGTCTAAAGGAGAAGATAATACACACATGTATACATAAAATACATAATATATTAAATGCATTAAAAATAATGTTATACATTATGCAAAATAAGTTATAGAAAATATAAAATAAACTAGGAGGTGTCAGAAGGAGGGCATTAAGACTATGGAGGATAGGGAAGTCTTCTTACAGAAGGTAGGATTTTTGCCAGAACTTGAAAGAAATAAAGCCTGGTTGATGGAGATGAGTAGTGAAAGCATTTAAGGCATGGGATATAGTCAGTAAAAATGCTCAAAGTTGGGAGATGCAGTGTTGTGTGGGAAGAAAAGCCAGGAGGTCAGTTTCATCGAAATGTTAAATATTTGGAGGAGAATGTAAGGTGTAAGAAGACTGGAAAGAGAGGCAAGCCTGTTATGAAGGGCATTCAAGTCAAACAATAGATTTTATAATTAACCTTAGAGGTGAAGGAGAATCTCTGGAGTTTGTTGAATGGGGAAAATGATTGGTAACATAGTTAAAACTTAGGTTTTAAGGTTTTAAGAAGACCCATTTGACAGCTGGGTGAAGAATGGATTGTAGTAGGGAGAGAGCTGAGGGAAGCAGACCCACCAGCAAGCTTTTGCAGTAGTCTAAGTATAAAGTGATCAAGGCCTGTATCAGGGTGATGTTAGTGTCAGAGAAGGGGGCAGTCCAAATGTCATTCTCCTTGACAGAAAAAAACTAAGAAAAATAAGAAATAGGAAGCTCTGCTTTCTCTCTCTTGTCAATCCCCTCTCTGTTGTCAATCATTGTCCCATTAGCCCCAAGCCATCATCTTATTCTTTCTTTGATTCTTTTCTTTCCTCCAATATAATAAAAGTTTTCTTTTTGTTGTTCCAAGATTTTATTCCCCATCTAAATTTACAATGAATTTCAGCACTCCTGCTACTATTCTTACAGGCTTATGGGAACATTTTATATTTTCATATTCCTTTTCTGTAATTTTCCCTTGCTTCCATTGTCTGTGTATGTGTATAAAGTCTAACTTGATAAATTCTCTATGTATTCACATATCAATCCTTCAATAATTCTTGAATTTTTTTGGAACTATTTCTGTTTATGTCTTCAGAATTTCATTCTTGAGAGTTCTTTGAGCTCCCTGACCCTCTATGTAATTTTAGTCCATGGGAAGCTTCCCATGCTTTCTCTGAACCTTATGAAAACTGGAGTCTCCAAATGGATAGTGAATGTCAAGCTATTACTAGCTTTCCTCTATCACTAGCGGTCGCTTCCCACAATTCTCCTGCCATTTCCGTCCCATCACCAGTTCCTCCGTCTTAGTGAGAATCATATCCCTAATTGAATTTCCTCATGTTGGTTTCTCCACCTTTTGGAGGATGAAATTATCATTATAGCAAGTCAAGAAGTTATTAGCTGCTCTAATTTTAGAAGAGCATCTAATCATGGTCTTCTGATCCTAAATCCAGAGCTTCTTCCACTATTCCATTATTGACTGATGGATGGTTTATAATCGCATCCCTACCTATCCAATTCTCTTTATCTTTTAGTTCTCCGGACTCTCATTGTCCCTTTTCATCAGGTTTTGCCTCTACCACTGACCTTATGAACTAAAAATTGCTGTGAAAACACTCTGACCCTACTACTAGCCTCATTCTGTTGGATCAATGATTTGATCTTTTACCAGGTTTTCAAAGTTCTTTTCCAAGGTATCCTAGACTACTTCAGCTAAATCACGTCTTCCCATTTTCTAATTTGATTTCAAAGAGATCCCACAAGTTATCTAGTTTAATCTGAATCTAAAAGGAATTCTTTTCACAATAACCATTACAAGTGGCCTTCCACTCTCCATTTGAAAAGGGAAGTTTTCACCTCTTGAATGAACCCGTTTCACTTTTGGACACCTTTAATTACATTTTTCATTAGATTGAGCAGATATCTGTCTCTGCAACTTCTACTCATTAGTCCTAGTTCAGTCCTAAAAGGCAAAGGAGAACAAATCGAACATCTTTTTGATTTGAAAATGAAATATGCTGAAACAATCATTTATTTCCCCCCCTGAGTCTTCTCTTTTCCAAGCTAACCACTCCTAATTCCTTCAACTCATTTTTATATGGCATAGTTCCCCATCATTTCCCTATCCTTGGTCTCTTCTGGATGCATTCAATTTTGTCAATATCCTTCTGAATTATACTGTCCACACTGGGACATAATACACCAGACCTGATCTGACCAATGGAAAATATAATGAGATTAACTTCTCCCCTATTTCAGAAATAGGTCTGAACCCACTATTTCTTTTTTGCAGAGCACTCCCAGTGTGAATGCTTCATCAATACAAATCAAGGGCAGCTAGGTGGCACAGTGGATAAAACACCAGCCCTGAAGTGAGGAAGACCTGAGTTCAAATCTAGTCTCAGACACAACATTTAGTGACTGTATAACCCTGGGTAGTCACTTAATCCCAATTGTCTCAGCAAAAAAAAAAAAAAAAAAAAAATTACAGATCAGCAATTTATAATGTATCATTTTAGAGAGTTGCATTGAGAGGAAAAATGACTTCCCTGTATTCACAGAGCAAGTAAAAAGTAAAAGGACCATGCTTTCTTAACTTTAAGACCAAGTCTCTTTGCAGATGATATGATGGTATACTTAGAGAACCCCAAAGATTCTGCTAAAAAGCTATTAGGAATAATTCATAACTTTAGCAAAGTTGCAGGATACAAAATAAATCCGCATAAATCCTCAGCATTTTTATATATTACCAACACAATCCAACAGCAAGAGATACAAAGAGAAATTCCATTCAAAATAACTGTCGATAGTATAAAATATTTGGGAATATATCTACCAAAGGAAAGTCAGGAATTATATGAGCAAAATTACAAAACACTTGCCACAAAAATAAAGTCAGATTTAAATAATTGGAAAGACATTCAGTGCTCTTGGATAGGATGAGAGAATATAATAAAGATGACAATACTCCCCAAACTAATCTATTTATTTAGTGCTATACCAATCAGACTCCCAAGAAACTATTTTAATGACCTAGAAAAAATAACAAAATTCATATGGAACAACAGAAGGTCGAGAATTTCAAGGGAATTAATGAAAAAAAATCAAATGAAGGTGGTCTAGCTGTACCTAATCTAGAACTATATTATAAAGCAGCAGTCACCAAAACCATTTGGTATTGGCTAAGAAATAGACTAGTTGATCAGTGGAACAGGTTAGGTTCACAGGACAAATCCAAAGATCCCAACTTTTGGGATAAGAATTCATTATTTGACAAAAACTGCTGGGAAAACTGGAAATTAGTATGGCAGACATGGACTCACACTTAACACCACATACTAAGATAAAATCAAAATGGGTCCAAGATTTAGGCATAAAGAATGAAATCATAAATAAATTAGAGGAACATAGGATAGTTTACCTCTCAGACTTGTGGAGGAGGAAGGAATTTGTGTCCAAAGGAGAACTAGAGATCATTATTGATCACAAAATAGAAAATTTTGATTACATCAAATTAAAAAGCTTTTGTACAAACAAAACTAATGCAAACAAGATTAGAAGGGAAGTAACAAGTTGGGAAACCATTTTTACAGTTAAAGGTTCTCATCTCCAAAATATACAGAAAATTGACTCTAATTTATAAGAAATCAAGCCATTCTCCAATTGATAAATGGTCAAAGGATATGAACAGACAATTCTCAGATGACGAAACTGAAACTATTTCCACTCATATGAAAGTGTTTCAAATCACTATTGATCAGAGAAATGCAAATTAAGACAACTCTGAGATACCACTACACACCTGTCAGATTGGCTAAGATGACAGGAACAAATAATGATGAATGTTGGAAGGGATGTGGGAAAACTGGGACACTGATGCATTGTTGGTGGAGTTGTGAAAGAATCCAACTATTCTGGAGAGCAATCTGGAATTATGCCCAAAAAGTTGTCAAACTATGCATATCCTTTGATCCAGCAGAGCTACTACTGGGCTTATATCCCAAGGAAATACTAAAGAAGGGAAAGGGACCTGTATGTGCCAAAATGTTTGTGGCAACCCTTTTTGTAGTGGCTAGAAACTGGAAGATGAATGGATGTCCATCAATTGGAGAATGGTTGGGTAAACTATGGTATATGAATGTTATGGAGTATTATTGTTCTGTAAGAAATGACCAGCAGGATGAATACAGAGAGGTTTGGAGAGACTTACATCAACTGATGCTGAGTGAAACGAGCAGAACTAGGAGATCATTATATACTTCAACAACAATACTGTATGAGGATGTATTCTGATGGAAGTGGATATCTTCAACATAGAGAAGATCTAATCCAGTTCCAATTGATTAATGATGGACAGAACCAGCTACATCCAGAAAAGGAACACTGGGAAATGAGTGTAAACTGTTAGCATTTTTTGTTTTTCTTCCCAGGTTATTTTTACCTTCTGAATCCAATTCTTCTTTTGACAACAACAACAACAACAAAATTCGGTCCTGCACATATATATTGTATCTAGGATATACTATAATATATTTAATATGTATGGGAATGCCTGCCATCTAGGGGAGGGGGTGGAGGGAAGGAGGGGAAAATTCGGAACAGAAGGGAGTACAAGGGATAATGTTGTAAAAAATTACCTATGCATATGTACTGTCAAAAAATGTTATAATTATAAAATTAATAAAAAATTTAAAAAATTTTCCAGACACAAGTGTATTCTAATCATAAAAACAAACAAACCAAAAAATCCTTTAAGACCAAGTCTTCTATCTTATCAGCAGGGTCCAATTCAAATCAAAATAGCATATTGACTTACAATATAACAGAACATTTGTTTGTGATTTTCTATCTATATTTATTTTGTTAAACTATTCCCAACTACATTTTAATCTACTTTGGAACTCATTCAGGAATCTTGCAGCTACTAGTTTGACACCTCTGCTTAGTACTCCACTGCCTCTATTTGTAAGATCCTATTTAAGTAGCCAAATTCTAACCCTGATCCTAATTATATCCCCCTTCCCCCACAATTTATTTTGCCTCTGGGTCATGTTGAGTTATATGAAGTCCACTAAAAGCCAGAATCCTTTTCAAAGCAATAAATCACTAAGCATTTATTAAGCACCTACCAAATGCCAGAAATTAGCTAAACTAAGTGCTGGATATATACAAAACCAAAAATGAAACAGTGGTTGTCACTGGACCTTGTTTTCTGTCAAGGAAAATGACATATATACATATAAGAATATGCAAAAGAGATAGGAGTTAGTTGTAGAAGGGAAAGGCACTAGCTAAAAAGGCAACTAGGTGGTTAAGTGGTCAAGTGCTCTTCCTGGAGTCAGGGAGACCTGAGTGCAAATTTAGCCTCAGACATTTACTAGCTGAATGACCCTGAATAAGCCACTTAACTCACTTGCCTCAGTTTTCTCATCTGTAAAATCAACTTGAGGATAAAATGGCAAACCACTCCTGTATTGTTTCCAAGAAATACCTCCTTTCCCTCCAGAAAGGGATCACAAAAAGCCAGATATAACTAAACAATAAAAGATGTGGGACAGATCAAGAAAGCCTTCATGAAGAAAGTGGTACTGGAATAGAATTTAGAAGGACACTAGGGATTCTAAGAAATAGAGTTGGGGAGGAGGTGCATTCCAGGCATGAGACAGCCAGCGTAAAGACATGGAGATGGGAGATGGAGAGGTACATGTGAAGTGCAAGAAAGAACAAAGAGACTAGTTTGGCCAAAGCACAGAGCACAGGAAGGAGAAAAATATATAGGAAGATTGAGAAAGATTTTAAAAAACAAAGGAATTTATTTTTGATCCTTCCATACTTGGCTTTGATTTTTTTTTCATTGATTTTTTTTTTGTAACCTAAGTGAACTTACTGTTTCCTCTAGTAATTTTAGCTCAACACCCATTTCAGCCTCTCACTCCCACTTTCCAGTTTTCCTCTAAGCTGTATCACACACCTGGAATATTTTGTTTTCAGGATGCTTTTCATATTATTCCAGATGCTTCTGAAATCCTCCCCTTTCTGTTTCCCAGGCTAATAGGAAAGAAAGGGGGGCTAAAGGCTTCCCAACATCCTCCACTGAGATAATACATACAAAGTGTCTTGCAAACCTTAAGGTATGCTACAAGGAGTCCCAAAAATTTTAGTGCTAATTTAATTTTTAGCTAATTTAACATTTAATAAACTTAAAGTGCACTAAGACTTTGGGGATATACTGTATAAAATGTTAGCTATAATTATCATCATTCCATACAATTATGAAACTTCAACAAACCTCTCACCTTCCCTGCCCTATCTGCAATTCCTCTTTACTTACACCACTATTATTCCAAATATCTGACAGGGAGCTATTGTTTATATTTTTATTCCCAGTGCTTAGCTCAGTGTCATGCAAATTGTGAGTGCTTAATAATGTTTTTTTCATTTATTCATTCATAAACTATTCAAATTGCTAAGCTTGTTTACTTAAACCTTCATTTACTATTTATTATTCAGCTATTTATCAGTATGTTCCATGTCTATTCATATTAGTGTTATCTGTTATAAACATTAAGTCCCTATCAGGAAGGATTCTGTCAGTATAATTTACTCTGCATGAAATGAGAAGTTTGTATTGTGAATTAATCAGTTCTCAAGTATTTAATTCCTACTGTGTGCTGGGTGTTAGGGATAGAAATGCAGTAAATGAATTAAGGTCTACTTCCAAGGAGCTCACAGAAATCCCTATCAGTGTCTTGATTCCCTAGTAGGGTGTGTGCTTCCGGAGAGCAGGAATTATGCATTATCTAAACTTTGCCATCCAGACTCCATTTGATAACGGAAGTTATGACCCTAGTTCTTATCTTGGGTCTCTGAGCACTTGGCACTTAATATATCTATATTGTATTGTGTCATAAAGGCTACTTGTTGATGAGTACAATGATCATTCACTGCCAAGTTTCCCTTTGAAGAATATAATATAAATGACTTGTCTCAATTCACCATGACAGAAAATGAATGCCCTGGAGTCCTGCCCTATTTCTCTGAACAGAGTCACCTTATCCATCACCTTTCAAAAGAGCTATAACTGCAAATTTTTCAGAGGGGGCAGTAGATTCAAGGAAAATACAATCATGTTGTTGCTTGTGAAGAGGGGGATAGCTGATCTTTAATCCAGGGGTAAGAGGCAGGGTTTTGGGAAAAGGATGGATCCCAGGGTTTTGACCCCACTTCTGCTAGTTAGAGGGCCAGTCTGCCTCCTTTTTGAGGAGGAGGAATATACCTAAAGTTAATCTTGAGATGATTATGACACATGTTAGTGTGGATTATGAAACTTGGTGTAATGATGGGTCTGGGGATGAAGCTCAGACAGATGGAAACAAATTGGGCAAAATTTGTTCAATACTACTTATTCCTCTGCCTTAAGATGTGAAAGTCAAACATCAGAAATAAAAACCCTGCCCTTCCCATCCCAATCACAAGATGAGTTTAGCATCTTGTACTCAACTCAGGATTATTTTCCTGAGCTGGCCATCCAAGGACGTGCCAGGCCAGCTCAGATTATGCCTGAGAACAAGTTTCAGTTCTGCAGGGGAACCAGTGATCTTTTCCTCCACATATTCCAGCTGTCCACTGCTGCAGGGGGCTGGAGGAGAAAGAAAACTAGATCTGAGTTTCAGCAACCTACTCACTGAGTGGTCTTGGGCAGGCCACAGAGGACATAACATGTAGAAATGGCAGAGGTATTTGAATCCAAGTCCTCTGCTTCAAATCTTGACACAACCTTACACAGCTTCTCATTTGACTTTTCCATTTCCTTATTTCTAGAATGAAGCAGTAGATAGAGGATCTCTAAGATCCCATTTAATTTTGACAATCTGTGATGTTAAGGGTCCAGTAGTCCTGTGGAAAGGAATGTAGTGGTCTACAAGAAGAAGCCATAAAGACAAAGAAAAGTTTGTCCAAGAGTTCCAACACTGCTGGCAGGCAGACATAATGTAATGTGCTGGACTTGAATCAGGAAGATCTGAATTCAAATCCTGCCTCCAATACACACACAGGACAGGGTTTTTATTTCTGATGTGTGACTTTCACATCTAAAGACAGAGGAATAAGTCATATTTAACAAACTCTGCCCAATTTACTCACATTTGTCTGAGATTAATCCCCAGACCCATCGTTACACCAAGTTTCATAGTCCAGACTAACATGTATCACAGTCACTTGACTGTGGACAAGTTCTTGACCTTTAAATGGTGATAATCACAGCACCTATCACACAGGCAGGTTGTCATGAAGATCAAATGAAATAACATATGTAAAGTGTCTAGCAAATCTTAAAGTGCTATCTAAAGAAATACCACCTATTATTACTACCCAGGAAGGCTAATGCTGCATCAGGCAATGCGGTTGTCCAGTATAATCAGAGTGTAATCTGTAATCAGAGGAGTTAAGTCTGAATCCTGACTGTAGTTTAACAGATGAGATGGTCTGTGAGGTTCCTACAATCAGTTTAATGTATCTCTGGCAAGTTCAGCCAAGGAACTCAGGATTGAGGGACTTTGAGAACAAGAATACAGGAACTGAAAAAGCTTAGAAGATTTTCAGGACTTCATTGAGATGCTCTCTATCCCTCTAGTGTGATTACCTCTTTTACCCAGTCAAAAAAAAAATAGCTCACTTGGTCACTGTTTGGACCCCTGATGGTTCTGAGTAAAAATAGCAATTGTTCATGTTTTGGCCAGAAACCTCTAGGCTCTTCCCCTTCAAGACTGTTTTTTTGTTTTTTTTGTGTGTGTTTTTTTTTAACTAGGTAAAAAAGTCATTCTTTGCCTCATTTTTTTTTAGTCTCAATCACTGAATGGGTGTTGCCTTATTAAACTGAGACCTGGGAAAGACCTTA
Organism: Sminthopsis crassicaudata; assembly: GCF_048593235.1. Taxonomy (NCBI): domain Eukaryota; kingdom Metazoa; phylum Chordata; class Mammalia; order Dasyuromorphia; family Dasyuridae; genus Sminthopsis; species Sminthopsis crassicaudata. The sequence continues at coordinate 96,716,748 of NC_133620.1, read as the reverse complement.
ACTTAAAAAGACCAAAGTCTCCCACTGCATGCAGAGCCATCTCCACATGAACTGATCTCTGTCTGGCTGCTTTATCTAGCCACAAGGCTCAGGAGGAAAAAGTGAGGCTATTGACTTTGCACAGCCCTCCCTCACTGAACTCTAATTCACTTGCAAGTCATGACATCACCTTCCTGATGTCATGGTCCTCTTTGAGAAGGAAAGACAAATAACAACAATCCCCCCAGCCTCATAGATTCTGATTGACAACTTTTAATACATGCTAATTATATTCAGTTATGTTCATTATTATATTCAGTAATATTCATATTTAGATTCAAATATATAATCTTGGGAACAGATTTTTTTTTCACTTTTTTCTTTGCCTCTCCAGTGCCTGGCACCAAATAGACACTTAATAAATGTTTGTTGATTGACTGGGGCTGGGGAGGAGGAGAAGACAGACAGAAAAGGTAGAGTAGAGCCCTTCCTATTCCCCCCATGCTGTCTGCTTTGGAAAAAGACTTCTCTTGGATTGGATGGCCATTACTCCCAGTCAATGTGAGGGCTGCTTCCAGGCACATTACTTAAAGCTGAGGTGTTTTAGATGGAATCTAAGAAAAGCACAAAGATTTAGGGAGTCTGTGAAACAGAGAGGCAGTAAAGGTGTAGGCTTGCTCAGGTTGCTCATTGAACTGCAAAAAGAAACCTCCATTAGAGAAGGGAGCAGGCAGCTCAGGTCCGACACCCAGCAAGAGGCCTTTCTGGCTTCATAATCTGTCAGTCTGATGTTTGGTTCCTGGACCTGAGTCCCTCTCTGAAGCTTCTTCTGGCTGGGCTCTCCTCCAGTGGTCCATTACCATGGAGACAGCTCAGTTCGTACTGTACTCAAGTCCACAGGTTTCTCTTCCATCATTTCAAATCTCTCACTCTCCTGCATCCTCTCTCTCTAATGCACCCCACCCCTTCCCCTCAGTCACATCTGTGGATTTTCCTGCCTCATCCAGTACTATTTATAACGGCCTAGAAACACCGGCCAGAAGGGACAATAGATGAGATGTGCTGAACAAAGCCCAGCCTGTCTCCCCACCCCCAGGGTCCCCAGGGCTTGCAGTCTAGTAGCCCGAATGGCCCAGGGTGTGACCATACAATTCAGAGCAGTCACTGCCGGGTCTGTAGGGTAGGTCCTTGCTTCATGGTCTGCTGCTGCATGTGCCCCCTCCCCCTCATGGCCCTTGGGGTACATGGCTGCTCAGGAAGTGCCCCCTGCTAGATGCCAACATGATTAGCCCATTCTAGAGGCTAGTGCGCAGATGGCTGAGCAGCTGGCTTCTCATGGGTACGCACAGTCGGGCTTGACTTTTCTCCTCCTTTGCCAACTCTGGATGGGCCCCTCTGCCTGACCCACTGTCAAGAGGAAATGGATGTCTGAGTGGGGGTGAGCCAACTTTGAGGGGAGGAGAGATAATCTACAGCACTGTGGGGCACAATCATGCTTCATTAGCAAGGGTCCCTCTGCCACCAGGAAGATTTAGGATGATGAAGATGAAATGCAGGTGGGAAATATCTTCCTCACCTTCTTGACTCATTCTCAACCCACAGCAGCTCCCTATGAAGCAGAAAACCTCTGTTAATCATATGACAATGATTTCCACTATTTATTCCCTGAAGTAAAGACTTCTTAGCCTTCTTTGGATCACAGACCCTTTGGAGAGTCTGCTGAGATATATTGATTCCTTCTCAGAGTAAGGTTTTAAAATGTGTAAAATAAAATATGTAGAATAGCAAAGAGAATCAATTTTACTGAAATACAGCTATCAAAATATTAAATATTTTAAAAATCTAAATCACAGACTTCAGATTAGAGTCTTCGCTACAAGGATCAGTCATGGGAAAAAAAAAACAGGACATATCACAAATTGGGAGATTGAGAGAGCAGCCTTGGTGTTAGGAAGAAGTAGCTTCCAGCTCTGCCTCTGAGACCTACTACTAGAGGCAGCGAGATGACTCAAGGCTAACCCTGGAGCCAAGAAGGGTGATCTTGTATAAGTCACTTAATCTCTTTCTGACTCAGCTCCTTCCTCTATAAAATAAAATGATTGAACCCGATGGCCTTTACAATGCTTTCCAGCTTTAATTTATGATCCTATGATCTTGATCCTCCTCAGTGAAACAGAATCACCCTATAGAGAAGTGTTCTTTCTGGCTATTCTTTTCGGACTTTTTAAGAGATCCTCCCTCTCTGTATCAGTTCAGCCCTGCCATCAAAACCAAAACGTAGGCTTTTGTCTGGTTTGGGGAATGAATATGGATTTAGTTAGACTGTCCACATCTCCTCCTCTGCTCTCCCTCCTCCCTTTTCTTTCGTCACTCTGAAGGTCCCTAGAGTGGCCTCTCTGGCTGCTGAAGGGAAGCAGGGAGATGACTCAGAGCTTCATGTGGTGTTAACTGATCCATTATTGAGATTTCATGCTTTAAAAAAAAAAAAAATTAGGAAGCCGAGCATAAGTGGGTGGCAAAAAACAAAAATCACGGAACTTCGAGGAGGGTGTATGTATGGGGAGGCAAACTCTGTGTCAGCACATTGTAAAATTAATGCCCCTAACTATTAAATCCACTGTCTGCTATCAAACAACCAGCATTTATTAAACGCTTACTTTGTACCACTCACCAGACATGGAATGCCAAAAGAACAATTAAATAAAACAATTTTTGCCCACAAGGAGCTTATATTCTATCAGAGGAGAGAACAGGTACACATCTAAACATAACAAAAATGATTAATACTAATAATAAATATACTAATACTAAAAGTACTAATAAATAAATTTCCGGGAGAGATCAGGAAGGGTCTCCTGTAGGAGACAGGATGTGAATTCGGCTCTGAAGAGGGTAAGGATTCTAACACTCAGGTGTCAAATGGGAGTGATTTTAGGCATTCGGACAGCCTCTACAAAGACATGGAGGTGGAAGATAAAGTACTTCATTAGAGGAATTACATGAGAAAAGTCTTTTTGGTGGGACAAAGATCATATGATAAGGAGTAACGTATATTGGAAAGGGAGCCAGGTTGGAAACCTCCCGTATATAAAATAACTGAAGGGGACCTAAAACAGATTGCCTTTTCCCTCAAGTGTAACTAAATTGTATGAAAAAATCTTATAACAAGGGTCACAAGATAAATACTTGTTTACTTTTTCTTGAAACGCTTCCATCTGAAAGGAACAACAGTATAAAGGGGACATTTGAAAAGCTCAGATAATTTTTGGGTTTTTATGTCACAGAATCTTTTGGGGTTGAAACTCTGGGGACCTTCAATAATAATGCCTTGGGGGCCACAGGCAAAAGTAGTGCACCCCCTGGTGTAAATGGACCCTGGACAGAGGGAATTGGGAGGTTCGAGCCATTCAGAGTTCTGTCAGCTCGGACCCCATTAGCACCAGAGCTGGCTGTTTATGCCCTCCCAGTCTCACTGAACCTTCCTTCTCCCCTGGGACAGCTAAGTGTTTTATGGAGATTAGGCAGGTCTCCCAGTCCCTCCCAGCTGGGTAGAGAGAGCTATGCAGACACATACATAACTGCTTACTAAGGCTGAGTAAATCCAGAAAAGGGGGGAGGGGCAAATGGAGGAGGGGGAACAGGCCAGATACAGCTATAGGAGGCTGCTAAGGTGAGGGTATAGAAAATATCCTTCATTTCCAGAATTTTGGAGAGGGCAGGGGGAAAGTGGAGGATCAGAGCAGAGGAGATAAGGCAATCATCTGCCAGGTTTGGGACCTTCCCTTAGCCTAAATAGAGGTGTCCTTGATCAGCTGTCTTGCTTCTCTGATAACAAAGACAGAAAGGGGAAAGGGGCTATCTCCAACTCTCAAAAGAGATTCTCCTTCTTGCCTTTCCACTATGGACTATCTTTATTATAACAAACTGTAAGAAAAATACAGCTAACACAAACAAAAAAATTATTTGTCACTGGAACATAGAGAGAGGCAAATATATATATATATATATATATATATATATATATATATATATATATATATATATATAGTGGGTAGAGTTGGCTTTGGAGCTAGAAAAACTGCCTCTTACAATGGGCATGTGACTTTTTAAATTTTTATTTATTTATTTTACTATTTATGGAATAAAGTAAGCATTTCTATAATCTAGTATAATGAAAAAGATGACTACACATGAAACTGCAAAGCTCTTATATACAACTTGCTATGCCTCTTAAATATAAAATAATCATGTAAATTTTTTTCTTTTTTCCTTTCCCCCAATCCTAGAAATGGCACACAAATGTATGTGTATAAACATACATGTTTATATGTAAAATTATTCTGCTTCAATTTATCAATTCTTTTTCTGGATGTAGATAGCATTTTCCTTCATATGTTCTTTGTAGTTTATTTGAGTATTTGTAATAGTCTAGTCAAAATGACTTATTCACTCATAAATGTTCTTAAAACAATATTGCTGTTGTGGGATTCAGCATTCTCTTGGTTCTACTCATTTCACTCTTCGTTATTTCGCCTGTCCCATGTTTTTCTAAGATCATCAAGCTCATAATTTCTTATGTCACAATTTTATTCCAAATTATTTAATCCTTTAGTTCTTTAGTCAATTCTCTAATATAAGTTGCTGAAAAGGTGGTTGCCCATAGCAGCAGAGGGATATCTGGGATATGTCATCTGAGAGTTCCCTATATCAATGAAATCATAGGTGTAGTCTCTCTTTTAATTGGAGTGGATAAACCCACTTATCTGACTGTGCCCTACTCCCTTCCCCTATATCCCCTTCCTCTTGTTACTTGCATTCTCAAATCAGCTGAATATCCTTCTAAAGCATAAGTTGGATGGTTATTTCCTTTAACTAGAAGCTTTAGTTGATCCTTATTGTTTCTAGGATGATTTTTTTTTTTTTAGCAGCATTTAAAGCTTTTCATATAAAGCCTTGGAAGATTTACATGAAATGATGCTGAGTGAAGTGAGCAGAACCAGGAGAACACTGGACACAGTAACAGCAACATTATACAATGATCAGCTTTGATGGACTTGGCTCTTTTCAACAAGGTAATTCCAATAAACTTGTGATGGAAAATGCCATCCACATCCAAAGAGAGATCTATAGAGACTGAATGTGGATCAAAGCATAGTATTTTTACCTTTTTTTTTTTTTTCTTTCTCATGGCTTTTTGCCCTCTTTGGTCTGATTTTTCTTGTACAATATAACAAATATGGAAATACATTAAAAAGGATTCTACTTATTTAACCTACATCAGATTGCTTGCTATTTTGGGAAGGGGGGAGGTAAGAGTGTGAGGGAGAAAATTTTAGAATACAAAGTATTACAAAAACAAATGTTGAAAACTATTTGAAAAAAACTTTTGAGAAAAAAAGAAACATTAAAAAAAAAAGGCTTTTATAATACTGCCTACCTTTCCAAATTTATTTCATGTAATTGCCTTCATGAACTCCCCTTTTTGGGTGCTGAGGTAATATATCTGTCATCTCTGGGTCTTTGCATAGCGATGTTTCCTCATGCCTCATACCTTCCCACTTCTGAATCTTATGAGATTGCTTCAAGACTCATCTCAACTTCTATGCCCTACAAGATCTTTGAAATGCCTAAATTGTTAGTGTTTTTTCCTTCTTTACCTTCTATTATTATACAAATTGATCCAAAAGCCTTAATGCTGTTTTGGACTTTAAAGCACTAAGATCTTGGGGACTTTTAAGTGTCTGAGTTTGAATTCGAATTCAGGTCTTCCTAATTTCAGGCTCAGCACTCTATCCACCACCACTGTGAACTTAGCCACAAAGTACTGGAATTAGAGTTAGCAGGCTAGGCAGAGACACTGAGGGTTGCCTGGTAAATGGTTCCCAGTGAAAAATCAGCAGAGTGACAGAACTCCTACCTCCAGTGTTACTGACTCTTGGCTTTGACAACCAGGAATCTGTATAAGTGGGTTTCAAACCTCCTGAGTTTCCCTGGTTTGGGATGAGTTTGGGAGATTGAGACTCATGTACATGGGAATAAGAATTTTCTCTTGGATGCTGACTTCCCTGGGGAGGGGGTTATGCCTTGAATAAGTCATGTTAACTTCTCAATGGCCTGACTTTTCAGCTACAAACAGTCCTAATGAAAGAAACTTTAGAACGCTGGGCCTCAATACATAGTCTCAGAGCCCTTTGAAGTGGGGAACATCTTGTTATTAGTGGGCTTGTGCCAGGCCAGATGCATTTAGTAACTTTAAATTTCTTCTATGGGATTTTGTCTTATATTTAAAAGAAAGCAAATGAATTTGGAAGAATGCATGTGTGACTTGGATATGGCACTCAGTGGTGTATCAGAATGGCTCAGGGTTCAGTCACCCTGCTTCTTTTCACGTCTCAGGAAACACAGGAAATAGGGTATCAAAATCCCTGCCACCTCAGAGGAAACTGGAATGTCCTCACAAGGCCTGAGTCAGCCTTCTTGGTAGGTCAAGGGAACAGATTAGATTTGGGAGACTGGGAAATTCTGGGTTCCTGTGGTAATCTTCACTTTAGAATTTACTCTTGCTTTACACACACACGTATGTATATATATATATATATATATATATATATATATATATATATGCATATATATATATGTGTGTGTGTGTTTATATGTATGTTCATTTCTATTTATAAATATGTGTGTATTCATGAGAATAAAGGAAGGAAAATGTTTTTAATTATTATTCTATGAGTAGAGCTTAAAAAAAATCCAAAGGACTGAAAAGGTGGTCCTTTTGCCAAGTATTGCTCCACTTTTGAGTTCTCAATGTTCCTTCTATCCAGAGGCACTAGGGGTAAGTGATTGATTTCTCTGGGAAAACTGTAGTTCTTTTCCTTACTGAGTTTCTGCTCCTCCCTTGGTTAGTAACATTTGCTCCTAGGTAACATCTGCAGAGATTTCTATATGAGCAGCATCAGGGACATAGCTAAGTACCAACTATCACTGCTTATATCATTCAACACTGTTCAATTTCAAATAGGATTTTAAAGTGTAATTGTCATAAGAAATGAAGAAAAGAATAGAAATATATTAACATAAGTATATATATATATATATATAAAGAGAAAGTATGTGTGTGAGTGAGAGAGAGACAGAGAGAAAAAGAGAGAGCTAAAGAGAAAGACAGAAGGAGAGAGCAAGAGTGAGGGAGAGGCGGGAGAGAGAGAAAGAAGAGATGAAAGGGACAGAATGAGAGAAAGAAAGAGAGGCAGAGATAAAGAAAGACAGAGAGAGAGGAAGAGTGAGTGAAGAAGAGGAAGGAGGGAAAGAAAGAGAGGGTAGAAAGGAGGGAATGAGAGAAGGTAGGAGGAAGAAGGGAAAGAGAGAGAAAAAATATAGAGTATATATATATATTTATATATACTACACACATATATACATACACATACACATATGTATATAGACACATATAAGCATTTTTCAGACACACAGACAAAAGACCCTCTTAGGCTAGGGTGTTCCTTTTCTTTTAAGGCAGAGTTAAAGGGGACCCCTGAGGCTTCCTCCAGAGGATGTGGGCTTGCTGGGTTGGGAGTGGGGGAGGATTAGACAAGAAAAGGAAAAACAATACTTCAGTTTCCCTCAGAGGCTCCCCAAGGAGGCTAAACTCCCTGCCTGAGAAACCCAGAACCCAGATAATGCCAAAATGTTTGAAGCTGGCCAGGGTCCAAGTGGTTTTTCCTTCTCAAACTGAAGTGGTAACCTTGCTTCAGACCAGGTTTCACAAAATTAAATAAAACACAAAACTAAATGGTTCACCATCAACTCTTGGGTTAAACCCTGGAGTTGGGGGCCTGAGGGTTCCTGGAGATTGAGAATGACAATTTTCTCTGAGCTAGAAAGGATCTCAGAGACCATCTACTCTAAATTCTTTAGTTTACAAATGAAGGTTTCTGTAGGTTTCAAAGTTTCTAGACTGGTCTAGAAAGAGGAAGTAACAGCCAAGCTCATACAGTAAATTAATGAGTAAGTTAGTAAGTAATGAGTTTCTCTCTGCTTAGGTAAATGAAGATCTCAAAGCATTTTGCAACTATATCTGAAGATAGCAATTTTCCCCATTCTCCTTTTGTGTAAATAAAATACAAGATGTAAAATATATAAATAGCACCCTTCAAGTTACTCAGAGTGTTAGTAATAACACAGAGGCAGTGTGCTATAGAAAAGAAAGCTTTGGATTTAACATCAAAATTGTTTGGGTTCATTTCTGGCATCAGACACCACTAGCTTCATGACCTTAGCCAAGTCACTGGGATAATAACAGCACCTAACTACCAAGGTTATAATGACCAGCAAGTTTGCCCTTTGTAAACCATAAAGCATTATGTAAAAATGAGGTAGTATACATCTAAATAGAGAAGTCTTGAACAATCCAAATTTCCCCTTAGAAACCAATGCTGGAAACAAATACAACTGCAAGGAACATCTTTTTAGGGGGATGTTGATGGTGGTACAGTTCTGCTGTGACATGTGCCTTCCAACCCAAACTGAACCCCACAAAACAGAAGTGACCAAAATACAAACTTTCTGACCCAAATCAAGACACTTGACAGATACAGTTTAACAAGGCTTTAACACTGCCTTCCTAGGTCCTTGAACAAAGGGAAATCAATGACCCTGACAGAGATTCCTAAACTGTGGAGTCCTGAATCAACTCCCTAACTCTGATACAAGCATCTCTTGTGTGACGTGCTGCGCTTCTACCACAAGTGAAATCTGGAGGTGAGATCCTTGGTGCTGGATAATCTCAAGACATGAGCAAAGGAAAGAATACCAGTAAGGCTCTTGTTTGTACAGCAGTCGTGTGTAAGTCATTCTCAGCATTAAGTTCCAATGAGCCAATGGCATCTCGAATCATTGAAACAGGAAGCAAGATAAACAACATATTATCAGCAAGGAGATGGAGTAGATTCCCGTATTACTAGGACGTCAGCCAGCTGAGCCCAGTGAATGTCCTAGCAAAGCCTGCTTTCCCCACCAGCTGATGTTCTTGGATTCAGCTCTGGGGAACAAGGTTCCCTCTTTGCTGGGTAAACTGACTCACCGTCTCCCTCTCCTTCCCCTCCTTTCCACATTTGTTCTGTGTAGGGTTTAGCTGGCTTTTTTTTTTTTTTTTTGGTCACCCTCCCCTTTCCCTTCCAGGATCTAGATCGCTAGAATGATCCTGTAATATACTCCACTCCCCCAGAGTTTCCGCAAGTCCCAGACAGCATTTATTTGGTGGGCTAAGTAAGGATAGGAGGGGATTGATACCAGAGAAAAAAGCAGCAGAATAAAAAGCAGAAACCATTGCAGAGAAGCTGGAAGATTGGGGATGGGTCCTGGCCCAATCCAAAAGACTTTACAGGAGGCAAATTCTAAAATATCCTACAAAGTCACCTGCCCAGGGCCACCCCTTCTTACATCCCCCTTTTCCATCAGTCAGCAACTAGTCAACAAGCTAGAAAGAGTTCAGTGGCAGTGGGTGCTTTAAGGATAGGAGTTGTAGATGTGGGAATAGAGTGTGGGAAATATAATACGTTACAGTTTGCTTTGAGTCGACTCTCACAGAAACTCAAAATACTTATAATGAATCAGACCGAGGTGGAAAAACAGTTCTAAAGTTGACAATATAGGCTATGTTTGATGGGTTTGCTGTCAGGCTTTCATCTATAGCTTTCTATGTTTATTATATAAACTGTTTTTGTCTCTCTGCCTCTGTCTCTCTGTCTGCTTGTCTGTCTTTCTGTCTCTTACTGTGCTCCAACTCCCCCCGCCCCCCTCGGTTCTCTCACCAGTAGGCAAATCTCTTCTCTCCGCCAAGCCAGCCCCTGCCCATGCTCGGACATTGCCCATCAGCCTCAGCTGGGACCCCAAGTGTCAGACCTCTCCGATTCTTCCGCTAGCCACCAACCCCAACAAACCGGTGGTGACTCGGCGCCGGGACCTTCCGAGCCCAGTCGGCAGAGAAGCCACTCACCGTGGTTCGGCTCCGTCCTCCAGGTCCGCTTACGCATGCCGGTGGGAGCTGCCCATCTTCCAGAGGCAGATCTCGTCCGCTCCCCGAGCTGCCCCACGACGTTCCCTCGCGCCTCACAAAGTTTGTTCAGGGGCTCCCCCTGGCCGCCAGAGCCGGCCCCCTGAGCCGAGTGCGGCCGGAGGCGGCTGCCTGCGTGCTCGTCCTAGTCCTCGCTCGCCCCCTCCTCCTCTTCCTCCCAGAGCCCTCTCACAGAGCCAGCAGCGGGCTGTGCCTCCACAATGGGTACGGCAGCATCCTGAACAAAGTGCGGTCCCCCGGGATCCCCCGGCGAGGAGGTGGAGCCATGTGACCCGCTGCCCCCGAGGCACACGCCAGCCCTTTATGCTGCTGGCTTAGGGGAGGGGTGGGTGTGCCAGGCCATTGCCGGGATGGGAGGAGATAGAAGAGTGGAGGAAGGGAGGGAAGAAGGGGGACTTCTCTGTTTTGGATCCCCCCACCCCCGCCCCGTGCCAGTTTAACCCGCAGAGGGGCGGAGGCATGGGTCCCTTCCAGACTTTGTCATTGGAAAGCTATTCCCAGTAACTCTTTCTTGCCTTCTCCACGCCCTTCCCTTTGCCCCTCCCCCCACCCCAGATCCCCATCTCTCCTCTCTCCCAGAAGTAGAAAGAACAACTCTTTAGTGGTGTGGCTCAGGTTCCTTACTGGCCAGAGCAGGAAACCTTTACCTAAATGAGGTTTTCCTTGGCTCATTGATCTTCCCTCTTCTCTTAGTGCCCCTTTCCTCATATCACCACATCCTCCTCCTTCCTTCCCCCACCCCCAACTCCGATTCTCTATGTGATGTTCTTGATTTCCTAGGACAAAATGGAAGAAGAGTCCCAGGATGCTTCTTTCTCCCTTACTGGCCCTTCATGGGATCTTAGATCTTAGTCACAATAGATATCTTAGACATTTGATAGATTCGGAGATCGAGGTCGGGGCAATTAAAGGACTTGCCCAACATCATACAAATAGCATCAGGAGTGGGATTTTAAACTTTCACTTCTTCCCCCATCCCCAACAACAAAATCAGAACTAGTTTCGGGAGACTGAGCTTAGTTACCGGGATGCTTCCCCATCTCTTCAGCAGAATGAACTACTCAACTGAGACCTGGTCAGTCAGAAAACGAGCATTTATCGAGCACTTACTCTGTGCCCGGCACTATTCTCTGTTTCTCATGCTTTAAGCAGAAAAGTGGGGAAAGCACTGGATAGGGAAACGAGATCTAGGTTCCAGTATTGATTCTGTCACGAACGACCATGAGGCTTTGGGAAAAACAAAATCTCCCCGAGCCTCAGTTTCTTCATTTGAGGTGTTTGGACTCTTCCAACTCCAACAAGGTCTATAAGTCATCAGAGCTGGAAGTGACTTTACAGGTCAACCGGTTCCATTCTTAGAGTAAGGAGAATGTAGTATTATTTGCCCAAGATCATTCAAGGCAATGAGAAGCAGGACTGAGATGTGAACTCAGATCTCCCAACTCTAAGACTGTCTGCTATACCTTAGCTTGTCCTACCCCCTGAAGGGTTTTGTAAGTGGGAGACGAGGGGAAAGTTGAAAAATAAGGGCAATAGGAGAGCAAGAATGAATAAGGGGAGAGATTGGAGAATAGAATCAGAGACTTTGAGTTATGGTACCTTAAGAGCAAAGCTTCTTAAACATGGGTCAGGATCCCACATAGGATCATGTAACTGAATGTGGGAACATGAAGTTATGATTTATTAGCTGTAAACATTTGATTTATTTACTTATTTTGTGAATACACACACACATATATACAGGGTTGTGTAAAAAAATTTTAGATGAAAAGGGGTCAGGAGTGGAAAAAGTTTAAGAAGCTGTGCTTTAGAGATTGTTTAATTCAGCCGCCTACCCAAAGCAGCAATCTCCTTAATAGCATCTGTGACAGCTGGTTATTAAGCTTCTGCATGAAGAAGACAGTGGGGCAGGAAGGGGGGGGAAGGTAGCCTTCCCTCCTAGACATCTCTAACCAGAGCTTTTAGTTCTACAAAATAAAGATGGGACATTAGCTGAGTTCACAAACCTGGGCATTGGGAATGGAGAATATCAGAATTCAAGAGCTGGACTTCAAGGGTTGTTCCCACATGTGTGCATTAAGTTGAGTTGGGGGGGGGGATAATAGAAAAAAAAAATACTGGACTGAGAGTCAGAAAGATCTGATTCAAATATGACTTCTGAATACTTACCACCCATGTGACCTTTTAGTTACTTAACATTTGTTTACCTCAGTTACCTCATCTGTAAAGTGGGGATAAAAATAGCATCTACCTCCCAGGGTTGTTATAGGGATCAAATAAAATAATAATTGTAAAAATACTTATTGTTGTGCCTGGTACATATTAAATGCTATGTAAACACATTATTATGATGATGATGATTATATTTTTGTGAGTTCTTCAAGCACTTTCTAGGCTAGGTCCTCCTTGAGAGTGAAGGACAAACAACAAGACCAGATCCAGAGTTTGGAGCAGAGCCAAGATGAAAAGCCTGGAGTCCTCACTGCTAATCCCAACCAAGCCACTTATCTTATTGGAGAGTTGAAAAGATTTATTTCCAAATAAGAGCATGGTGCTAGAGACACTGGTTTAGTGCCAGCATGGGCAAAGCAAGTTGTTCTTTAAAAATAATTTTCACTTAAGAGGAACATTATTTTGTGCTTTGTTGTTGCTTTTCCTCATATAAAGTGAGAGAAAGGAAAAACACAAACATAGCAAAAAGGAGCCCCTTATTTTATGATCATTGAACTAAACAAAAGGCTCTTAGATCTGTGATTCAATAAATAGAGTACTGGATCAAGTGTTAGGAATATTTCAGTTCAAATCCAGTGTGACCCTGGGAAAGCCACTTAACCTGCCTTATCCTCAATTACAAAATGGGGGTGATAATAGCACCTACTTTTCAAAACTGTTGTGAGGTCAAATAAGATAATATTTATAAAGTTCTTACCACAATGCCTGGCACATGGTAGATGCTTAACAAAGAAACTCATTAAAAAGAAGGAAATTCTCATTTCCTTTTATTTTCTTAAGTTTCTTTGTCAACTCTATAGCATTCATTGTCAGTTTAACAGCTATAAAAATCCCACATAATGCTCTCCATATAACATAACTAGTTTAAATATTATCACCACTTTATAAATGAAAAGCTACAGTTTAGATGGTTTAAGTGATTTGCATATATGTCAGAGCTAGAATTCAAATTTAGGACTCTAGCCTCCAATATTCTACTGTCTGGGCAAAGAGAGAGAGAGAAACCTAGATAACATTACCTGACTGAGATCCATTCCTTCCAAGTAACAAATTATTTTCAGAAGTTTTTCTCAAAATAGCAATTTTTCTAAGAATAGCTTGGAGTCAAATCCTGAAAATGAATAAATCAGGGATAACTAGATTAGCCAAAGGGAACTTAGATAATAGGGATTATAGACAGGGTGCTCAGAACTAAGCCTGCATGTACCACTAATAAAGACTGGGTATAGATTCCTTCCCATTATATGCCTATATTTCTCCTTTTGCAACGCTGGGATCTTTCATGTATAATCTATCTAATTTGCCTATAATATTTAGATAATAATAACAAATATAAACATAAAACATAGTTTAAATAAGTAAATGTAATAAATAGATAATATATCTATTTGTAATCTATCTAATTTTGTTTATAATAAAAGCCTGCATTTATTTCAGGATTTACAAAGAACACTAGGAGACTATGAGTACAAATGAACAGCTGACATCAGAAAATTAAACATTCTCTTTATTTAGATTATTCATCCTTCAAGAAGACCAGTCTTTTTTTTTTTTTTTTTTTTTTTTTTTTTTTTTTAACTGAGGCAATTGGGGTTAAGTGAATTGCCCAGAGTCACACAGCTAGGAAGTGTTAAGTGTCTGAGAGCAGATTTAAACTCAGGTCCTTCTGACTTCAGGGCTGGTACTCTATCCACTGCACCACCTAGCTTCCCCAAGACCACTGTATTCTATTCTTTAAATATTTCCTATTTTCCTATTACTTCTATCCCTTCGGATTCCTTTTTCAATTATATTCTACATATACCAGTTGTGAACCATTGACAGAAAACAAACAAACATTCAAGAGAAACTGATTAGGTTAATCAATATGGTTGGTAGGAAAGAATAAATGAATGAATAGGTAGATATAAAAGGTGAAAATATTATTAATAACTAACATTCATATTACTACTATATAACTACTGTAGTCTACTTTTTCCCAGGCACTGTGCTAAGTACTTTCCAAATATTACCTCATTTGTTCCTTACAACATCCTGAGAGAGAGGTGTTATTATTACCCCCATTTTACAGGTAAGAAAACAGAGGCAGGCAGGGGTTAAGTGACATGCATAGGGTCACACAAGTAGGGCATGTCAGAGGCTGGATTTGAACTCAAATTTTCCTGACTCAGACCCAAAGAACTGTCCACTGTGTCACAATTGAAAAAATCCTTGGACTGGGAGTTAATAATATATCCCGCACCTCCCATTAACTGATGGTGTGACCTTGGCTTGTTGATGTTGTTCAATTATTTCAGTCATGTTTGACTCTTGGTGATCCCATTTAGGGTTTTCTTGGCAAAGATACAGGAGTAATTTGCTATTTCCTTCCCCAGCTCATTTTACAGATGAAGAAACAGAGGCAAACAGGATGAAGTGATTTGCCCAGAGTCACCCAGCTAGAAAGTGTCTGATGTCAGATTCGAACTCAGGAAGATGAGTCTTCCTGACTTTAGATCCAGTGCTCTATCCAGTATGGAACTATTTAGCTGCCTAGCTAAGTTGCCTTAGCTGCCTTTGGCTTAAGTTATTTCATCTTTTTAGGTCTCAGTTTGAGAGAGTTCTTGACTATTATGTGATTTGTTGGTATCCTTTTCACTCTAAGTTCCCATGTTCTTAGAGTGGATAGCAAGATAGCTGAGGGAGTGAGAAGGAGAAATGAGGGGTGACTAGCAAAGTTGCGCTAACATCCTATTGATTGATTTGTGAACAGAGCAAAAAAGTATTTATTTTGGTTCAGGCCAAATTTGGCCTGGAAAGGGGGAACTAGGAATGAGAGATGACCCTTCACCCAAATAATAAAATAGGATAAGTGTGTTTTTTTCCTTTTTATTTCTTTCCTCCCTCTCTTCCTTGGTCAGTCTTCCTTCCTTCCTTCCTTCCTTCCTTCCTTCCTTCCTTCCTTCCTTCCTTCCTTCCTTCCTTCCTTCCTTCCTTCCTTCCTTCCTTCCTTCCTTCCTTCCTTTCTCTACCTCTTTCTTTCTTTCCTTCTTTCTTACTTTAACTCTAGCACAGCAGAGATGACTCAGTGGTTTTGACTAAGGCAAATGGATTTTCTTTAAATATAAAATCAATAAATGATGAACTCAGGGTCCTGGCTGAGGCTGAAGTCACTAAGGTAGGAGGAGGGCATAGTGGGAGGGAACTTTGATGAGGTTATTCTTTGCCTGAGAGATAGAACTGAACAGTGACAGTTGGCTACAAAGCAGTATGATGTACTGGTGCAGGACAGGAACCCCAGCAGTACAACCCAGGCTCATCCTCCCTCTAAGGTTCGAGGCCTTGTTATTGGCTCTCTGAGTATGACTTTCTTTCCTTCTTTTCTGTCTCAGATCTCTAACCACCCCCACCCCCAGCCTCTTCTTCTTTTCAATACTGTTATTGCTTTTGGACAGGAATTTACCTGAAAATCAGTATCATTTTTACAAAAAGACTTTTAAAAAATCAGCATATCTGCCAAGTTGACACTCCACAGAGTTCTCCCAACTTCTTTCAGCTCTTCAACTATAGATTTGGTTGAGAACTACATTGCTATAGTTGGAAAAATTAGAGTGAGTGATGATTTCAGTTTTGCTGAAAAGTTTTTGGTCCCTTCAGCTTAATTTCTTTGGGGACTCATCCAGATTTCTTACAAACTCTGGGGCTTTGAGTTATGCTATTTTGGCTGCCTGTTTTGAATGCTATAAAATGATTTTGAGGTTTGAACTGATCTTAAGTCTTATTTCCAGGGCCATTACTGACTTGCAGTATGACTAGGGTGACTTTTTTCCCTTCTGTGTCCCTCTGGTATACTCTTCGTTTGTATATTTATATGGATCCTATTCACATTGAGCATCATGGTAGCATGTAAAACATGATTCACTAGTGACATAAAGTAAGCATTAGTTTTTTTTTTTTTATTTCACTGACCAATATAAAATTAATTTATCTTTATACCACTGGGGCTTTTGACAACTTTTCTCATTTTCCATTACACAGTTCTGGTCCTGTTTCTCATCAGAAAAGGAAGATTCCATTTGCACTTGAGACTTGAAAACTAATTTCACCTGCAATAGATTTCTGAGTGTCATTTAGTAACCCATGACACTTAGTTCATTAGCATTAGCAATTTTGGCAGGGAAGGGTCCTCTTCCTTATTTGTGTGAAATATCCTCTCCTCTCTTTTTTACCCAATTCTCTAGTACACCCTTCATTTCTGAATCAGCTCTGAGAATGATTGGTGATACATCTTAGTTGCCCTTTAAGAGAGATATCCTTCCTTGGGTTTTTTAGTTGACAGCAAGCCTGGAAAAATAATCTAGGGAAAAGCTGGCCCAGTAACTAGTGTTTTATAAGAGCAAGAGAATTGCTGCCTTTATCAGGAAGGTGTTGCTCTCTTCTCAATTACCAGAAAATAAGAACCATAAGAAATCTAAATGATATTTTCCCAAAGATATCCTCTTATAATTCCTAGTTGCTTTCAAAGTTCAGGTACTAGTGCTCCCCCAGAAATTATTTTGTATTTGTGTATGTGTATACGTGTGTGTGGGTGTGTGTATAGAAAGACAAACTTGTATATCTATACATAGATATATTTTTGTATTATATATGTATATATGCATACTCACCCACCTACAATATATATTTTATGTGTATTGAAACATTTGAATGTTGTCTGCAAGTTCCTTAAACTTAAGATACTTTCATTTTTTGTTTCGTTAGCACCTAGTCCAATACCTGACACATAGTAGGCACTTAATAAAAGTTTGTTGTTATATCTATGGGACCTTAAGGTTTACAAAGTACTTTTTGGGAAAAAAAATCCTGTGAAGCAGGCAGAATAAATATTCCTATCTCCATTTTATAGATCAGGAATTTGAGAACCTGAGTAATAATATGGCTTTCTCCATATTCAGAGTTAGTGACTAAACTAGGATTGGAACCAAGGTTTTATGATACTAAGTCTAGTGCTCTGCCTATGATATCCTATTTGTTCTCAATCTCACAATTTCTCTGAATTTTGTAATATATAAAATGAGGCTAATAATATTTGCAATATTTTATGTTTTAGATTTTGAGGAAAATGCTTTGTCAGCTTAAAGACTATATACAGGGTGTTCTTTTAATGATGAAAGAAAGGAAGGAAGGAAGAAAGAGAAAAAGAAAGAAAGGAAGGTGGGAAGGAAAAAGGAAAGAAGGAAGGAAGAAGGAAAGAAGCAAAACAGGACACAAGGAAAGAAAGAAGGAAAGGAAGGAAGGATGGAGAGAAGGAAGAAGGAAAGAGGGAAGGAAGGAAGGAGGGATAGAAGCAGGAAAGAAGGAAGGAAGGAAGGAATGAGGGAAGGAAGAAGGAAAGAAAGGAAGGAAGAAGGAAAGAAGCAAAGCAGGAAAAAAGGAAAGAAGCAAAGCAGGAAAGAAGGAAAGGAAGGAAGAAAGAAAAAGGAAAGAAGGAAAGGAGGAAGAGAGGAAAGAAGAAAGACTGAAAGAGAGGAGAAAGGGAAGAAGGAAGAAAGAAAGGAAGGAAATAAGAGAAGGAAAGGGGGAAAGAAGGAAAAAAAAGAACAAAAAGAGATATTTCTTTAAGAATCTTGTGGTAGGCAGTTTCTAGGAGAAAGGAAGAAGGTTCAGCTTTCTCTTGGGATTCCATGGGCCCTTTCACCAAAAGCATATAAGGGCAGTATTGTCCTGGGAGCTCCCAACTTACTTCATGTGCTTCTAGAGCAATGACGACCCACAAGCGTGGGCCATAATGGAATAGCATTGTACTTTAGTTGGACTGCAAATCACTTTAACCCCAGGACAGAAAATGCGATTGGACAATTGAGTTTGGGAGGATTTAGGGAAAAAAAGGTCCAGGGTGGAGGCTGAGGCCAAGAAGGTCATATAGCCATGGCAGCAAATTATATGTGGCTAATGGCATTAGACTTATTTATCATCTAGACATTACTGAGTCCCTAGGAGTCTGGGAGACGTAAAGAACCATCCTGTCTCTATCTCTAGACAACTGGCAGCTTAATAGTAGAGATGCGACAAATTGATAAATAGAGATTGATCAGGGAACTCAGCCAATCTACCCCAGATACTTTGTAATTCATTGAGGCCCCATATTAACCAAGGGATCATAGAGATAGATAATTAGATAGGTGGATAAATAAGTAGGAATGACATATTGATAGATGTAACTGATGGATAAATAAATAGATTGATAGATGACAAATTATGACAGACGCTAAAGAGATATAAATGGTAAGTATAGATAGATGTTAGATACAGCACTTATGAAATGTTTATCTTGTGCCAGGTATTGTGATAAGCACTAGAGCCACAAACATAAGTAGACAATGCAGTCCATACCCTCAAGAAGCTTACAATCCAATAGGAGAAAGCAAAATGTAAAGGAAACAAAAAAACTGGGGGATAATGGTAGTATGAAATGAGCATGGCCAGGGGCCTACTTCAGCAGAATTGAAGACAGAGGTATCTTGAGATGGGCAAAACTGTAAATCAGTCCTCTAGACTTTTGGTACTATCCTAAGGGTTTGGATTCAATTCCTTGTCCAATATGGAAAATGAACTCAGTGCTGTTAAGAGAGACTCCATTCTTGTGAGACCTGACATGTCCAGATAACTCATTAGAGTATCCTGGCTTGGTTCTCTGCTAAGCTTTCAACTCCAGGACCAAACACTTCATCTTTTTTTTTTCCCTGAGTGCCACTGCTCCATTATTCCTCTAGAAGGCTAAATGCTAACCTTCTAACTTGAGACTAGAGCTATCCAGAGTTGTTCTTTTCTTTCTTTAAAAGGCTGGATTTTGGGAATCTCCTTTCTCCAAGAATCAAATATTGCTTAAGAAAGAAAGAGAAATAAAGAAAGAAAGAAGAAAAGAAAGAAAGAAAAGAAAGAAAAATAAAAAAGAAAAGAAGGAAGAAAAGAAAGGAAGGAGGAAAAGAAAGAAGAAAGGAGGAAAAGAAAGAAAGAAGGATGAGAGGAGGAAAAGAAATGGAAATAAAGAAAGAAGGACAGGAGGAGGAAAAGAAAGAGAAAGAAACAAAGCAGAGTTTATGTATCTAGGAGGAGGGGTTCTAAAATTGCTAAACTTAGAGTTTTTAAGGAAGCAGTTTCCAATTTGGTCCTGCCTAGAACTTCCCTCTTCTAACTAGAATACTATGTCCCCAAACTCTTCTGGGGAATCTAATTACATGGTCACATGGTTCCTCTTACTACTGCTGCCATTTTTTCCCCATTTGACAGGTTAATAATACAGTAGCCACAGAATTCTATTGAGAAGAAAAAGGTGATTCAGAGATTGTGCTGGTGAGTATGTTGACTAGAAGAAACTAGGAAAAACTTCCTGACTTAAATAATCTTAAAGTCATGGATTTTATATGGAATGCTAAAACAGAAGAGATTGTTCTAGATGTCTGTTCCAGCCAGCTTAATTTGTTTGGAGAAGATTTAAAGGCAAATACTTAGAGTAGATTCAATCAAATTAAGAGAATATTACACACCTACTCTTTGTGAAACACCATGCCATGACTGGAAGAGATAAAACATTTGGATAAGAATGGCCTTGCTCTTATAAATAAATGAAAAAGCATTTTAAAGCACTTACTATGTACTAAGCACTGAGCTAAGTGCTAAAAAAACAAATAATGAAGCAAAATAGCCCCTGATCTCAAGAATCTCATAGTATGGGATAAGACAAATAAAGATAAGTGCATTCTATAATAATACAAGGGAAATGAATGAAGGAGATATGGAGCAAAGTGCTATGTAATGTCTCTATACACTTAGCTGCTACATTTGATCAGGAAAGTGATATGAAATGCAGAGATGTGCAAAGGCAAGTCAAGTAGGTATGAAATTCACTTTACAAGAGGGGGGAGGGAAAAGGAGAGAGGATGGTAGGGAGGGAGAAAGGGAGAGAGGAAGGAAAGAGAAAAGGGAGAAAAGGAGGGAGGGAGGAAGGGAGAGAAAGAGGGAGGGATGGAGAAAGGGGAAGAGGGAGGGAGAGAGAGAAGAAAGAAGGAAAGAAAGGAGGAAGTTAAGTCCAACTCTTCATGATCCCTTGTTGGAATACACGGGAGCTACCTGACATGGCTGCTGGAGATCCAACCTAGACCTTCAGATCACCTCAGGT
The DNA here is from genome assembly GCF_048593235.1 of Sminthopsis crassicaudata. Taxonomy (NCBI): domain Eukaryota; kingdom Metazoa; phylum Chordata; class Mammalia; order Dasyuromorphia; family Dasyuridae; genus Sminthopsis; species Sminthopsis crassicaudata. The sequence goes on along the minus strand of NC_133620.1, from coordinate 96,696,301 downwards.
GAGTGGATGACACAAGGAGACCGAGAGGCGGTTGCTGTTCTCTGACCTCTCTGAGAGGCCGTTGCATTGTCTGACCTCTCTCCTCTTCCCTCTGCCTCTAGTTTATCTCATTCCTAGTCTGAAACACCTGTTTTAGCAAAGGCTGCCCGCAACTCCTTCAGATGTTATGATCCACAGCTATGGAGGCTCTCGGAGAATTGACCTGCCCCTTAACAATTCCCTCTCTCCCCCCAACTTCATGGCCCACACACAGGAATGCAAGAAGCATTATCACCTCTGGAAGGTTGTAGCAGGTGTTGAGCTTATCATGGAGGCAAACTTTCAAACGGAGGAGAGGACTGTAGTCAGAACAGGCATTGAAGTCTCTCATCATCCTGGCTTGGCCCTCTGATGTCTTGGCCCTTTTAATCACCCGGATTAACAAATCTTGCTGGAGCTCTTCCTTTCCTTCCCTCGGTTACAGAAGGAATTCTGGAAGGATACTTCTCACGAACAGCTCTGGTTTTTCTTATAATTCTTATGCTTCTATATCCCACTTCAGGTGCCAATCCCTTTTTTGGGTTTTCTTGGTAAAGTGGAATGTTTTGCCATTTCAATCTTCAGCTCATTTTACAGATGAGGAAACTGAGACAAACTGGGTGAAGTGACTTGCCTAGGGTCATACAGAGTTGTGAAAAGGCAAGTCAAGTGGGTATGAAATTCACTTTACTAGAAAGAGAAAGAAAAAGAGAGAGAAAGAGAGAGATTCTTCCTGACTCCAATTCCAGTGCTTTATTCCCTGCATCACCTAGATGCTCTTTTTTATGCATAAGGACCTTCAAGTACTTTAATATTATGTAAAACTGACTTCTTCTTGTTCCTCACATATGACAGCACATTTATCATCTCCATACCTTTGAATAAGACTATTCCCAGAACTACCCAGAAAACTTTTTGGAAGGTATTATTCCCTCCCCTTCCCTAATTTCCTCTCTACAAATTCCTAATTGCCTCCAAAAATCAGATGCTAGTCCTTCTGTACCCAAAGTCACTATTTATTTTGCATCTATTGAGATGTGTCCATACTATCTATAAGGTCGTTGAGGTCAAACTTTTTTGTATTTTTTGTATTCCCAGAATCTAGTACATTTTATACATGTAAAAACCAGAGACTCTAAGCAATTAAATAAATTGCATATTCAGACAGATAACAAGTGTCTGAATGAGGACTGGAACTCCGTTCTCCTGACACCAAATCCAGAGCTTCGCCCATGATACTTGCTCAATCTCATAATTTCTCTGAATTTACTCTATTTTTTCTTTCTCTAAAATGGGATTAATAATGTTTGTGCCATTTAACTTTTAGGTTCATTTTGAAAAAAATGCTTTGAAAACCTAAAGGCACAATCTATATCCATTTTTATATCTATACATAGACATGTATGGATTATCATTCTTTGAGAGAACAAATGAAAGCCATGGTTTTTTATATTTTTCTGATAGTTAAAAAGAAAAGAAGGAGGGAAGGAAGGAAGGAAGGAAAGGAGGGAAGAAAGGAAAGGAGGGAAGAAAGGAAGAAAGGAAGGAAAGGGAATGGAATAAAAGAGACAGGAAGGAGAGAAAAAAAAGACAGAGAGAGAGAGAGAGAGAGAGAGAGAGAGAGAGAGAGAGAGAGAGAGAGAGAGAGAGAAGAGAGGATCAGCCCCAACATTTGTTTTGTGCTTGGGCCAATAAGTCATTTACAACCAGCTTTCCATTTCAAGTTTCTTAACTCAAAATGCTTTGGAATTGTGGAGTGAAGGGGAGGGAAAGAGTCTGGAATTAGGGGGGGAATTTACATTAGGCGAATTTCAATTCAAATCATCCAAGTTTCTCCCTGAGGGGGAGACTGCCATTCAAAACCCAGACACAAGACAGGCTTTTCTGGCTGCCTACTCTCCCCGAGTGGGCGCTTAAGCCTTCAGTCCATGCTGCAGCTGTAGCTTTCTTTCAAGCAGTACAGATGTTTTTAACAGCAGCTATAACCCAAGGGCTACACCTGTTGCCCAGATCAGCTGCTGTAACCCAACTCCTGGGAAAACAAGTCAGGTGCCCAAGTTTTGGCAAGAGTCCCTCCTTACCAAGGGCAGGTGGAGGGACCAGGCAGCTGCTTTTCCCTGCCAGTCATACTGGTTCTAGGCTGCTGTGGAGGTGGCTTGAGGGGGGTCAGAGGTTTTAACCATAGGTTTAGGATCTTTGTTCAGGCCTCCTCACCTGATCTCTGACTTTGCTTGCTCCCAAAGCTCAAGATTCCCTTTCTTTCCCTTGCAAGTGGAAGCTGTATACCTGTTTAACATCAAAGAGGGTATCAAGACATACAAGTCATGGAGACTTGCATTCAAATTCTGTTTCAGATACTGCTAGTTGTAGTACTTTCTTGAATTATAAAATGTGGAGTAACAATAGCACCCCCCTCACAGAGCTATTGTGGGGATCAATTGAGATAATATTTTGTGGAGGGCAGAAAGTTGGAGAAGATGGGCCTCTGCCTTGTCTTGTCTTGTTAAAGCTCTTTGAAGACAGAGAACAGGCCTCCCTGGAGAAAGACAGATCCCAGCCAGCTGCCAGCTCTCAGTGACTGTCTGTCTGACCTGTTAACAAAGTGCAATAGAGTTCTGCAAATCTTAAAATGCTGCATAAATGTGAGCTATTATTATCTGGAAATATGTGCTCTGTTTTTAAGTAAGATTTTTCATGGTGGGGCTAGATGAATAAAGTGAATGGGGATCCCTCTACTCCCCAACTTGCTAGCCTTCCTCAGCTGTTCTCTGGCCCTTTAAGTTTTAAAGGCATGCAGGCCAGATCTGGAGAGATGTATGGTTCAGTACAGGGCTGGCTGGAGGCGGGAAAAGGCTGGGAAGGGGGCCAAGGATGAGGATGGGTCTGGGAGCGAGCACAGGCCTGGGAGCGGGTCATGGGTGTTCTGGATTGTTGGCTGCTATGGTTCTGACTCTTAACTGCCATGCTGAGAATTCCATTCAACTGAGCATGTGTGAGAGGTACAGAAATCGGGAAAAGGGTGGCTCTTTAGTCAACAAAAAGAAGAGGAAAACAGCAATCCGTCCCTTAATGCATTACTCTTAATTTAGTGACTATTCTGGTTATCTAGGTGACATGGTGTCTTGGAGTAAGGAAGACTAAAACTCCTATCTCCCCCACTGTTCTACTTAACCCTGTGTCCCTTAGAACTTCTTTGTCAGTCTCAGTTTCCTCATCTATAAAATGGGAATAATAACAGAACCTCTCTCACAGGGCTGTTATGAGAATGAAATAAGATAACACATGTGAAGCAGTTTGCAAATCTTAAAGCGCTAAAGCGCTATTTAAATATTAGTTATCATCGTTGGACAATCACATAAAGCTTCCCAGTTTGCTGGCAACTACTTATTCAGAGAGAACTGATCTCTGTCCTTAAGAAGTGTAACGAAAAAAAATAGAGACACACGCTCTCTGACATTCAGCCCCCACACAGTGCACTCACTTGGGCCAACAAACATAAAAACGCTGATAGAAAACCATATGGGTATGTTGGCATAAATGGTGTTTAGACTACAAACGCTGGACTCATCAATATTAGTCATGAATGGCCCCTCCCCTATACTAGGTCACCTCCCTGCCTAGTGGAATGAATTTTAAAGGAGTGTAGGGACTGAATTCAAGTTTTCAAAATGAGGGGGACTCCCCTTTCCTCCCCTTTCTTCCCCATATCCTAGTTCTACAATGCAAAGACCAGATGCAATATTCTGCTGACCCCTGCTGGAGCAACTCAGATGTGGGAAAGCCCCCGGGGGGGGGGGGGGGATTGGAAAAAACCGAGCAATCCATCTGGGAGGGGTGGGAAGAAATGCCTTTGCTCAAATTCTCATCATCTGGAGCTTCTTTGATGAGAGCAGTGAGAAATTAGAATAAAACCCAGACTGAGCTTCTGGGAGGAGTGAGACAACATTAATATGTCCCTTCAATCGTTGTGGCCTGGAAAATACCCTGGTGCCAAATCCCTGAAACCGAAATCAGGAAAACATTAGCAGGCCTCTATCAGCCAATCTCAACTATTTTGAGGTGGAGAGAGCCGATGTCCAAAAGAGTAAAATATTATTCGTTTGCGGTGGAATTGTCTCAGGGTAGAAACTAAATATACTGTGTGACTGCTGCTCCCCTGGGGACTGAAGTCAATATGAAGCAACTGATTTGCTGTTTTTCTTTCCACCGGTTTAGCCAGTGTTAATCACATAGTCCCCACTATGGGGAGACTCCCTTCAGGAGATCTGACATTTTGGAGGGCATATTTTTTTAATGTAAAAAGCTTTACATCCTGAGTAAAAGTGGAGCTATTCACACAGATTGTTTCCTAAACTAACAACAAGAATAGCAGCATTAACTGATATTTTATAACTATTTTTATTTTTTATATATTTTATATTTTAGCTATAGATATTTTTATTCTAAAGTTTGAAAAGAACTTTACACATATTTGCTCTAAACTTTATAAAATCTGGTGATGTAGGTACCGCCAGAATTGTAATTAGAGGGAAGGACTGAGACTTTGTATTAGGCAATGAAATTTAGAGGACATAAAAATTTAAATAATGATTTCAAAACATGGTACAGCTCTTGTATTTATTTAATTTTTAGGGACTGTGTCTAGTCATTTTCCTGATCCTATTCACAATAAAAACCAAATACCAGGGGGCAGCTAGGTGGTGCAGTGGATAGAGCACCAGCCCTGAAATTAGGAGGACCTAAGTTCAAATCTGACCTCAGATACTTAATACTTCCTAGCTGTGTAACCCTGGGCAAGTCACTTAACCTCTGCCCCCCCCAAAAAAAAAAGAAAAGAAAAGAAAAACAAATACCGGGCAGGCCCAAACTCCCACTGGTGTTATATATGCCAGAGGGGATTCTAGGAAATGATAAGTTCTTTATGATTCCTAGGTAACTGGTAACTTCTATCCCAGGGATAGGAGAATTTGCTTGCTGCAAGAGCTCACAAAGGAGGCAGAGAAGCAATACAAAGACATTCTCAAGGTCCCTTGATCAAGTTATCACTCTTGAGGCATAGGAAAGCCGGTGCAGGACTTCCCAGCACGGCATGCCCACATCAAGGAAGGTGCTGTGCTCTGAGCACAATTGCCTAAAAAAAAAAAAATGAGATGTCAAGTTCTGATAAAGACTGCATTTCTAAAATATATAAAGAATTGATTCAAATTTATAAGAATTCAAGCCATTCTCCAACTGACAAATGGATTAAAGGATATAAGCAGACAACTTTTAGTTGAAGAAATTAAAAACATTTCTAGTCATATGAAAAAATGCTCTAAATCATTATTGATCAGAGAAATGTAAATTAAGACAACTTTGAGAGCACTGCACGCCTCTCAGATTGGCTAAGATGACAGGAAAAGATAATGAAGAATGTTGGAGGGGATGTGGGAAACCTGGGACACTGATACATTGTTGGTGGAACTGTGAACAGATTCAACCATTCTGGAGAGCAATTTGGAACTATGGTCAAAGGGCTATGACTTTTGATCCAGCAGTGTCTCTACTGGGTCTGTATCCCGAAGACATCATAAAAAAGGGAACAGGACTCACATGTGCAAAAATGTTTGTGGCAGCCTTCTTTGTAGTGGTAAAGAACTGGAAACTGAGTGGATGCCCATCAGCTGGAGAATGGCTGAGTAAATCGTGGTATATGAATTTAATGGAATATTATTGTTCTATAAGAAACGATCAGCAGGATGATTTCAGAGAGACCTGGGAGATTTATATGAACTGATACTGAATGAAGTGAGCAGAACCAAGAGAACATTGTATGCAGCATCAACAAAATTAAGTGTGATGGCTCTTTTCATCAATGAGGTGATTCAGGAGAGAGAGCCATCTGCATCCAGAAAGAGGACTATGGGAACTGAATGTGGATTACAACAAAGTATTTTCACTTTTTTATTGTTTGCTTGCTTTTTTTCTTGCTCATCTTTTTTTCCTTTTTTGATCTGGTTTTTCTTGTGCAGCATCCACGAATGTGGAAATATGTATAAAAGAACTGCACATATTTAACATATATTAGATTACTTGCCGTCTAGGGAAGAAGGTGAGGGGAATGGAGGGAAAAAAGTTTGGAACACAAGGTTTTGCAAGGTTGAATGTTGAAAATGATCTATGCAGCTGTTTTATAAATAAAAAAGAAAAAAAGAAAAAGGAAGAAAGAGAAAAGTGGGATGTGCAAATTTAGCCATCTCTACTTCAAATATTCATAGGGACTATTTGTGCCTGACCTGTAGTAGGACCTTCATAGCTCATATTGACTTAATTAATCACAGCTGGACATCCTGTATGTTGATTCTGATACTGTGATGTCACAGTTAAGCTAAGAAAGAAACACAAGGTTTTGCAAAGGTGAATGTTGAAAACTATTTTTGCATGTATTTTGAAAATAAAAAAGCTATTATCAAAATAAAAAAATAATTTTAAAAGAATATTCTTGTTGAAGATTCTCTTTATTTAGCTGTACTTTTTGGGACAAAGAATAAGTCTATTGTAAGGGATGAAGAAGTCTTTGGGAAGTGAGAATGAAGTAAAGATCAAAAAAGCGTTCTTTATGAAATGACAATTATTACTTTTAATCTTAATGTCAATCTCTTGAGTATACAGATTTTTAATGTTCAGTGTGATGAAATGGGAAATATTCATAGCATTCTACATAAAAGCATGTGTGTGATTGTGGGTGATTGACTAGCAAGCTGCTGATAGCAAATCTGCTTTTTTCTATAATTTTTTTAAGTTTCTATTTATTTTATGGAATAAAACAAGCATTTCCATAATATAATACAATAAAAAAGATGATTGTATATGAAACTGCAAATCTACTATGTGCAACTTAATACTTGAAATATTATATTATAGTTGAAATACTCCTTTCAACTATACAACAAAATTATCACGAAAATTACCTTCCCCCCTTTTTTTCTTTCCTCTTTACTTACTACCCTAGAGAAGGCTATCATTAGACACAAACAGGTATATATGTATATATATATATATATATGTGTGTGTGTGTGTGTGTGTATGTATGTATATAGATATATATGTATGTGAATTTATCCTATACATTTATTTATGAGCTCTTCCTCAATGCAGATAGTGAATTCCTTCATATGTCTTTTGTAGTTAATTTGGCTTCATTTACAAATTAACTACCTACAAAATAACTTATTCATTGGAAACTATTCTTACTTTCATGGAATATCATTTTTACTTGAAAGAATGAAACTATAGTTATTCAGAATTGGGTACTTGAAAGAACTGAAAAACTATGACTATTCAAGTTTGAATATTTGGTGGACATTTTTTTGAAAATGAAGTGATATGCTCACTTCAAGGGAAACAACTGACAATATTTATTGCCAATCTAGATTGTGAGCTTTTGAGCAGAATTAGAATTTGGGAAAACTTGATTCTGCCTTCTGATGGGATCAATGCTGATATTAACATGTGATTTTTTGAAGTTGTATAATGAAATGTATCAACATTTAGAAGATCTTTATGACTCAGTGAACCAATATTTTACAAAAGACAAATGCATTATGTTACAAAATCATGCATGGGTAAAAGATCCATTCAAAGTGCAAGATAGACCCACGGATTTTAATGTAACAGTGTATGAAATATTTATTGACAAAGTTTCAGATTATATGCTGTAACTAACCTTTAAGAAACTACTGCTTACCTAGCTTTGAAGTAGTATAAGAATATCCACAATCTGAAAAGGGAATTAAAATAAGTTTATATAGAAGGTATTTATTATTGTTATTTAAAATGAATTCAGAATAAAAAATTTAAAGGCTTATCAATTTTAATTTCTAATACACTAAATATCAATAGATGTAACTCACACAAATAAAAGCTCCTTAATATTTTTTTAGGAATGCAAAGGGGTCCTGAAACTTAAAAGTCTGAGAACCTTTGGGCTAAACAAACTATAGCTTATGAATGTAATAGAATATTATTGTGCTATAAGAAATGAATATAAGAAATACAGAGAAACATGTTCAGACTTGAATGAACTGATGCAGAGTGTAGTAAACAGAGCTAAGAAAATAACATTCATAATGAACACAATAATGAAAATCGAAGGAACAAGCACCATGGAATAATCAAAATCAAAATCAAGGCTACAAAATAAGATATAAGAAGATAACTTCTTACTCCTTTACAAAGGTGGGAAGTCACTGGGTATGTAATGTTGCATCTATTTTAGACTTTTTTGAGAGCGTATTGATCACTTTTGCTGATTGTTTTTCTTTTTCTTTTTTTCTTTTAAAACAACATTCTTTGTTAGTGGTACCTACCCAACTCTGAAAGCTGTGTTGAGCTGAATGATCCTCAAATGAAGATTTCTATCGACACTAGCTATTTTGCTAGCCCAAAGTAGAACTTTCATTGGTAAGCTCTAAGATACAATAATAAGTTATGATTTCCATGAATGGAAAAAATCATTTTTTCCCCACAGATATCTTGCAGTATAGTATCCTGAGTTGGTTTTTATAGATGGATGTAACTTGTGTGCTGACTCTGACCTCTGACACAATGAACTAAATTTAACTATTAGAGGTCTTTCTCTAATAATAATCTCAATGTTTCTAGCCTTCACCCAGGCTATGTCAGAATGTCAGAAATAGACTCTTGTCTCTTGTGGGACTTTGAACTCTCCTCCAGGCACTTGAGCTAACAAAGGCATTAAAGACAAAAGAAATCTTTATTTTAAAGACAAAAAAATTACTTCTATCCATGCCGTCAGTAAAGCAATTGTGGAGAGCCCTTCCCAGTGAACTCCCTTCTCTCCTCAGAAGTTTGGCTCCTAATACTTGCAAAATGACTGTACACTTAGTGGAGCCCCAGTCCTGTAAATTGATTTAGAGGACCAGGTGCAGCAGCAGGTTCAATATTTTTGATAGAGGCACAGGAACTGTGAGGACTTCCATCTTCCCACTTCATCTCCTTTCTTCTGGGGGTAACAAGGCAATAATGGTTTTGTAATAGGTCCCTTATTCCTGGTTACAGTTATTCACAATCCCTTATATTCTTAGAGCTACAATTTGATACTGGGATAGTCATTTGGGTATCAGAATAAATAAGGTGCTGGACTTGGAGTGAAAAGCATCAGTTCAAATTCTGCTTCAAGATACTTATTAGCTGCATGACCCTAAACAAGTCCCTTCACTACTCCCAGTCTCAGTTTACTTTAAAATTAAAATTTAAAATTTAAATAATAACAGCACTTACCTCCCAGGATTGTTGTATTGCAATTGTTCTTCTCTCTACTTCCCTTGAGAAATCCAAGAGAAACTAATAAACCTTATAATAAATGAAATTAATTTTGCAAAATGAATCCTAAGAGTAACGGATGTGATGGTTTAGGAGACCAGATATGGCATAAGAGAGCAACTGCTGGTTCCAAATGATGTATTTGGGGTTTAGCACCAAATATTGGGGTTTGGTCATGTGAAGAATTTACAATGGGCATTCACTTTGGCAAAAGGTAGGCTTATTTAGGAGAAGAGGTTACAGACAAAATGAATATTTTGCAGTATACTTGCAACATTTGCAATAGATACCAGGGATGGAAAATATGAAATAGAGTTGGGAAAACACATAGCAAGGAAAGGAGTTTTAACAATTAATGATTAAAAAAAATCAAAACCAAAACAAAACAAACAAATTCCCTACTGGAACTCACTATTAACCAGGAGAAAGGGAACATCCCATGAGGTTGCAGGATGCCATTAGCTCCCTAAAAGAATTAGTTATAAGAAGGATAAAGATACAATGAGGCATGATGGGGTGAGATGTGGGACACCACAAGACATAGGGGGGTGAGAAGAAAGACACTACTTAGCATGGGGGAGGGAAAATTCACCAAAAACCAGAGTGCCATGGCGGGTTATAACCCAAAAGGTTTCAGCAAAGATGGCGTGAGCCATGGACAGATTTATAGTAGAAACTTAATCTCAAGGTTTGATGTATTTTGGATTTTTTGGCTGCACACAGCAAGGTGGGGCCACCCACAACCTTCACAGAAGATAGGACCATGAAGCTAAACTGACTCCTATCAGTGCCCTTCCCAGCCTGCCCCAAGGAGCAATTACATTAATGTTTCATTCTTTGTTTGCCAACCACACTCAGGATCTTATCAGTAACCACGTTCAAAAATGTATGTCTTTGTACGTGGAATCCATCGTGTACTTTGTTCAGAAGATGGATAAGGTATTACCATCAGAAGGTGAGTAACATCATATATCATTTGGAGACATGGTTGTGATCCTCGGCAGTTAGATGGGCATTGATAGAGAGAACCTGACAATCTGGAGGTAAACAGGGAGGAGCACTGATGGGATCAAAAAAGAACTTTTTGATTTTTACTCTTTAAATGGATTTCTATTACAGTCCTACCCGAGGTTGAATTTTTACTCAAATTACTGTATCCAATCAGAAAGCCAAGAAATCCGAAAGCTATGTGTGGGTTGCCTCAAGGATGGCCCTGAGGTTATTTATACTTTCTCTATAAAAGAACCTCCAGAGTTTTACTAATTTAGTAGCTCTCTTTAGATAATCCCTTTTAGGGTTAGCCCACTAACTTCTCTTTAGATTCAGTCCACTTGCTAAGTACCACTTAGCTGGCTAACACTTACTGGGACTTACTGGGACTCCTTTTTAGAGTTAGCCTACTTTATGGAATCATGGTTTCATTAGGAACTTGTAATTGGAATTAGGAAGTCTTTCATTAGGAAGTCATTAGGAATAGCGTCTTCCCTCTGGCTAACTATGAGTTCTGCTAGAGAACATGTCTTTTCCCTATTAATTGCTACAATCCTTTTTCTTTGCTAAAAACCCTTATGGATTTAGCTTGCTCTTAAGAGCTACACTCTTAGGAGTGTAATAAAATCTTTGCTTCTTGATTTGGAGAAGGTCTAAGTTTAAAAATTCTTTTGAGACAAGCCGTGGCATTGGCCTGTAACTCCAATATACTTATGTGATTTAAAACCCCTTCTCCCCAAAATTTTGTGGCAAACCCTATCAGTTTATTACTGCATTAATAATAATTCTTAAGCCCTTCCAAGTTGATTTTCTTTTCTTTTTTTTTTATTATAGCTTTTTATTTATAAAACATATGCATGGGTAATTTTTCAACATTGACCTTGCAAAACCTTCTGTTTCAGCTTTTCCCCTCCTTCCCCCCATCGCCTCACCTTGATGGCAGGTAGTCCAATATATGCTAAATAAAGTATATGTAAAATCCAATATATGTATACATATTTATACAGTGATCTTGCTGCACACACACAAAAAAAAATTGGAATTGATTTTCTTGACATTTCTTTTTCTTTTTTTTTAAATTAATTGTTGTCTTTTCTTTGCTTCAATTTATACTACTCCAAATTTTCTAAAAAAGATCTATTTCATCTTTTCTTATATTGCAATAACATTTTGCTACATTCACATACCTACATTTTTCCCCCCCAGTTATTCTCCAACTGGTAGGTATTGCCTTAGTTTTTTGGGTTTTTTAATTTTGTAATTAATTACTTTAACATTTTTCCTTTTGGATCAGAAAGTTTATTTTTCTTGAGACTATTCCCTTCCCTAGATTATTCTTCTTCTCTTTCTATTCCATCCCTGTTGTTTAATATATTTCAGTGTGGAATGGAGAGATGAAGAACTTACGGTAATGTGTGAATTCTTTTTCTTTATTTTCATTATTCCTGTGTTTCCCTATGACCTGCATAAGTACAATATATGCAGATCTATATTTACTTAAACCTTAGTTACAGGCATTTTCACTTAATTTAAGTTGGTGACATTTATCAATTTTTGACATCTATCTATATTTAGTCTATTAGCTTGACCACAGTGGGCTCAATTATTTAAAGCCTGAAGGCCTAAGCCAGAAACCTTCCCTGCCAATCTCTCTGGATAGCAACAACCAATTAGATGCCCCTCCACCCCAATGCTCTCTTACTTGTGATCTAATCTCTTGTAACAAAATTTATAAAAGCTATGTATTCACTGATTCTTCAGCCCTCCCACTGTGAGTACTTTTACTTCCCTTTATCTCTGGAAGCTGGACTGCCAACTGTTAGGATTAATTTTATTAAAGGCCATTAAGAGAGTAGTACAATTATCTGGGATAAGTCCTGAAAAAATATACACATTCTATACTAACGCACAAATTAATGTATGCTGTGAGACCATCCCAGAATGGCAAATTTTATTGGCCACAGCTCCAAATTTTGAACATGGGTCTCCATTAAAGATAACCTGGGTACTACATAATTGGCGATGGATTTTTGAAGAAAAGGTTTCTAAGGTTCCTCTTAAAGGACCAACAATCTTTACAGACGCCTCCAAAGAAAATATTTGTGCTGTATACTCTCATGATTTAACCATAAAGAGAGTAGTCAGAACTCCTTTTCAATCCACTCAGCAGAATGAATTATTTGCTATCATGCTAGCTCTTACTTATTACCCAGGAGACATAAATATAATTAATGATTCAGCCTATTCAGTAGGTGTGGTACAAAGAATTGCCACAGCCCAAATAAAATTTATAGCCTCTAATATTTATCAGCTAAATTTAAGGAACTTCAATAGCACGTGAGAAAGCATCTAGGCAAAATTTATATCTTGCATGTCCATTCACATAGTAGACTTCCAGGTCCTATTTTTGATGGAAATTCAGATCTGATTTTGACTTCTTGACTTTAAAACAAGGCCCTTGCACTGGACACCTCAAATCTAATCAAATCAAGCCCTGAACTCTGATGAGATGGACCATGTGCAATTTTAGAGGTCCTTCTCCATTAACAGAGTTGATGACTCATGCCTTAGCTCAGAGTCTCCTCTACATAACATCAAAATTAGGCTTCTGTCTCTTAAGTGGTTCTGAAGTCCCCTATAATCACTTAGGCTAAAAATGCATTAACTATAGAAGAGGTTTTATTTTAGATGAAAAAAACATAGGAAATATTTCCATCTGTGTTCTTAGCCAAGTAACTAGGGAAATATTCTTAGTAAACTCCTTCCCTTTGCAAAGATTGAACTTTCAGTCTCTGCAAATTCACAATAATACTTATTGCAGTTCTTGACCTCTATGTGGTTTTGAAGACCCTACTACAAGGACAGGTTTGGAGTCTGCAATGAATATTAGATCCAGAATCTCCTTCTCATTGCTTGTCTACTTTCCCTCCATAGCAATGAAATACAGTGTGTTTTTCCCCAGATTTTCTCATTCTTTCATTCTAACTTCCCTTCTGTAACCAACCACCCTATTTTTTTTTGCATGTCCATTGTGATTTGGTTTCAAATTTCTCTCTCTCTCTCTCTCTTTTTTTTTTTTTTTTTTTCTGAGGCAATTGGGGTTAAGTGACTTGCCCAGGCTCACACAGCTAGGAAGGGTTAAGTGTCTGAAGCCAGATTTGAACTCAGGTCCTCCTGACTTCAGGGCTGGTGCTCTATCCACTGTACCACCTAGCCACCCCTCAAATTTCTCTTGACCCTCACGGCCACCAGATCCAAAACTTTGGTTCCTTTCATCTCATGCTTCAAGATTTATTGGTGAATTCTACCCCAAGTGAAAACTGTACTCTTGAAAACCACCAAAATCTAACCTCAGGGACAACCCAAGGCTGTAATTTTTTTTTTTTTAAATAGGGACATAACAATGACTATGGTAACCTACTGTTCAATAAATCCAAAGATCCCAGTTTCTGGAATAAAAACTCAGTATTTGACAAAAATTGCCAGGAACACTGAAAAAATAATATGGTAGAAATTAGGCATAGAACAACATCTTGAATCCTATACCAAGATAAGATTGAAATATGTATATGATTTAGACATAAAGGGTGATAGTGTAAGAAATAATAAAGGGTGATGTAGAGCAAGGGATGGTTTACTTGTCAGATCTTTGGAGAAGGGAGGAATTTATGAGTAAACAAGAAATAAAGAACATTAAAAAATGCAAAATTATATTAAATTAGGAAGTTTTTGCCCAAACAAAATTAAGGTAGCCAAGGTTAGATGGGAAGCAGAAAGCTGGGAAACAATTTTTACAATCAGTGTTTCCGATAGAGGCCTCACTTCTAAAATATGTGTAGAACTGACTCAAATTTATAAGAATATGTCATTCTCCAGTTGGTAAATGATCAAAGGATAGACGATTTTCAGATGAGGAAATTAAAGCCACCTAGAGGCATATGAAAAAATGATCTAAATCATTATTGATTAGAGAAATGCAAATTAAAATACATTTCAGGTACCACTTCATATCTCTCAGAGTGGTTAAGATGAAAGAAAGGACAAGATAAAGGTAAATATTGGAGGGGATGGGAAAAACTGGGACATTAATGCATTGTTGGTGAAGTCATAAATTGATCTAGCCATTCTGGAGAGCCATGTTTGGAACCATGCCCAAAGGGATATAAAACTATATGCATACCCTTTGATCCATCAGTGTTACTACTGGGTCTGTATGCCAAAGAGATCATAAAAGAGGAGAAAGGATCCATGGGTGCAAAAATGTTTGTAGCAGCTCTTTTTGTGGAGGCAAAGAAATACAAAATGATCAGATGCCCATCAATTGGGGAACAATTGAATAAGTTATGGTATATGGAATTAATGAAATATTGTTTCATAAGAAGTGATGAATAAGCTGATTTCAGAAAAGCTTTAGACTTAACATGAGCTGATGTTGAGTAAAGTAGAGTTGAGCAGAACCAGGAAATTACTGCATGCCGCAACAAGACTATATGAAGATCAACTATGATAGACTTAGCTCTTCTCAGCAATTCAATGATCTAAAGCAATTCCAAAAAACTGTATGGAAAATGCCATCTGCAATCAGATAGAGAACTATGGAAACTGAATGTAAGTTAAAACATGCATTTTTACTTTTTTTTCTTCTGGTTTTTTTTTTTTTTATTTCTTGTGTTTTTTTCCTTTTGTTCCAGTTTTTTGCTCCCCCAACATGACTTCTTTGGAATATATTAAAAATGAAGGTACATCACCTGTCAGATTGGCTAAAATGACAGGAAAAGACAATGATGATTGTTGGAGGGGATGTGGGAAAACTGGGACACTCATGCATTGTTGGTGGAGTTGTGAATGGATCCAATCTTTCTGAAGAATATTTTAGAACTATGCTCAAAAAGTTATCAAATTGTGCATACCTTTTGATCCAGCAGAGTTACTGCTGGGCTTATATCCCAAAGAGATATTAAAGAAGGGAAAGGGACCCACATGTGCAAAAAATGTTTGTGGCAGCCCACTTTGTAGTGGCTAGAAACTGGAAATTGAATGGATGCCCATCAATTGGAGAATGGCTGAATAAATTGTGGTATATGAATGTTATGGAATATTATTGTTCTATAAGAAATGACCAGCAGAAGGAATACAGAGAGGCTTGGAGAGATTTACATGAACTGATGCTTAGGGAAGTGAGCAGAACCAGAAGATCATTATACACTTCAATAATGATACTATATGAGGATCAACTCTGATGGAAGTGGCTATTTTCCACAATGAGAGGATCCAATTCAGATCCAATTGATCAGTGATGAACAGAACTAGCTACACCCAGAGAAAGAACATTAGGAAATGAGTGTAGACTGCTTGCATTTTTTTCTTCCCAGGTTATTTTTACTTTTCTAAACCCGATTTTTCTTGTGCAACAAGAGAACTGTATAAATATGTACACATATATTGTATTTTAGATATACTTTAACATGTTTAATATGTATGTGACTGCCTGCCATCTAGGGGATGGGGTGGAGGGAAGGAAGGAAAAAGTTGGAGCAAAGTGATTGCAAGGTTCAGTGTTGTAAAATTACCCATCCATATGTTCTGTCAATAAAAAGCTATAATAAAAAAGGAAAAAAATGAGTGTGTGTGTGTGTGTGTGTGTGTGTATAAAACCTAAAAAAATAATAAATTAAATAAATTTTCTTTTAGAAAAGTAAAAAACAAATAGGGACATGAAATCAGATGTTTAATTTAGTTGTTGTTCTTGTTTTATTTTGCCTGCATGCTTTAATTTAGATGACTGATCATAATAAAAGCAATTTCAGTTCAAATCTGGCCTCAGACACTTAACACTTAACACTTAGCTGTGTGACTCTGGGCAAGTCATTTAACCCCAATTGCCTCAGGAAAAAAAAATCAGAAAAGACTTTCTGTAGAAAATAGAATTTTAGTTGAGAATTAAAGGAAACCAATAGACAGAGATAAGAAAGGATAACATTCTAGGCTTGAGGAAAAGCCAAAGGGAGGAATGAAGAGATGGAATTTTTTGTTCATGGAATAGCAAAGAGCTCAGTGGTAGGGAATAAGATGTAAGAAAACTGGAAAGAATGAAGAGAATACTAAGTAATGAAAGACTTTGAATGTCCAATAGATGATTTTTTATTTGATAGGAAGTCACTAGAATTTACTGGATGATTTGAGGATATGTGCATGTGAAAAATTTTTTGTGATCTGCAAAACTGATATAGCTTTATCCAATTTGTCAATCAAAGTGTTAGAATTGGGTTAAAGGTAGAGCCCTATGGTATTACACTAAAGACTTCCTTCATGGTGACATTGATCAATAATGTCTTTTTGTTACAAATCAACCTATGCCAATAGAATTATATGTTTAAACATGGAAGAGACCTCAGTGATCATTTAATTCAGTTTCTTTATTTTAGAAATGGTAATACTGAAGTCCAGGTTACCTAGGTTGCCAAATGTTATGCAGATAGTAACTGGTGAAAGTTGGAATTTAATCCAAATCTTTTGATTACAGAACTTGCTTTCTTTCTACTCTACTCTACTATCTGTTTGTTATTCATTCATCTTTTCCTCAAGGATATCAAAAGACATTGCATCAAGTGCTTTATTGAAATCAAGGTGTACTAAGGCCTATAACAAGTCCTCTTCTCTACCAGTTTAATAATCATGCTAAAGACTAAATGAAATTTGACTTAAACCATTCTTAGAAAACCATGTGGACTTCTAGTGACCTCTGCTTCTCTTTTCAAGGGCTCTCAAGTCATATATTCAGAATTTTTTTCCAGGGCAATGTCAAATTCACATTCCCTTGGGAAAGCCAATCTTCTCCTTTTAGAAATTGGAACATCTCCCATTCTTCATTATAGCTAACAGTCCTTCTTCAAATTCTTTCAGCATCCTGGAATATTAGTCTGAGTCAGGTAAATTATGCTCAAATACAACAAATCGCCAACAAAACAGTTGAATCAAATGTGGGCTAAATCTTCAAAAGAACCCCTCCCATTTAAATGATTTGTTTCAATAAGTTGGTCAGGGTCTAAAATCCTCATATTGTTATACTTTGTATATTTAAAAATGTTAATAATATCCTTTGCCTTTTTATTTATTTATTTTTTATTTTTTATTTTTCTGAGGCTGGGGTTAAGTGACTTGCCCAGGGTCACACAGGTAGGAAGTGTTGTGTCTGAGATCAGATTTGAACTCTGATCCTCCTGAATTCAAGGCTGGTGGTCTATCCACTGCACCACCTAGCTGCCCCCTCCTTTGCCTTTTTAAAAAATACCAGAGTTATTTTCTGATTTGTTCTCTCTCTCATTGAAGTCTCTTTTTTAATAAAGAAGAATAGTTGAGTAAAATTGACTGACAAAAACAAAACAAAAACCTTTTAAGTAGCATCTCATACCTGTGGTAGACATAGTTGTTTACATTAATATAGAGTTCAATATTTGTACACTTGTTTACATATATAATTGGGATCATTTCTGAAAGTGTACAGAGCTGACTTTTCTGCTTCTGGCTAGAAAGCACATTATATTTGTGAGGCTTGGAGCTTCAAGATGATGGGACAGACTTTTTATTGGCTACAGAACAGGAAGAGCTGATGACTCAATGGATGTTTGAAAGAGTGACTCTCAGTACTTGCCTGATCTTTTACTCCATTCACCCTGTGGCTTCAAACACATGGTGGATAAATTATATACTCTACCTGGGGAAGCTGGAATCTGGGTTTGTGCAGTCGCTTCTGTGTTTGTTCTTTCTTGGTTTTAGATGAATAGTATCAAATGCAAGAAGGATATGTTTGGGCCTGGAGGTGACCTTGTGAGTACAGAAGGTAGGAAAGTATTGAACAGAATTAACAGAATGCAAGGGAAGAAGTCAGCAGCAATTATTATAGCTTTATTAAACATAACCACGACTAAGAGGGTGGTTCCAAACCATTTCTTGTTTGCCAGAAGACATGCATCAGGACTTGTTTGGGCAGTAAATAACCAAGGTACAACACAGAATGCCTAATTAATAGACTTAGAAATGTCTTTATGTTCTAATGAAGTTTAAATATCAACTTCTCAAAAGAGCATAACAGTAGTTATAAGTGGTTACTTAATCCAGTTCTGTTAATGCATGTTGTAAGTCTTTTCCATTCTTTAGTACTTTTGTGTGTATATAGGAAATAAAAATCTCTCCCAAACTTGTTTTACATTGCAAAATGAGTACCTTTTTGCCCTCTCTCCTTGTCATGTACTATGAGAAATAATTTAAATTTTAACCAATGTTTCCCCAGGACACCAAAGTAGGAAATGTAATGAGCTAACAAAAAGGGAGTTTGATCCTGATTGTGAGAAGTCAAGCTCCTCAGGGCCCATTATGTCTATTATGTGGGCCCAGAGATGAAAGGGGCCCCTTAGTAGACAGGAAATAGATACAGTGGCCCAGGCCCTCTGGGGACAGCAGCTATGCCTAATATTAGACATATATTATCTCACTTGACCATCACAACAGCTCTTTGAGAGATGTTCTTATTACCCCCTTTTTTTTTTTTTTTTTTTTTTTTTTTTTTTTTTTTTTTTTACTGATAAGGAAACTGAAATTCAGAGAAGATAAATGACTTATAAGAAGCACAAAGCTAGTGAGTGTTTGAGGCAGGATTCAGGTTCTTTTGACTTTCTCCATCGTGCACCCTAGCTGTCTCTGTTGGGAAGAGGGAAATGTTTTTATTTATTGACCTAGACCAAGATTAGTCATTGCAATTGATCTGAGTTCAACTCCATTTTTGTTGGTTGTTTGTTTGTTTTTGGTTCACATAACTATAGTTATTAGAAAAAAGAATTAACATCTCAGCATTAAAAATACAAAACTTCATCAAAGTAATGAGCCCTTAAAAATGAAAAAAAAAGATCAAACGGAAGTTAATGGCTCCATAAGACAATAAGAAACATCAAAATTAAGTCACAAGATTGTGGAAAATAGGCAAAATTATAAAATCTCTCATACTGAAAACAATTGACCTAAAAAAGAGATCCAAGGGACGCAATTTAAGAATCACTGGACTACCTAAAATGCCTGTCCAAGAAAAAGAGACTGGACATTATATTTCAAGGAATCTTTTAAGAAAACTGCCCAGATATTTGAATAAGATAAAGTAAAAAATAAAAGGAACTTATTAATCATCTCCTCCAAGAAACTTTTTGAAATGAAATGAAAACTCTTAAGATGTAGGGTTGAAAAGGGAGAACATTCTTAACATGGAGTCAGAAGATGGAGTTGGGTATGTGACAAAACCAAGAAGATCAGTGTCATTGGATCATACAGGATATGCAAGAGAATAAAGTAGAAGAAGATTGGAGAAGTAGGAAAAAGCCATGCTGTGAAATAAAGAATTTTATACTTGATTTTGGAGGTCACAGGAATTAATTGAAGTTAATTAAAAAAAAAATAAGAATGACATGGTAAAACCTGTGTGTTGGGAAGATCACTTTGGCACTTTAATGGAAGATAGATTGGAGTGGGGCAAGAATGGAGGCTGGATGAGCAACCAGAAGGCCATTGGAAGAATCCCAGAATGTGGGTCTTTCTGACCCATCAGGATGGTGGTTGTGTTAAAGGAGAGGAGATATTTAGGAAAACTATTGTGAATGTAGAAATGACTAGATTTGACTACCTAACCTTTTTTACTCTTTTCCAGGATCATATAGCTAGTAAGTAGATATTTGAAGTCAAATTTGAACTCAGTCTCTTTTTGACACTTTATCCTCTAAGCTATCTTATTTTCTCTATGCCAACATGGAGAATATGAAACATTGACTTGGGCTGTTTGTTAACTTAAGTCTTGTCTCTGAGTCAGAGGCTTATACCTGACCCTAATTCAAGTCTCTTCTTGAATCCAACATAGATTCAAAAACCAGCTCTACTATTTACTAATTGTGTGGCCTTGGGCAAATAATTTAATCTCTCTGAATCTGTTTCCTCTTCTAATAAAAGGGACTGATGATGCTTTTGCTAACTACTTCATAGGGTTGTGAAGATCAAATGAGATAATGTATGTGAATCTACTTTGTAATCTTAAAATACTATTTAAATGACAGTTGTTCTTATTATGATTCAATTTCAATTCAACAAGCATTTATTGAGTGCCTAATATGTATAAGATAATGTGCTAGACTTCAAGAAGAAGACAAATATTATTAAGGCTCAGTTTGAGAAGAGAAGAGAAGCTTGAGAGAAGCTGTCAACAAATAAGTTGATAGTCTAATTCTTTCATTTACTGAATACCACACATGAAGAGGATGATCCCATTATTAAAGAGCCCTCCTTGGAAGGTGTATCTTGATGGTGATATGGGACATCCAGTGACTATTATGGGGGTCCCTGAGTATTGAAAGTTGAAAACTAGAATAAGTGAACAAGTTAACCAAAGCAGTCTGCCATAGTTAAAATGACATCCATAAAGTACATGTTCTATCCCAACTACTTCCTCTATTCTTTAACTATATTAGAGGTTTCTTTACAGTGAAGGTGAACTCCAAGAAATCTATTACTGGGACAGAGAAAGAGATTTAGTCCTATGGGTCCTACAGAGATAGGATTTTTCAGGGAAGAGAAGTAATCCTCTATGCAGGAAAAAAAAAAAAAAAGCACTAACAATCTTGGCTGGGAAATATGTAGGAAATACCTAACAGGAAATACCTGTTAAGGGTTTCTCCACTTATGAATCTGTTCATCTTCAGTCAATGTTGAAAGAAAATAAAGCAGCAGCAGTAGGAAAAGGAGGAGAAGGAGGAGGAAGAAGAGGAAGAGGAGGAGGAAACAAAGAAGAAGGATAAGGAAATGAAGAAGAAAAAGATGATGAAAGAAAGGAAGAGGAGAGGAAAGAAAGAAGGAAGGAAAAAAAGAAAGAAAAAAGGAAGGGGAGAAGAAAGAAAGAAAGAAAGAAGAAGAAACTGCTGCCTGAACTAAAAGTGTCATTCTTCATTGTTAACTGAGAATCTAGTCCAGCACCTGATGAATAAATATCTATAATATACAATAACCTTGGACAAAACACTTAAAACTCCCTAGGCCTCGTTTCTCTCATTTATAAAATGTGGGGGGTATGTGTGTGTGTGTGTGTGTGTGTGTGTGTGTGTGTGTGTGTGTGTGTGTGTGTGTATGCCCCTCTGATGTCTATCTACTTCTATGCCCTAAATCAATGAGCCTATTATCTTCCCAAATCTACTTTTAGCCCTTTGGAAATGATGCTGAGAAGTAATTCACCAACAAACCACCAGAGGGAGCAACTTATTTTTTTCCCCCCTTGCTAATGAGGAAATAAGCTAATCACTAATGGATAGCTCTTATTGTCATTGAATCACAGAATGTTAGGAAGAAATCTGAGGACCTTAAATCCAGTCTAGTCATTTTACAGAGAATGAGACTGAGGCCCAGAGGTGGGTGGAGTGGAATGACTTTCTTAAAGATCACATAGTGGTTTCAGACTTTGAGATTGGAGATTTGAGATTTCTTTTCCATTGAAATCTGAGACGTGGTAAGTTCATCCATTGATCATTCAATCTTTCTCCCCATCTCCAGGTTCAATTGCATTAAAACCATAATGATACACGAGCATACCATTTTTGAGGACTTCCCTAATTTTTTAGAGGCTCTAGTTCAAGTTTAGTTAGAGGAAAACAAAATCATATGTTCGCAAGAGTTAATAAATTGCATTGGATTATGTGAAAACCAAACTTTCTGCCTTCTTCTGGCATAAGAAAAATTTCCTAATCCTATAGCTATTCTTGCTTCTGATCCAGACTTCTACTTCTAGACTCTTTTGATAGACTGTGTCTCTAGTTAAGGGGGGGAAGACCTTGCTGAAGGATATAACCTTCTGTGATTCTGGGTCCTTCATTTCTAGACATGAATGTGGGAAAGAGAGACAGATTGTCTGTTTGGTTTGATATAGATGATTTTTTTTACAGAACCAATGGAAAAAAAGTTGCTCCCAACAGCATGGTGGGCTGACCCAGAATGTCTATACATCTATTAGTTCTCCCAGGAGTAGGTTCTAAGTGTCTCTCATAGAGTGATGTCATTTTAGAAGATCTGGTCATCTACCAAATCTGTTACAATAGTAATGGACCCTTGGCTTTACATGATCTATCTGTTACATATAATCCCTCCCTTATCAAATGGGGGACCATTCATCTATAATCTTCCCATCTATTGTAAAGGGCTAGAACTGAGCAATGCACTTGGATAATGAAGCACGTGAGACTAATTGCCAATTGGACGGTTCCCAATTAACTTGTTTGAAGGTTGACCCTCCCCAGCTGTTCTGTGCTGACTTGATTGGTGGGACAAAGAGGGGGAAGTGACTTGTGTGGGAGGAGTAGGAGAAACTTGGGTGGTGGAACTCACGCTCTCTCGAACTCGTGACCTGGCGTTGGAGGGGACAGTAAAGATCAAGAATAAAGACATTTAGTGATCCTGACTCCGGCTGATTTCTGGGAAGACAGAGTTCCAGCAATCTATTCCACCTTTGAAAATGGAGTTTCAATCCTCAATTCAAAAAGAATTTAATGACAATCTGCTTTCCAGCTCCCATCTGTATCCTGAACGTTAATAATGAATGAATTATTAGATTCCTAGTTATCATTCAAAATGGGAGATGGGCCAGAGAAGAGGGTTAGTAAGAACTTTAGAGTCTGTTGAACTCAAGCACAGAGGACTGAAAAAAATATCTGGGGATGTAAAAGAGCTAGAAATAGATTGCCAAGAAGTAATTGGGTTTTGAGAAGAAAGGAAAATGATGGTTTTATGACTGAGCTAATTTCCCTCTCTCCGGAAGGCATTATGTAGCTTCTTCACCCTTTCTATACCTGTGTCTAATGAAAGTGAAAGTTGGGGAAGGGGAAAGTGGCCTGATTTAGAAGCTGTCTGGTAGAATTAAATAGAAAAGATGATGCATATATGTAAAGAGATAGTTAAGGTAAAAAGGGGCAAGGCTATGAAGAGCAGTGAGGCACTTTCCCCAAAAAACCAAAGAGAAAGGATAATAAATGAGAAAAAGATGGGTTCAAATGACTCAATCCTGAACTATTTACAAAGGAAATTGACCATGAAAAATGGATATTAGAAACGACAACACATGTTTTTATACAGCAGTATAAGCAAAGTAAATGAATCACCATGAGTCCAGAAGAGCTTAGAAAACATGCTAGTCAGCAAACATTTGATTTAGTTGTTTTAATTTTATTTTGCTTTTTATTGTGAACTTAACAATCATCAACAGGCAAAAACTTTGACTTCCTTGTCAAGAAAAGATAGCCGCCAAAGTCAAAACCAATTTGAGAATATAAACTTGTTTGTAAAAATGTTAAGAAAATTAATTATAAGCAGTTTCAACTCATAAAGCAGGGAGAAGTGGGGGGAAAGAACTAGATGAAAGGAAACTGGGCAAGAAATTCATCTAAACAAATGTGTCTCTGGGGGCATTTAAGGATAAAAGTTGAAAAAGCAAAAGCAATGTAAGCAAGACGTCCATCTGAAGTAAGGACCACCCGTATGTGACTTGAAGGGAGGCAGAATAAATATCTCTAGCATCTTTTCACCCAACTTTTCTTCAAGGGAGATTTACATCCTTTCCAAGAGGGGAAGCATGTTGTTGAGGCTAGAGGCCACTACTCTGCTCTCCTCAGAAAGAGGGGATATTGGGATAGAGATAGTCTAGCTGCTCCCTTAAATTGTATTCATGTAGAGGATATGATTAGGCTCAATCTAACTTCTGGTTATCTTGTCATTATTATTGGGGGTAGGAGAATCCCAAGCTCTATATCTAGGGTTTTCCCACCAACTATCACTTTTACAATGAACATACATAGTGAATAGCAAAGAAAATTTATTCCAATCATAGCAAAACAGAAATCGGAGAAAGTGTACATAGGAGAACACAGACAGGACAATACAAAATGAAAGAACTCTCCCATTGGATGGGATAGATTGGTTCAACAAAGAGATTGGGTATAGGTGTTGGTTGGGGGGAGAACTGAATGAAAAGGAGCTGCACAGATTATTGTACTAGACAGCGGGACTTCTATATTTGAACTTTAAGACTCAAATATGCTTAAAAGAGAGACAGAAATGAACAAAGAGAAACAAAAAATGGGGAAAACAGTCTGTATGGGCTAACGTATATAAAGGAAATCAGTGCTGAAGATGACACAGTTGTGAAGAATTGAGGGATTGATATGCAAATCATCTGTAAGATAAGAAGATATCAAAGATGTAAAAAAAAATCCAACAGCTTAGAAAAACCTGGACTTTATTCATTAAAAAAGGTCACTTACTAATTACTGATCCATGTTCTCAATTATATTGTTATTATCATTCAGTTGTATCTAACTCTTTATGATCCTATTTGAGGTTTTTTTGGCAAAAAATACTGGAGTGGTTTGCCATTTCCTCCAGATCATTTTGCAGAGGAGAAAATTAAAGCAAACAAGGGTAGATGATTACCAGCTAGTAAATTAGTAAGTATCTGAAACCAGATTTAAACTCAGGAAAATTAAACTTCCTGACTTTAGGGCCAGTGCTCCAATTACCATGTCATCTAGTGTCTCACAACTATACAAAGTCATTTTGAGGTCATCTATAGACAAATTGAGACAATCTTCAATGAAAGTATTAGTAGGAACAAGAATGTTTTTTTGCTTATAACATTTATCAAATGAGTGTATCTCTTTATCATTTCACAATGAACTGAAAACCATAGAGAATATGATTCCACTGTACCTACCTAAAAGAAGGTGGCTCCTTTATACTTATTTTTTTTTCCAATGGGGAAAAAAGAAACAAAAGCAAAAAAGCCCCAACATGATTCAGTAGAGCAGAACCCCACCTTAAAATGTCTCCTCCAATTGTAGTGTCTCCCATCCACATTTCAAAATCACCCAAGATTCTTTAAAAGATATTAGAAGAGAAATAATAACCTTGTTCAATAAACATGGGATAATAAATATCAAATGAGACAACATAACGGTAATCTTGAAATCTGGAATTATAAACAAAAAGTTACTAAACAATATATTTTGGCCCAGCTATAGCACTATTAAGTACTATTATTCAAAGGAGATTTTAAAAATAGTAATAAATCATATATATATATATATATATACACATATACACAAATGTTTACAGTAGTTCTTTTTTAGGGATTGCAAAAAATAGAAATTAAAGAACAAATAATAGATCAATCATATGATAAAAATGAATAATTTCAAAGACAAATCAACGAAGGATGGAATGAGCAGAAGAACAATTGATAGAATAATCATAATATTGTAAAGGTGATCTTTATAAGGCCATCCATAACTTCAGAGAATGGAATGATAAAAAATACTCTTCACTTCTTTCAGAGGGGTAATGGATTTGGTGTGTGGACTGAGTTATGTAAGTATTTTTGGATACAATGGGAGAATTTGTTTTACTTGATTATGCATATTTGTTAAAAAGAATTTGTTTCTCTTTTTCCTTTAATGAGGTGGAGAGAGGAGGGGAGAGAAAATAGATTTATCTTGGGGGCAGCTAAGTGGGCAATGGCCAGAGCACCAGCCCTGAAGTCAGGAGAACCTGAGTCCTCAGATCTAGTCTCAGACACACACATACAAAAAAAATCTGGTCTCAGACACTTAACACTTCCTAGCTGTGTGACCCTGGACAAGCCACTTAACCCCAAGTGCTTCAGCAAAAAAAGAAAAGACAATTTTAAAGAGACAACTAGGTGACACAATGGATAGAACATCAGCCCTGGAGTCAAGAGGACCTGAGTTCAAATCCAGTTTCAGACACTTGATACTTAATGGCTGTGTGACCCTGGACAGGTCGCTGAATTCCTACTGCATCATAAATGTTTTAAAATAGATTGGGAACTGCTACAGATGTGGAATGTTGAGTATTCTTTCAGATGAGATAACTATTATTGATTTGATTAGTTATCTTACTTTATTACAAGACACTGCTCACAAAGTGACAGTAATCTGCAAATGTTTGTAATATAAAACCAGGTCAATAAAACTTAAAAAAGTAAATATATATGACAAAAATTGAAACTCAATATTTACAAAACAGCATTCAGTATCTTTCCCCCTAAACCCTCCTTGCCTCCTCACTTATTTTTGTAGAGGACAACCCCATCCTTTCATTCCCTCAGGCTCATCTTGAACTCCTCTCTATCTCCCCACACCATATCCAAGCTGTTACCACGACCTGTCAATTTGACCTGTGCAGTATCTCTCAATTATGTCTCTTTCTCTCCTCTGACAGTTGTCCCATTGTAGAGCAAGCTGTTATCATTTCAAACCTTGATGACTACAATAGCCTTCTCCTGAGTCAGTCTGTCTCTAGTCTCTTCCCACTCTACTGCATCCTCCATTCCGCTGCTAAAGTGTTGTTCTTAAAGCACAGGTCCAATTGTGTCATCCCTCAGCTCAGTAAACTCCAGTGGCTCCTTGTGCCTCCAGGATTAAATGTTGTTTGACATTCAAAGCCCTTCACAAGCTAGCCCTCTCCTACTTAACAGTTTTCTTAAAACTTTACTCTTTGGCCCACTGACACTGGCTTCCTGATTGTCTTCCCAAGTCTGGGATGTTCTCCCTCCTCTGCTCCGATTACTGACAACTAAAATCCCAGCTGTTACTGGAAATCTTCCCCAGCCCCTTTTAATTCTACCTCTCTATTATTTCTAGTTTTTCCTGAAGTAGTTGCATATTATTTCTTCCATCAGCTTGTAAGCTCCTTGAGAACAAAGGCTATTTTTGCTTTTTTTGATATCTCTTGTCCTTAGCACAGTACCTTGCATATAGTAGGTACTTAATAAAAGTTTATAGATGACTTAATTCTAGAAGTTTTGTCCTATATAGCAGCTCAAAATTTAATAGAAATGGACAACATATAAAGTCCTTCTGAACACTTGAGAGTATGAATGTGAGTTTTTACTGGTTCACAGGAATGGACTAGCCCAAGTATGAGAAGTGCCATTTTGCAGATTATTGACAAGTTAAGTGACTTGACAAATAGGATGTAGCCCAACTTCTCCCAGTAGATGGCACTATATCCTTACCCTTCTTTTCATTATTTCAAAGCCCCTGATATTTACCCAGGTTTTAGTCAATCCCAAGGCTAGAGTACCTTTAGAACATCATGGCTGAAAAAATGATGGGGTGGGATAAGCTTTAAGGTTAAGGGCAGAGATTCTGGGGAGTAATTTGGAACTATGCTCAAAAAGTTATCAGACTGTGCATATCCTTTGACCCAGCAGTGTTAGTACTGGGATTATATCCCAAAGAGATATTAAAGAAGGGAAAGGGTCCTGTATGTGCAAGAATGTTTGTGACAGTCCTCTTTGTGGTGGCCAGAAATTGGAAACTGAGTGGATGCCCATCAATTGGAGAATGGCTGAATAAATTGTGGTATATGAAAGTTATGGAATATTATTGTTCTGTAAGAAATGACCAACAGGATGATTTCAGAAAGGCCTGGAGAGACTTACATGAACTGATGCTGAGTGAAATGAGCAGGACCAGGAGATCATTATATACTTCAGCAACAATACTGTATGATGATCAATTCTGATGGACGTGGCCCTCTTCAACAATGAGATGAACCAAATCAGTTCAATAGAGCAGGAATGAACTGAACCAGTTACACTCAGCGAAAGAACTCTGGGAGATGACTATGAACCACTACATAGAATTCCCAATCCCTCTAATTTTGTCTGCCTGCATTTTGGATTTCCTTCTCAGGCTAATTGTACACTATTTCAAAGTCCAATTCTTTGTGTTCAGCAAAACAACTGTCTGGACATGTATACATATATTGTATTTAATTTATACTTTAACATATTTAACATGTATTAGTCAACCTGCCATCTGTGGGGGGGGGGGGGGAGGAGGGGGAAAATTAGGACAAAAGGTTTGGCAATTGTCAATGCTGTAAAATTATGCATGCATATATCTGGTAAATAAAAACTATTAAAAATAATAATAATAATAAAGGTTAAGGGCAGAGGTCATTGGCAGAAGTGTAGGAAATTAGGAGGAGGTGAAAATGGGAGGCGCACAAGAATTGGGGATGAATGAGCTAGAACGTTCCTTCTATAGTAAATATGATTGTTGTCCTTAAGCTCAGGCAGTATGCATTGGTGAATGGCAGGAGAAGAGCATCAGGTATGAAGGCAGGGAACCTGAGTTTAAATCTGCTTTTCAGTGTCTGTGTGGCCTTGGCTTGTCAACATTGATGAGCCTCTATTCCCTCTTTTGGAGAATGTCTTACACAAGGTTCTTTACTCTAAGATCCCTTCCAAATCTATAAGTCCCCTGGGTCCATCCCTCCTGCCTAAAAAATTCTAAGTTAAGACAGCTTAAACCTCCTGATATTCCTTTCCTAATGCTTTCTGGTCGTGATGCCCCAAATGAAGATTTCCCATCCAGATCTCCCCATTTTACCCCTTCTCCTTACCTGTACCATGCTGGAAACTATCTAATTGTGACTGCCAGCCCCTGCTCTGAGAGAGAGGCCTTCTATCTTTCCAAGCAGCCACTGGCTGATGTAGAACGGAAGTGGTCATATAAAGTCATCTGGATCATCAGAAAAAAGAGGATGTGGTCATTTGAAAAGCTATCTTGCCTGTTTCAAAATAACTGTGTGAAACACAGCTCCAAAGCTAAAGCCCAGTCAGTTCTTGAGAGTCTTCTTTAGCTCTGGAAAAGTCTTAATAATCCCCAATAAAATCCTGAGATCAGATTACCCTGCTAGGAACTTAATTTTCTATTTTTTATGCTTCATAATCTTACTTTGTTTCCACCTCAGTTTCCTTCTACCCTTTGTCTTCAGGATTTTGATAAAAACATTTCTAATTGTCTTTCTCCAGATTAGCCTTCTATCATTTGTTTGCCCAATTCTTTTTTCTTCTTCAGAAAATCCCCCAGTTCCCATGTATATGAACATTTTTCTCTGGTACCCCCAAACTCCCTGGAAACTACCTGTGGGAATAGTAATCTAATGAAATGGACTGAGGTTGAGAAATCATAAATCTAGAGTTGGAATGGACTCAGATTTTATCTGCTCCAGTGGCCCAGACCTTAGCATGGTGATTGATACATGGTATTTAATAAATATTTATGGGTTTGATTTTGTAGATAAGGGAAGTTTAGTGATTTGGTCAAAATCATAGATACTCAAAATGGGAAAGAAGATTTTAATTCAGGTTCTTTAATTTTAGGAGGCAGCCAGCCAAGTGGCTCAGTGCTTAGAGTGCTAGGCCTGGAGTCAGGAAGACCAGAATTCAGATTCTGCCTCAGACATTTATTAGCAGTGTGAACCTGAGCAAATCACATAACTCTTGTTTGCTTTAATCTAGAAATGGTGAACCATTCCAGTGTCTTTGCCAAGAAAACATTATGGACCACATAGTTTATGAGGTATGAAGAGTGAGACATACTGAATCTTGGACTGCAAAGGAGGTACTTTTTACTGTTTCCCAGTTTTCTGCTATTTAGTTACCATAAAAGGCTAGAAAAAGACATTGGATTCTCTAGGCTTAGTTTTCACATGTGTAAAAGACAGAACATTACAAGCATTCTCAGCTGATTCTTGGTTCTTTGGCTCCTGAATCTCCCCACCTCAAGCTACCTCCTCCCCAATGTCTTTAGATAAAAGGCACAAGTGAACTGATAATAGTGATCTAAGACATATGTAAGATATCCATATTTTATATATCTATAAATAAATATGTAAAAATAAGGATTTATACATCTAGCCAGGGGTAAACAAGTAAGTATTTAGTAATTGGATTTCTGAAATAGAGTAGTGAATCAGTGGAATAGAGCAGGTGCACAATACACTATAGCAAATGACCTAGTGATTTAGCATTTGATAAAACCAAAGATCTCAGCTTTGGGGGCAAGAATTCACTACATGACAAAAATTGCTGGGGAAACTGGAAAACAGTTTAGCAGAAACTAAGTATAGATCATGGGTCTGAGATTTAGACATAAGCAAACTAGGGGAATGTGAAAAATTTTACCTGTCAGAATTATGGATGAGAAGAGTTTATGATCAAACAAGAGGCAGAGAGGATTACGGGAAGGATAATGGATAATTTTTATTACACGTGTGAGAAGTACTGAAAAGCTGGGTTTCCACAGAGTACTGCAAGCTTTGAGATAGTGTAGATAGTGAGTACCACTAACTAAAAGGTTATGAGAATGTAAGAGTTAAGGAAAGTTAAGATTCCACAGAACAATAAAGTGAGCAATAAAAACCTCGAGCAAACAAGGAATTGGAGAGCTAGGAAGGCTGAGGTAGATTCAGCCAATCAGTTGGGGTCAATGACCTGATTTGACCAAATCACTGTTGCACCTGTTTAATAGACTAATTGAATATTAAACAAAACAGCCCATAGGAAGAGTTTTCCATCATTTTTGAACATGGGATATATGACAAGGGAGGGGGAACATGTTTATACATACTTGGGGGAAATATATAGTGGGCATATCAGAAAGATTGTAACCCAGAAGGGAACAGATCAATCCTGTCTCTGAAGGGAGGGACTATGCCAAACTAAAAAGTATAAAGCTTTTCTTGCTTCTGTGCTCAGGGCTCCCTCTTCCCAAGAGGAGCAGAGCCAGCTTCTGACCAGAAATGTTAAGATTATACCTTAAGATTCTTCTTTAATAAAATTTCCTCAAAATCTGATTTTCAGTGTCAAGAGTGTATTTCCAATACAAGAAATTAAAAAGTTTTAATCAAAACCAATGTAGCCAAAATGAAAAGAAAAGCCTAAAACCAGTGAATAATTCTTATAACAAGTTTCTTTGATAAAATTTCTCAAAGATTTAGGGAACTAAGTTGAAATATAAGAATAAGATTCTTTCCCCAATTGATAAATGGTCAAAGGATATGCATGGGTGGTTTTCATAAGAAGAATTAAAGCTATCTAAAGCCATTATTCTTTAAATTCTTTAAATCACTATTGATTAAAGAAATACAAATTAAAACACTTATCAGATTGTCTAACATGACAAAAAAAAAAAAAAAGACAAATTCTGGAGAGGATGTGGAAAGGTAGGGATGCTAATACATTACAGGTGGAGCTGTGAATTGGCCCAACCATTCTCAAGAACAATTTGAAACTACCCCCAAAGGGCTATGTGCACATTGACCCAGTAATATTAGGTCTATGTCCCAATGAGCTAAAAGAAAAAGAAATAAGACCCGTATGTACAAAAATATTTTAGCAGCTCTTTTTATGGTGACAAAGAATTGGAAATTGAGATGATGCTCATCATGTAGGGAATGACTAAAGAATGTGTGGCATATTATTGTGACAAAATACTATTATTCTATGGAACAGCTAAGTGACTCAGGAAGACCCAACTTTATTAGTTCAAATCAGATACTATGTGACCTTGGGCAAGTTACTTAATGCTGTTTGCTTCAGTTCCTCATCTATAAAATGAACTGGAGCAGGAAATGGCAAACTACTCCAGTATCTCCACCAAGAAAACTCCAAATGGAGCAAAAAGATATGACATGACTGAAATGTCAATAACAAAACAACTACAAATATGCTACAAGAAATGAAGAGTAGAATGGTTTCAGAAAAATCTGAGAAGACCTATACAAATTGCTGCACAGTGAAGTGAGCAGGACAAGGAGATTATCATAAACACTGCTAACAATATTGTAGTTATGAATGTCTGTGAAAGACCTAACTACTTTGATCAATGATTGAAAATCATTCCAAAGGACTCATGATAAAAAGTGCTTTCTACCTCCAGAAAAAGAATTAATGAAGTCTGAGTTCAAATCAAAGTGTACTTTTTTCACTTTATTTTCTATCTTTTTGTTTAAAACATGGCTAATATGGAAATATATTTTGCATGATTTTCACATGTATAATTGATATTATATTGCTTGCTTTCTCAATGGGTGGGGAAGCTGAGGGAGGGAGAGAATTGGGACTCAAAAAAATTTTAGATGTTACCATTAAATAAATAATAAATAAAAATAACTGACTCTAAAAATATATGCAGAGCACATTTTTATGTTCAATCTGCATTATTAATATTCTCTTTCTTTCCTAAGTCTAGGCAATCAGCAAAACAAGGCAAGCCCTGATTTGTAGCATTTTCTTATTTCCAAAGTGTAAATGTTCATACTGAAAATTTAAGAAGTGGCTATCCTGAGTGAATATGAGAGGTCCTTGCTCATCTCTCCCCCCAGGTAATGCCTTCTTTTTGAGGTTATTTTCCATTTCCACTGTATTATCTCATATATAGTAATTCTTTGCATGTTGTCATAGAGGCAGGAGCCACATTTTTGCCTTTTTCTGCACCTCCAGTGTTTAGCACATAGCCTCAGGGCCAGATAAATGTTTGTAGGATGACTCACTGACTTCAGTTTATCTTAATCTTCACAACAACTTTTAAGTTTTTCCATTTCTCAAGGAGTTTAATACCTAGTAGGCACTCTTCTCCACTGTTTACTGCAGCCCTAATATTACTGGTCTTTAATAGATATCCTGATGTTTCCTCAAATTCCTTGGCCTCCTACTTTACAAACCCCTCAAGTCTCATGTCTTATGCCTTTTGTCCATTTCAAAATGTTCAGGAATGGTGGCAAACTTGCTCTCCCTATAATCCACAAAGAGGAAATGTGTAACAGTAGCCAAATGTACAGGTTATAGAGAACCTTTATTCAAATCCTACAAGTAGGTGCTATGTAGATAGAGTGTTGAATATTCCTCAGGCATGTACTAGCTGTGTGATCCTGAGAAAGTCACTTAAACTTTCTGGGCTTCAGTTTGCTTGTATGCAAAAGGGAGATAATAATAGTCCATAACTCATAGAGTTATGAGGTTCCAATGAAACAATACTTGTAAAGCACTTCACAAACCTCAATATACTACATAAATACTAGCTATTATTCTCTCTGATACTATTTATGTGACAAGAGCCCTTCCTGGTTTGCAGTTTCCTTATTTGTAAGATGAGAAGATTTTTCTAGCTAGCTTCTAAAGACCCTTCCAGATAACATATGTGGTTCAGTAAACTAACATTTCTTTGAGTCTAACTGCCTCTCCTTCTATGTCTATTTTCCTCTTAGATATTTTCCATCTTTACCTTGACCTCTAGTTTCTTGACACTTTCTCAGACTATCTTCTCTGTCTGGGCTTTTTTACATCTTCTTGGTTTTGACCCTGGAACCTTGAGGTTGAGGGGAAAAATAGTGGAATAGCCTATCTGGAGAGTGGGAAAGCAAATTAGGGAAGAGTAGTATGAATCCAAAATGCCTACGAAGATGATTTTCAGAGTTAAATATCCAGTTCTAGAATCTTTGGAGCTCCAATCATCCATTGCCTAGTGGGCATTTCCCACCATATACCCTTTATTATTTTAGTGTCAGCATGTCTGGAAGAGAACTTATTATCTCTCCCCTCTCCATATCCATTTTTATTCCTAATTTGCCTATTTCTGTCAAAGACTTCCTTCCAATTACCAAGGTTTGAAACCAGGGAGTCATCATCACCTCTTCACTCTCCCTCATTCCCTACAGGTAATCTCTCACCAAATCTTGTCCATTCTATCTCTAAAATCTCTCTTAAATGTATTTCCACTAAATCCTAAATAAAAATAGACTAAACAAAGTATGAAGGAGTTTGACATTTGTTTGCATTTTATCCCATAAAATATAGTAAGCTATATTATTTTATTTTTATTATTATAAAATATATTACATATAATTTATTATATTACATACACACACAAACACACACACACACACACACACACACACACACACATATATATATATATATATTATATCTGTCTGAGCTGAGGAGTGACATGGTCAAACCTCTTTTTTAGAAGCATTAATTTGGACCTTGGAGACTTGAGTTAGGGACATCAATTGCAGATATGTTGTATAAGTGGACACAAAGGAATGATGGATAAGATGAGGCAAGTGACTGAATATGGGGGAATTTCATAATTGTAAATATGAGGGACTGGAAGGATGGTTATGCCTTTAACAGAAACAGGAAAATAGGGAGAGGAGTTATTTAGAGAAAGATAATGAGTTTGGTTTTGGACATGCTGACTTTGAGATACCTATAAAACATCCATTGGAAATGCCTGATGGAATGCCTGATTAATGATAGGAGACTGGATCTCAGAAAAGATACTGGGACTCAATATTTATGTCTGGTAATAATTTTCCCAGTCATTTAGGATACATTCTACTCCTCTCTAATCAATTTGCTCTTCTCTCCATAGTGGCTGTTGCAAATTGTCTTGTCTCTTCTTAAACTTCCCAAAGTACCACCTTCCCCTAGATCTTTTAACAGAGACTTCCTCTTCTACTTCAACAAAAATAATTGAGGGCATTTACCAAGAGCTCAGTTGTCTTCCCTTTTGATCTCCCTTCTATCAGATATATTTTTCCTACTATAGCTTCCTTTACTGTTTTATATGAAAAGATGACACTCACAAACTTGCCAAGAGCAACCCTTTGATATGTACCTTTCATCTTATCTTCTCTGGTCTTCTCCAGATTGTTCTATCATTTTATATATATCTATAGTCTCTTCCTATTTACTAGCTCTATCCTTGTTGTCTACAAAGTGTTCCCAATCCTTGAAGAACCCCATTCATATACTCCTTGTACCAGATAAATTGGTCTTGCAAACTCCAGTGCTTCCCAATTACCTCTAGTGCCTGTTTAACATTGAAAGCTTTTCACAATCAAACCTTACTTCCCTCCTATCTGTTGTCCTTTCTAGCCCCCTTCATCCTCAAGCCTTTCCACTCACTGTCTCCCAAGCTGAAGATACTCTCCATCCTAATCTCTGTCTTTTAGAATACCTGGCTTCCTTTTTTTCCCCTGGTTCTCTAGCCTTACACACTACTAGCACTTTCCCCTCTAAAAGTTAGTTTACATATATATTTATATGTATTTCATAAATATTTATATATACATATGCTATCTTTACCATTAAATGTAAGCTTTTTGAGTGCATGACTGCACTTTTCTTATTTTTGCAACCTGAAGTGCTTCCTTAGCAAAGCACTCAACACATATTAATTAGCAAATAAATGCTAGTTCATTGATTCCAGTGGCAAGAAACTCACTGTACATCATTGGTGTGTTCACTTGTACAGAAGTATTGGTTATGTCATTGTCTGGTTATTGCTTATGGCCCAGAAAGACAATGTAATCAATCTCTACTGGATACTAGGTACAATTCTGCATCATGGTCTGATCTTTAAGTCCTTCCCATTCTTCATGTATGTTCTTATGTGGGGATTTCTCACTCATGGGAAATAACTCTGTGCTCATTTTCTTTCTCTAGAAAAAAATACATTATCCTTCACTTGGTGGTGGTATACTCTACTGGCTAATTTGTGGGCCTTTAAAAATGTAGCCTACTTTTGTAGCTGGCAATAGGGAGCCACTGAGGGTAGTTTAAGGAGCCCTGGCCATGAAGTCAAATGACCAGGATTCAAATGCTACCTTTGATGTTTCCTTTCTGTGTCCATTCTCAGTCTCAGTGCTCTTCTATTATAAAATGAGGGGGATGGGTGAAATGGCCATTGAGTTCTCTACTGGATCTATGATCCTATGATAATCATCCTTGAAATGCCTTCTTATTTACTGAAGATTTTTATTCAGTATCCAGGAAGAGCAGTGGAATAGACTATGAACTCCTTGAGAAGATTTAGGGACTATATTTGTCTTTTTTGATATTTCCAGGGGTTAGTATAATGCCTGGCATGGAGTAGGTACTCACTGAATGCTTATTGACTAAGTTTGCAACAAATCAAATTTTTGGGAAGGCTCTTCCCTAACTTTATCTAGTAGTCTATCTTGAGGAGATAGAAGGGTTTAGTAGATTAAATAATAATTCATGTTTTTAAGC
Organism: Sminthopsis crassicaudata; assembly: GCF_048593235.1. Taxonomy (NCBI): domain Eukaryota; kingdom Metazoa; phylum Chordata; class Mammalia; order Dasyuromorphia; family Dasyuridae; genus Sminthopsis; species Sminthopsis crassicaudata. The sequence goes on along the minus strand of NC_133620.1, from coordinate 96,660,009 downwards.
ATTTTAGAGTAGCTCGGTGGCTGAAAATTAGGAAGACCTATTCTTTTTTTCCCTTGAGGCAAGTGACTTGCCCAGGGTCACCCAGCAAGGAAATATTAATTGTCTGAGGCCAGATTTGAACTCAGGTCCTCCTAACTTCAGGATTGGTGCTCTACACTAACTAGTTGCCTATAGGAAGTTCAATCCTAGTCTCTATCCATTCTATCAATTCTAGTTCAATCCAGTCTCGATAATTACTAGCTGTATGAGCTTGGGTAAGTCACCTAACCCTGCTTGCCTCAGTTTCCTCATTTGTACAATGAATTGGAGAAGGAAATGATAAAACACTCCAGTATCTCTACCAAGTAAGCCCCAAATAAGGTTACAGAGAGTCAGACATGACTGAACCACAAAGATCACTTTACTGTTTACAAGTATTTTCCTTAGAACCACTCTGTGATATAGTTACTACAAGTTTCATTGTCCCCAATTAACAGAGATTTTGAAAGCTAAGTGATTTACCACAAATCCATGAATAGTATCAAAAGCAGGTTTCAGATCCAGCTCTTCTGACTATTGTGACACATTGTCTTTAGAGAGCCTTTTGAGATCCTCTAGTTCAACTTCATTTTAAAAATGAGAAAGTTGAGTCCCAACTTACTTACCCAAGATCACACAAGTAAATTGAAGAGTTACCTGCAAGTCCAGAGTTGTTCCTTCAAGAGCTCAAATAGAGGAATTATCTTTACCAAAGATTAGGGTGCTCTCTTTCCACTGTGACTATTCTGGGTGAGTAATAATATTGAGGAGCTTGGTGGCATATCATAATAGCATAATGGCATATCAAAATCCTGTTTCAAGATGTGTCCATCTTTTTATAAACCAAGAGATTAAATCTTTTGCTTTAAGAAGGTAGAGTAGGGTTACTGTTGCAGGCAGAAAGAGAAAGGACATGGTTAGCTCTGGATGACAGGGAAACAAGAGAAGAGGTGTTTATGGTGTTTCCCTTCAATTTGAATTTTATGCCATTCAGGAAGGTGTGTGCCCTGTTTGGAGTCCTGGCATTCATCGAGTCCTTCTTATCTCTTTCTCAAACTTTTCCCCACTAGAACTGAGTATGTGGGAGGGAAAAGGGGAGGAAATAATGAGTGTAACTGATGCTGTTAGCATAGAGAAGAACCATGGCAGAGTGGAGTGGAAGATCAAATCCTGTCTCTTTGTCCCACCAGGGTCTGGGGGTGTAGCTGAGGCTTAGATTTGAGGGTAAGATCTGGGTCTCTTTATTTGCCTCCAGTTACTCTGTTTGGTTTTAATTTAACCTTTCCTTCTGATTAGCTTAGCATCAGAAAACTCATTGCAACGGAGATTGCTTCAGTTTTGGTACTTACACTTCATTAGTAACCCTCATTTAGTCCTGGATGGAGGCCTGGAGGATAGAGAAAAAAACTCCTAATGCCTTACTTTATAAAGGGCTCAGAATCCCAGTTATCTCTTCTTTTTTGTATCAGATGCTTTGCTTGATTTTGATTCCACCCCCCCCCCCAATTATCATCTCTCTCTTTTTGGGCTTCCTTTTGTATATTGTCTTTCTCATTTGATTATAAGATCCCTTCCAAAGAAATCCCAATAGACTTTGGGTAGAAAATGCCATTTGTAGCCAGAAAAAGAACTGGAGATTGAATATAAATCAACATATTGTTCACTTCTTTTTTCTGTTTTTTTTTTTTTTCCCACTCCCGTGGTTTTTCCCTTTTGTTCTGATTTTTCTCTCCTAACATGATTCATAAAGCAATGTGTATTAAAAATAAATTAACCAATTAACTTAAAAAGGATTATAAGCTCTTTGAGGACAGAGATGGTCTCTTATTTGTATTCCCAGCCGTTAGCACAGTGTGTCTGGCACATAAGAAGTGCTTCATAAATACTCATTGTACTGTGTGATGTTGGACAAGTTACTACCCTTAGCAGAGAAGAGGTCATTCATTCTACGCCGGTATAGAGAGCTCCTTCCTTATGTCAAGGAAATTTCAGCTTCAGCTACAAGCCCAAGGGGGGCTTGAACATCCCAAGAAAAGGTTTTACAAACTAGAGATTGGAGGGGGGTCAGAGGAAAATGTCATTCCCTGTTAGAGACGGGAAAAGCAGGGCTAAGAGCAGGTGATCGGAAGAAAAGTTAGGCTTCGGGGAACAGAGTAAGTTCTACAATTCTGAGAGTAGTGGTCTTTTCTTTATTTCGGGGGTGAGGATGAGCCCTTGGGAACGAGCGGACTAGAGGAATTTGAGTATTATTTTTTTAAATTAGTTTTTGTTTATTTACCTTCGTTTTGGAATATGTCCCTCCCCACTTACTGGGCCTTCTCTTATTACAATGCTTAAAAACAAATAAAAATTGTTCAGCAAAAACCAGTCATATGAAGAAGGATGCGATATCTCTTTTCCCTAGGCCCCCACCTCTCGAATAAAGCCAGTACACCTCCGCAGGGATTTCCACTTTCCACCTCGTTCATAAAGAAACTCTAAAAGGACTTTTCGGAAAAAGGGTGCCCTATCGAATCACCTAAGCCTCCGCGTCTCCCCCGCCCCGGGACAAGGGGCACCGAGCGGGATGTGGGGTTCCCGGTGTCGGCCGGCTCCGGGGCTCCCCGGCGGGCTGGGCCGCGCCAGGCTGGGCTGCCCCGGGGTCCTTTGGCGCCCCCGCGACTGAGCTCAGGAAAACATGACATCAGCGCCCCGCTGGTGCTGTGTGCAAAGCTTTCTGATGGTTGGTGTTGGTCCGGGACACGCCTTCTCGGGAGGAGAACAAAAACAAAGCGGAGGGGCCCGAGCGGGACCCAACGGGCCACTGCCGAGAGCTCCCTGCCGCCTGCGCGCCCTCGGAGCAGCTACCGCCGCCAGGTGAGTGAGCCGCTCCTGCCCTCCGGCCTGCCAGGGCCGGGCGCTCCCCCGCCGGGCTCGTGCGGTGGGCAGTGGGCGCTCCCGCCCCTCCGCGCCCATCCTCGGCAGCCTGGTGGCAGCCGCAGCGTGGCGCTGGCCGCCTGGCCCTCCCCTGCCCACGCTGGCTCCGGGACGGCCGGGAGGGAGTTTTTCTGAGTTTCCTGGGTCCCCGGAGCTGAGCGGGAAGCGGGGGCCAGCCGTGCCGGCCGCCAGGCTGCGTTAGCTCTTCGGCTTGACTTCTCTCTCCTGGAGGGTCCTCCCCCCTCGCAGCCCCGCCAGCAGCCCCTGGCCCCTGGCCCCGCGGAGATTTCCCTCTTTCCTTATCCTTCCTTTCTCCTCATTTCTGCTGAGCCTGAGTGACAGTGACAACTACAAAGCTTGCTTATCGAAGGGGAAATGTGGGCATCTGTGTCATTCCATTCAATCAAGTACCTCTGATGTGCTCTGCGCCGTCCCCTGCTCCTCCCTCCTCTGGTTTCCAGTTTTCTTGGGGCCCAGAAATAAAGGACTGTGTGACTGGGGGAGGGGGACGGAGGGGTGACTGGGGAGGACTCAAAGCTTCAAATCTAGATCCCTTCTTCCTCTGGGGGCCTCTAGGCCTTTGACACAGAAATATTAGTTAACTGTGAGTTCTCTGCAAGTACTCTTTCTTTCCCGCTGCCTTTCTCTACGTGCTTGTAAGATCTGCTTTTCCTGTTCTTATGCTTCGGATCAGTGCCATAGATTTAAGACCTGCATCTTGGGCTTGGCTGCAGAGAGAAAATTCCAGAGGCCTGAAAATTCACATAATTGCGTGATCTCTTGGGGTCCCTGGCAGCCCAACCCCTAGTTCTGGCTTTCCTGATATGAGACATAGAAGAATACAGCTGGAAGGAACTAAAGAACTGTCTAATCCAAACCCTCTGTTCCCGCCTTTTCCTGTCTTTTTTTTTTTTTTTTTTTTTTTTTGAGTTGGAATCAGGATCTGCCTCATAGATGGCAGCTGTACAATGCACTTCCTTAACTTCCTTGTATAAAATGCTGGGTTCTGCCTTTGCCTACTTGAGTTCCTCCATTTTAGGGCATAGGAGAACTGATCTGTCTAAATGACCTTTGGCCTGTCTTGGGGAATTAAATGGAATGGACTACCCCTGGTTGGGCTTAGTCTGTGGCAGAGCTAAAATGAGAAGGGATTTGGGGAAAAAGCAACAGAAAACTTTGAGATTTATCGAGTCATTCTTTCAGAGCCAGTCCCACAGTATCAATCAGCATAATGTTGAGGAAAAACCATAAACTATAGCTGTGTGACCCTGGGCAAGTCACTTAACCCCAGTAGCCTCATCAAAAAACAAAACAAAACAAAACAAAAACCCTCATAAACTGAATAATAATCTCAATTTAAAAATCAGAATTACAAATGAAATTATACACAGCACCAGAACATTTATAACTATTTATGTATATATAAGCTATAATAAAATAACAAGCACCTTTAAACTTCCCTCCAGGTAGAAGATGTAATGACAGTAGGAAGAAGTTATTAGAATATTAAGGCAGAGCTTATTAAACCATTTTGGTGTCTTTTATTTTATTATTTTTTAATTCTCCACATCAAGCAGTGCATATTATAGTGGATATGGGGTTGGTTTGGGGTCTGGAAGAACTGAGCTCATATCCTACCTCTAAGACTTAATCTTGGTATGAACTCAGGCAAATCCCCTAACCAGACTAGTCTTAAAATGAGGGGGCTGGACTAGATGGCCCTTCCAGATCTAAAATTATGATCTCCTTAGTTCTGTTTGTTTCTTCCCTTTCAAAGAAATCCCACATTGAAGGGAATTCTTCATTAATTCTCTCATCAGTTCTGAAGTTAAGGAGAGAGCTTCCCTCACATAGAATGGAGGGAAAAGAGAGCCCCTTGATTCCCTTGTTTTCTTGGATAACTGAAAAGCTCTGCTATCTTTGGAGTGCAGGCCCACTTCTCCAGTCCTATTGAATCAACCTTTCCCCAGATCACTAAGCCATCACTGACACAGGGTTTTAGAAGAAGGTATGAGCTCTGTTGAATTTCTTCACAGGTCCAAGCCAGCAGGTCAGTTTACAGTGTGAATTAGCCCAGAGTTCATCCTTCTCTCTATCTTAAATTTTCCTCCGGGGATATCCTGAATTAAGCTGTATGTAGTAGGTCAGAGGAAAGGAAGTTCATTAAGGAGTGTTATATAGGGTGATAAAAGGGAAGAACTGGACTTTCTAGCTTTTCATTAAAAGGGATTGGGGGAGGTTTAGCGACTGGTCAGCTGGACAGAAAAGGCTGCATTTTCATTGTGGAAACATGACATTTTAATGCTGGGAGGAAGCTCTGAGAGCACAGGGGTTGCTAATAAGTGACATAGTGAGGAAAAAGAGAGACAAAGAGTCAGAGACACAGAGATATAGATAAAGAGACACAGAGAGAAGCAAACAGAAACACAGAGGAAAATAAGGAGAGATAACAACTCCATTCCTTTTCCCACCACTTAAATCTAACTTCTTGAGTCTGTTTTTTTTTTCCCCCCTGACAGAGACACAGAGGAAAATGAGGAGAGATAACAACTCCATTCCTTTTCCTACCATTTTTGTCTGTTTTTTAATCCTGACTGTGCTGGATCTTTTTTCATTTAACTTCAAATACTTTTAATTCTGGCAGTTAGAGACAGAGCTCAAGACTATGTTGTAGAAATCTGGAATTCTTAAACTGTCCCACTGGCTGGTAAATGAATGGGATTTTATTCATCATCTTTCTCTGATTTTATTGAAACCATGTTAAATAGTGATTTGCCCTTTTTCTTACATTGGTAACATATAGAAAATAAATGTCAGAGAAATAGAAAAACATTAAAGGAATTGTGTGGTATTCTGGAAAGGCAGATTTGGAAAGATTTTGTTGGCTATTGGAGTTTATATATTTGGGAGTAAAATCAGCCTTACAGAGAGCTCCGAACAGGAATGAGATCCAGGAAGAAAGGTATTGAGTTAAAAATAGTATTCTCAATAGGAAGCAAACCTAATGGGTTATCTCTGATCTGAATTGTCCCACAGGGACAAAAGTAAAAATGAACATAAGATGCCACAGATTGTAACACCAAAGTGATCATAGCTAGAAAAATTGCAATTGTAAGACAGTAGCTGGCATTGGTATTATATTTTGGGATTGTAAAGTTTTTTTTTATAATTATCCATAGACATTTTGAAGAAAATATAGATTTTTCACATTTTAAAGAAATAAAGCAACCTATAGAAAATCACACAGCACCATAATGAGAGGCAGGTGAGCTCTCATAACCTCTAATTTTCTGCTAAGTACATAACTCTAGAGAGGAGAGGATCAGTTCCTGGAATCCTTATGCATAAGATCACACTGGATCTAAGGAAGTGTAAACTGTGAGGAAAAGAATAAGTCTAGAAAAGGGATTTTCTCAAAAGAACAAGGATTAAAGAGAGCCCTTTCAGGACAACAAAGAAATGGAGGTGTTATGAGGGGTAAAGGAGGAGAATGAGCATTACTAATAAGTTCCTCTGTCACTGTCTGGAGGGTAAGCCCCTTGTATCCTGCCGACTGCCTCCAGTTGTCAGGATTTATATGATAATGTTGTGGCTGGAATACATCGCTCCCTAGGAATTTGTCTGACGTAGGCTATTAATGATTCCCATGTATGGTAAAGTGTGTAAATATTGAGGCTTCTGGTATTTCCAAGCTTGGGTTCAGTGGCTTTCCCTAGGCCAGAGGAAGTGTTTGGGCTCCTAAATAATGACATATTGGGGGAAACGAACTAGAAGGTAGCTACTAGTATCCAGGATCTGCCCTCAGAAATATCAAATGTTTTCTTCACTAGTATCCTTGTTTGGGGAGTGAAGGAGAAGTAGAATCAGTGAATTAAAAACAAAATAGAACAAAACAAAACAAAACAACACCCCCTCCCCAGAACTTAGTAATTCATAAGACTCCTTTTATCTCTACTACTTTTATCTTTGAGAAGCAATATGATAGAAGGAAACGATATTTGCTCTAAAGCCAGAAGACTTGGGTTCACATTTTCCTCCTGCCATTTACTAATTTTTTTTTTTTTTTTTTTTTTTTGACGTTGGAAGTGTCTTCATCTCCTTAAATTTCCTGACTTATAAGATAAGGGGAGAAGATGACAATTCCTGTTCTAGAGTCATGATCTTCCTAGAGAGCAGTGATATCCATATTGTTGCTTCTATTTTTCACCATGATTCAGTTTCTATGCATAGAGTCCTATAGAAGGAAGATACACAGGGAGATACAAAGGATAGACAGGAAAGCTATCTAATTTTTTAAGCTTTCCCCTGTTCTTGCCCATGGATAGCTCATGTTTAGAGTAGCCAGACATATAAAGAAGTGAAAATGCATATTCACATGAACAATTTCAAATGAAAAGAGCACAAAGTGAAGTCTCATGTGATAGGGAGGAATGGGATGGTATCAGTCAAGGAAAGCTTCCTGGAGGAGGTGAGTTTAGAGCATATTTACAAAGACAAGGAGTGTCATGGCTTAGTTGAGAGGAAGAGGGAGGGTTTTCATTATTGAAGGAATAGGGTGACCAAAGGATGAGGTTCTTTGGCTATTAGAAGTGAAAGGGAATGATCTCAGAGAACCTGGGAGTCTAGATTTAGAATTGGAAAGGACTATGGTTTGAAATCATGTAGTTCAATTCCTCCCTCCCCTCTTTTTTTCTTCAGATAAGGAGACTGAGTTTTAGAGATATGAAGATCACAAAGCAAATTAAGATTGGTTCTAGGTTTATTATATATTTTACTGTACCCTCACTGCCATTGATTGTGTGGTTCCCAAACTTGCCATTTGGTGCCACTGAACCAGGATTGTATCAGAGGAACAAGTACTTTCAAGAAGTACTAGTAGTCTTCAGTAGACATATTGAGAAACTTAGCTTCCAAGGTCAGCCTTGTCGTCCTTGGACTGAGTTTCTCTCGATGCTGTTTATTCCTCTAAGTGGCTCCTGTGCTTTGAGAATCTTTTCTAGGCTATTCAGATGTCACTTTCTGGACAATAACCCTGAGCCTTAACAGGATAAGTCCTATTCTTTTTCTTATGTCAGCTCTTTGCAATTTGGATAATTAGGCAAGCTGAGGTTGCAAAACTCAAATGACTGATAGCTCTTCTGTATACCTGGCCAGATACCAAAGAGCCCAGGTAATGTCAGCAGCATATTTCCTAACTAGGCAAACACTGGACAGGTCTCCACCATACTGAATGTGGGTGGGGACTTAGAGGGAATGTCTGAGTGCTGTTCTTTTTCCATGCTCAATCTCGATTGTGTTTGGGCTGAGAGAAACAAGATATTAAGAGTAGGTCATGTACTTTTGCTCAAATGAATTAATGGGATAAGGGGAAGGGGGAAAGAAGCAATCCCTTATTCTGCCTTACTTTGGGCAGTAATGGAGAGGTTCTATGTTAATAATTAAGCCAGATATTGTCTGTGGATTATTTATTCATATATATATATATAGTGGCTTTTGTAAATGCTCAGATCTGACCTTTATATAATACCTTAAGATTTGCAAAACATTTGCATTCATCACCTCATTTGATCCTCACAATAATCCTGGGAGATGAGTGCTATTATTATCCCCATTTTACAGATGAGGAAACTGAACTGAGAGAGCTAAGATTCAGGTCCTCCTGACTCCAAGTCTAACACTGTATATAAGTGCTTCAGAGTGCTTTCTTTATAAAAGTCTGTTGTTCTCCCTTCAATCCTCTTTCTCAAAGAGGACCGATGACATCATAGATGACGTTTTGACTTGCTCCTAAACTGGATTTAAATGAACTAGAGCTGCACAAAGTCATCAACCTCACTCTCTCCTCCAGAGTCATAAAGTCTATTAGGAGGACAAAAGTTGATAAGACTAGTGGTCCTGGATGCAATGGATGACCTTGGCCTTTAAAAAGACTTTTGAGAAAGAAGGTATAACCATTATTGTTTCCATTTTACAGATGAGGAAACAGATACTAAAATTAACAGTTTTTTTCTTCAGTCACTTAACACATAGAGTTAATATTCAAAATGAAATCCTTTCCCTCTAGACCCAATGCTGTTTTCACCACTTTACAATGAAATGGATTGCATAGTTTTGATTCAATTTTCTTTAAACACTAGCTCTTCTGAACCTGAAAAAATCATCTCAAGCCCTATTTAAAAATAGAATTAGATTGTAAATAAAAAGCTATAATAAAAAAATAGAATTAGAGAGGAACCAGGTGAGGAAGCTGCTGTCATCTCAGATCCCTCTTCAAAAGTATCTCATGTACAGCGTGATTGCCATCCAATGACAGAATTTGCCAGTTGAAACTAGGAACTTATCAAAAGGGGCCAGACCAAGATTGCATGTCATTGGAAGTGAACAGATAACAGGAGGCAATTTCTACCTTGCTCAAAGGGTTGCATTTTAATAACTGATTTGTTGGAGTTGAACTCCAAATACATTTATTGTGCACATACCTTTAAATTAGATGTGACTTTCCATTTGTGCACAGGAGGGTGGATATATAGCACCTAGAACAATACCAAAAGGGACTCTCTGCACCCAGCAGGTGTGTGGTTGGCACTCTTATTCGAAGTAGCAATTATTAACCACCATCTAGGACATGTGCAGGATAGTTGGTTATATAGACTAAATTTGAAATGTAGATTTCTATTTTTTTTTGCAGACTTTTTTGAGCCAAAAATATATTCTTTGCACATCTATAAAAGGGCAAGATAATATAATGGAAAGACTCAATCAACCAGCATTTACTAAGTGGGATTAGTAAGTGTTATGTGATAGGTATTATACTATACTAAGAGATGGGAATATGAAGAAAGACTAAAACAACAACAAAAAAACCAATCCCTACTCTTAATGGGTTAAAAGTCAAATGGGGATACAACATACAAACACACAAAGCAAAGTATAAATGGGAAGAAATCTCAGAGGGGAAATATTTGTAAATAAAGGCTTTGATTGAAATTCTAGCCCTGTACATTTCAAGCTGTGTGGCCCTGGCATTATCACAAACTTTCTGAATTTCAATTTCCTCATCTATTCTTGTATAATCTAAAGGAAAGGGTAATTGTGAGAGTCAAGTTAGCAAACACATAAGGCATATGGGGCACAGTGGATAGAGCACTGGGTTTGGAGGCAGGAACACCCAAGTTAAAATATAGCCTCAGACACTTGTTAGCTGTGTGACCCTGGGCAAGTCACTTAGCTCCTATGTGCCTCAGTTCCCTATCTGTAAAATGGGAACACATTGGAGAATGAAATGGCAAACCACTTCAGTATCTTTGCAAAAAAAAAAAAAATTCCATGGACAAAAAATTCATGGTAAAACATGACTGATCTATTAACAACTATATATGTATGTATGTATGTATAACAAGTGCTATATATGTTATATATATAAACAAGTTATTAATAACTATATATATAAAACAATTATAAAAAGAAGATGTATATTACATAAGAGAACTGAGGTCCAAGTACTTTGTCCCATCCCCATCAGCATAGTTGAGAGAGATAATTCAGCAGACTTTCAAGAAAAAACTACCTAGGACGCTGCCCAAGCATCTGTGCTTGGGAGGGAGGTTTAAGGACTCTGTTAGAGAGCCCATTGATGATGAACAACAGTGTCTTGATTTGTGCAGGTTTTGTGAGAGTTCAAGGATTAGTCTCCCAGGAAAGTATTTGCCATTTTCAGAGCCTCCTGCAGGCCTCCTGTCTTTCAAGAAGCATAAAAAGGAGGCACCCCTCCCACCTATTGGTGACATAGAGCCTTGGAGAAACAGGCCTCCTTTTAAGGCAATCCAGGATTCCAGATGTCAAGGACTTGGCCAAAAAGAAAGGGGCTGGGCAGAAACCGGGAGGCGGAGAAAGAAATGAACTGGAAATCCAACTTGTTCTCCCCATAAAGACAAAGAGAGAACAGCTAAGTCTCCTTTCAGTGTAGACTCTCCCCTAATATGAAGCTGGCAAGACATTCCCTAGTATTAAATCAAAAATCACCAAACCCTATTTATACATGCGTCCAAAGACCTCTCTGCACCTTCTGCTGCCCTAGCTCTTGAGCTTCTCCTTCATTAAGTACTTTTAAGTCAGATGGGTCTTGAACTCCCATCTTTAGAGGGAAGAATCTAACCAAGTGATTAATGGAATCTGATGAGACCAGGCTAAAAACTGGTTTTATCTTTTATATAAGAATACCCCAGTAAGAAGTCTCTGGGGACAGATTTTCTCTCTGACTGCTCTTCTGGTCTCCGTCTTTTCTTCTATAGTTTCTTATTCCCTGGAAACTTGCCTGGAAGTTTGCCTGTGGCTTAAAGCCAGAAGAAACAAGGTCCAGCTTCTATGTAGCTCAGCTATGGAGTGTTGTGGATCTCCCCCACAGGGCAAAGAGTTCTTGTAGTTCAAAACACAATTTCATTTGAAAGCTGGCTCTCCATCACTTAGGGTAGGGCTCTCCATCACTTAGGATAGGGCGAGATTTACCGTTGATGGGGATGTATAGACTCATGTTGAATTCTAGAACCATAATTTGCCCTCCAGAGAGCTCAGAAGACCAGGGTTTGAATTCCTCCTCCAGTAGGTATTAGGTGTATGATTGTGGGCAAATCTCAAGCTCTCTGATCTTTAGTGTCCTGATGTATAAAACAATGATGATAATAGTTCTGTTTAGAGTTTACAGGAAAGTAATTTGTAAGCTCCTAAAGGCTATGTAGATATGAAACTATGAAGATACCATCATACCAGATAAAATCATTAGGACTACAGTGATGCTCCAGGGGTTAGGGTGAAAGAAATGGTAGTAGAGATTAGAGTAAGGAATAGGAATTGATGACAAAGAGCAGAGCTGAGAGTCCCCTGAATTCTTTGGAAGCAGATTATATATTATTTGGAAGCATAGCTAGAGGTTGCAGAATCATAGAAACATAAATAGGGACTTTTCAGGGAACTTAGCGGTCAACTAGTTCAAACAAACACTCATATTTCTCAAATGGAGAAATTGAGGCCCAGAGCTCAAGTGACTTACTTATTCAAGTCACAGGGAGTCAGTGGCAGAGCTGGTATTTTAACTGCAGGCTCATGATTCCAAATTTAAGGCTCTTTCCATCCTACCATAAGAAAGAGGCTGGGAAAGGTAAGAGTTGAGCATGCAAAGGCTCTGGGATTTGGACATGGCATATGTGAGCAAACATATTCCAAGATGCTGGAGACAGCATAGTACAGGGGAAAATACTCTGGAGCATTAAACATCAAATGAACAAGATCTGTGCTTGCTTTCTGGAATTGTCATTTACTTCTTCTCTGATGTCAGTCAAGTCACACCCTTGCCTCAGTTGCCTCATCTGTAAAAGGAAGGTGTTGGAATAGATGGCCTCCAAAGTCCCATCCAACTCAGCATTTGTGAACCTATGGTGTATGTTTTTGTCAACCTTTGTTTTGGAAAAGGAGGGTTATAGTCTTTTTTAACTATTTGATCCCTCCCTTATTTGGCTCTAGATACTTTCTGATGTTATTAAATTGTCTTCTATTTAATGAATGATATTTGTAACAAGAGATCCCAGGGAATCAAGTCCCATTTGAAGCTTTCTTCCTAATTCTACTTCAATAAAGAACTCTCTACCTCTATTAGAATCCCTTCAAGAATGAGACAAATCTTGCCAGTTTGTTCACTTCAATTGTTGTAGCATGCTCACTCCAACTTTTCCAAATAATTATCAATTAACACATATTTACCCAATGCCTGTGTATGTTCAGCTTGATTCTGGGTATTCACATGACAGATAGAGGGAAGGATTCAGAGATGGCTAAGACAAAATCTTTATTGTTATGTGCTTTCAGTTTTCTGTGTGTTTTGTCTCCTTGACCAAAGAACTATCTTGGAGCTACATCTTCCCTTAGAGTCCAGCACAGGACTTTCCAGCATTGGGGTTTTTTGTATGACCTGCTGGAAATCAGACGAGTAGACATGTAGGACCAAATGAAGCTTGGGAAACATTTAGGAAATCTGTAGGATCTGGATACTCTGTTATGCTGAAATAACACATTTAGGGGGTTTTATCAACCATGTGTTTCATGTCAACTCAATCATCATCATCATTTTTTTTTTTTTTTTTTTTTTTTTTTGGCTTTTGTTGGCTTGGGGAAATCCTTCAATGGGCATGCTCTAAAACTGGGAAAGAGTAGATACTCGATAACCAACTGCTGACTTGTTTTGGATAGAAACCTACATAGGATAGCAGGGTTAAAGGAGGATAAGCCTGAGGGAAACAAAGACCAGGGGTGGGGGAGGCATTCTGTCCATGGATGGTTGCCATCAGGAAGCATGCTGATCTCGGATCTAACTCCAGTTCTGCCTCATTATTCTTGACCTTTTGTCTTTTCTCCATGTCTGCACAGCTTTCCCATGCCTGTTTCTGTGTTTCTCTCTCAGGATGCCGAATTGGGGAGGAGGCAAGAAATGTGGCGTGTGCCAAAAGACGGTTTATTTTGCCGAAGAGGTTCAGTGTGAAGGCAACAGCTTCCACAAGTCCTGCTTCCTGTGCAGTGAGTATGGTACCCCTGGGCCCTGCCGTTGCCATGGGTAGTTGGGACCAGGGCCCGTTAGCATTGACTAGGCCTGTCAACCCTCTAGGGAACCCATCCTACAGGATATAAACAGGCTGAAATTTGGCTGAAACAGCAACTGGGGAGGGCAATGCTGTAAGGACCTCTTTGTTCTCCCAAGAAGCTGCTTTCCTAGGAGATGAACTGGCCAGAGAGTTGGTGGCAATGGCATGATGTCTAGGGGATGAGAAGAGAACATGTTGGGACTTTGTAAACAAAACTTTGCTGCTTTGGATTTTTATTCTTTTCATCCCAGTCATAGTCCAGACATTTAGGAGACAGACCTTTGGGCCCCAAGGAATCACTGGCCTTTGGAGCCAAAGTTTTTCTTGTATTAAGACATTGGATATCAGAAAATGGTGACTCTAGAGAGTAGAACTGGCCCAAATCTGGGGTTAGATCTATATCCCTGTTGCCTCATAGGAATTCTCAACCTCTCAGCCCACTCTTTGCCTCTGTTTTCCATTCCTCCTGCTGATCTTATTCATATTCGGAGGAGGAAGAGGAAGGAGTTCAGAGCCACAAACTCTTAACAAATCCCAATCATCACAAAGGAGAATTTACCCTTTAGCAGACCTGGAGTGGGTGGGAAGGCAGAGGGAAGTGGGGGCAGGCAGAGAGATGTGCCTGTCTCAGTCACTAGGGTAAGCTTCCTAGGAATCCTGCCTTCTTATGATTTTTGTTTGATCATTGGAGTAGCCCATGCCTAAGGACAAGTTGGTAGCAAATGAAGGCAAGTCAGTGAGGAAATATTTGCTGAGCATTTGATAGGATTGGAAAAGTCCTGAAACCTGTGCTATTCCTATCAACTCCTCAGCATAAGGAGATTAAAGCCAATGGCTATGAACCATCTACACTGTCTGAAAGGGTCTCTTCTAGCAGCTGACAAAATCTTCATAGGTATCCAAAGGGGGCTTTTTCTTTATCCTTGAGTTTCTTTGAAAAAACAGACACAAAAACAGAGATGATGAGAAAGAAAGAGACAGAAAAATAGAGAAATATAGGTAGAAAGAAAAGAGAGAGAGAGGGTGGAGAGGACAGAGAAGAGATATGGGGAGAGATGGGGAAAATAGGGAAAGAGAGAGAGAGGGACAGAGAGAGAGACAGAGACAGAGACAGAAAGAAAGGGAGAGAGGAAGAGAGGAGAGTAAAAGAGAGAGACAGAGATACAGAGACAGACAGAGACAGAATAAGAGAGAAAAAGAGACAGACAGACAGATAGACACAGTGTGAAGGGAGGGAGGGAGGGAGAGAGAGAGAGAGAGAGAGAGAGAGAGAGAGAGAGAGAGAGAGAGACTGAGAGAGATTATAAGAATTTTGGAATACTCTTCCCAGGTCACTTAATGGTTGAATTGAACCTGTCAACACACATAAACCCTGAAGTTACAATAACAGGCAAAGACCCATTACTTATGCTTAAGGTTTTCATATTAATCAGAGAATCAACTTGTAAGTCAAATCAAGTAGCCTTTATTAAGCACCTACTAAATGTCCCTATTAGGTGCTATGTTAAGCACTGTGTAAACAACTAAGCACTTCTAAAAATGTGTACAGAATAGCTGCAATATAACTTAGAGGAAGGAGCTAGGGTGGAGTGAGACCAGGAAGATGAAATTTGAGCTGGGTCTTGATAGAAACTGGAAAATAGGAGGTGGAGGTTAGGAAGGAGAGCAATAATGGATAGCCAGAGGAAAGGAATGGGGTGTTGGGATCCAGAGTATGAAGAAGAGCAGGAAGATCACTGTTTCTGGATTACAGAATACTTACAAAGGAATGACGTATGAGACTGGAAACCTAGGACGGGCCAGGAACTTATTGCATTAGTTCAGTTATTAGTAAATAAGGGCACTAGCAGAGTGGTGGCTGGATGCTTGGAGAGATGGAGATATATGAGAATACTGTAAAAGTAGAAATAACAAGAATTAGCAATAGATTGGGGCAGCTAGGTGGTGCAGTAGATAGAGGGCCAAGTCTGAGTCAGAAAGATTCTTCTTCCTGAGTTCAAATCCCATCTCAGACATGTACTAGCTAAGTGACATTGGGCAAATCACTTACAGTCTACTATATGTTACATGAGGGCAGGAATCAAACTTTCTTCCTCTCTGTATCCAACGTAGGTATTACCCAAAATAGGCATGCAATGTGTCAGAGGGGAAAGTAAGGGCTAATACTGTTTATCTCAGTTTCCTCATCTGGAGAAGGAAATGGCAAACCACTCCAGTATCTTTGCCAAGAAAACCCCAAATGGGGTCATGAAGAGTTGGACATGACTAAAATAGCAACAGCAACAGCCTTGAATATATAGAGTAAGCTCAAAAGAGAAGCTGAAGATTCCACTAAGATTGTGATGTTTAGAAGAGGTAAGATTATAGAATCATAGATTTTGAACTAGATGGGAGTGTAAAGGTTATCCATCCCAATCTCTTCATTTTACAGATGAAGAAACTGAGACTTAGTCACAGGTCCTTGTGGCAGAGGCAGGAGCCAAACTCAAGCCTTCTGCCTCCAAATCCAGTGCCCTTTCCTCTGAACCACACTTAATATTTCATATAAAGTTCCATTTTTTCCTTTTCTTTTCCTTCCCTATTACCCACTAACACTTGTCACATGCCTATTTTGAGCAATGCCTTGTGCTAGGTACTACATTGAAAACAGAGATTAAGAAAATCTGACTTCTGCCCTTATGGAATATATATGGGTTATACTAGTTAAAGCAGAGATTGATTAATTGTGTATTCATCTGAACAAGGTAGAAAAGGAGATTAGTGGGTGACAGGGCAAGTTGAGGAAGGATATAAGCTTGAGTCATCCAGTTTAACTGAGAAGATCAAATTAGCTCCATGTCCATTGACATTCCTCTTTCCTTATTGCTGAGTTAATCAGGCTGAAGATATCCCAAACATATCTAAAAAGGGTTATTGCTGATTTCCTCTCAGTTGACAGCCGGAAAAGATGTGTTTGGTGAGCATGGACCAAATGGACCCCAGCGAGTCACTGTTGGCCACTGGCCTACAGTGGAGAGTGCAGAAGCAGCAGCATCTTGTTATCAGCAGCTTTCTGTCAGAGCCTCCACTTTGGAATTTTTGAGTTGTTTATCTTTCCAGAGTGAGTGGGAGCTGTCTTGGCAAGCTGGTGGAGAGGAGGGTCCTGTCTTCTGGGGAGGAGCAGCTTCCAGAAGAATGTTGTTTAATCTCTGTCTAAGGGCTAGCTGGGGTATTAGCTTTCTTGTAGCCTGAAAGACTTTGTTTCTAATCAGGATTAGTCAAGGCAACAAATGGAGATAGTCAGAAATGTAGGACTATAGTACAGATAGACAAGGGCAGGATCTGGGGCCAGATTACCACAGAGACCATGATTCTGCATTTTTAGTCATGATATAACCAGTAGCCAAAGTTGGAAAAGGCATAAAAGGAACACACACACACACACACACACACACACACACGCCAAAGGAACAGAATGTATTCAGGACTGACAGTTCATTCTCCTGGGCTACATTTGTAGGAATGTCCAAACTGGGTCCAGAATATAATTAATCAATTAATCAGCACTTTTGTTAAATTAGCATCAATAATGTCCTAGGTAGCTAAAAGGTAGCTTGGAGTAATGAATAGAGAACTGCCCCCAAAACAAGAAAGTCCTCTGCTTCTGGTGTATATTAGCTGTATGACCCTGGGCAGGGGACTTACTAGGACATTGACTCTCTAAGACTATAAACTGCAGAGAAGGTGCTCACCTGCAATAGAAGAATGAGCTTCTTTACCTGGTAATTGCCAACTATACTTTAGTATCCATGTCCCAGCCATTGTAATAGACACTGGAGACATAGATGAAAAAAGTGAGACAGTCCTTACCTTCCCCTATGGAGGAAGAGAGCATGTTCTCAGATGAGTAAATTCAGGATATATACATGATCATTGGGAGGGGAGCCCTACAACTGGGGGAATTAGAAAAGGCATCATGTAGGAGGTAATATTTGAACTGACCTTAAAGGGAGCTAAGAATTCTAAGGAGGGGGAGATGAGGAGGGAAAGCATGGCAGATATCAGGGACAACCTGTACAAAGGCACTGAGGCAAGAGATGAATGTCCTTTTGGGGAGTAACCAATGGGCTATATTGACTGTGGAGCAATGAGAGAGGTTAGATTCTAGATAATTTATTCCTTTGATGTATCTAGGAAGCCATATTGGCTCTTTGGTCTCCTGGTATCTCTTTTGCTTTTAAGTATCCAATTGGATTTGTCATGTTGTTCACCAGATTGCCAATTCTCCATTTTGTTCATTTCACATTCACCTCTAATTTTTATCTGATGGGGAATTGGCAGCAGTCTGGATATCCTGGGCTGGAAAAACACCTTTGCCTGATATGTCCAGATAATTCAGACAATGGTATGTTTTTCACTTTGACTTATTGGGCAGTTGACTGATCTCTCCCTCTCTCTCTCTCTCTCTCTCTCTCTCTCTCTCTCTCTCTCTCTCTCTCTCTCTCTCTCTCTCTCTCTCTCTCTCTTCCCTACCTCCTCCTCCTCCTTCCTTCCTTCCTTCCTTCCTTCCTTCCTTCCTTCCTTCCTTCCTTCCTTCCTTCCTTCCTTCCTTCCTTTCTTCCTTCCTTCCTTCCTTCCTTCCTTTTCTTCCTTCTTCAGCACAAGTTAGGGATTTCATTGAGATTATTCCTGCTCAAGAAAGGATTTTTTTGAACTTGATGGACTCTGAAATATTTTCTAATAATAATATATCACTTATAAACCTATCACAATCTGAATTGAAATTTCAGGCAGAGAGAAGAAATTTGTGATCAGGAAGCTGCTTGTTAATCTGATGGCAGCTCTCAATTTGAATTTAGGATGACCAACATTAGAAAAGGACTTTTTCCTTCCTAGAAGAATAGAAGAGTTCGTCAGCATTTGAGGTCTGGGCAGAGTTCCTGGTACTAATATGCCAAGCTCTGAAACAGCTGTAAAAGAAATAATTGCATTACTATCCTTAAAACCTTGAGATTGCTTTCCTCTGACATTTTGAGTCCTTGGTTGTGGATTTTCCTGAGCTAGTATGATCACTTTGAGCATGAGATGGACAAGGGAAAGCTAGGATATGCCAGATAAAGTAGGGAGGAATCAAAGTTGGAACCAGTAGATGGAGAGAGATGGGAGGATGGACATCCAACAAGCACAAGAAGAGGCAACTTGATGGGGAAGCGTGGGGCCAGAACAGTGCTAAATATTTTCAGGGCCCTCTCAGTATTTTTGTAGTAAGGGTTGAGATAGAGTAGGTAGCAATGATTGATAAACAGTCCACCTTAATGTCTCAGGTTCCCTGCTTTATGAGCATGTGTTTATCCTGAGCAGAGAGGAAGTATATATATAAAACACCTCTTGGGGGAAAGAAGTATTTGGCAGTAAACCCTGTGGAAATTAAAATTCAATCAGTCTTAACATTGATTAATGAAAGTAGTCACTAGTAGGTTGACAGTATGAATGAATGAATAAATATTTATTCACTATGTGAATAGATGAATAAACATTTATTCATCTTATATTTGAATCCTCAGTACTTGACCATAGTATTGTTGTTTAGTCATGTCCAACTCTTCTTGACCTCATTTAGGATTTTCTTGGCAAAGATACTAGAGTGGTTTGCCATTTTCTTTTCCAAGTCATTTTATAGACAAACCCTGAGACAAACAGGGTTAAGTTACTTGCGCAAAGTCATAGCTAGTAAGTATCTTTCCTGATTCCAGGCCTCTCTATTCACTTCACCACCTAGGTACTCTAAAGGGAGACCACTAATCTACACATATAGAAAACCACAAATTAACATTATCTATGTTTTATTGTATGATTATTTATTCTGCTAAATATTTTCCAATTATGTTTTAATCTAACTTAAGTCCCTACTATGATATATTGGGGGACCTCTTTTTGCTGTCTGCTATGGTGGACCCCACAGGTTGGTAAAGAGCAGTAGAGAAATCTCTCAGAAACTTTTTGGAAAACCAGATTGTACTTTTATGGGTTTAGAGAATTCTCACTAAGGAAATTCCCTCTACCAATGTAGAATGACACTTGCTTTGCTATTTACTGTCTTAGAGTTCCCTGGGGATCTTTAGAAGTTATTTAAATCACTATAAGGGGAAGCACATGAACTCCAAGTCTTCTGAAATCTGGCCTGGATTTATGGTCTTCAGAGTTGTTTAAGGCCATGCAGCCAGTTTGTGTCAGTGGCAGAACTCAAACTCAGATCTTTTGGAGTCCAAGGCCAGTCATCTACTTGTTACACTTGTTATTACTTCTCTTTTGAAAAAAGTGATACTAATAGGAGGGAGCTTCATTAGAATAAATGGTTAATTTAATTTCATATTCAGGTGAAGTGTTAAGAGTTGGCTGCTCCAGCTTTGCTGGCTAGGCAATAGAACCTCCCAAGAGTGTTTACAGTGTAGAATCCCTGCATACTTTTGGTCAAGAGCCCCATGACTGAGATATAAATTACTAAAGTCACTGAAACATGGGACTCTGCTACTAAATTTTTCTTTCTAAGCCTTATTCTGGTATAAAAATTACCCTAGAGATTCAGCAAATTGAGTGTTGAGCCTGGAGTCTGAAGGATGTTAGTTTAAATCTATTCTCAGACATTGACTGGCTGTGTGATCCTGGGCAAGAAAATTAAACTCTGTTTGCCTTAATCCACTGAGGAAGAAAAAGGCAAACCATTCCAGTATCCTTGCCAAGAAAACCTGGGCTGGGTCATAAAAATCAGATAAACTGGACAATGATAAAGAAGTGAGCCTGAAACCCTTGGGGTTAAACATCTGGACTCTGAGCTATAATATGTCTTAATTAAGCTCAAATGATAATAGCCTTTCACTACAAAACAATACTTTTAGCATGTGATGAGGCTAGCCTTTTTGATGTTATATGTATAGAAATATAAATATGTATATAAACACACTTCTTCCTTCCTTCCTTCCTTCCTTCCTTCTTCCCTTCTTTCTTCTTCTTTTTTTTTTTTTTTTTTTTTTTTTTTTGAGATGAGATTAGGATTAAATGACTTGCCAAAGGTCACACAACTAGTTAAGTGTTTATGGTAGGATTTGAACTCAGGTTCTTTTAGCTCTAGAGCAGGCGCTCTATCTACTGAGCCATCTAGCTACCTCCACATATGTATCTTTGGAAGTGTTGAAAGCAAAATGATATTTTATATTCTTTATCATATCACTTTTTTTGGTCAGTATTCAGTATATTCCTATTTATTTTTCTGCATTCTGTTTTGAAGCTTTAAGAAGTATTTCAAATGTGTCTGAATGTATAAAGTAGTAGTAGATTGCCCTCCATGGTATGATGCTGCATTGTACATAAAACTGCCTATATTAAAGTCTGTCTCAAAAAAAGGAGAGGGCTATGGAGCAAGGAGTCGGTGCACTCGTATTATAATCCCGGATCTGCCAGGATCTTAGAGAGTATAAGGATGTACAAAGTGCTTTCCCCATAGGAATCCTGACATAGGTGGTATCACAACCTTGGCCATTTTACAGATAAGGAAACTGAATGTCCCAAAAGTTAATTCCCTGTTCAACATCTCACTTTCTTTCTTATCTGTAAGATGAAGGTACTGGGCGAGATGCTCTTTTAGGTCTCTTTTAGATCTAACATTTTAAATTAAGTGTCCTTTAATCCTTTTAGCTTCCTCAAGGTTTCCCACCTTCCCTTTGGTCTCATCTGGGCTTCAAGGGAAGAAAAGGATGATCTTGGCCAAATCTGGAGACTTCTCATCCCTAGATGGGAATGCTAGAGCCTTTGGCCTTTTGTCCCTCTCCCTCCTTCCTAACCACAGGGAGCTCCTCCTAGGAGGCCAGCCCATTAGAGAAGAGGCTGGAAAGTTCCTTATTTAGTCTTGCTTCTGTACTGGATTAGGGTGGGGATTGGGAGGGACAGGGGCAGGCCAGGAGGACCTATATTTAGGCAAAAATCTCTAACCTGAAGATTCAGGGGAGGGAGAGTAGAGGAATAATTAGTCAAGGGACCTTTAAGGAAAGACAACTGATATTTGTACCAAAAAAAAAAAAAAATTAGGTAGCCAAAAGTCTAGGGTGCTTCAAGGTAGGGTGAAGTGAGGGGGAGGGTCATAATTACTGTAACCCTTTCCTTGGAGGTGAGGACTTGGGAGACTCTCCAAAGCCAAAATAGCCCCAAGATTGGCTGCAAAATTTTCCTAAATCCAAACTCTATAATTGGTGCATTAAATCATCCCAGATTCCTTTACCTTTTAGTTCAAAGAGGTACATAAATCCTGAGGGCATTAAGCTTGGAGGAAGAATTGGTCTGGGAAGCAAGTCATTTTTATTTTTTCAGGTTTCAATTTCCTCCTCTGTAGACTAAGGTGGCTGGTCCCTTTCATCACTGCATTTCTGTCTGTGACTTTAACCTACCCTAAAATGGGAATCAGTGATTTTTGTACCTACAGTATGAAATTCTGTACCAAGGATATTGTTTCCCAGAATCAATTTTTAAAGCCAAAACACGTGGACACCATTTCTGGAGAAGCCATCATGCTAGAGGGAAAGGGTAGTAGGACTAAAATGAGGTGGAATTCATGTGGACTGTCTTGGAATATATAATTTCCTATTTTGACTTTTATTTGACTAACTAGCTGCTATTTTTGTTACATCCCTAAAGGATTGCAATAGCTTTTACCAGCTTCTAAATTTCATGCCCTGGGCCAAAGCTCCAGTTGTCCTACCCTGGTTATGGCTCTCACAGATTTTTTTTTTTTTAATTTCTTCCTCTCCAGTGGTTTGCAAGAAGAATCTGGATAGTACCACTGTGGCTGTTCATGGTGAAGAGATTTACTGCAAGTCCTGTTATGGCAAGAAGTATGGTCCAAAGGGCTATGGCTATGGCCAGGGAGCTGGAACACTGAGCACTGACAAGGGAGAGTCTCTGGGCATCAAGCATGAGGAGTGAGTACAGAATTCCATCTTTTTCACAGAATGAGTAAGGTGTGGTTAGTTGTTTGTATGAAAACAACCAGAAAGTCTTAGTGGACCACAAACTCGATGGGAGTCATGGCAACTAAACAAAAAATAATACTCTTCTATCTTGTGTTTAGAGAGTCACTGGAACTTGATGGTCTCACTAACCTCATGATCCTGGTTAGATCAAACATGGAATCTGGTCCTTAATTCAGGACATTACATTTTAGAAAGGATATTGATAAAAACTAGAGACAGAAAAATGCCTCTAGAATAATGAAAAGCCTCAAGCCTCTACCATAAAAGGATGAGTTAAAGAAGCTGGGAACCTTTACCTTGGAGAAGAGCTTATTTAGGAAAGACATGATAAATGCCTTTAAAGTATATGAAGGGCTATTATGTGGAAGGATTACATTTATCCTGCTTGGCTCTGGAGGACACAAGTTGGAGTAATGGAGATAAGAGAACTTTCTGCACAAGACAGGGAAAAGATTTCCAACAAGTAGAATAATCCCAGAAGGGGGGAGGGAGCTCTCTGTCACTGGACATCCTCAAACAGAGGTAGGATGATTGCTCATTGGAGATAATGTGGTGATAATGTGGTGAGCAGAAGTGGAAAGTGGCTCCTGTTCCAGTACAGAGAGCTACTTACTTACAACTCAACCCAATAACATTGTAATTGTTATTTGTAATAACATTGTAATAACCTGCTATGGTTGTCTCATTGTATCCTCACAACAACTCTGTAAGGTAGGGAGTATTATTTCCCCATTTCAAAGATGGGAAAACTGAGTCTAAGAGAGACCTGTCCAAAGTTATAAAGCTAGTTTCTTCTTTTACAACATGACCAATATGAAAATATGTTTTGTATGATGGTATATATATATATACATATATATATTAAGTAGATAGATAGATACATAGATAATTATATCAGATTCTTTGATGTCTCAGGGATGGGAGAGGAGAGAAAGAGAATTTGGAATTCAATTTTTTAAAAATTGTATTTTTTCCAATTGCATGTAAAGATAGTTTTCAACATTCATTTTTTTATTATAAGATTTTGACTTCCAAATTTTTCTCCTTCCTTTCATTTCCTCTCCTCTCTACAAGACAGCTAGCAATCTGATATAGGTTATACATACACAATTATGGAAACATTTCCACATTGTTGTTGATTGTCCTTTCATTCTCAAAGACTGACTTGGCAGCAGGGAAGTGATACTGTGACATGCAAGCAAATTGGATTTAAGTGAGGAAGGGCTCTGCAAAGCTTGGTGGTGCATTTCTACTTGGTGTAAAAGAAGAAACAGAACAAAAGGGGAAAAACACCCCAAAAAGTGAAAATAATATGCTTTGATCAAATTTTTAAAAATGTTAAAGTCTTTTTTTCTTTAGAGGTAATTGGACTTGCCCAGGGTCATATAGCTACTAAGTATCTGAGGTTGGATTTGAATTCAAGTCCTTGTGATAGTAGAGCCAGTGCTCTATCCACTGTGCCATCTAATTACCCCTAAAAATTATTTTTACATGTAATTGAAAAAAATTATTCAACTACAAAACAAAATCACACATCTAAGTATCTGAGGCAGTATTTGAACTCAGGTCTTAACTGACTTTAAGTGTAATGTTCTATCCACTATGCCACTTAGCTACCTACCTTTGAGGTTCTCTGAAAGCCAGCTTGGTGTGGGTATGGCCATAACTTGTAGAATAGCTGTATTTCTGAAACCCCAGAGGAACTTTAGTTAGCTGTATAGAATAGTGGAATTGTAGATGTCAGAGTTGGAAAGGACTTGAGGGATGCTCTATAATCCAGCTGAATTTTACAGAGCTGGAAACTGAGACCTACTTTTATTAACACTGAAGACTCCTTATTCGGGGTCTGGTGATTTTTCTAGTATACCACTGTGGTATAGTGGAAAAATTCCTATTCTTTGGTCTACATCCCAACTCCAGGGCATTTTGAAAAGCTTTCAGTGAAAACTGGAAGGCTCAGAGAAAATCCTTGCCTGCTTTTTTTTTTCTTAAAGCTCCCACTACTTTAATTTCTTGTCACAGTTACAACAGTCATGCTTTCAGGGGGGACATCCTCGGCTCAGATACTGTCCAAAGCAACTTCTCCTTCCCAGGTGGTTCCAACAGAATTACCCTTAAAGACACAGTAACCTTTGACTTGCCTGTGGTCTGTTCAGATTGGCTTCCTGGTCCCAATGGCATGGCTATTAAACCACAAAGATTGCTGCCCAGTTTTCTTCCAGGTCTGTCCCATGGAGAGTACTTTGCATTTAGATGTCTCATGGCCACAGAGTTTAGAACAGAAGCATTATTGGATTATTAGGGGGATGGTGCAGGGCAGTGGATTGTTTTGCAAATAAGAAATGAAAATGATCTTGAGGTTTTAAATATAAGTGAATGGAAAGGCAATATGTAACAGAAAGATCATTGTCCTGGGAACTTGGAAATTTGCATGCTCATCCCAGCTCTGCCATTAATTAACTATGTGACCTAGACTAGTACAGTTGATTTAGCCACACCTTAGTTTCCAACTCTGTAAAATGGAAGCGGTGGTCAAGAAGATTATATTGGTCTTTCTTTTTTATTTTTATTTTTTGAGTTTCCATTTGCTCTCTCCCTCATGGAGAAAGCAAGAAAAGCAAAACCCATCTTAAACATGCATAATGACACAAAACAAATTCCCACATTGGCCATGTCCAAAAAAATCCAATCTCAAATCTGCCCTCTGAGTCCATCAGTTCTCTCTCTGGAAGTAGAACTTCGTGAGTCTTCTGAGTTGTTATTGTGTTCATCAGAATTATTAAGTCTTTAAAGCCTATTGTTATTATGTAAATTGTTTTGGTTAAGCTCATTTCACTTTGCATCAGTTCATCCAAGTCATACCAGTTTTTTCCCTCTCTGGACTTTTCTCTTTTTGCGGTTCAAAGGCAGAGAATGGTTTCCATTCCTGGACTCAGATAAAAGGAGGGAGGAAATGTTTGGTAATATGTCTTTCCAAAAGATTCATTAGCCGAAGTCTTTGGAGCATTCCTAGCAGCTTCATCACTTAACTCCATGACCTCGCTTCACTCCCTTGCCCATGTAGTATCAGTGTCTTCATGTGTGAATGGGATTAATAAGAATTCACCTATTTAATAAGGTAGTTGCAGGTGCTTTATAGATACTGAAAGTGTTATGTAGATGGGAAATCATTGTTCTCATCCTTGCCACCTTCAGGACCCCTGGTCACAGACCCACCACCAATCCTAATGCTTCCAAGTTTGCCCAGAAGATAGGAGGGGCTGAAAGCTGCCCTCGGTGTGGACAGGCCGTCTATGCTGCGGAAAAAGTGATTGGAGCTGGGAAGGTAAGCAGTCAGCCTGCCAGGGCCAGATAACGTGTGGGGAATGAGCGGGCTGGGGAGGTAAAGAGAAGGGCTTTTTTTGAAATAAGTTCTGAACAAAGTCATTTAGCCAAATGTCATGTCTCACTTCCAGAGTTAGGCTCCCCACAACCTTCTTGAAGACAACTTTGAACTCCTTATATTTCAGTTTTAATGCCTGCTGGATCCCTTTGGATCTTGCTTTTTTCCATAAAGGGACTTCTAGCCATCTTTGTTCACTTGCCATAAAGTCTGGATGGGAAACACTGATGACCACTGATGGTCCCATGATGGTTTAACATTACTAAGGAAACATTGGACAAAAAATTAAAAACACTCATTACTATATTTTATTACCATTAAATAGACTTTTAAGAGATGTCCGCACTTGTTCATAGTTGCATAGATTTAGCCTTTCTCTGGGCATATAGACTAAAACACACTAGTGGGAAATCCTAGAGGAAGGGAAGAGATCACCTAATTCAACTCCCTTGTTTTATAGAAGAGGATCTGAGGTTCAGGGAAGTCATCTGGCCTGACTACCATATGACTCCAGACAAATCACCTCAGGGGTTGGAAATGATGGTCTCAACACCTCTTTCAGCTCTAAATTTATAATCCTATGAAGGTGACATGCTCAGGATCACATGGCTATGGAGACAAGGTCTGAATTAGACCTAGGTTTCCAGGTTAGATAGATAGATTCCTTATCTATCCATCACTCTACATCATTACTACAGACAAAAAACAATTGATATAAATATCAACTCATGTATTTATTACCTTAAGGATTTGAATAAAGGCTGAATTAGACTAAGGATCACTTATTAAATACCTTCGGTATGCTAAGAACTGTGATGGGCACTCTTGCTTCAAAGATAAGAATAAAATAGTCTCTGTCTTCAGCTGAGTGTGGTGATGATGGTGAGGGAGTGGGAAACAAAGGGAACAGATTTTTATTAAATGTCCACTGTGTGCCAAACCTTGTATTTACTGTTTTAAAATAACGTATTATTTGAGCCTCACAGTAACCTGAGAGGGAGATGCTAGTATCCTTATTTTGCAGTCGGGGCTACTGAGGTAGAAAATATATAACTAGTTTGTAGTCACACAGCTAGTAAGTATCAGAACTAAGGTTTTCCTGACTGTAAGCTCAGAACTTTATTTACTGTGTTACCTAGTTGCCCCTAGAAATTTACATTCTTTTGGAGGAGAAAATGTGTAGGTAAATAATTATATACAAAATAAGTCAGGCAATCATTTAAAAAACATTAATTAAGCACTTACTGTGTACAAAACTAAGCATTGGGAATATAAAAAGAGATTGAAAAAAGTCCCTGTCAGTGAGATTATGTCTAATTGTTGGTGATAACAAGCCAATAAATATGTACAAATATGTATATGTGTATATGCAGTATAAATAGGAAATAATTTAGAGAGGGAAGATGGCTAAATTAAGATGGGGTTGGGAAAGATTTCCTGTAGATTATGGGAAAGCAAAATAATGGAGGGAGGCACAAGGAGCTGGGAGGATCCAGAAAGACTTCTTGTGAGAGGTTGTGTTTTGTATTAAGAAAGAATAAGGAAAAGTTATCACCTCCTTTTTTGAGCGTAAGAGTAATCTAGATGAGCAGGACATTCTTGGATCTGTACAAGTGTAGAAATGGGGAGAACTTGGTTGAACAGACAGTAAGAAGGAGCTGGGGTATGATGGGGATCCAGGATTTGATCCATTGTAGCCTGGGAGATACGAAACAGGAACTTAAGTAATCTGAGAAGGCAAAAATCTTAACCCCTGATCTTAGCCCCATAAGTGACCACACTGCCACTCACCCAGGAAGAACAAACTTGGAAAGTTCAAAGATCCAGGAAACCAGAGATTGACTAGTTCCCTTTACTTTTTTTTGAAATGGAAGCCTCTCATTATAGCTGAAATGAGCAGCTACCATTCTAACCCCATCCTCACTCTATTTGTTTCACTGTATTCCTCTTTTCCTCCAAACCTAGCAGCCTCTTTGCCCTGGAAAGGTACTATTGCATCCCATCTGGACTATCTTGGGGTTTCCTCTTTATCTCTGGGAGATGTCCAAGTATCAGCAACTCAGCCCATTAAATGATTTTTGATAAGCTCCAGCTGCTGAGAACTTGGCTATTTTGAAGAGGCCCCAAGCAAAATTGTGCAAACTTTAATCTTGCTTTTTTCCATAAAGGGGCTTCTAGCTATCTTTGTTCATTTGCCCTAAAGTCTGGATGGGAAATACTGATGACCATTGATGGTCCCATGGTGGTTTAACATTCCTAAGGAAACATTGGATAGTATTTTTTTTTCCTCTTAAAACTGAAAGCACTTTGAAGAGTCTTCTTTAGTACAATCTTCTCTCTCCTTTCCTCTCTCCCTCCTTTCCTCCCTCCCTCCTTCCCTCTCTCCCTCTCTCTCTGTCTCTCTCTGTTTCTGTCTCTCTCCCTCTCTCCCCCCTTCCTCCCTCCCTTCCTCCTTTTCTCTCTCTCTCCCTCTCTTTCTTTTTTAAATAATAGCTTTTCATTTTCAAAATACATGCAAAGATAGTTTTCAGCATTCATCCTTACAAAGCCTTGTGTTCCAAAAATGTTTCCTCCCTTCCCCCCCACCTCTCTCTCCTAGACATCAAATAATCCAATATATGGAATATATAATTTTAGATATAAATTTCTTTGTTGTTTCCTACTGAATACAGTTTTTTATTTTTATTTTCAGAATATATGTATAGAGTTTCCAATGCTCACTCTTGCAAAATCTTGTGTTCCAATTTTTTTCTCCTTCCCTTCTTCACCACCCCCTCTCTTAGACAGCAAATAATCCAATATATGTTAAACATGCTCATTTCTTCTACACTCATCTTCTCGACTTTCATGCAGCACAAGAAAAATCAGATCAAAAAGTAAAAGAAAAAAAAATTACAATCTTCTTAATGGCCCTTGGGTGAGTGAGGAATCTGGAAGATAAAATTGCCAGGGCCTGGTTAATTCAGGGAGATCTCATATACGTGACTTATGAATAGTCTGGACTATTCATAAGTAGAATGAAAATTTTATTTTTTAAATTAATTTTATAATTATAACATTTTCGACAGTACATATGCATAGGTAATTTTTTACAACATTATCCCTTGTATTCCCTTCTGTTCCGAATTTTCCCCTCCTTCGCTCCTCCCCCTCCCCTAGATGGCAGGCATTTTGGGTAGAAAATTGAAGTTTTGCCTGAGTATCAGTGTTGGAGACATAAATTTGTCCTGAAGTTGAGGTTTCCTTCCAAAGTGGCTTCAAATTCACTTGAATTCAATGAATTTTGTAAAGAACTTAGGTGGACCATCCAGAAAAAGAACTAATGGAGTCTGAAAGCAGATTGAAGCATAATATTTTCACTTTCTTTTTGTTATTTTTTTTCCATTTTCTCTTTCTTTTTTCATAACATAACTAATAATGAAAATATATTTTACATAATTGCACAAATATAATCCATACCAAATTGTTTAATGTCTTAGAGAAGGAGGAAGAGGACTTTTCTCCCAATAACTCTGTGAGGCAGGTACTGGCAGTATTATTATTATTTTTATCACGCCCATTTTATAGTTAGGAAACGAGAAGCCTGGTAGGCAAGTGGCTTTCCCAGAATTAAAAATGTCATTAGAATACAAGTCCAGTAGTACTTTTATACTTTACAAAGTATATATACTTTTATAAAACTTTTATGAGTTATGAGAAATAATCCTAAAAGGAGAAGAGATGTAGACATTTGAAAAAAAAATGATTAAAATGGAGATCTCCTGATACCTACCTAGATTTATGGTATATATATATATATAAACAAACAAACAAACAAAAAAAACATTACCTTATTTCCAGGATAAAATAGTTTGGCTTTTTTTTTTTTTCAGCTATAAGACAATGGTTGAATTCACTTTGTTAGGAAAAATTGTATTATCAGCAAAATGTGTCTAATGTGCGTTTTTGGTAGCTAAAAATAAATAACAGCATGTATTTTATTTTCAACCTAAAAATTATGAGACCCAAGGTGGAAAAAGTGAAGACATGAGCCAAATACACCGCCCTCTTTCCCCAAAGCAAAGACTTAAATGATTATCTATAAGAGTATACACAAAATATACACCCAACAGCATAATCAAAAGTTAATATACAAATAAGGAAAGAGTTCTCTTTCTGAAATTCATAATAAGTATAGCAAGATTTATGGAGAATTTGAATAGTTGTCTTTAGAGATAAGGGGGGGGGAGGGATATTGTTCTTTTTGCCAGTGTATAGCATAGCCAACAGCTATGAGGTATGCAATGTTAAATAACGCAAATTTGGCTTTCAAAGCCCTTCAAAACATGACCTCTACCTGCTTCTCCAGCCTTCTTACATCTCACTCCTCTCAACATACCCTAGATCCAGTGATGATGACGCATTTGCTTTTCCTTGAATACCACACTGAACATTTTCACTGGCTGTCCCCTGCCCCCATGCTTGAAATGTTCCTCTCCTCATCTCAGTCTCCTGGCTACCTCCTGCTAAAAGTCTTCCTTCTGCAAGTCCCCTTGATTCTAGTACCTTCCCTGTGAGATTATCTCCAATTTCTCCTGTATTTTTCCTGTTTGAACATAATTGTGTGTTGTGTTCCCCCTTTGGCTGTGAACTCCTTAAAGGCAGAGACTGTTGCCTTTTTGGTATCCCCAACACTAGCACTAGACCTAGTACATAGTGGTTCCTTAATAAATGCTAGTTGTGTGACTTAATAATCACATCTCAGTACAGCTGGTTATATGAATAACTGTGATGTCTTCCTCTCATTTTTTTCCTCTGTGTTTGTGTGAATGTCTCTCTCTCCAAACTAGAATATGCAGCACATTTTTCTTAGCCATTGGCAATGTAGACTACATTTAGTATCTTGAACTTATTCAAATAGTTATTCCCAGGATCTGGAGTGAAAGAATTCATACATCCTTTCTCTTCCTAGTCCTGGCACAAGAGCTGCTTCCGGTGTGCCAAGTGTGGCAAAGGCCTGGAGTCCACTACCTTGGCAGACAAGGATGGAGAAATTTACTGCAAAGGTGAGTAGAGAGGTGATGGTGAGATAATACTTTGGGCCCATTCATATGGCAGAAAAGGCACTGTTTCATGAAAGAAACATCAAATCTCAGGTCCGGAAAGTATTTCAGAATATTCACCTAGTATTATCTTCTACAAATTAAGACTGGGTCATGGAATATGCTTGCCTGAATCTATAAATTCTAATCCAGGAACTTTAAGTGTATAAAATGCCTTTGAATAAATAGGTCAGGAGAACTTTAGGACAAAATAGAGAAAATTAAAGCCAATTTTCATATTAAAAATCTGCTGTAGAAACCTATGAAAAGGCTTTTTTAAAGCAACTTACTCGGTGCCAGATATAGTTTTAGATACTGGAGATACAAATAGTGAAGAGTTCATTTCTATTGAGGGAGAGAACACATGGAGACTACCCTCCAGGCCAGGGAAGGGAGATGGTCTGGGAAATCCCAAAGATGGTTGTTTGATCCATGATGCAGTTAGATTGACATGCTATTCCCAAAAGCAAAAGTCTGATTTGATTACTATACCTAAAATAAGTAGAATTGGGGTGGGTTAGGATTAGAGGACAGGATGAGCATGATGTTAGGGCAGATGGCTAGATAACTTGGGTAGACAATTGGATTGAATGGGATGCATAGTCTGATCTGGGACTGATGCTATATAACTGACTAAGCAAATCTCTATTCACTTAAAACAGATCTGATTCAGGGAGAAATTGCAAAGGGTGTGGAGTTGGGGGGGAGTAGATTTACTTCCCCGGGGGGGGGGGGGGCGTCTAGTGCACAGAGTTCAGATCTGAGTGGGGAGAAGTGAAGCAACTACAGCATCAAAGTAGTTGGCAAGAGAATTTGATATTTAACATTTTAGAAAACTTCTTGCTAGCATCTACATTTTCTTGAGCCCAGCATAGAGATTGATGATGGATTGACTGATAGTGGATTAAGTACTAAATTTGGAGAAAGAACTGAAATCAGTTCTTATGATGTATGACCTAAGAAAGCCTTTTAGTAACTCCTATTTGGCATTAGTTTTTTCATCTGTAAAATGGGGATAATAGTAGTACCTACCTCACTGGATTATTGGGAGGATCAAAAGAGATAACACAAATCAAATGCCTTGCAAGCTTAAATGAGTAAAAATAGTTTGGTATTATCATGAAGAGCTCTCTTGAACACAATTTGGGGAAAAACAAACTTAATCCAATCATTTTACACTTAAGAAAAGTGAGAGTTGGGAAGGGAGCCCAAGTTTTTAGACTCGCATTTGAAATACTAAGAGTTCAGTGCTTTTATGAAGGATAGTACCTTTCTTCCCATTTTCACCAAGGATAGAATGAGAAGGAAACCATTTATGATAAAGCCAGAGGAATTCAGCAGAAACAGATTAACTGACATTTATAGAGTCTAACTTTAAAGTTTGTGAAATATCTCACATAAGAACTGTCTTTCTCTAGGAATTAGAGGAACTCTCACTGGTGATGGCTGTAGTGCATGACATGTCCTTTCTAAGAAAAAATTTTTTGCCTGAGGCAATTGGAGTTAAGTGACTTGCCCAGGGTCACACAGCCAGGAAGGGTTAAGTGTTTGAGACCACACTTGAACTGGGGTCCTCCTGAATTCAGGGCTGGTGCTCTATCCACTGTACCAACTAGCTACCTCTAAGAGAATTTTAAGGATAGAAAAGACTTGCACCCAGAGGAGGTCATGGCTCTTTCTAATTGAGTATGCAATTTTACTTTGAAGAAGTAGGAGAGGTCATCTCCCTGATGCTGCTGTTGATGTTCATAACAACAGTAGCTGGAATTTTTGTAGTTTTTCAAGTTAATAAAAGCATTTAAAATTTTTTGTTTATTGATCCTCCAATAAGCATCCTTATTGCTATTATAAACCTCCATTTTGAAAATAAGGAAACTGGGCCTGAGATGGCTTAGGTGACTTGCCCAGGGTCATCCAACTAGTAATTGGTGTCAGAATCCAGATCTGAACTCCAATGTTTCTGATACCAGGTCCAGCACTACATCTACAATTAAGGATTGCCTCATGATAGTGATAGCTGACATTTATGTAATTCTTTGAAGTTTGCAAAATACTTTGCCTACATTTTTCCATTTGATCCTCCCAGTACCCCTGGGAGGCAGATGCTACCTATTACCCCCATTTGACAGAAGAAGAACAGAACTCATGGAAACAATAACATTTTATGGTTAACAACCTTTTGGGGTAGGCAATCCATGTTATCACTTGTCTGGCCTTTGTGACAAATGGAAATCTAATGGTTTGTTTCTTTTGCAGGATGTTATGCCAAAAACTTTGGACCCAAAGGATTTGGCTTTGGCCAAGGAGCTGGGGCTTTGGTCCATTCTGAGTGAAGCAGTCGTTGATGTTTCCATTTCCCCTACTCACCTCTGGTGCCTCACCAATGCCAGCCCCATCCCTTGCCTATGTGGACCAGGCTAGATAGGGGAGCTATGTGCTTTTTTTCCTATCTTTCTTTTTCACCTTTGTCTTGCTTTCTTCTGCCACTTATTACCAGCCTCTGTAACCACAGATTTTGGCTTTGCTTTTGGTGGATTTCTGCTTAGGATACTGACTCCTAAGGTCCACCGTCTGACCTACCCTACCCAGCTGATACAATTTCCAGTGTGAACATTCTACTAGTATTAATGCTTTTTTACAGGGAATGATCTTGCACCCTTTCCACTTGCTCTCCAGAATTTTTGTCTTTCAGCCCCTCATTCTACCCTGCTGAATGAGTATTTTAGTCAAGGGACCAGAAGCAATTTCATGAAACCCAGAGAGCTGTACCAGCCTGGAGAAAGTGGGACGGGAAGACAAATGGAGAGAAGGGGATAAAAAGACATATGAAAAGTCTTCCTTGTGTTTGATATATGTATTTAGAGGGAGGGAGAAAGTAAGAGGGCTAAGGAGAAGGCCACTTTTTAAAACTCCCAGATGCCTTCAGACAAGGGGATGGTGGAAGTTTCCACAGGACAGAACCTTGCAGTAAGGTGTTCCCACAACATATTGAAATGGATAGCACTCCTGCTCACCTGGGCACACATAAATACTTTGATTCCACTCCAGACATTATGAATTTAATGGCCAGTGTTGTTTGCCCCAGACCTATCTGTTCTTGCCCAGAGTCTGTACTACACCCAGATCACTCCTTAGGAGGGACAGAGAGCCCTTGTGAGCCACAGACCTAGAACATCAGGATCAGGGACAAATCATCTCCCAGTCTTGAGTTCTTTCAAAGACAGAATCAGTTTGGAATCTCCCAGGGGTCTGTGTCATTGCTTTGGTGCCATAGGTAGTCCTGGACCGAGTAGACTTCTGAGAACCGATCAGTGTCCCAAGCCTTAGGAAGCTTGAAGCTAATTCTTATCCTGGGGAATCATGAGACTGTAACTTTTGGTGGCCAGCCCAGAGACCCTAATTCTTCCCTGACTCTTCCCAAGGAATGCTTCAACCTAGTCTCCACTCTGTAGAACTTCTCAACATCTGTAAATGGAAGATTTTCAGGCAGCTTAGAGATTATAAAGGTATCTTCCTTCCTATCTCACTCCATCTCCAAGTCATCCCCCATTGAGCTCTTTCCAGGCTCTCCCTCTTGGCTCATTTTCTCCCCCTACTATACCTCTATTCCACCTCTCTAGGTCTCTTCCTTGCCAAAATCATCCTTATCACTGTTAAATCCTGAGGAAAGAAGCAGTTCTTAGGAAGGTGTGAGGCTGGGCTGTGGCCAGATGAATAGGAGATCTTGGAAGAATTCCAGTGACTATGGGGGAACCATTGGGTTAGGACAAATTTGTTCTAAGGGATACAACTACAATAGCTGCCACTGGGAAGGGCAAAGTATTTAAGAAAATTTCTTGTGTAGTCAATAAAGCTATTAAAAAAAAGAATTCTGGTATCCAGAGTCCTGAGAAGATGGCAACAGTGTCATTCCCCTGGAAACTGAAGGAAATTTGGATGGGCTTGTAAAAAGGTACCTAAGAATCCAGGAAGAATATTAAACTTTGCCTATTCAACTTTTTTTTTTGTTTTCATCCCTTTGCTGACTCCTTTGTATCAGGAATTTTGGAAATCACCAAGCTAAAGCTGGCTAGCAAGAAGATAAGGAACTCAAGACAATGCCACATGATAATTAATGGGAATGTTTGTCATGGGAAGATGGTACACAATGTGATAACTGGTTTCAAGGCCTATACATTACTAGGTGACCCCTGTTCTGCCTTCCAGCTCAGTTCATTCAAAGCCTAAATCACCATTCGGAGTAACCTGTCCTTTCCCCCAGACTTAGGGATAACCAACAGGGAACTGCTGGTAATTTGACATTTAAGCTATGATCTCATCTATGAGATTGGCCAGCCAAACCCATAGATTGCTCCCAAGTCAGAAATTTGGGAAGTCCCATAGTGAGAGGAAAACCCAATCGAACTCATCACCAAGTCAAAACTAGAAAGTGTACTTCCCCTAGAGGGGAGAGAGGACTGATGGAGTTTAATAGACAGTCTAGAGACCCGAGTATCTTTCATTCAAGAATTTCGGTTCTTAATGTCCAGAAAATATTAATCACAGGCAGCAAGGAGGCCCCCATGTCCAGATTAAGCCCTGCCCACTCCTGTCTGAGGCTTTCTTTACTCCTCTCTGACATAGATCCATATCTCCACCACTGCTGCCCACTCTACTAGCTTGGCTTCCAGTGTACTCTGTGAATCCCTCAGATTTTTTTGACTTATCAAAGAAACTCCTGCCCTTTCTCTTATCTACTCAAGGC
This sequence comes from Sminthopsis crassicaudata, assembly GCF_048593235.1. Taxonomy (NCBI): domain Eukaryota; kingdom Metazoa; phylum Chordata; class Mammalia; order Dasyuromorphia; family Dasyuridae; genus Sminthopsis; species Sminthopsis crassicaudata. The sequence continues at coordinate 96,624,241 of NC_133620.1, read as the reverse complement.
AGAGTTTGTGGATTTTCTCTTCTTTCCCAAAAGCCACCAGACAAAAGGACTTTACTGACATCTAAAAGAAAAAGGTCAAATATCATATTGGTTTGAAGACAGAACACACCTATTTTCCAAATATTGATTTTATAAGCCCTGAGTGTGGAATGACAAAGCAAAAATAACAGAAATAGAGAGGTGATGGTAAAAAGAAATAAAATCAAAAGAATTGACTTAACTGCATGTCTTTGTTATTAGGAACCGTTCTCTTGTTGATGTAGGGGAAGTCATTGCAAAGAACTAGTTTTATATCTTTTAAAAGTATTGATAAAAATAAAAATATATAAAACCAAATTCCCTACAAATATATTTCTATACCATAATCTTAACATTATTTGCTTACTTACACACTTTTTTTTACTTTCAAAAAAATTTCATTTTAGGGGTATAGCTAATAGATCAATAAGGTGAAATGTCCAACCCTGGATCTGCCATTAGCTAGGTCTGTGTGATTTGGGGCAATTATTTTAATCTTTCTCTTAGTTTCCTCATCTGTAAAGTAAAGAGAATGGACTATATGATCACTATAGTCTCTTCCAGCTTTCTATTTATGATTCTATTATCCTTCAAAAAGCCTTTCAGAGAAAGACTTGATGAGTTCCAGAGAATGGGAGCCTTCTCTTAGTACAGTCCTAATTTAACCATAGTAATTTGCATATTACTCACTCATATTACTCTTTAAGGGATTCATAGAGCAAAAATCCACTTAGAGAACAGTATACAGGAAGAAGTCATGGTCTGGAACTTCTACCCAGAATATGCCTTGCTTCTGGTGTTTTTTCCTCCCAATGACACCTTGATTTATGAATGAATCATAAAAATAGTAACTATGTGAAAGAATGATGAGTGTGATTGAACAAGCCTGTAATCCCTCCTACTGGGGAGGCTGAGGCTGGTAACCCACTTGAGCTCTAGACTTCAGAGCTGGATTGGAATAAAGCTAATCTGGTGTCTGAACTAATGCTAGGACCAATATAGTGAGCCTCCCATATATTTGGGAGTAGGGAGCCACTAGATTGCCTGAGGAGGGATGAATAGGACCACAGGAGAAAGGGATCAGGTTAAAATTTTCATGCTGTGAATCAACATGAATTAGGCTATGAATAGGGCAAGACAGGAGGCAAGAAACAAAATGAACATTGAAAGAGGGAAAAAAAAAAGTAAAGAAAGGAAGGGTTGGCTCTGTTACTATTCCTATTTTACCATTTAAGAAATTGAAGCATTTAGAGTTAAATGACTTGCCCAGAGTCACATAGTGAGTAAATGTCTGAGGCAATTTTATTTTTTCTGCAGAGCTCTATCCAATGAGATACCTGGTGGCCTCTTGTGTTACTTATTCACAATACTCACTAAAAAAGAAACAAGAAGCTGCAAATGACTGTATTCTTTGTTTCTTCATTTGCATGAAACTAATTTATCAGGACCAAATGAATAGAACATCTGGAGTTTCTGCTGTGACTAAAAATGATCTTGTCTGCTCCTGTGTAGGCATGTTGTTCAATTATGTTTGATTCTGATCCCATCTGGAATTTTCTTGATAAAGATATTAGAATAGTTTGCTATTTTCTTCTCCAGTTCATTTTACAACTGAGGAAACTGAGATAAACAGGATGAAGCGAATTGCCCAGGAATATAGAGCTAGAAAGTGTCCAAAGCCACATTTGAACTCAGGTCTTCCTGACTGCATGGCTGGTGCTCTATCCATTGTGGTATCCATCTGCCCAGGCCTTTTATAGATAGAACTCTTAATAGATTTAGAACTGACTGGAATCTTAGAGGTTATTCTGTGCAAGCTTCTTATTTTACAGATGAGACTTTAAATGACTTGCTCAAAGTCATACAGAATGGGAATGATAGGATTTGAATCCAGGTTCTTACACTAAATTCAGTGCCCATTGGGCTTCCACTCAACATTGGTCAGCAGTGAGATAGAGGCAGGCCGAGGGAGGTTTTTCACACTGGACTCCAATCCTGGATCTGTAGTCAAAAAGTTGCCAGTTCAAATCTCCCCTCAAACTCTAGCTCCATAACCTCATATGGGTTCCCCCAAAACTCTTCTTCAGCTGTAAAATTGGGACAATAATAGTGCCCCTCAGATGGCTGTGATCCACAAGATATGGTCTCTTGCCCTGCAGAATGTTATATACCAGTTGTGGAAACAAAATATAAACACATAAAGTGTAATTTCCAATGACAAGGCAGGATATGCTTAGTGTCACAGGAGGAGTATACAAAATAAATATGTGAAACAGTCTGGTCAGAGGAGGTGCCTTCCTTGAGAGAAAAGAAGAAAGGTTGTCATGTGGAAATTTTGGGAGTTATTGATGAATCCATTGGTATGATAATAATGGAGCAGCAGAGGAATTCTACTAATTCCTGTTTAAGCCTTAGCTAGTTTACTTGTGACTGTTACAATCAGAGCTGCTGAGAGGCTACTCTACCCACTCCAAATTAGTGCATTTGCCAAGGCACAAATGGCTCCATTTGTCCTCCTTGGCATAGGAGAGTGTAAGCCCCAGTGTTCAGGAGCTGCTCAAGTCAGTTTGCCATTCTGGCAGAACTAGCCAGTTCTTGGGTTGTGGCATCCCATCAGTACAAAAGGGATGTGGTCTGCTGTCACTGGCTGGCACATGCCATCGCAGTATCCTTTGTTTGAACATTAATAAATTATAATGGAGAGTGAGCTGAGCTTCTGTTGTTTACAACCCAATGACGCGTTACATTGCCCTTAGGCAGGAGAGACCATTGGGGGTGGCTACAATTCTCTCAGTTCTCAAAAACAGAGGCCACACTTTATGTCTTCTTGTATTCCTTAGAGAATCTAGAACAGTTTCCTAAATATAGTAGCTGTTCAACAAGTGTTTATTGAAAGAATGAATAAGTAATTCATATTTAATAATTCTAAGTTCATAAATTATTTTTTCTCTCAACAGACCCATAAAGTAAATATTGCAATGGATAAAGTGATAGAAATAGAGTTAGGAAACAAGTGTCAGACACTTATTAGCACTGTGACCTTGGGCAAGTAATACATGAGAATCATCCATTGAGTATAATTATAGTACCATTAGATTATAAACTCCTCGAAGAAAGGAATTTCTTTTTGTCTCTTTTTGTATCCCCAGACCTTAGCCCAACACATGTGGGTTCATAATCCACAGTTTAAGAAGCTTAGGTATAGATGAAGAAACTGAGATTCAGGAGGGTTAAATGATTTAGCTAGAGTGACATAGCTTTATAGCTAGGTTCTGAATGCTAAATCTCTCCTGATTCTAAGCCAAGAAGGCTTAGGAAGGAAGGAAGAAAGGGAGAAAAGAAAGGAAGAAGAGTAAACCCTCATAACAAGTATGCATAGAAAGAGAAAAAGAGAAAGAAAAGAGAGGGAAGGAGGAAGGAAGAATAGAAAAGTAAACCCTCATAACAAATATGCATAGAAAAAAGGAAGGTAGGAAATAGAAACAACAAAAGAAAAAGAGAGGGAGATAGGGAAGAAAGAAAGGAGGAAGGAAAGAAGGAAGAAAGGAAGGAAGGAGAAAGGGTAAACACAACAAATATGCATAGAAAGAAGGGAGATAGAGAAAGAAAAGAGAGGGAGGGAGGAAAGGAGGAAGGAAGGAAGGATAGAAGAGTAAACCTTGAGAATAAATATGCATAGAAAGAAGGAAGTAGGAGATAAAGAGAAAGAAAAAAGAGGAAAGGAGGGGGAAGGAAGGAAGAAAAGAGGGAAGGAAGGAAGGAAAGAAAAGAGTAAACTCTCATAACAAATATGCATAGAAAGAAGGAAGGGAGATAAAGAGAAAGAAAAGAGGGAGGGAGGGAAGAAGGAAGGAAGGAAAGAGGGAGGAAAAGGGGGGATAGAATGGAAAGAGGGAAGGAAGAAAGAAAGAAGGGAAGGAGAGAAAGGACTGAAGGAAAGAGGAAGAGGGGGAGAGAAGGAAAGAAGGAAAAAAGGGGAAGAAGGAAGGGAAAGAAAGAATGATTAGAGAAGTTTCCTCAGAGGAGGTAATATCTTACATCTTACAAAAGATGTAGAGGCAGAAGGAACATTCTGGGTGAAAGGAACAATATGTACAAAAGATGAGCAAGGATTTCTCACAAAGGCCGAGTCAGATATTTTCAGTCATGCTCAGGGGTCCCAGGTAACCTTGAGGGCGGCTGAAAACATTGGGCAGCATGCTGGACTCAAGTCCTGAGGGACTTAGTGCTAGAGGCAGGTCGCCCTCTGCTGGCTGCCCATTCATCCCTACTGCATTCTAACTTTTTTTTTTTTTTTTACAACTGGTCACCCTTCTACTTACACCTACCATTGCTTAATCCTGCAGAATCCTTGCTGCTGGGGACTAGCTAGCGAACTCTGTGGTTACGTTTTTTAAACTGGGAAGGACTTCAGAGATCATCTTGCCTCATTTCCTTTCATTTTTACAGATGAAGAAACTGAGGCTGAGAAGAATGTTAGTGACTCGCCTAAAGTCCCAAGTTAGTAAGTGGGATTTGAGCCCAGTTTGTCTCCACTGTGCTTTTTCATCCAATACACCTCTGGAACATCTGGGGAGCCAATACTAAGAGGAGGAGACAAGATTTGTGGATCAAACGGGAGGCAGAAAGAGGGGCTGAGCAAGAGTGAATTGGATCTTGACTCCAGAGATGGAGGCTGGAAGATTATTTTCGGAAGGGATCGGAAGGGTGGTTTTGTGGCACGTTCTGGCATTTTGGATGGAGCAAGGAGGGAGGGAATGTGTGAAGAGGCAAGAAGGGGCAAGAGGGAATGGTGCTGTTTCTATGGGGAAGCAGCAGCAGCAATGCCTCTGGCCAGCAGCAGATGGTGCTAGGGAGTCACTAAGAAGTCCGCTCTTCTTGTCTATAATCCTTTACTACTATTCAGTCAATAGTCAATAAAAATTTATTAAACCTGCTATGTGCCGGGCTTTGTTAAGCACGGGACTACAGAGCTTAGCAAGGTGCTTTAAAATTCACACAATATTTCACGTATGCCCTCTTCCTGGGGCATCTGCTATATTCCATTAAACAAATAAAAACACAGTTGCTCAGAAAATAGAACTGAACAGTCCAAGATAAGGCCAGACTCAAACCTAGATTTTTGGTTGGGGAATAGGACTGGTTCTAACATGGGTAAAACTATAACTTGAGATTTTCTGTCCTCTTACTCCATCAGCATCTTGGGGTCCTCCTTCCCATTCTACAGACCTTCCTTCCCTAGTATATATATTACCATATATATTAGTAAATTCGTAGAAAGTTCTCTTTACTCTGCTATCTATCTATCTATCTATCATCTATCTATCTATAGGGCCTTTCTCTCAGATCCATGCAAATTAATCCCAGATACATCTTTCTTTCTTTCTTTCTTTCTTTCTTTCTTTCTTTCTTTCTTTCTTTCTTTCTTTCTTTCTTTCTTTCTTTCTTTCTTTCTTTCTTTCTTTCTTTCTTTCTTTCTTTCTTTCTTTCTTTCTTTCTTTCTTTTTTTTTCTGTTGTTGCTGAGGCAATTGGGGTTAAGTGACTTGCTCAGGATCACACAGCTGGTGGTTAAGTGTCTGAGACCAAATTTGAACTCAGGTCCTCCTGACTTCAGGGCTGGTACTCTATCCACTTCGCCATCTAACTGCCCCCCCCCCAAATTTTTTCTTGAAGACCTCAAACCCTTCTTTGCCAAAGAAGAGACACTTTAATGGATTGACCTGAGGCACTGGGGCAAGGGCCCTGCCTGAACCCTTTTGAGAAATTGACTCTTATTATTGGGAGGAATTCTTTGCCACATGCATAAAAGTGTTTTTTTGGTTTGTTTTTATCCCTGTATCTCTAGGAAATGAGGGGTATCTCACACCAGAGGCAGACATTTAGTGAGAAAGCTAAAGATATGAAAAGGGTAAAAGCTGGGGCAGCTAGGTGGCCCAGGGTATCTATCAGCCTCAAGTCAGGAGGACCTGAGTTCAAATTTAATCTCAGACAAATAACACTTCCTAGCTGTGTGATCCTGGGCAAGTCACTTAACCCCAGTTGTCTCAGCCAAAAAAAAAAAAAAAAAAAAAAAAAGTAAAAGCCAGTATCAGTATGATGATGGCTGGTGGAGGTCATCTCTAGGACTGAGCACTGGTCTCGGAGTCACATGACAGAGGTCTGGGTAACACCTTGGTTTCTTTACTCATAATATAGAGGATTAGACCATATTCCTTTGAGGGTTAAGTCCTGTGTTCCTAGGATCTTTGCTCATTCAGTGATCCCTTTCAGCAAAGCCATAACAAGCATTTTCCCTCTGGAACAAAAATTAGGAAAGGCGCCCTCAGTGTAAAAGGAGACACTTTGGGATACCAGCTCAAGGTGGAGGGGGAAAGGGATACACATCTGTGGGAATTCCCTCATAGCTACAATCCCATTCAGCAAGCATTTATCACATGCTAGTGTGGATAGTGGATGTGATAGTGTGATAGTGATCACGTATCTGAACACTGTTGGATAATAAAGATTCTTCAACAAATTCTTCAACAAAGAGAAGAATAGTTCCTGCCTTCAAGGAACTCACCAGGTGTATATATTGGGGGAGGGAGAGGGGGAGGAAGGGGAGCAGTGGGCAATATGGAAGTAGATAAGTAAATACAAGATAATTATAGGAAAGACAGAGCACTAATAACTGGGAGATCAAGACATGCTTGTTGTAGAAAGTGACCTGTACTGAATTTTAAAGCAATCTAAGGATATCAGAAAAAAAGAAGGAAGGGAAGAGGGAATGAATTCTAGGCATGAGGCACAGTCTATAAAGGAAGATTGAATTTGAAGGAGGAAGATTGAATACTAAGCATGGAAAACAGCAAATAGGTTAGTTTAGTTAGACTGTGGAGTGTGTAAAGAATAGTAATATGAAACAAATCTGGAAAGATAGGCTGGAGTCCCAATATAAAGAGGTTTAAATACTAAACTGCTGGATTTATATTCTATCCTGAAGGGAATAGGGAACTAATGAAAATTCTTGAACTGGGGAGTTACGCAGTACATGGATAAGTACAAGGTAATTGGAAAAGAAGAGAGGCTTCATGAAAGACCTGAAATTTAAGGTGAGCCTTGAAGGAAGTAAGGTTTCTAAGAGGCAGAGGTGAAGTATATGTATATTCCAATTTTGGAGAAAATTTTGTGCAGAAATATAGAGACAGGCATAGAACATAGGCTCCAGTGCTTTACACAACAAGCTGAAGAGATTTTATTTTATCCTGGAGGTAATAGAACATCAGGGAAGATTTGCAAACAGGGAAATAACATGGTTAGATATGCTTTAGGAAAATAATTTTGGAAACTATGCAGAATAGATTGAAGAAGAAGAAGAATCTGGAAACCCAAAATCTTGAAAGGAGGCTGTTGCAATAACCTGGGAAAGAGATAATAGGAGTCTGAAGTAGGGTGGTGGCTCTGTGAGTGGAGAAGAGACAGATAGGAGGTTTGTTGCAGAGGTAGAATCAACCTTGGCGACTGATTGGCTATTGAGGTATGGGGTGAGGAAGAAGGCAGAATCAAGCATGATTCTGAGCTCATAAACTTAGGTTACTAAAAGACAATGGTGTCTTCAAAGGAAATAGGGAAGTTTTGGAGAAAGATGGGTTTTGAGAAAAGGTAACACATTGAATTTGAGATAGCAATGACACCTCCAATTGCAAAGGTCTAGCAACAAATTGAAAATGTAGGACTGGGCTCAGGGGAAAGTATTAGAACTTGAAATACCAATCTTCAAAGAGATAATAATAGAATTCATATGAGCTAATGAGATCATGGAGAAAGAAAGTGTGAGAGAAGTGAGACCCAGGACAGAACCTACAGTTCTGGGTGGGACACCGATTAAATGATCCAGTCAAGGAGTCAGACAGGTAAGAGAAGCAGGAGAAAGCAGTATCATGAAATCTGAGGGAGGAGAGAGTTTTCAAGAAGAGGGAGTGGCTAATAATGCCAAGAAAGGGAGAGAGGTCCAGAAAGGTGAGTTCTGAGAAAAGGCTAGTGGATTTAGCAATTAAGATATTCTTGGTAACCTTGGAAAGAGAGGAGTGAGTGGGTGGAGAGGAAGTAGAGGTAAATAGGAGCACCAGCTTTTTTCTAGGAGGTTGGTTGTTAAGAGGAGGGTAGCTACAGTAAGATAGCTTCCTACTTAAACTAATTATTCTTGATAAGTGCTAGTTATGCCAAGGGAGGTCAGGATGATTACTTTGGAGTAAGTATGAGAGCGAGTGGGTCTGGGTAAGGAGGAGTGGCAGGCTCTTAGTTATGCACTCACCTCTTCCCTCTACCATCATCATCCCTGTCCTCAGTGCATTCAAAACCCCCAAACTCATTCTTCCTTCTTAAGACAGATGGTGGGTAAGATCTGGTCTTGAGAGGTGGGAAAGGACTGTATCCTTCCTCTGAGGACAGAAGACAGTAGGATTGGCTACCTGAAAAACAGATTCCTCTGGATCCTGGAGAGAGAAGACCTTCTATCTCACAGCACTTGTGCTTCTCTAACCACTCCCTGAACCCACAGGCCTCCTCTTTAGCCTGGAGTACCTCTCCTAATGGAAGTCTTTTAATCTTACTCTCTTTATTCGGTCTAAGGACACTTTGGACCAAAATTACAGGATTTAATGACCATAAGTGTAGAGCTAAAAGAGACCTCAGAGGACCTCATTTTTATGGATGTATAAACACAGGATCAGGAACAGCTAGGTGGCTCAGTGGCTAGAGTGCTATACCTAAAGTCAGGAAAACAAATCTGATCCAAAACATTAGCTGTGTAATATTGAGCAAGTCAACTGACTTCTGTTTGCTTTAATTTGCTGGAGAAGAAAATGGCAAACCACTCCAGTATCTTTGACTGGAAAACCTCATGGACAGTAAGGCCCATGAAGTCACAAAGAGTTGGACACAACTGTATAATTGAACAATAAACACAATATCAGGGAATTTAGTGTCTTAGTCAATGAGGTCCCACAGGAAGTGTCATCAGAGGCCTGACTGGAACTCAATTTTTCTGATTTCTGAGTCAGAGCTTTCCCTGTCCCATGGGGCTTCTTAAGCCTATCACTTAGTAAATAGATCACTGAGATTAGCATCATTCAGCCCCAGACATGCTTATTAGCTGTGTGATCTTGGGTAATTCACTTAATATCTCTTTTGCCTCAGTTTCCCCAAATGTAAAATGGAAATAATAATAATAGCACTGACCTCAAAGGCTGGCATGAAAATAAAATGAGATAATATTTGTAGAGTACTCAGTTCAGTGTCTGGCATAAAGAAGGCATTATATAAATGTTATTGTTGTTATTGTTATTGGAGGGCAGCCCCCATATTATGATCTTCCTCTCTTCAGCTATACCCAGGTACCTCAACTTGTTTCCAGATGAATTTTGAAGATTATTCCCAACTCTATTCTGTTCTCCAGATGCCTGCTGCAAAGCCCTACCTGCCTCACTCTGGTTACAGATCTGCCATTTATTTGGAAACTTCTCTCATAAGAACTTCTGTTTTTGAGATTCCTTAATCCTTAGAAGGACTGAGTTGAAATTCTAAACCAGAACAAGGGTGAAGGAGTTACTGTAAACTAAAGGAGTAGAATAGACCTTAATTATGAGCTATGGGATATATTTCAGGCAAACTAAACAGGAAAAAGAGAAATGTGTTAGTACCAAGGTAGATATTTTGGGGACCCAGAAAGCCTCCAGGATGGATGAAGGAAATTACTGGTGGATGAATGCAGGATTACCTGAAGTACAACCAGGAAATGTTTTCTTCCAAGGGGAAAGATAGAGAGGGAAGACTCAGAAACAGTTACAAGGAAGAGATGAAAATGCTGGCAGAACATTAGCACTTGGCTTAAAAGTCTAAAAGTTCCTCCTAGTACCCAAATCAGGATGGATACAGGAAAAAGAAAAAGTGACTGGATGCCCTGCAAGCTGTGCCAGACTGGACAAGGAGAATTAGTCTATGCTCTTCCATTACACTCATTTTCTTGCCATTTCAACATCTTTTGCTTTTTCTTTAATTTCCCAATTAAGTTCCTTTGGAAAAGTTCAAACCTTACCTTATACCTTATTCGAATTAAGGGAAAAGGGGATTTGTTCACATCTAAGCCAAGACAGTAAAGGGGAGGGACCCAACATGGTGGTGCTAGTATTTCCTGGCCCTAGACTGAGCAAGATAGATAAGATCTCAGAGTAGGACTCCAGGCCAGTGCCTCATAGAAGAAAAGTCCCTGAGAACCTCAGCAGTCCTTTTCATAGTAGTCTGAAACTGGAAACTAAAATGATTGGCTATCAAATGGTGAATGTCTGAAAAAAATTGGGCATATGAATGTAATGGTATATAATTGGGCCATATGAAATGACAAAACGGACGGTTTCAGAGGAAACTGGGAGGATCTTTATGAAGTATTGCACAGCCATCCAAGCAAAACCAGAAGAACAATTTACACAATGCAACAACATTACAAACAAACAACAATAATTTTGAAAGACTTTAGAACACTGAAGTTTAATGATAGCCCCACCATTCCAGAAAACTGGTGAAACACACAACCCATCACTCATTAGAAAGGTATTAGAAAGGTGATGGACTTAAAATACAGAATGAGACTTGTATTTTTGGACATAGCCAATATGAAAATTTGTTTTGCTGGACCATGCATATTTACTACAAAAGTTTACTCTTCCTTCTTTCCTTCTCTCCCTCCCTTCCTCTCTTTTTTCTTTCTTTCTTTCTTTCTTTCTTTCTTTCTTTCTTTCTTTCTTTCTTTCTTTCTTTCTTTCTTTCTTTCTTTCTTTCTTTCTTTCTTTCTTTCTTTCTTTCTTTCTTTCTTTCTTTCTTTCTTTCTTTCTTTCTTTCTTTCTCTCTTTCTCTCTTTCTTTCTTTCTTTCTTTCTTTTCTTTTTCTTTCTCTTCCTCCCTTTATCCCTCCCTCCCTTCCTTCATTTTTCCTTCCTTCCTTCTTTCCTTTCTCTTCCATGGATACAGAATTTTAGTAATTATATGTATATGTATAGCACAGAGACTTTTTTTGGGTAGTATTGTCATGTTTATTATATTGACATAGCCTAGCCTTGACTACTGACTTTTCCTCTAGTTATTTAAATTATTTTTTATTTCTTAAAGGAATACTCTGTAATTGATCTATATTAGTTTCTTTTGTGCTTTGATAGTTTGATCCCCAGATATTTTATTTTATTAAAGCTTTTTATTTTTAAAATATATGCAAGAATAATTTTTCGACATTGACCCTTACAAAACCTGTGTTCCAAATTTTCCCTTCCTTCCCCTCACCTCCTCCCCTAGATGGCAAGTAATCCAATATATGTTAAACATGTTAAATCCAATATATGTATACATAGTTATACAATAATCTTGCTGCATAAGAAAAATAAGCTCAAAAAGGGAAAAAAATGAGAAAAAATAAAATGCAAGAAAACAAAAGCAAAAAGAGTGAAAATGCTATGTGCACAGTGACTTTTTAATTCTTTTTTCAGTTCCAAATTTTTATTCCCCCTCCTTCTCTTTAGCTCATTGAGAAGACAAGAAAAACAAAACCCATTACAAATATGTATACTCATGTAAAATAAATTTCTGTATTGGTTATGATCCGAAAAGAAAGAAGAAAGAAAAAAAAAGGGGAGAGAGAAAACTGTTTCAATTTGTTCTCTAAGTTCATCAGCTCTCTGTCTAGAGGTGGATAGCATGTTTCATCATGAGTCTTTTGGAATTATGGTGGGTAATTGTGTTGACAAATGTAACTAATTGTGTTGATTAGTTACTAAGTCTTTCACTGTCTTTACAACATTTCTGTTGCAGTGTAGATGTGGATTATTATTTTGGTTCTGCTCATTTTACTTTGTATCAGTCCATATAAGTCTCCCCAGGTTTTTCTGAAACTCTTCCTTTCCTAATTTCTCAAAGTACAATCTATTACATTCATATACTTTAACTTGTTCAATCATCCCCCAACTGATTGGCATTCCCTCAGCTTTCAATGCTTTGCTGCCACAGAAAGAGCTGCTATAATTATATTGTTCCTTTTTTTTTTTTTAAACATATGATTCAATTGAGGATGGGGCAGTGTGGGCAGAAGGAGAAAATTTTTTAAAAAATGAATGAGTGAAGAGTTTTAAAAGAAAATTCAAGTTAGGGAATGAGAGTTATGATTTCTACTCTCTTCTTTTCTCCCTACCCCCATATTTCCTTACACACCCTCTCACACAGGATACCACCTCCTTTCCTCCTCTGCCTGTTCAAACAGCTGGACATAGTTGTGATGGCTGGTAATCAGATCCAACACTTATTTTTTTTTTCCTTTCCTCCACTTTTTTTTTTTTTTTTTTTTTGTTCTCAAATGCATTCTCCTTATATCCAATTAAGGGGAGAAAAAGAGAGTCAAAGAATGTGTCCCAGGTCACCCAATAAAGCTGAAGGAGACTAAAAGAACCCCGAGATAGAGCTGTGAAGAGAATCATAGGGTCACAAATTTAAAGGTGAAATGAAATTTTGAGGTCATGAACTCAAATTCTCTTTATCCTCATTTTACAGAGGAGGTATTTGAGACCCAGAAATTTGTCCAGTGTTACACAGCTAGTATCTGAGGGAGGATTCAAACCTAGGTTTTTTGGATCCCAAACCTATCCACTATGCTACATTGCCGTTTGAAAAAGTACATGGTACTAAAGGGAGTTAATTCTTAGGTACTTAAGTGTAGAGATGAGTTCCTTCTCAGATTAATCCTAAATGTAGAGCAGTTATTACACAAAGGTCTTGGAGGATCAATGTTGATAAATAAACAATGTCCTATTGCCCAAAAGTATTTGGAATGGTAGGAAAGGTTCATATTCTCAACAAAGTCTCTTTTCTCATTTAGACACAGTTGGGTACTTGCCTCTCAATTCTCCCTTTATTAGATGGACTGAGAAAACTTCTTAGGACAATGAAATAATCTTTGTTCAGAGAAAGCCATGAAGATCTGATGCCCAGGGCTTCATTGAAAAAGAGTCCTTAGAGATCAGGAATAGATCTGTGCAGGCATTTAGGTAGTTTTCTCATAGCTGGACTATTTCCAATTTCCTCCTTGCCATATTATAGAAAGGCATAGAGGACAAAGAGCTCTTTACTTTGTGGTAAATCAACTCTTGCTGAGATTTCTGGACCTTGTCATGGATGGGTCAGTGTCCAATGTTTCCAGTGCTCCAGGATAAAGAGATGGCATTTCTGCAAATGTAGGAATGCTGGCACAAATGCTGGAATATTGGGGCTACTAAGATCTTTATCTATTTCTCTTGCCCTACTAGGTTAAGAAATGCACATTTTATTTTATTCCAGTTCCCAGCAGATAATCCTCATCAGGGATAGGTATCCCCTCTGAGTGGTTAGGGCCCTTTGAGGTCATTGCATTTAAATTTTATAAAAGTCCTTAAACTTTTTTTGTATCATACACCTTTTTGGCCAGCCAGCGAAAACTATGGACCCTTTCTCAAAATGATGTTTTTAAATGCATAAAATATAAATATAAAATGAATAAAATACAAAGGATTACAAAGGAAACCAATTATATAGAAATTCTGGTGACCAAAAATATTCTTTTTTTTTTCTTTTTGGTTGTTTTTATTAAAATTAAAGCTTTTTATCTTCAAAACATAAGCAAATATATATAATTTTCAATATTAATCCTTGCAAAAGCTTGTGTTCTAATTTTTCTCCCCTTTCCCCCATCACTCTCCCAGATGGCAAGTAATCCAATATATATATTTAAAATGGTAAAAATATATGTAAATCCAATATATGCACACATTTATACAATTATCTTACTGCACAAGAAAAATCAAATCAAAAAGGAAAAAAATGAGAAAGAAAATAAAAGAGCAAAATATTCTTTTTAAAATTGTCAATCTTCAGATTAAGAAGCCCTGATTTAGATCCATTGGGCAGCATGAGAGACTTGGAAGAAGAGGCCTCTATTTGGAGTCAGAAGAACTGGGCTTGGATCCCAGTTTATTTAACCTCTCTGAAGTTCAGTTTCCTCATCTGTAAAGTGAGGAATCTGGATTAGTCGAACTCTAAGAAGCCTTTCAGTTCTAGGTCCTAAATTATTCCCAAATTACAGAAAGGTGAAGGTCCATACTTGTCTACACTTCTGGGGTCCTTGACCCCTTGCTAAGGGATATAGGGAAGTTGGGGTCATTTGAGGGCACCCTGGTATAGTTACCTTTGCCCCTGAATCCTTGGCACCCAGGTGCCAGTATAGCATGGGAAACCCCACAAGCCTTAACCAGACCCACAAAGCAAGCCCCAGCTCCTTCAAGTCCAGGCCCAGCATGTCATAAAGGGGTGGGGGGAGCCACGCTCTTCTTGTGCTAGACGAAAGGGATCTCTGGTGACTCAGGAAAGTTATTGGTTTGGAAAGTGATTAAAGAGCATCTAGTGGGAGGGGATTTCCACTGAGAGAACCAGGCCCCAGAGCAAGTCTGGGCGGGTTAGGGCTCAGCCAAGAGAGTCTGTTGCAATCACACCTATAAAACCCAGATCTTTAGAGAACCCCAAACTTTGATTCCCTTTTCTTTTTTCTTTGCAGAGATCCGAGGAAATCCCAAAGCCACCCCTGCCCCCAACAAAGGCGGGGGCATCAAAGTGGAGCTGAAAGTAGGCAGGGCAAGAGAAGTCTTAGGTCCAACTCCTCAAATGACTTTTGGCTCATCCCATCTCTCAACCTACTAGACTTGTGATTGAACTGGAGCCTGGAGCAACACTAAGCAGGAAGAGACCTTTAAGCATTTTAGGGCAATTGAAGAAGTCCCTGGCTTTTTAGGATGTGAAGGAGTGAGTTGGGAAAGTCCTTTTCCCATCCCATTTGGGTAAGGAGGAGTCAGTAACCTGGCTTGTCTGACTCAAAATCCATGAGACACATCAGGAGGTGGGAATGGGGGTATCATCGAAATACAGATTAGTTGGCAATAGTTTGCCAAGAGACTCCTGTGGGAATGGGAGTCACCAGGTTTAAATGCAATTAACTCACATTTATAGTGCGTTAAGGGTTACAAAACACTTTCCTCACAAGACCCTATGAGGTAGGTAGTGCAAATTATATTATCCCCATTTTCCAAATGAGGAAGCAGACTTGAAGAAATTACTTGCTCACAGTCATACAGCTAATAAATGTTGTATTTATTTATTTATTTATTTTACATATGAGTTCATTACACATGAATTTAATATTTTCTGTTACATGCTATAAATGTCCTTCCAGGGTGATATCATTTGGGACTAGGACCATTCTAGAGTGTTATAAAAACTATACCTCCTCCCAAGGTTTTCAGTCATAGTTTAGGTGACTACTTTCTAAGGATTTTGAAGAAAAGATACCTGTCCAGGTAGAGAGTGAGATTTCTTTTAGATGTGAGATTCTGTGCTTCTCAGGTCTCTTATTTAAAGGTGAAGTCCTTCCTAGTTGTTTGCCTATTAAGGAAAAAGAAGATATTTTTCTATACTGGTTGCCAGTTACTTCATCTGAACCATTTCCCCCTCTTCTACCATGCTCTGAACATTGAGTGGGGGTTTAGCTGTCCCAGGAAGTCAAGATTCCCCCAGAAGGAAGGGCAAGATCTACACTGTTGTTTTTCCTCTGTTGGGGAGGTACCTGAACTCCTTAAAATTGTATCCATATCTCTGGTTTTCCTAGGAGAATATCTCAATACCTGCTAAAAGGATTATCTTCCCCTGACTTTCCCTTCTGACCCCTAAGAAGTTAAAGGGAATGTTGGAGCTAATTCTTTTTTATAATCCCTCTAACCAAGCTATAGTTGTTTCAACTCCACCAGATTCTGGGGCCATTTTGTAGGAGAGTGGGATTATAAGCCAGGACATTTCTCTTCTAGAGCAGATGGCAAAGCCCAGATCTTAGTCCATACCAGTGGGTCAGATCAACTTTCTGCTATGGGTGGGCAGCACAAGTAGGCCAGTTCTGGGCAGAGGCCAAGGGACATTCTGTCCAGTGTCAAGTCAACAAGTCAAGTAAACAAGTGTTTGCTGAGCATCTGTTCTGTGCCTGGAACTGGGCCAGACAACATTCCCTAAGAAGGTCAACCAGAGCATCCCTATTCCAGAAGGTAGCCAGAATCTGACTTAGGAGGTATGAAAGAGCATTGAGTAAAAACATTCACCACTCTCCAGAGTTCATTTACCTCTGGGTCCTCAAATGGCCCAAATGATCTATCCTGGGACTAGAATCCCCACTGCCCATGCCAGAAAGGGATATAAGGTGAGCCCATCTCCCCTATCAGAGGATTGTGAAACCCAGACCAGAATTCCTGGGTTTCAAAGACCCTGTGTCTACTTCTGATCGCCTAAGTCACTAGTGCCTTTCTCCTGAAATGATTTTATATTTACTTAAATGGGTATATGTTATATCTACTAATGGGTGTATGTCCCCTAATGGAATGCAACTTTCTTGAGGGCAGGGATTATTTCATTTTTATCTTGGTAGCACCATAACCTAGCACAGTACTTGGCACATACACCATAGTCCCTTAATAAATGCTTGTTGAATGATATATATAGTGGTTAGAATTGGCTTCTGTTTCTACTACTGAGTTTCTTTGCCATCCCATTTCCTCAACCTGTTCCCTTTTCTTTCTCAGCCCCCTGATCATCCTTTCTTTGACCCTTCTTACTACCCCAGGCAATATGTACTTTCAATAGTTGAAAAAGAAAGGGGAAATTCTGTCACTCAAGTGGGTATAAGGTGTAGGTGTAGGATCATGAAGATTCACACATAAATAATGCTAGAAGGTTGAAGCTGAAGGAGAGCTTAGATTCAGGACAATGAAAACCTCTTGAGGGCAGGGGCTATTTGATTTTTGTCTTGTATCTTTAGTATGTAAGTGCCTAGCACATAGTAAGACCCTAATACATGCTTTTGTTTGTTCTTATCCGAGTTCATCTCTTCCAGTTCTCCCCTTCCCCTGTACCTTTAAAGATGAGGAAACTGAGACCCAGAGAATACACTGACTTTTTCCAAGGTCATAGTAATTGACCAAACTGGGTTGGCACCCACGTCTCCTGATGCATGCTAGTGTCACTTCCTCCTGTAAGCATAGGTAGGAAGGTGGTAGGTTTCTTGGCATTCTGAAGATCTCAGCCTGCCCTCCAGGGCTTGGGAGGAGGAAGTATCTGAATTGGATGGACAACCAGATTGAGGAAGGATGCCCTAGATCTTCTGGTCTCCTTCTGCTCAAGCAGACCACAGACATTGCCTGCAGGAGAATAGCTCCCCCATCACCAGCAACCACCAGTTCAGACCAGTTGTTCTTCTAGGGAAGACACTATACCTTTTCTAAGTGAGGAACCTCACAGTGCAAGTTCAAACATTTAGAGCTGGAAAAAGCCTTAGAGATCATCTTGTCCAATGCGTCCTTTTGCAGATGAGAAAACTGAGAACCAGAGAAGTTGAGAGATTTATCTAAGATCATACAGATAGTAATTGGCAGAGTTAAGATTTGAACCTAAGTCCTTTGGATCCAACTTCACTCTTTCCACTGCTCTGTTTCTTCCTCTCCCTCCCACCCAAAGTTACTAAGAAAGGAAGGGCAGAGACTTCAAAAGTTTTGCACAGAGAAAAGATGGTCTCTCACCTCTTTCCCTTTAACCAAGGACAAGAAAAGTACTATGGGTGACACCGTTAGGTTCTAGGGCACAGAGGCCAGAATCATGAGGTGCTCACACTAAGAATCCTTATTACCAACATTATTATATATTATTAATCATATAATAATCCATTATTAACATGTGTTGAACAGTGCTAATAGGCCCTTAAGAAGCCAATGCCTTGTATTGTATCTAGGTTATATTGTAACACATGTAAAATGTATGGGATTGCCTGTCATGGGGGGAGGGAATAGAAGGAGGGGGGGATAATTTGGAAAAATGAATACAAGGGATATTATAATATATATATATATATATATATATATATATATATATATATATTATAATATATATATATATATATATATAAAGAAGCCAATGCCTGGGGAAGGTGAAATTATGTGGAATCAGTAAAGATGTGATGACCATGAGTAGACCTAGGAGATCAAGTTCTCATCCTCAGGCCCCACTCCCAAGACTGACTTCGGTCCCTACATGGAAGGGAGAGGCTTTTATTTCCTTCTGCTATATCTTATACTTTAGATTCAGGAGGCAATCCGTATCTCTCTTACAATCCATTCCCAGGAAAGCACCTCACCACCCCACCTCTCCGAGCCTAGGCCAGCAGGGTGGAGACTGTCAGCTCCCAGGGTCTGAGCTAAGAGATCCTGGGACTAGATTTTAATTCAGAACTGAAAGTGATGTGCATATAAGGTATCCCTTCCTCTCTCACCCAGCCAGGAAAGAAAGAAGGGCGAAGGGACTTATCTCCTTATCTCCATCCCCTCTCCCAGGCCTGACGCCTTCTCCTGATCCCTAACCAAGGGGCCGCAGCTGCTTCAGAGCCTGCTTGTGCTTTATTTCTCCTTACCTCCACCCCCCAGACCAAAAACCTAGCCTGGCTCTTGGTTCAAATGAACTCTGTTCAGTCTGGAGGGGGAAAACCTGAGGGGAACTGGGGAAAGGAGGAAAAAAGGATTCAGCCTAAGCCCCATACATGAGCTCTGAAAATGTGAGACTCACTCTGACCTTTACTGCTGTGCTGGAGCTCAGGGGAGCTGGCCAAACTGGCAGAGGGCGAATGAGGAGGGGCTTCTTTGGACGAGGGTGCGGGTGCATTTTCATACCGGGACGCATCAGAGGCTAGTTAGATCTTGCCAGGCCCCTCTAACAAGCCTGCACTCCAACTCAAACCCCTCTCCACAGCCTTGGAGCGCTCCTCCTGGCAGGCCCACCCCTAACAGCACGGGTCAAGGCTATTAGCCACATGGTCCGGCCGAGTGGGGGGAGGAGGCGGAAGATGGAGGCGGGGGATGTTGCCTAAGGAAAAGAGATGGAATAAGACTTGGGCTTTTGGGACGAGCGGTTTCCCCTCTCATTCTCATTTCTCCTTCTTCCCACCCCTCCCTTCCCCTCCCTTCCCGTCCCTTCCTCTGCCTCTCCCATCCCCCTCCTCCCCCCGCGTCCGTTCCTCGGGCCTGCCAGTTTGTGAATGAGTCCCAGCTGCCGCCCCGCCCCCCAGGCTGTGTCTGGGCCAGGGCCTGGCCCGCGGAGGGGCGGGGCCGAGCCGGCCAGGAATGCACAGAAGGGCAGAGAGGGAGGAGATAGAGGAACAAGTAAGGGCACATCCCGGGAGCTGCTGCTGCTCAGCGCCCAGACAGAGCCCACGGGGAGGAAGCAGACTGGGGCAGCATAGACGGGCCGGGCCGAGAGGAGCGAGCGCAGCGGGGCCGCAGAACACGGGCCCCTCGAGGTGCCGGGGGCCGCAGGACCGTGCCGGGGGACTGTCACCCGGGGCACAAAAGGAAGGCGGGGCTGTCGTCCGAAAGGACGTAAAACGAAGACTGCACAGTGAGCATACGGAGAGAGCAGGGGCACACATAGCGGGCACGGGTCCCAGCCGGGCAGGGAGCTAGCTCGAGGGGCGGGATCCAGGCGCCAGCGCGGGGGTACCTGCTGCCTGCCAGTCCAGTTTTAGGCTGCCCTCGGCGAGGAGCGGCGGGTATCGGGAGCCCTTCCCAGGGCATGATCAGAGTCTGAGGATCGTGGGGTACCAGGGCTCGCAGCCCCGATGACGACGGCCGCAGCGAAAGTCTTGAAGGAGGGGGTGCTGGAGAAACGCAGCGGGGGGCTGCTGCAGCTCTGGAAACGCAAGCGCTGCGTGCTGACTGAGCGAGGGCTGCAGCTCTTCGAGGTCAAAGGCACCGGCGGGCGGCCCAAGGAGCTCAGCTTCGACCGCATCAAGGCGGTGGAGTGCGTGGAGAGCACCGAGCGCCACATCTACTTCACCCTGGTGACCGAGGACGGCGGGGAGATCGACTTCCGCTGCCCGCTCGAAGACCCGGGCTGGAACGCGCAGATCACTCTGGGGCTGGTCAAGTTCAAGAACCAGCAGGCCATCCAGACGGTTCGCGCCCGGCAGAGCCTTGGGCCCGGGACCCTGGTGTCTTAGGCCCGCTCCCCTCGTTAGCTCCGCCTGGATCCTGCCGTCCTTTCAGGCCAGGGAACCATCGCAGGTTAGTGACCCGGCTTTGTGGGGGTGGAAAGCCGAATTAACCCCTCTCCCCTAACTGCAGGAAGCGGGCAGAGGACATAGAAATCCCGGCCAGGCCCGGGCTCCCAGCTCCGACACAAAGTGGGGGGACATGAACCCGGTAATGCACGCCTGAACTCCCTCCTTGTTGGCAACCGGCCAGAGGGCAGGGGGCCAAGGCGAGAGAGGGACCGCTATTTTTTGACTGAGGGCACAGGTTAAAAAGAAGGATAAAGGAACCCAGATTGACCTGGAATACAATCTCCCACCTGCTCCAGACACTGGGCCTTATTGGCCCACGTGGAAGGAAAATGAGATTTCTTTCCAGTCAGGCTAACCACCATCTTTAGTCAGAGAAGAGGGTTTAAGAATCTCGTGGGCTGGTGTAGTTACTGAGTGTGTCCAGACATCACGCTAATGTCATCAGGTACCCTGTCTGATCTCTCCCCCAGACTATCGGGAGCAGCCACAACCTTGAAAATAAAAGGAAAATAAAAAGTAGAAGCGTCAGAGCGAGGTCCCCACTAACGTGGCAGTCCTAAATTAGGGATGTGGGGCTAGCTGGAGATTTGATGAGGGACTGACTGAAACTCCCATGTCTTATGATCTTATTCATATGTACAGTCATAGAATGTCAGACAGAATTGAATCAAGGAATTAGAAATTAAAATCATCAACTCCTGGAATGTTAGAGCTGAAAGGGGAGGGGTATAGGGGGCAGTCATAGTCCAACTCCTTTATTTACAGATGCAGAAACTTGGGCCCAAAAGGGGTTTTCTTTGTGTCACATAGCCAACTAGTGATTTCCCCCTCCTCCAGATTTAATGATATTTAGGATACAGTGAGGGTTTTCTTCTCTTCTATACATTGTGGCCTAAGCGTTTGATCTCCTAGTGGAGGAAGGGATGGGAAAAGAAGAGACCCAGTGTGAGGGGACAGGATATCAGAATCAGAACCAGATCAGGTTTCTTGTTCCTCCAGCTATCTTTGCTGAGAAAGGAAGCGGATTGGGAGAATGGGGTTCAGAAATAAAACTTAGATGCTGTAGAATTAAATCCTTCATCTTAAAAATCCAGACCAGCACAGCGAAAGCAGTTTTCCTCTCAAGTGCTGTCTACTCCAGAGGGAAGGCATTTGGATGCCTTCCATCTTACCAGGGACTGGCCAGTGGTTAAAGGAGGTCGTTTTTCCACTCTTTTCACTGACAAGGGAGAGATCCTCAGGATCAAAGTGATGAAAGGGAACTGAACTAATGCTCTTCAAATAGATACAGGAGCTTCAGAGGGGCAGGATGGTGTATATTAATAACATGATGGTTTCAAAGAGTGGTGATAATCATCTTGTAAGCATGGACTGTTTTCTCCTCAGGGTCCCCAGACTCAGGACAGGAAATCTGGTAGGGTTCTGAGAGATACATGGGTCCCCCAAAAGATGATAGATCTGAGATCAGACAGAGGATGAGGAAACCGATTCTACAAATTGTCCTAATCAGAGTAAATAAGGCCAGTAAGTAGCGGGCCCAGAGTCTAGAGGAGCAGGGGCTGGACATGATAGGGCAGCAGAAGGGCACACCATAGTCCACAAGACAACACCATGATTCATTCTTCATGACATTTCATATTCCCAGGGAAGCAATGATCTGTTGAAGGAGGAGGGGACGGAGGGAGCAAGCTTAGGAGAAACTAACCCTGGATGTTAGGAATAAGACCCAGGAGACTTGAATCCCAGCCCAATGCCCTCTGCCCCAGATACCATACATCTTGGGGGTGGGGTAGGGAAGGAGAGAGGCGCAAGACTTCAGAGTAGATGAGGAGGAGGCATCGTGCTATGGTAGAAAGACTTCTAGAGTAGGAGTAAGAAGACATGATTCCAATCCTGATTCTGACATAAAGACATAGAGGGACTTTGAGCAAAACCTTTCCCTTCTTTGGAGCTCAGTTAATTTGTCTGTGAAATGAAGGAGTTGGACTACACAATCTTTAAGATCTCTTTCAGCTCTAATGAGTCCATAAGAACACTAATCCCCTTCAGTCTCTCTTCAGGAAGACCTCTATGCTTTCCCACAAAATATTCTATTCAAATCTCAGTTCGTCTTCCTTGTTTTAATAAAGAGAGGATTAGAGTCAAGTCAGCTTTGAGAACCTGAAAAAGTCTATTACAAATCAAACTCCTTTATGGTTGTCTTTTTTTTTTTTTAATTTTAATAGTTTTTATTTACCAGATATATGCATGGGTAATTTTACAACATTGACAATTGCCAAACCTTTTGTGGTTGTCTTAGCCAATATTAAGGATGTCCCTAGTCTCTCAGAAGCAATTTCTTAGCCTTGATAGGTATTCCCTTTGCCCCCACAAGCCTTTCTGCATCCAGCGTGGCCATGGTCCTTTGCTTACTGATGATGGCCATGGGTTGTTGCTTAGCCCTAACCATTGTTCTCCCTCTTCAGCTTCCCAGTCCTTTCAGAAACCGGGGAGCCTGAACTGTCCCTGCTGGTCAGGATGAATGAAGTGGACTCATGTGAATGGGCAGGAGCAGAAGGAAATAGTGTCCATGGGGCTTTGCTTCTCCTGGGGAGGAGAGTGGAATGGCAGGAAGGACTGAGAATGAAGATACTGACCCTGAAGGCCCCAGAAATGTCACTGCCTTCCATATAGACATATATGACTCTGAATTGTCTGAGAGTCTTTCACTACTCTCAGAAGAACCTCTATTCCTCACGTGCAATCCCATTCTTGAAAATCAAGAGACTGCCATCAGTCAGTCTGGGCTCCAGCGCTCACCCAGAGAAGAAGAGGACGTTCCCACAACCATGGGCTGGGTACTTCTAGGACTATGTGAAAGAGGCAGGTGGGGCCAGCCTTAGCCTAGTGTGCTGTGAAGAGGAGCCATGGTGACTGTCTCTGAACTTCTGCATTGGGGGAGCAACCCCAAGGGAATGGAACAGATGGGGCTTAGTTCCCAGTCTTTGGGACTTGTTGCTGCTTAGGTCCTCTTGGGGGACCCTCTGTCTAGGCCCCTTCTCTGTACCCCTATGACCTCATACCTGTTCCCTCCCCGGCTGTGGTGTTAGGGTTCAAGGGCCTTGCCATTACCATTTCATGCCAGTCACAGAATGAAGATGTCCCTGATGAAGGGTAGTGACAACACTATTGACTTGAGTGAATTTATTTCCTCGCCGAACCCATAGTACAGGACAGGGCTTCTTTCTCCTGGTCCTTAGCTCAGAAATTCTCATGGTTTTCAAGTTCGGTAAGGGGGAGAATTTCCATTTGGTAGAAACTGGAAAAGGAGAGGCAAAGTTAGACCATCCCAAACCTCACTCTCACCCTGCCTTCTGGTGACCACCACAAGATATCACTGATCCTTTAAAAAAAAAAAATGCCCCTCCTACAGAAACTCCACTTGGTGGGTTGGAATCCTAGGAATCTGCTCCGCTTCCTGGATGAAGGATATCTGACCTCCCTTCCCCCTTATACTCTGCCCTGAGACCCATTTAAGGGTGAGTTGAAAACTAGAGAACAGATACAGGATGGGAACTATTTATTCTTCCCTCTGTCTCTCTACCCACCCTTTGATTTTTGTACTAAGGTTAAAGAGAAAGAGATGCCCTGGGCCATGCAGGACTTATATGCCAAATACAGACTCCTATGTATTGGGTACCAACTCCCTTCCACTTCTTTTCACTGTCCCCCACATTCCTCACTTTACCTTTCTCCAAGCAAAACACACTTTGGCCAACACAAATTTCATCCCAAGTGTCCTAGGTAGAGTAGCAAGACTGGGTACCAAAGGACTCCTTGCTCCTGGCATAAATCCTAAAGTACATAGGACCCCTCCCATTAGCCTTTCAGGCAATTAAGGTCCTCTTCAACCTGTCAATCAATCAACACACATTTACTAAGTGAGATTATGCTAAGCCTTTGGGATACAAATACAAAAGGGAGAAGATCTTTGAACTCAAAGAAATAATATTAGATGTTCACTGACTTCCTAAGGTTTCTTATTGTGTCCCACACCCAGATTGTGCACTCATTCTTTCCTACCATCTTTTTCATTAAAACTGAACTATCTTCTGTCCCATTCACCATTACCCAATGAGTTCTCTTTTTTCCAAGGTAATAACTAATTTGACTTCAAAAATCCACATTAATAGGTACATGTAACAGAGGGCTGTCCTCCCTCTTTTATTCCTAGGTAGGACTCATCATTTAATGGGAACTTTTTTTTTTACAGAAAATCCTTGCTCCTTTAAGGTCTAACTCAAAGTAATGAAACTGGGGATTTCAGACCAATTCTTTGTGGAGTCTTATTATATCACACCAGATTGGGAACTTCTCTCTCACTTCCAGGTGAAGTACTGAACTTAGGAGAGGTATGGATGGGGAGGGAGAGCAGACATAACCTTTACCCAACTGCTATAGTACTCAGCAAAAAACTTGGAAAAAATCAGGGCCTCCAAGAAATAGTCCTTTGGCTCCTATGGCCTGGGAGAAAGAAGAACATAGTAGACCAATGTATCTGGATTTGACTTCTACTCCTCCCTCAATGCCTAAGGTTTGGACCCCATTCCTTCCTTTATTTCGTCTGGTATTCTCATCAACAAGGGATGCTCTGCCATCCATACCCTCCAGAGCACTATGCCATTATCCCACTCATAGGGTAAGAGCCCCTTTTTCCTACAGCATCTGAGAAAGAATGCAGCTTATCAAAGGTCACATAGCCACAGAGCAGGGCCTAGAGCACACTTACTTTCCCAGCTATGGAATGTCTTTGGGACCATTTGATCCTGATCTGAGAAAGATCTTTCTTCCAGTGTTAGGAATGTTTTAATGGCTCCCAAATGTTGCTATATTCCTAAGGAAAAATAAAAAATCCCTCAAACTTTAGGATTCTTCAGATTAGCCAGAAAATGGGTTGGGAACTCTGTGTGGGGTGGTAGGGTGGGGAATGGATGGGGGGATGACAGAAACTCAGCCTTGGTTATGCCATGGGATATACATGAGATGGAAAAACTTTCTCATTTGGCTCTCAGAACACTGTGCTGCTGAGGAGGAGGAGCTGCAGTCTCTCTGTGGCCAGGCAAATGAGTCATCTTTAAGTAAACTGGGACAGAATAAGTCCCTGGTGAGCAACTAAGAACCCTGTGGACTGTGCAGGCTAAAGGGTTGAGAGCCTGGGGGTGGGGAAATTGGGTGTGGAGGGCATTGAGACAGAGGAGTGATGGCTCACATTTGGATTAGAGGAGGAAGGAGGAGTATTTAGGAAGGTGAAGTTTACTTCCTATTCACTTAAAAAAAAAAAATCGAAGTTCCTACCAGAATTAGGATCTGTACTATGGTGTGGGTATCCAAAGCTTGATAAAGGAAAGGAGTAGTCCCAGTTTCCAGTCAACTAGGAGAGATAAGACAAGAACATAAATAATTGTGAAACTGGCATTTGTACAGTGCTTTAAGGTTTGCAAAGCTCTTTACAGATAGCTCATTTGATTCTCACAAAAGGAAGTGGTATTATTATCTGCACTTTAAAGCTGAAGAATCTGGAATAAACAGAAGTTAAATGAATTACCCATAGCCAATAAATGTCTGAGGTTGGATTTGAATTCATATCTTCTTGACTCCAGGTCCAGTGTTCTACCCACTGTGCCAACCAGTTGCTACCCTATTGGGACACAAGATATACTGTTTTTGTACCAGATTTGTGATTTTGTCTTTGAAGGGAACTCCTAGGGAAGAATGTGCTCTACAATGAAGATCAACATCTGCTCTGCAAATTCTAATAGTCTGAGTTGTCTGAAACATTCAGAAGTAAATGGCCCAGGGTTACACAAGCAGAAGACAGAACCCAGGTTTTCTTGGTTCTGAGAGCAGCTCTGCATTCATCAAGTCATATTGCTTCTCATAAGGTATATTCATTGACTTTACTTGTATACATGTTGTATTCTCCTAGCAGAATGGAAGCTTCTTGAAGTTGGGGAACCATTCTTTGTCTTTAGGTAGAATTTCAGCAGTAGAGCTGATGATAATTGGCATTTGGATTGTATTTTAAAGTTTGAGAAGTACTTTAGAGCCATTATCTCATTAGGAATTCAGATTAGACTGTGAGCTATTAGAGTCAGAGCTGAATTGCTTTTTTTTTTTTTTTTTTAAACAGATGAGGAAACCCTGAGACCAAATAGGTTTGGACCTAAATGCTCCTGACTCCAAATTCTATAGGGAGTATATATTGGATTGAATGAACTATATTAGGTGATTAAGAAAACACTGTTGGTATAATCAAGTAGCTGAGATAATGTCCCATTTGAGTAGAATTTGGGATATATATGGGGAGGTAGCAGAAATATAGTAGGAAAGGCAGATGTAGAGAGTCAGATTTTATAGGTTGAGGACTTTGGACTGTGATAGACAATGAGAAACTACTAAAAGTGTTTAAGCAGGAGAAGACATGATTTGAACTGTGCTTTAGAATGTGATATGCTTTGGGATTAGATTGGGATGTGGAAGAACTGAGAATCAGTTTCCTTTTATAATAATCCAAATTGTAGTACACAGAAATTGAATTTGGTTGGGGATGTTAGGAATGAAAAGAAGCTGATGCTGGAGAGATTGCTGAAGTGACAACTAAATGAATATTTAGGATGAGGACGAGCCAAAGTTGATTTCAAGGTTTTGACTGTGTGTGATTGGGAAGATAGCGGTGCCATTAAGAAAAATATTGAAATCAAAGAGAGGATCTAGAGTGATATGGAAATTGATGAGTATGTTGAGGCTTGCAATCTGATTCAACAATCAACGATTGGATAGAACTTATATATGCCAGGTATTGAGCTAGGCTCTGAGAACACAAGGCAAGAGAAGAAAATCACTGTCCTCAAAGATCTTACATTCTTCTGATGGAGACCAGGAGTCCATATTTCAGTTTTCAGCACTGCATCCTGGTAGATCTAGCAGGTAATTAGAAGTGTAGGTTTGCAGATCCAGAGAGAGAGGCTTCAGGGCTGAAGCTACAAATTTGGAAATCATCTACACAGAGATGTAGGGGTAGATGAAAAATGAGGGGAAAAAGGGAAAAGGGTCAAGGACAAAAATTTGGGGACCATCTATAATGACCTGAAAGGACTCCAGGGACCATTTAATATGACCCTCTTCCCTTTATTTTATAAATAAGGAAATTGAAGCTATGGGAGTTAAATGACTTGTTGGGGTTAATGAAGATAGTAAATGTAGGAGATTGGATTTGAACCCAGGACTTTCTGAGAAAGAGCAAAGAGGTAGGAGAATCAAATGATATAGTGGGACTAAAACCAAGGGAGGAATTTCAAGAAAGAAGGTGTGGTCAATAATATCCAATCCAAAGGAAGCACAGAAGCCAAGGAACTTGAGCACTGACAAAAGGGCTCCAGGATAGATGATTGGGAATTCTTGCTGCCCTCTGAGGGTGAAGTTACAGTGGAATGATGGAAAAAGAAGTTAGTCTACAAAAGGTTGAAGAAAATTGTTGTTGAAAATTCCAAGATGACATCACTATGTCAGGATCAAAATTCAACTGGGGCTGATCAGACCAGTATGAGCTTCAAAGGTTCTGCCTCAGATTAGGCACAAATAGTCCACATGAACACTGGAGTGGAGATGTCTCTAAATCTGCATATCTCCTGTTTCTTTTGAGTTACTACAATTTTGAGTAAGTGTTAGGGAGGAAGTAGAAGTATAGATAGACTATTCTTTCAAAAAAGTTTGGTGGTGAAGGGACACAGAGAGAAAGTAGAATAATTTAAGAAGGTAGAGTTGAGGAAAAACATTTAGGTTAGGGGAGACTTGAAAAGTCCATAGGTACCTGCCTTTTCTCCACTCCTGCCACAACAACTCAATTGCAGTTCTCCTTACCTCTCTCATCTAGGCTATGACAACAGCCTCTTGATTGGTTGGGAATGGGAGCCAAAGCACATGCCTCCGGCACAGGTCTGACCATGTACCCTGTTGCTCATTAAACTCCAATTCTCCCTGGTATCTTTAGAATCTGTTTGTTTTATAAAATAGCCTTCTGTATACTACTTTTCCAGGCTCAATATGCATTACTTCTTTTACATATTCTACAGTCCTGCCAAACTGGCCTTCTTGTAGTTCCTTACACATAGAATTCTCTCTCTGAGGCTTCTTTGTCCCCTCTGTTTGGAATACATTCACTCATCCCTTCTCTTAGAGCTCTTGGCTTCCTTCGAAATAAACTCAGGTACCACTTTCTAGGGTACTCAAGGTCTTTTTTGATTCCCCAACTCTTGCTAATGCCTTTCCCTCCAAATTACTTTGTATTTAAATTATGTATATATATATATATATATATATATATATATATATATATATATATATATATATATATATATACATATATATATGTGTGTGTGTGTGTGTATATATATATATATATATATATATATATATATATATATATAGTATCTACTTGTATTAATAGGTATTGTTTCTCAGATAGAATATAAACTCTTGAAGGCCCAGAGACTGTTTCCTTTTTATTTGCAACTCAACATTAGGCATATAGTAGATCCTGAATAAATAAATTATTGATTGAATGATTAAGGAAGCTAGTGAAAGGTTAAACACTGGACATATGAAGAGATGTTTGGGATAGCTGCTGGAGAGATAGGATGGGATGTGATTCAAGAAAAAAAAAAAGTAGACGAACCTTGGCAAGGAAGAGACATTTCTTCCTCAGATGCCAGATTAATGGATGAAAGGGGAAAAGTGAAAAATATACAGACTTCTGTGATGGAAAAAGAAAGAAACTGAGGGGAGATTGAATGAGATGGACCTCAAACTTGGTAAAAGTAATTCTATTAAAGCGAAGTTTTTGTGTGTGTGTGTGTGTGTGTGTGTGTGTGTGTGTGTGTAAATGAAATGAAAATTGAAGACTTGAGAAGAGTGTAAAAATAATTTTAGAACACTGATTACAAGGAGTCAATAAAGGGATGGCTGAGAAGCAATGGAGTCCCCCCATTAAGGACTGGAAACATGGGAATCTTTGGGCATCTCCAGCACTATTTTTTACTTTCTCCAAAAAATGTTTGCCAGCTAAGGCCTAGGGCATGCAAAAAAATGGGTAGTAGGGGTTTACAAAAGAGTTGAGGAATTTTTATATTAGCCCCAAATCTACCCATGAGCATTTTAATATTTTTTCCAGTTGATTAGATCTGACTTTATTTGTGTGGAAAGTGTTTTGTAATTGTGTTCATGTAATTTCTGATTTTGCCTTGGCAGAGAGACTCCCAAATATTTTATATTATAAATTGAAAATGTTTAAAGTAAGAATGGTAAAGGGACAAAAGTAAAGTTAAGGGACAAAGGCATAGGAGATAGAATGCTGGGCTTAGCATTAGGAGGTCCTAGTTTTAAATCTCATTATGACTGGTACACAGTAGGAATTTAATAAATGTGTGTCTACTGACACCCTTATTTTTCTTATCTGTACAATGAAGGGGGACGATTAGATGGCATCTAAGATCCCTTTCAACTCCAGATCTACGATACTGTCTGTGGTCTTGTGACCATGAAGTTCTGCCTGGACAGGAAAACAAAAATTGTGTGAAGTCGATGGCCTAAAAAAATGGGGGAGGGGGTCATAGTGAGGATAAAGAGAAGTTTATATAGGAATGAAGGAAGAGAGAAAAGAGAATAGAAGATATTGGGAATGGAAAGAAATTTCAGAGTTCATGTTCTTTGAGTTGGAGTCATTTTAAGTGAAACTGGTGGAATGGCTGAAGAGGAATGCCAATGAAAGTAATTGGAATTGAGAACAAAGAAATAAATAGCTAGGATAATCAGTATAGATGTTAAGTTTCAGAACTGATACCTGAGAATGAAGTAAAGAGAAAAATTGAACCAGTTATAAAAGTTAACCAAGTGAAAAAAAGCCAAAAGAGAAAGGGGCATTGAAGAAAGGGGCAGTGTCCAGGAGGCTTGGAATGTCCTAAGCATGAAGAGAAAATGGTATTATCTGATGACGTAAATGTCAAAGGAGGAGTGGTTGCTGAGTGATGATGGAAGCAGCAATAAGGAACAACCAGTGTGGCAATCCCTCCCTCCTGACCTTGTGAGTCAGGAAAAGGAGATAGAGAAGAGGCTACTTCCACTTGGGAAGATTTCAAGGGATATTATATCATCAAGGAACTGCCAGGTTTCCTTTGATTCCAGGAAGAAGAAGGGAATATCCAAGAAAATACTAGAGGATGAAAGGCAATTTATTTGCAATAGAATGAGGTCCCATGGAAAGGTCTAAAAGTGGGATGGATAGAGATATCAGGAAATTGGAGAGGAGTGCTGAGTTGAATAGGAATGAGGGTATTGGGGGAAAAAAAAGTAAAGGAAAAGAGTATGAACCTAGGAAGGCACAATATGACACAGTGGTTAGAGAATTGGGCTTGGATTTAGGAATCCAAGGATGGTTAGAAGACTGGACTCAGTTCCTGTTTCTGTCATGTACCTGTATGAATGTGAGCAAGTCATTTTATTATTTCAGTCCTTAGTTCTCTCCTAAAATAGGATTTAAAATGTCTGTCTCAAACGGTTGTTGTGGGGCTTAAATGAGGCATGTAAAACATTTGATAAACATTGAAATGCTACATGTGTATATGTCAGTTATTATTATTACTTCTTGATAACAGTGTTAGTGAACCCTTCCCCCTCCCCAAATCTGGAATTCCTTTTATTTGTATTCAGTTGAAGGCTTGATAAAAGTACATTTTAAAATTTGGGCTATAACGGATCAATAAAAGGCTTTCTGGAAGATAGCAAAGGCCCAATTGAAACTAGAACACCTGAATCAGTAGTGGACACCTTTAGCTCTGCCTTTTCTTTCTCGAACATTGTTTTACTGATTCCTCCTGATAAACTTCCCCTGGTAAAAACTATTCAGGTCAGTGATTGTATAATTTTTATCTTTATATTCTTATTCTTATTCATATTTTTATCTTCATATTCATATTTTTCTAACATGTAGTCAGAGCTTATTCATTTATTTATTTATCTACTTATCTACTAATTTATTGATAAATAGGCAGAATTTTGTTCATGGAGGAATTTGCAAAATCAATCCTTTTGGAAGTAATAATTATCTCTGGTGACTAATATGGAGGCAGCATTCTGTTCTGTAAAGTGACTGATGTCAGTCAGATACAATATGCCTCAACTGTAGTGAAGGGAAGAGAATGTATACCTGATTGCAAGGTTCGAGGACATTAAAGTTCTTGTTAATGCCTCTGCTGAGTTAATCAACCTTTCCACTAAATTGCAGTGTGGAATGAAGAGAAGTTTAAGTCAAGTGCCTACTATGGGCTAAGTACTGAAGACACAGAGGAAAGCAAAAATATGGTCTCTACTATCAGTTTGTTGGTGGAAAAACATGCAAATAGCCAGGTACAAACTCTCTCTCTCTCTCTCTCTCTCTCTCTCTCTCTCTCTGTATATATATATATATATATATATATATATATATATATATGTATATATATATAGTTTGAACATATGTGTATATGTATATATGTACATGCATATGTATGTATGTATATAAATATAACAGGATGAATTTGGAGTAATCTCAGAGGAAAGACACTAAGATTAAAAAGAACTGGAAAAGACTTAGAATGTGGAATTTTATCTGGGACTTCTTACTTTCAAAGAGTCTAGCTGTGGAGGCAAGACCAACCCACATGGAACAGAGGACAATGAAATGCTGAGCTGTATGATGCTGGCACAAGGTACTAAAATGAGGTTAAGGGAAGGTCTGAGATCAGGGAGATCAATGTGAGTCATGAGGAAGGTGGGACTTGAAGGGTAGGTAGATCTGGATAAACAGAGAGAAGAAGAAAGAAAAGGCCTTGGGGGAGTGTGGAGGAGAGTGTAAATAACAGTGTTAAAAATATGGAGGTGTGAGAGACCGCTGAAGTATACAGTATTGGGCTTTCTGCCACATCCCTTTCTAGGAGCTCCAGCTTCTCCTCTTAGGACTTCCACTGAACTATATTCAGTCTTATGACTTTCACTTCTCAACATTTTCTCAACTTTGCTAATCGTTGCATCCCACTGATCTATACATTGCCACTATTTGTATCTCTGCCACTTATCTGGGTGACCGTGGGGAAGTTATTTACCTTCTCAATACTTCAGTTTCTTTATCTTTAGGATGATCTCATACATCTCTGCTCCTAAAGTTCACCAGGTTTAATTCAGTCTTCATGATCTTTAGTAACAACTGTGGCTAGCATTTATGTACTGCTTTAGATTTGGGAAGTACTTTGGATATGTTATATTTATGCTAGGATCTCTGGCTTTTTCAGGGTCCCAGAACACACCAAACCAGTTTGGGGATTTTCCCACTTGGGTCCTCTGCATGTTGCTCACTCACCTTATTCTACCAAATTAATTTCTCTCTAAGCCAGTTCCTTTTGATTGATGGATAGGCTGTGCTCTAGCTAGGTTGCTGTATAATCACTTAGTTGAGTGTATGCCCCCCCCTCTCACTCTAAGCAACAAAAATGTTCAGGTGGCTCTAGCACACTCCTAGAATTGATCTTCTCTCTGTTTCTCACACATGGTAGTTCACTTCCTTTTACTGTACCTTTATACAATCTATCTCCTATGATGGAATGTCACATCTCTTCAAGCATGACTTTTTCTGATCTCTCCAATTGCTGATGTTCTTCCTCCTTAATTACCAGTATTCATACAGCTTTTATATATTATTTATAATTTTATTTATATAAATATCTTCCCCAATAGAATGTAAGAAATCTCCTTGACAGTAGGAATTATTGGAATTTTTTTTTGTTTTTATATTCCTTTATCTCAAATGAGATATTTGTAAATCATTTAGCACAGTTCCTGGCACTTAGTGGATGCCTAATAGATTTTTGTTCACTTTCCTCTCCCCACCAAAGCTTAACAGAGTATTTGTGACATAGTGGATCCACTTGTAGATCAAGTGTTCATATTTTGAGTACTAACATATTTGAGTTCAAACTTATAAACATCTGAAAACCTATGAAATTCTTATTACCATCTGCTGCCTTTTCTACCCCTCCGCTGCTATCAAAGCAGATATATTAGGAGGGTGACACCAAGAAACATTTTATTATCTTTCTTTGTTTCCAGAAATGAAATAGGCAATCATATACTTTAAGGAACTGATAAGAGAATTGCAGTTTGCTTTTAATTATCTGTGTCAATGGAAGGCTAGCATAATCCAAACAAACCAAAATAACAGGTAGTTTTTAAAAAAAGCATTGCCAGCTGGGTTTGAAATGAATGTCATAAGTGTGGTGATACCAGCTTATTTTTATTAACTATCAGGTTATTCAGAGTATTGGCAGAAAGATCACATTTTCAGAATCACAGGATTTTAGAGTTGAAAGTACCTAACTATTCTTTTAGAGTAGGAAGGGAAGTGACCATTCAGGCCAACTAATATATAAAGAAATCCCTACTATAACATTTAACGAGTGGTTCCAGAAGTAATCTAGGTGGTAGATGAAAGTCAATATGCAAAATATGTCTTATATGTCTATATGTTCCCAAAAGATACATGAGAGACACATACTGATTACTCATTAAGAAACTGATTCACCATTGACAAAATATATAATCCATGATCCATATCTAGTTGAGAAAAGACTTGCTGTATTTTGGAACTGTGACATATTGTATCATAGGACCCTGTGCTGTTTAATTCTTTAATTCTAACTTGCTGTTCCTCTCAAAAAAATTTTCCATGTCTTAAATGTCCCAACTCTTTGCTCTTTCTATTAATTGAATATGTCCCATGCAAATATTTCCTAATTGTTTTGAGAATTGTCTCCTTATTTGGAACCTTAGGGAAAGGGTAGATATTCTTTCTCCTATCTCTGTTCAGTCTCTCCCAGGATTTTGGCTGGGAAGAGAGAGGGAGAGGGAAAGGAAGAAGGAAAGAGAGAGGGAAAGGGAGAGGGAGAGAGAGAAGGAAAAGGGGAGAGGGGGAGAAGGGAAGGGAGGAGAGGGGAAGAGGGGAAGGGAGAGAGAGAGGGAGAAAAGAGAAAGGGAGAGGGAGAGGGAAAGGGAGAGGAAGAGGGGAAGAGAGGAATGGAGAGGGAAAGAGAGAGGGAGAAGAGGGAGAGAGAGGGGAGAGAAAAGGGAAAGGGAGAGGGAAAGGGAGAGGAAGAGGGGAAGAGGGGAAAGGAGAGGGAAAGGGAGAGGGAGAGGGAGGAAAAGAAAGAAAAGGGAAAGGAGAGAGACAACTGAGGGGGAAAAACAGTAATGGGGATGTAATGGGGATATAAGACAGAGGAAAGAGAAGCATGAGGAAAGGAGGAACAAGAGGAAGAAAAAGAAGAGAGTACAAGTTGACCAAAGGAATATCAGGAAATAATCTCCTAAGAAAGTTCTCAGGAAGAAAAGACTTGAAAACTCCCTCTTGTGTTTATTTCATTTTTCATTTCCTTAGGCATCTCTGCCTTTACTAACTCCAGTGAGTGGCCTCATAGAGCTAGTCAGATGGAGTAATACATGGGACCCTGGGTCTAGAATATGAAAGAGCTGAGTTCAAATGTTACTTCAGACACATAACTGTGTGACCCCAGGTAATTCATTGACCCTCTAGCTGCCTCGGTTTCCTCACCAATAAAATGGACAATATAATAGCACCTACCTGCAAGGATTGTTGTAAGGATCAAATGAGATAATATTTGTAAAAGTACTTAGCACAAAGCCTGACATAATAGGCACTTAACAAACACTTAATTTCTTCCTTCATAGAATTTTAGAATCGAAAGGAACTTCAGAGATGATTTATTTCTACCTTCTTCTTGAAACATGAATCCCCTTTGTAAAACCCAAAAGAACTGTCCAGTTCTCTTTGAAGCTTCCAATAAAAGGAAATTCATCACTTCCTATGGCAATCCATTTAACCTTTTGGATAGTAATAGTGGTTAATAATTAGCCATAATGTGCTTTCTATTGTAATCTGTCTCCTACAGCTATTTCTCAGACCCCTGATCTGGGCCCTCTTATGCACAAAACCTGGGAGATCTCATCAGCTATCATGAGTTCACACACACACACACACACACACACACACACACACACACACACACACAAACAGTTGACTTCCATATTTAGACTTGGTTTCTCTCTTGATCTCCATTCATGCAGTGCTAATGACTGCTGTATATATAGCTATGGTATAAGTATCTCAAAGTCTTCATTTCCAGAATGTAGTTCATCTTCTCCCCTAAACCTTCCTTTTCTTCATACTTCTCTATTTCTCTTGAGAGGATCTGTTCTTTCACTCACCCACTTTTGAAACATTAACATCATCCTTGACTCTTCCCTTCCTTTCACCCTCATATTCAACCTGTTCAAGTTTGTTGATTTTTCATACAGATTTTTTTCTTTTTCTTTTCCATTTCCCCCTTTTCTTGTTCACATGGTCAACTGTAGTTAAGATACCTTTGGACTATTCTAATAGTTTCTCATTGGTCTTCCGGCTTCCATTTTCTATACAGCAGTGATTTTTTTTCCCCTCAAAAAATATAGGATCTTACATAGAATTAGGAAGAACTGGCTTCAAATCTCAATCTGCTACCTAATTATGTTACTGTGAATAACTTCATGTCCCTGAGTTTCAGTATGAAAAAAAAGGGAGATAATAATACTTGTATGTAGTAAAACTGCCTATTGATACTTTATAAAGCTAATACATTTTAGGGCTGGAAGTGACCTTAAATTCAACCCTCTCACTTTACAGGTGAGAAAATGGAGTCACTGAGTAGTAAAGTGATGTACCCAGGGTCACACAGATATTGTTAAAGGTGAGACTTGAATCTAGGTCTTCCTGACGCCACAACATCTTATCTATGACACTACACTGCCTTTCACTTTTGAGATTTCAATTAATTGAGAAGCTTTTATTAAATTTCCTTACCTCTGTATAATCTCCAACTGCTGTGTGATCATAAGCAAGTCAGTCAGATAACCAGTATTTATTAAATGCCTGCAATGTACCACTGTAATAAGTGTTAGGGACACAAAGAAAGGTGAAAAGTCATTTCATCTTTGAGCTTCAGTTTCTTATCTGAAAAAATAGGGATAATAATATGTGTAGGATGTACTTACAGCATAGTAATGAGGTCTCATTTGATAAATCTCTCAAATTAGATCATACATTTGAAATGCTAATAACATAAATGGTAGTTATCATTTGCTGTAACATGGGAATGATAATGTACCATTTATCTAATATGGCAGTTGTGAGGAAAATATAAATTTTGTAGCATTGCAAAAATATGAACAAATACTAGTATTCTTAATAGTAATTAGAACAATGCAGTCTAAGGTTGCATTGACTTCTTCTCTGTCATGCCACAATATTGACTCCTACTGAATTTTCAGTACAGTATAATCATTTTCTACACGATCAGTCAATAAACATTTATTATATACCTATTTTGTAACCTGTGCTAAATAGTGAGGATACAAAAATAGGCAAAAAAAATAGTTCTGTCCTTAAGTAGTTTATAATCTAAAAAGGAACTTACCTTTCTGTTATTATGTATATCTAATGGATAATAATAGTAATAATAGCTAACATGTGTATGGCATTTATTTGTGCCAGACTGTGTGTTAAATGCTTTACAATTATTGTCTCATTTATCTTCACGACAAGTCTGAGAAATAGAGGCTACTATTATCCTAGTTTTTTAGATGAGGAAACTGAAGCAGACAGATTAAGTGACTTGTCTAAAGTTACACAGCTAGTAAGTATCTGAGGCTACATTTGAATTCAGATCTTCTTGCCATTGTTCCATCTACCCATACAATTACAAGAACAATAACCAATCACATCTTCTTTATCCTTTATTTATACAGTTAAAGTTTTGAATTCAAGTGTTTTCAGATTAGTGGATTTCCTTTCCCTCCAGCCTCCTATTGTTCTACCCCGCTTGGGTATCCTGCTTCTATCATCCTTAGCATTAGTTTCTCTCTCAGTTTTGTGTAATCCACAATTGTTAAACATGTCATCTATACTTTTACTATTGAAAAGAAAGATGTTTGATGGTCCATGGCTAATGATAGATTCCTGGGGCACTTTACTAGAGACCTCCCTCTAGCTCAGTATTATTGCCTGGCAAAGAGTAAATACTTAATAAATGCTTGCTGATTGATTTTGATCTCTTAATCTCTTCTTGTTGGGTTTAATCATTCATTTAGTTCTGAATGCACCTAATTATGTTGCCTAAGTCATATCTGCCCCTCCCATAAGGACAACATAAGAAGCTTTGTCAAATGCCTTGCCAAAATCCAGAAACACTATCTATGACATTATCCTGATTTAGCATAATTCTTTGCACACAGTAATTGCTTGATAATTTTTTTCATTATCCACCCTCAGAGTAGTGCTTTTCCTCCTATCAGAAAAGGAAATGAGGTTAGTTTGACATGGCCTGGTCTTGATGACCTATTATGGCTCTGAGAGATCACTATTAGGAATCATTACTTCCATTTCTAAGTGCTCACAAACACTTCCTAGAATAACACATTTTAGAAAATTTCTGGGAATAAATATCAAGCTACAAGTCTGTAGCTTGAAGAATTTAGTTTTTTTTTTTTTTTTTAATTGGAATTTATTGGTCCAGGTCCAACAGAACAGCATCTCTCCCATTGTCTGGAATTTTTCAAAAATCACACTGTACTCACACAGATACTTCTCCTTGTCCAGCGGGGTTCAATGGACTTGAATTCCAGTGGGTAGATCTTCCCAAGTCAAGATTTCTGGGGATTGTTTATAAACCGGACCAATATCAACACAGGTGGAGAAGAATATAGGAGCAGAGGGGATGCTGTTCCTTCTTTTTTCCCAAAGAAAAATAAAATGTAAATTAGTCCTTCAGCTGGGAAGAAAGTGATGTGGCTCCTGAAATATTCTTACAATAGTTACATTTCTTCCCTCTCTTCACTTTTTCCTTCACAAGTTTTGATCCTACTGATGTCTTCCTCTCCCTTTCATCTCAGGTTCTTGTAACAGATTCCTGTGACCATAGCTAAAGAGAATCCCACATTCTGCCTGCCCCCATGCCTGGAATGCTCTCCCTCCTATCTCCACCTCCAGGTTTCCCCAGCTTCCTTCAAGTCCTAGCTAAAAATCCCCCCTTCTACAGGAAACTTTTCCCGGATCCCCTTTAATTCTAGAGGCTTCCCTCTGTTGATTATTTCCAATTTATTCATTATCCAATTTGTGCACAGTTGACTTGTCTTTCTCATTAGATTGTGAGCTTCTTGGGAGTAGTTTTACCATTTTTATATACTCAGAGTTTAGCAAATGCCTGATATATAGTAGACTCTTAAATGTTTATTTTTTTAAAAATTCAAAGCACATTAGAGCTGGAAAAGATACTAGAAATCATAAGGCTATAGATGAAGATCTTAAAGGATACCTAGTATAATCCCAGAGGCATAGTTCCTCAGGGGTCACACAGAGAGCAAGTTGCAGAACCATGATCTGAACTCAGGTTCCCTGGGATTACCATCTAGTCTAATCCTATCCCTTTTCTGTTTTTACAAATGAAGAAACTAAGGCTTTAGAGAGATGAAATTCAAGTTCACACAGCTAGTTCAAGGCAAAAGCTGGAGTAATTGAGAACACAGAAATTTTTTTTCCTACTACATTGTATATTCTAACTTCCTGGCAAAAACCAAGCCAGGGCTAACTCAGGATTATGGTCACTATTATAAGATTAAATTGTACTGTAATTAATCCCATTAATATTAATAGATTATAATTCTCTAGCATTCTCTTATAAGGAATTTAAGGTACTATCTCATCCATTTTCCTATATAATGGAGAGAGCCAAGACAATTTTCCTCATCAAAAGCACAAGGCCCAGAGAGCTTGAGTGACTTGCAAATAGTCACACAATCTGTCATAGACTGAGTCAGGAAGAAAGCTCCAAATTTCCCTATAATCCAATTCTTTAACCCTGGATGACTTTTGGTTAAAAGCAATGTGATCCCAGATGCTACTTGAGATAGCTAGTTATTTAAACCAATGTGAAACCATCCTAAAGGGCCACTGGGAGCTGCTAATTGTTACAGATCATATTTAGAAGTACAGTTTTTAGATTTCAATTACTTATGCCAAGAGAACCTATTCTCTGCCTAACCACAGTGCCCTTTCTCAAACCTTTGCTACCATACTCCCATACACCTGGCATTTCTCACAGTCTGGGTGGTCCCCCCAACTCAATCCAGCCTGGCTTATTCTGTTTCTTCAGCTTCTCCTTCACTCCTTGACCCCTCCTTTTTGGACATTACATAAGACTTAACATTTTAAAGGTTGTTTTCTTTAAAATTTTTTGAGTTCCAAATTCTTTCCCTCTCTCCAATTCCTCCCCCACCCACTGAGAAAACAAGCAATTTGATATTAATTATACATTTGGAATCATGTAAAACATTTTCATATTGGCCATATTTCCAGAAAAAAAGGAAGGAAAAGAAAGTGAGAAAATCATATTTCAATTTGCATTCAGCATTTAGAAGTTCTCTTTCTGGAGAAAGCATTTTTTCAACATGAGTCCTTTGAAATTGCCTTAGATCATTGTATTGGTTAGCATGTCTAAGTCTTTCACATTTGATTATCTTTACAACATAAATTGTTGTAAAGATGTTGTAAAATTGTTGCTCCATAATTGAACAAGAATTTCTTCCTAGCATATCCAAGTTATATTGGCCCTTTTTGGATAGTTTGACATATTAGGAAGTTTTTCCATTTATCCACCTCTGCAATTTCTAGTCATTGTTTTTGGTCATTTCTAGTTCTTCCAGAGTCAGTCAGAACAAACCACATCTCTCTTTCTCATGACATCTTTTCAAATATTAGAAGCAATTATGTCAACAGCTCCTTCCCCATCTTTCCAAATCTTTTCTTTAGGCCAAACTTTCATTTCCTTTGGTGGATCTTCCTATGGAAAAGACTACTTGCCAGTATTTTAGTTTGGGAATTTCAGGGTCAAAAGAGGTAAGAAGATCTGACTTCTCCCAGACAAGTGGCTCAACTGATCTTCGGACTCATTCATAACAACAACAAAAATGTCTTAAATCTTTCTGGCTAATCCTTCTTTTATTTATTTATTTTTCAGTTATTTATACATTTCTTTTTTTAAACAAGTTTTCATATGAGTCATATTGGGAGAAAAAGATCAGAACAAAAGGGTGAAACCTTGGGAAAGAAAGAAAAAAATTGGAAGGGAAAAAAAAAAGGTGAAAATAGTATGCTTCAATCTGCATTCAGTCTCCATAGTTCTTTCTCTGGATATGAAAAGCATTTTTCATCTAAAGTTTGTTGGAATTATCTTGGATCACTGAATTGCTAAGAAGAGCTAAATCTTCACACAGTTTTGCTGTTGCTATATATGATATTTTCCTGGTTCTGCTCACTTTACTCAACTTCAGTTCGTATAAATCTTTCCAGGCTTTTCTGAAATCAGCCAGTTCATCATTTTTCATAGAACAATAATATTCCATTACTTTCATATACCACAAATTTTTAGCCATTCCCCAATTGATGGGCATCCATTCACTTTCCAATTCTTTGTCACCACAGAGCTGCACATGCAGGTCCTTTTTCCTCTTTTATGATTTTTTTTTTTTTTTTTTTTTTTTCACTACAGAATCAAAGGGTATGCATAGTTTTATACCCTTTGGGCATAGTGGCTAACCCTTCTTTAACTAAACATCTGGAAACTTCTGGGCCACTTAGGGACTGAAAATCCAGAAGACCCAGCTCCCCAGTGTCATTTTCTCCCAAGTCATCTAAAAGAATATAAGCTCCTTTCCAAAGCCAAGGTGTCAGGTTAAGTGTCAGCTTCGGTCACCGGAAGAAGAGGAGGAGGGGGAGGATGAATTATTTTTAAATTATGATGCATGGCTGTGTGCTATCGAGCCAAGGAGGAAAGATGTGGGAGGACCCTGTCTCTCTCTTCTTAGTCTCCCAATCACCTGTTAAAGTGTCTAGAGTCAGGAGATCTCTCTAGTCCTTGACAAGCTGTTAGAGAAACGTTCCGCCCCCATCCTCCTCCACCCCTGATTGGAATCTATACTAGATTGGTTGCAAGTCACAAGATTCGGTATTTAGTTTCTTCTCTCAATCCCTGGAATCAGGAGCAATACTGGAGAACTCAAAATAGGGCAAGAAGAAGGGGAGGTGGGGAGGAGTAAGACAGGGAGCACTCATTTGGCACTGAGAACAGTCAACTGGGTTTAAGTCAGTGGTTCTGTAACAGAGCAAAGTTAATTGGCTTCCATGTCAGTCTCATTTATAAAGTTTAACCAATCTAACATGAATTAACCCATGAATTTAGTCTCATTAACAGGATGAGTCAACCAACTGGAGAAATATCTGTCCTGCTAGATAGATGCATTTCTGATTGGAGAATTGTTTTTAAGTAGCAATTATTAGTACCCAGATGGAACAGCTGAACACTAATGGTACTTTCTGACATTATATTTATTTAGGTATAACTGTCATTTTTATTGGGCAGTTAGGTAGCACAGTGAATACAACACTGGGCCCCAAGTCAGGAAGACTCATCTTCCTGAGTTCAAATTTGGCCTGACAATTAATTAATAGTTGTATGACACTAGGCAAGTCACTTAACTCCTATTGCCTCAGTTTTTTTATCTATAAAATGAGCTGGAGAAGGAAATGGCTAAGTACGCTGTTATCTTTGTCAAAAAGGAGTCTGAAATGAATAAATAAATTTCTGATTTCCATCCCACTCGATTAGATTTTACTCTTTTTGAGATCAGACACTATTATTTTTCCTTTGGATTCATCACATCCTAACCCAGTGACCTATGGTACAGGAGAAAGGAACTGAATTTGAAGTAATAAGATCTGCACATAGTGGGAACTTAATAAATATTTGCAAAATGAATAAGTGAATGAACAATACTATGGTAAAGTGGAAGACATTAATTCACACTTAGGAGATCAGAACATAAATCCAAGCTCTGACATTTATTGATCTTGAGCAAACTACTTAACCATCTCTTTAGCCTCACTTCTCTCATCTGTAAAGTGGGGCTAAAGACACTTGCACTACCTGCTTCATATAATTATAAATGGAGAACCAGAGGGGATCTTGGAGATTATTTAGTTCTGCCTCCTCATTTTATAGATTAGGAAACTGAGGGCTGAAGTCATTAAGTGGCATGCCCAGGGTCATGCAGCTAGTGAACTTCAGAAATGGAATTTGAACTCTAGTCCCTTGATCACATTGCTAATCAACATTCTAATATAACTGTACTCTCTCTTTCCCAAAGGGTTATTGAGGGGAAGGGCTTTGCAAACCTTAAAACCTTTGTAAATCTATAATTATTGCCATTGGTCAATTCTTCTGAACTGAAGACCTATGTGAATATGTATGTATGTATAGTAAACCATCTTCTGGGGACTAGGAAAGAGAGAAGAGGAAGGAAATAGACATTTATTTCATAATAAATGAAATTTATTTACTATGAACCAACCACTTTACAAAACACTTTGTAAATATTATCTCATTTGATCCTTTTAACAATCCTGGGAAGTAGGTACTATTATGCTTCTCTAAGCTGAGGAAACTGAGGCAGATAGAGGTTAAGTGAGTTGCCTAATAAATATGTGAGGCTGTATTTGACATCAAGTTTTCCTGACTCCAGTCTCCAGACCTATACTCTCTCCCCTAAATCATTTAGCTGAAGGAACTGCTATTTCTTTTCTTTTTAGTCTACAAAGCATGTAGTATTGTACCAAGAACTATAGGAATCATGTCTTTTTCTTTGTGATCTTTTCTACTATCCAACTAGTTGATTAATCCTCTAAAAAATAAGGGAGTCATTGCATGCTATTAGTTCTCTGAATATAACTCTGACATCCTATAATCCTCATAGCTCTTCATTCCACCTTAAAACTCTGCCTTGGGAAGAAAATTGAAAATAATTTCAGTGA
This sequence comes from Sminthopsis crassicaudata, assembly GCF_048593235.1. Taxonomy (NCBI): domain Eukaryota; kingdom Metazoa; phylum Chordata; class Mammalia; order Dasyuromorphia; family Dasyuridae; genus Sminthopsis; species Sminthopsis crassicaudata. The sequence goes on along the minus strand of NC_133620.1, from coordinate 96,581,006 downwards.
CTGGTTGGCATGAGACCAAGTTCTAGTCAAGACTCAGCCATTTGACCCACTGTGTCACCTTGTCAAGTTGCTCAAATTTTCTGGGCATTTGTAAAACAAAAAGATTGGATTAGATAATCTCAAAGGCACTTTTCAAGTTTGAAGTTCTGTGATTTTGTGACCTTGAATGTACTTGTTCTAAATCAACATGGTCTGAACTGTTGGAAGAGAGAAGAGAGAAAAAGGAATATAAAGAAGTGATCAAGAGTGCTCAGTCAAACCAGCCAATAATTATTTATTTACATGAATAATTATTTGTTAATAATTATTAACCAATCAATATTTATAAAATATTTACTATGTTTCAATCACCATCCTAAGCACTAGGGATACAAATACAAAGTTAGTCCCTTTCCTTCAAGAGCTTAAACTCTAATGTGGAGACATGCATAGAAATAGAAACAAGCTATACAGAATAGGATTCCAGGTAGAGTTTGAGAAGACTTATATGAACCAAAACAAAGTGAAGAAAGCAGAACCAGGAATATTAGGTACAATGATTTCCACAATGAAATGGGAAAACAAACCCAGTAAAATGAACCTGAACGCTCTTTAATTATGTCAGAACTTCTTCCAGAAATGAGCTAAGAAAATCTATTACTCACTGCAGAGTGGAGATATTTTAGGTATAGAATATTGCATATACTGCTAGACACAGTTGATAAGATGAATGTTTTTACTGAACTGTTTCCCCATTCTCATGGGAGCAAAAGAAGGTTCATTGGATAGAAAGGAAGAAGAGAGATATTTGACTAAGAATATGATGTAAAAACAAAAGGCATCAATAAAAAAAAGTTACAGCAAAACAGAGTGCCTAGAACTGAATGCAATACTGCAGGTGTCACTGAAGCATTGGAGGGCTAATTGTTCCCTAGTTATAGAATCTTCCCCACTTCAAAGATCCAGGATTTCCTTCATGTGGGCATCCCCTATACCAGGGCAGACTGCAAAAGTAAGGAGTTTTGGAAGTCAGGATCCCCGAGAAGGTCAGACTTCACAAAAGACTTCATTGTATGATGTTTGCATAAACCAGTTTCTAAGTTGGATGTTCGCATGGAGAGGTTCAAAGGAAGCTTGGCTGTTGAGATCTCAGCTCAGCTCTGTTTGGGTGTATTGAGATGGAAGACCGTGGAGTCAGATGACTTAATATCAAATCCTCGCTGTGATATTTCCGAGCTGTAACAATAAGATTTGTACTACCTACCTCAGAGAAGTGTACTTTGTAAACTTCAAAATGCTTTATAAACATTAGTCATTGTTATTATATTAACTTTGGGCAAGTCACGTAATTAAGACAGAAAAATACTAGGTGACCTCTATAGGGTCCTTTTCAGCTCAAGATTTATGATCCTAAGACTTTGCACACTCCTGATCTTGCCTGATTTGGGGGGATATTCTGAGAATAAAGTGGTTTTAAACAATCAAAATTGTTAGGCAGGTGGGAGAGGAAGAGGGGGTTTCCTAATAGGATACCAGGGGCCTGAAAGAATCCCAAGATTGTCTTGTGTTCTTCAGGAGCTAACTCCTTCTCAATTCCATTTCTTCAGAAGGAAAAACTGAGGCATGGAGGAGAAGGTGGATATGATGGTCAGGAATAAAACCCAGGAGTTTGCACTGGACAAGCCTTCCTGCTTATTGGGAGACTGAGAAGGAGGCAGGGGCATCTGCCCAGGTTGAGCTCTTCTCCCACCCAGGTTTCCTGGATCCTGCTCAGCCCCCTCCCTAGCTCCTAATTCATAGCTCCCCCTCCCCACCCTAGGCGCCTGTGTGGGAGGCCCTGGCTGAAGGACAGGGGAATCTGGCTTTGGCAAGAAGGATAAACTTCCCCCGACCCCAGCAGGAGCCTCTCTCTCCCACACAGGGCTCAGCAGCCCCATTGGGTTGCAGGATAACTGTAAATCCACCGCCCACGGAGACAGCTGGGTCCAGGGTGCTTCTGGCAGATTTAACCCTTTCCTGGACTGCTGACCTGCTTCCAGACTGGGTCTTCTAGATCTGGGTCTGTTATCTTCAGCACACGTAGAACAACTGTGAGCTAGGAAGGGGCGGGGGCCATTCAGTGGGCCAACAGGGTGCTTCTGCCCCAATGCACAATGTTTCCCAAACAGTCTAGAATCCTTGGAAGGAAGCTTGAGTATTGTTTATTGTGGGGCTGCTGGGAAGATGGCCAGGCTCTGTTAACCCTTTGTAAGGTTTGTGGGGAGGATCTTTCTACAGCAAAAAGGTCATTAAGGTCATGAGCCTCCTCCCTCATAACCAGCATCCAAAAGCCCTTTACTCAACACTACGTAGGAATGGTTGCCAGCCTGGGAGTATGCCCATAGTGCCAGTGGATAACTAGCTATTTGAGAAGTACTGAAAAACTTGGTTACTCTAAAGTATCTTTCCTTCTGGATTGTCATGAAGGTAGCCTTCCCTGAAATTGCTATCATGGAAATCACTAAGGGATTAGGTAAAGGAAGTAGAGACAGACATCTCCAGAAGGCCCCTCTTAAAATTATAGTTTGGCTCTCTCATTTGTTTATTTTATTTATTTGGTGCATTAATAATTGGAATGCTTTTATACTCTGAGCAAGCATGATTCCATCTGGTATTGTGGGAGGGACAATAAGCCTGGAGTCAAGAGACCTGGTTTTGATTCCTTGTCCTGACAGTTGTTAAGTTGTATAAGTTACCTCATGAGACATCAGTTAGTCATCCTAAAACAGACGTAATACTTGCGTCACCTAGTTATTGGAGGGGGGAATTTTAAAACACAATAGAAGTTTGTATTATTACTTAGTAGATTGCAACTTCTTGAGGGCAAGCAGCCTAATTTTGTTTTTTTAACTCCATGCTTCCAGTTCTAATTGGACTGTGTATAGTAAGGGTTTAATCACTGTTTGTTGAAGTCAGTTGTAATCTTTATCAATGCAGACTATAATTTAGGAGATGGTCTGGTAGTGTTTCTGTTGAAAAAAAAAATCATCTCTGGATAGCCATTGTCTGGGACTGAGCCTTTATGGAATTAACTGTGATTAAGCCATGGGCTGACCATCCATCACAGGTCTTTGATGGAAACTTTTCCAACTTGATTAGACTGGCCAAAATTTGTGTACCCTTATCCAAGCTAGGAGAACCCAGAATCAATACTATAGCATGTTGAGCGATCAAAAGGAAGATGGTGAGGAAGGGATAGCTGGAACAACTGAACTTTCATATGATACTTTGGAAGCTCAGTGTAGAGAGTGAACAAACTGGCATTCTCTGATGTGACCCTCACAACAACCCTATAAAGCAGGCTGGGCTAGGACTAGTGTCCATATTTTATAAATGAAGGAATTGAGGTTCGGAAAGGTTCATCATTTGGCCAAGGTTATGCAGCTGATTTTTGATCAGTTTTCTTCCCTTAAATAGAGAACAAATGAGTTTGGTGGGGATGAGAGCCAGGGCAAGGACATTCCAGTGAGGAAAAAAAAAGGAATAAATTGCCTCAGCAAGTAATGAGATCCCCATCACTGGTGACCACATGTCAAGGATGTAGATAAAATTCATGAATAGAGATTGAACTAGATGAGATCTCTTCCAACTCTGAGATTCTATTATTCCCTAATGGGGTCACTCTACCACCTCCGTGATTGCTCATTCTAATTTTGCCATTCCTCAGATCAGAAAGTTCTCTTTGGTGTCCAATATCTGGCTAACCTGCTGCAACAAAAAGCCAATTTCCTTTCCCCAAATTTTTATAAATCTGAGGCTAGAAGGAAGGGATTGGGATAATGGTTTTATCATCTGATATCCACAGGAATGAATGAATAGAGTATCCAAGGCCTGCCTGGTATGAGAATTAACAAGCAAGACAAAATTCTTGTTTCCTGGAACTGATGGAAGAGATGAAAGATTCGAGGAGTCTTAGTGGTTTGCAGAGAATGGAAAAAAGTTCCTGGCAAAGAACTAGGCCAAGAAGATCTGAGAAAAAGAACAATGCCCAGAAGTACAAACACCTGGTTGCTCATTTGAGGTATCTGTCCTGGACACAAGAAAAATGGCTTACAGGACTCAAGACAAGGCACAAGATAATGACAGCACATCCAATTAGAGTCTTAGTTTTGTCAGGTAGCAAAAGTTCCCTTTGCCTGGGGTCCAAAGAAATATCAGAGAAAATACTGTGTCCCTTTTTTCCTTTTTGGGGCTGTTTCTTTGTAAAGTAAGGAAATTAAATTAGATGATTTCTAGCTCTAACATTCTATGATTCTGTTGGAAAAAAGACACCTTGGAATTTCAATTGCTCTAGATTAGAAGAGGGGAGCCATCTGGGCTTCCAATATTTGTCAGTCTCTATACTTGCATGAAATAAACACTGGCTTCTTCCATTCTGGGTACCTAATCTTTCCTCAGTAGGACCCAGGGGATGGTCTTTCTTACTCACTGAGTAGATAGTAACACAGGCTTCCCTTTTCTTCCAATCAATCCCCAGAGGGAAAACAGCTCCACAGAGACAGACTTCTCCAAGACCACGTCATCTCCCTCAGCTAAACAATGGGCCCTTGTAAACAGGTCTGAGTTCAGATCCTGCCCCACCCTATCTGCTGGAGGTGGTCGGAAGTTCAGATTCTCGGAAGCGGGGGCTCAGGGATGCTGTGCCCAGGAGCTGCAAGCACTGTGCTGTACTCCAAATCTTTTGGGGGTTTCCTGTAGAACTGAGGCAAAGCTTTAAAGCTTCCAGAGGCCAGAGATAGAGGAGGTGAGGGCAAAAGAAATTCAGGGAGACCAACAGGAACAGTGATGCAGAATAGCCTGGTGCAAAAGAGCTTATTAACAGGATCATAGGATTTAAAGCTGGAAAGTATCTTAAGAATAGTTGAGCCTAACTTCCTCATTTCATGAATGTAGAAACTGGGAGAGTGTGGGGGACAGTGGACAAAAATGTTCTCTCTGGAATTGGAGGACTCAGGACCTTGGCTGATTTTAGACAAGTCATGTAGCCATTCTGAGGCCAAAATGTCCTTTTCGGTAAAATGAGCAAATTGAAAATAAGAAGGAAAGCAGTAACAGAATCCTGATCTTTATGTGTGCCTAATCCTGATTTCATTCTTGCTGCTCAAAGAGAAACGATCGACCAAAAGTATGAAATAAAACAGACATCAAGCTATTGTGTTGATATTAATAACATTTCTGTTATAAGGGAGAGTTCTTTGGGGGTGGCAGGGGAGAGGGGGATCCCTGGGAAATGACAGTGATTTTTTTTTAAAGTATCAATAAAATATGAAAAGAAAATGAAAAGATTAAATTAGATGATTAAATTACTTTTAACTTTAAATAATCCAATGAGATCCATAAAGCTATTGGTAATGATGCCAGAAGAACCCAGGTCTTCTGATTCCTAGCATAGAACTCTTTCCCCTACTGCCTCTACATGTCACATTCTACCAGTGTGGGGAGCTGGAGAATGGCAGTGGATGCCAAAGACTGGTGGCTTGCTGAAGATTGGATGCACGTAGAGGATGTGATTTTTGCCCTTTCTCCAGAGTGGAAGACTCCTCTGGGATTCTGATGGTTGAATAGCTGGCTTCATAGCTATGGGACTAAGGTGGCTCTCTTAGCTCTTGACCAAGCTCTCTTTCTCTCAAAGCTTTCTAGAGCCTAGAAGTAGGGAGAATGCCCAGGGCAGGGAGCTGGGTCAGGGAGGCAGAAGGTCCCAGCTGGACAGACCAAACCCAGCCATCTTTTCCCTGAAATTCCACACACCCTGGGCGTTTGGCAGGAGTCAGGGAATGTGCATCATCTGAACAATTTGTCTTTCATGGGATGTTTGCATCAATTGCCTTATTGTTTCTTTCCTTTGAGACTGATGTGGTTGCTGTTCTGTGGGCTTGCTGAGGCATTGGGGTGTGTGTATGTATGAGACAGAGAGAGAGAGAGAGAGAGAGAGAGAGAGAGAGAGAGAGAGAGAGAGAGAGAGAGAGAGACAGAGAGACAGAGAGACAGAGAGACAGAGAGAGAGACAGAGACAGAGAGACAGAGAGAGACAGAGAGAGAGAGACAGAGAGAGAGACAGAGAGAGAGACAGAGAGAGACAGAGACAGAGAGAGACAGAGAGAGACAGACAGAGAGAGAGAGACAGAGAGAGACAGAGAGAGAGAGAGACAGAGAGAGAGAGAGAGAGAGAGAGAGAGAGAGAGAGAGAGAGAGAGAGAGAGAGGGAGTGAGGTAGAGAGGAAGAGAGGCAGAGACAGAGACAGAGAGAGACACACAGAGAGACACAGAGAGAGAGAGACAGAGAGAGAGAGAGAGAGACAGAGAGAGAGAGGGGGGGGAGGGAGAGAGGGAAGGAGGGGGGGAGAGAGAGAGAGAGAGAGAGAGAGAGAGGAGAGAGAGAGAGAGAGAGACAGAGAGAGAGAGACAGAGAGAGAGGGGGGGGGGAGGGAGAGAGGGAAGGAGGGGGGGGAGAGAGAGAGACAGAGAGAGAGAGAGAGAGAGAGAGAGAGAGAGAGAGAGAGAGAGATTGAGAGAGAGAGAGAGAGAGAAAAGAAAAAAGAAGAGAAAGATTGAGAGAAGAAAGAAGAGATACAGAGACAAAGAAAGGGCGGGGAAGGGGAGGGAAGGAATGTATGTATATATGCATATGGAAGAGCAAGAAGGAAAGAAAAGGGAGGGTGGTACCGCCCTCTGGTGGACAACTTCGCCCCTCCACACCCAAATGCTGTTTCACAGACATATCTAAAAGGAACTCAAGAGAATTCTAGTCTAAGTCTCTTTGTTTTTCAGATAACAAAACAAAACAAAACCAAAAAAACTGAGATTTCCAGAAATTAACTTTCTAAGTTCTTACAGATAGTAAGGAAGAACATCATAACCTGAACCCATATCTTTTGATTCCAAATTGATTCGCATTTTTTTGGTACTAAATTTGCTAAGGCATGAAGGACAAGCAGAGGAAAGAGTGAGGAGAGAAAGCCCCTTTGATATCCAGGGCTAAAAGTCTGGCCATAATTCCCTAATGTTGTTTCCAAGGCCATAAAGAATGGGAGAGGGACTTTGATACTTTAAAGTAACACTACTAGCAACTGTTGACCCTTAAAGTCTATAATAGGTTGCTTCATTTCTCTCCCTTATCCCACTGAGCCTGGCATCTGGGATACTTGGGTCTCTATTCTCTTAGACAGCCTCCTTTGGATTAAAAAACCTTTGCAGGTAGAATTCAGTACTAAAACAACATAAAGAAAACACGAGATTCTCTCTCTGTAGTTCTGTCTCTCTATGTCTGTCTCTATCTCTGACTCTGTCTCTGTCACTCTGTGTATGTGTCTCTTTCTCTCTCTGTATTTCTTTATCTCTGTCTCTGTCTCTCTGTCTCTTTATCTCTCTCTCTATGTCTCTGTGTATGTCTCTTTCTCTGTCTCTCTCTTTGTCTCTCTCTGCCTCTCTGTCTCTACTTCTGTTTCTTTCTCTGTCAATTTCTGTTTCTCTGTTTGTCTCTCTTTGTCTCATTGTATCTCCCCTTTTCTCTGTCTCCATCTCTTTCTTCTACCCTTGACACTTTACAAATGAGGAACCTGAGTCCCAGAAAGATTAAGCCTCCCACAGGTTGAAAAGATCAGAGGCAGGATTTGAGTCACATCTTTGGATTCCAGAGCCAAGGTTCTTTCTCCTGACCATATTGGAGGCCTTCTTGAGATATTTAATATGTGGAGATTAATGTAATACTCATGTGGTCTCTCTGTTGTCCTCCTGCTCACTACATTTCTGTGCTGTTTGAATGTGTGATCATGGGTAATTCAATTATCCATGCTGTAACTCATGAGGTTCATAACCCATAATCCACCTATAAACTGGAACTAACACTAAGTGTACTATCTCATTAATGGGCAGCTATGTGGCATGGTGGATAAAGTGCTGGACCTGGAGTCAGATCTGTGGCCTCAGACATATACTAGCCATGTGATCCTGGGCAAGTCACCCTGTTTGCCTCACTTTTCTATAAAATGAATTAGAGAAGGAAATGGCAGACCACTTCAGAGTCAGAAACCCTCCCCAAAAAAGAATTGATTAAGACTGGAAAAAATAACTGAACAATGTCTACTTCATATGATGATTGTAAAGAAAATGCTTTGTAAACTTTACATTATAAAATATGAATTATTCTGTATAATTCTTGAACAATTATTAGGTATCTACTGTATTCTACACACTATGCTAAATCCCAGGCTTATAATGACAAGAATAAAATATACTGTTCTACTAAATTTACATTTTACTAAAATTACTAAAAGAGCAGCTAGCTGGCACAGTGTGTTCAGCATAGGTTCCAGCATCAGGAAGAGCTACCCTCAAATCTAGGTTAGGTATTTTTTTTCTCCTAACTGTGCAAATGAACTTTTAACTACAAATACAAGAGGATATTATAATTTTACTTTGAAATAAATTGTGTGACCTGTACACATCCCTTAGTATCCTTTTTTGTTGTTTCTGTATGTTTCTGTTGTGAAGATAAAACGAAATGAAATTTCTAAGTTGTTTTTCAAATCTTAAAATACTATATAAGGGGCAGCTAGGTGGCACAGTGGATAGAGCACCAGCTCTGAAGTCAGGAGGCCCGGAGTTCAAATCTGATCTCAGACACTTAACACTTCCTAGGTGTGTGATCCTGGGCAAGTCACTTAACCCTAATCGCCTCAGCAAAAAAAAAATAAAAAACAAACAAAAAAAACCCACTATGTAAATACTAGTTATTATTATTATTATTATTATTATTATTATTATTATTATTATTATTATTATGTCATCATTTAGACTGCTTGATAACTGTCAAAGAAATTTTCCTAAAGCCAAAATCCTACCATGTCCCCTCCCTTTTATACCCACACCTTCCCTTTCAATAAACTCCAGTGGTTCTCTATTGCCTCAAGGATCAAACTGAAAATAATCTCTTTGGAGTTCAAAGCATTTGAAACCCGTCCCTTCCTATCTTTCTAATCCTTTTCCAACCTTACTCTCCTTCATATATTCTGTGATCTAGTGACATTGTCCTTGCTATTCCTGGCACAAGACACTCCATTTATCTGAGTGAACATTTTCACTGCCTATCTCCCAAATCTGGAACTCTCTTTCCTCATCTCCACTTCCTGGCTTCCCTTGAGACTCAACTAAAATTCTATTTTTCTTCAAGAAGCCTTTACTAGTCCTTAATCTTTTATTTTTTAATTTAAAGTAAGCTTTTATTGATGTCTTTTGTTGTAATTTAAAAATACTTCAAAGGATCAAGCTATGTTAGAATGCATATGGTGAAATTTTTTTCAAAGTACAATTACAGTATCTCCTTGTAATTATTTGCATTTAAGAGTTCATTTGAATAGTTAGGAGGAAGAAAATATTTATTATCAAATACATTTCCTTGTCAATTGATGTGCCTAGTCCTTGTAGTATTAAAAGAGCTTCAAAGTTTCCCAAAGTTAATTGAGCCTACTCCTCCAGCTTAATTCTGAGCTCTATTTACTGAGGCTCTTAATAATCAGTTATTTAATTAAATTTGGTGCTAAATGCTAGATTTGCTGGTCGTACCTGTTTGCCTTGTTCAGGCTCAAATTCTAGTCTATGAGCCTTGCTGATGCTGTAGAAATGGAGCCCAGCTATATATCCTCAAGCCACTAGGGGCCATGACAGACTTTTGGGAATCAAGGAATCAGTTAGACTGATCATGGGTGGAGCCACCACCTCTTTAGCAGAATGTGCTATAAATAGCCAGCAGAAAGCTTTTTTTTTTTTTTCTTCATACTGGTCATTATTTTTAGTATTCCAAATCACCCTCCCCTTCCTCACTCCCCTACCCCATTATATGCTATATCTTTCAAGTGGAAGAACTCTATGCTCCAGGAATATCTAGGTTATCTCTGACAACTCCTTTTTCAGAGAATTGTCTGATATCTTATCTAGTGTCCCCTGTAGGTCTGAGTGTTTTGTGTTTTCCTGGGGTTTGAGATTTGTAACCATTCCCAGTCAGGGATATCTAAAAATGCTTTGAGGGGTGTGTGTGTAAAATTCCTTATTGAATCTTCTAAGGAAGTGGAAATGGGAATGCAAAAAAGTCAGCCACTATATTATAAACACGGGTAGAAGCTTATATTGACAATTTCACTCTGCAGCCAAACCTTACCATTACTACCTTCCCAACTCTTAAATGTCTTCTCTCTTCTCACAGACCTTTATCACCTCTCATTATAACAATCTTTTCAGCCTTCTATTTGGTCTCCTATTCTCCTTCTCTTTTGAACACTAATTCATCCTCCACTCAGCTGCCAAAGTGATTTTCCTAAACTGCAGGTCTACTCATGTCTCCTCTCCCCTGCTCCTACATACTTAATAAACTCCCTCATATTTCCAGGATCAAATATAAAATATTTGATATCATTTAAAGTTTGGTATAAATTATTGGTATTTAAAATTCTTCATGAATTAATCTCTTGTCTTCTTTCCCTTGTTCCTCTATGATCCAGCTACACAATGTTCCATGATCTTGTACATGACACAATGTCTATGCCATTGTACTGACTGTCCTCCATGTCCTTCCTCATACCCACATTTTAGAATCCCTGGCTTCTTTTAAGATTGAGCTCTAATCTCACCTTTTTAGGAAGCCTGCCCTAGGCTCCTGAGCTATTCTTAATGCCTTCCCTTCTGAGCTTATTTTATTTTATCTTTCCATTTACTCTGAATATTTTGTATATGTGCCTCATTATTTACAATGTTCTTTTCTGAGGCCCACATGTGCAAAATGTTTGTGGCAGCTCTTTTTATGGTGGCAAGGAACTGGAAACTGAGTGAATGCTCATCAGTTGGAGAATAGCTGAATAAATTGTGGTATATGAATATTATGGAATGTTATTGTTCTGTAAGAAATGATCAGCAGGATGATTTCAGAGAGACCTGGGGAGACTTACATGAACTGATGCTAAATGAAATGAGCAGAACTAGGAGATCATTGTACATAGCAACAAGATTACATGATGATCAATTCTGATGGATGTGACTCTTTCCAACAATGAGATGATTGAGGCCAGTTCCAATGATCCTGTGATGAAGAGAGCATCTGTACCCAGAGAGAGGACTGTGGGAACTGAGTATGGATCAGCATTTTCACTCTTTTTGTTGCTGTTTGCTTGCATTTTGTTTTTTCTCATTTTTTTTACCTTTTTGATCTGATTTTTCTTGCACAGCAAGATAATTGTACAAATATATATAAATATATTGGACTACATATATTTACATTACATATGTATACACATATTGGATACACATATTTAACATGTTTAACATATATTGATCTTGGGCAAATCATAGAACCTCTCTGGGACTCAGCTTGCTCATCTGTAAAACGGCATCTATGTAATATCTAAGGATTTTCCCAGGAGTAAACCTACATCTCTATGATTTTACAATTCTTTAATATTCAATCTTCCTCCTGTTTTCCCATCTTCTTCTGCTTTCCAATCATTCTCCTCCCACTCCTATATACTCTGCAGTGATGGTGAGATGCTTAGACTTTGGCCTCCTGCTTATTCTTCAAATAAGACTCCATCTCCTGATGCCAAGCATTTCCCCTGGCTGTCCTTAATATTTGGGATGCTTTCCCTCCTCATTTCTGCCTCCTGCTTCCTTCAATTCTCAGCTTAAATTCAACCTTCTATAGGAAGCCTTTTCTGATTCCTCTTAATTCTAATGTCTCCCTCCCTCATTGATTATTTCCAATTTATCTTATATGTGGCTTTTTAATTTTATTTAATTTTATTTTTTTTTACATATAGTTGTTTGTGTGTTGCTTTCCCCATTAAACTGGGAGCTTCTCTAGGTCATAGCTTCTTAAATTGTGGTCTGCAACTCCACACATGGGTTCCTGTAATATAATGTGTGGATCATGAAAAACTTGGCAAAGTAAAAGGTATCAAATATTCCCACCAAGATTTAATTCTTTTTTTTTTTTAATTATTAAAGCACTTTATTTTTCAATACATTTGCATGGAAAATTTTCAACATTCATCTTTGCAAAACCTTATGTTCCAAATTTTTTTATTTCCTTCCCCCATCTTCTCCCTCACAGGTAAGTAATTCAATATATGTTAAATATGTGCAACTCTTCTATATATATATATTTCCATGATTATAATGCTGCATAAGAAATATCAATTCAAAAAGGGGAAAATGAGCAAGAAGACAAAATGCAAGGAAACAACAACAAAAAAGGTGAAAATACTATGTTGTGGTCCACACTCAGTTCCCACAGCCCTCTGTCTGGGTGTAAATGGCTCTCTTTATCATAAAATCATTGGAACTGGCCTGAATCATCTCATTGTTGAGAAGAACCATGTCCATAAGAATTAATTCTTTATGTAAAAATAAATAAGTACTTCCATCTCACTAGTATACTAATTTACTTTCATTTTTAATAAATGGTTAAATTATGTATATGTATATATATAAAAGAATTATTTTAAAATAAATTTGTTTATGATTTATTATCAGCACAGATTTGATTTGTATACTTATTTTATATACATTGCATAAAAATTTCTCACGTGAAAAGGGATTGTGAGTAGAAAAAATTTGAACAAATCTTGATCCAGATTAGGGATTGTTTTGCCTTCCTTTGTAACATCAGGGCTTTAGCAAAATGCTTAATAGATCTTTATTCATTCACTGAATGAACATATTGGGTAAGGATGCATAACTCACTTTACAGATAAAGAGACTGATGATCAAAGAAATGGTTTTCTTAGAGCCACAGAAAGAACTAGAGGCACAGTCTAGACTCTGCGTGGTAGAGTCCAAAGAACCCTAAAGTTGGAATGTTAAGTTCTGGGTCCAAATCTTGTTTCCGTCCCTATCAGTGCATCTTTGGGCATGTTAGTTCAGCTCACTAAGACTTCATTTATAACTGCATGGTCTTTAAGGCCCTTGCTGATTCTAAATCTCTAATTCTATGAAGACTCATCATTTCTGGGCCTTCTGGGTCTCAGAATGTAAACGAATCTATAAACTAGAGATCTGAACTGGCTGGTCTTTAATCTTTCTTCTAGCTCTAAAGACATGATCCCCTGCTCACAGGTCATGGAATTCTCAGAATTACAGTTGATTTCAGTATATGGTAATATCACTTTTAATTCCCTAGGTATTTTGCTCCCAAGTCCAGTGTTCTTTTCTCTGTCTAATCATTTCTTCAAAAAATGGAAAGATCAGAAGATTTTAAAGATGGAAGTGATTGTAAAGAATCCCCTAGTCCATTATCATTTATTAACAGATGAAAAAACTGAGGACAGAGGTGTTGAATGACCTACTTTCCAGGATTCAGTAGGACTCATAATATTCTAGGCACAAGGAACTGTACTACGGTTGGGATGAAATGGTGTAGATCTGTTGCTAATTAGCATAAAGGATCTGAAAAATCCCCTAAAATGCTTTTTCTGAGAATCGGAAAACGATTCCGTTTAAATTTGACTTATTCCTTGCTCTGCGTTGCCCCCTAGTGGCAGCAATCTTTGCTCAAACTGCACCGCCCCCCCCCACCTCCACTTTTTAATCCTTTTAGGGGACGCTGTTGGATACTATCTTCATGTAGCCTCTCAACACTGGCTAGACAGTAGTTCTTTAGAATTGGGGGTTTTAGCTCAGTATGAGTCAGCAGTGTGTGCTACAAGCCTTTAAAACCAATTTATCTTAGGCTGTTTTAGTAAAGGTACTAGTGTCCTAACAAAGGGATATGATATCCCTGCTGCTCGGGTTTAATCCGGTTCCATCTGGAGAACTGCGTCCAAGTCTGAGGTTGGTATCAGAGGTATCAAACTTATAGGAGCTCCTGAGTGCCTCAGGAATTAGATAAAAATTTATTGGGAAATATTTTACAAAATAAATATAAATACAATTATCATTTAGTCATTTCTGACTCTCTGTGACCCCATCTGAGATTTTCTTGGCAAAGACACTAGCAGGGTTTTCTATTTCCTTCTCCAGCCCATTTTATAACAGGGTTAAGTTACTTGTCCAGGGACACACAGCTAGGAAGTGTCTGAGAATGGATTCTGACTCCAGAGGATTCTCCCTGACTTCAGTCCTGGCACTCTTCCCACTGTGCTACTTTGTTGCCAATATCCATAATGTTACACTTGTTGTTTTCTAAGTCAATGTGAGATCAGTTTCTACTCGACTTTGATATACTTAAATAGACCAGATCCAGAGGAGACTACCAGGATGGGGAGAGCATTTGAAACCATGTTAAAATTAATGAAAGGAAATCAGGATTTTTAAATGTTAAAGTAAAAGATACGCTACATGGCCTCAGAACTAGGGACCAAGAAATAGACATTAGAGGGAAATAGATCAATTTAATGTTAGGAAAAAATCAGAACTTTTCAAAAGTGCAATGGACTGCTGTGGGAATTATTATGTGCTCTGTGATTGGTGAGGTGATAACTTTTTCTGTTTTTAGATTTGATTGAACTCTGAGGTCTCTTAAAACTGGATTTCGACCAGCAGGATGAATACAGAGAGGCCTGGAGAGACTTACATGAATTGATGCTGAGTAAAATGAGCAGAACTAGGAAATCATTATACACTTTAACAACAATATTGTATGAGGATGTATTCTGATGGAAGTGGATATCTTCAACATAGAGAAGACCTAACAACTCAGATCCAATTGATCAATAATGGACAGAATCAGTTACACCCAGAGAAGGAACACTGGGAAATGAGTGTAAACTGTTTGCCTTTATGTTTTTCTTCCCAGGTTATTTTTACCTTCTGAATCCAATTCTTCCTGTGTAACAACAACAAAAAAAATCAGTTCTGCACACATATATTGTATCTAGGATATACTGTAACACATGCAACACGTATGGGACTCCCTGCCATCTAGGGAAGGGGGTGGAGGGAAGGAGGAGAAAATTCGGAACAGAAGGGAGTGCAAGGGATAATGCTGTAAAAAATTACCCATGCATATATACTGTCAAAAATGTTAGAATTATAAAATTAATAATAAAATTAAAAATTAAAAAAACTCTGGATTTCTGTGATTTTATGTACAAAAGAGGGTGCCCCAAAGAGGTTTCTTCAAAAGCTAAAAGTCTACGGAAGCAGAAATATTTCAGCAAAAGCCTTTAGATTCAAAAGAGACATTCCCAGAGGCTTGATTAGGTCAATTCCCAAAGGAGGATGGGAGTTGAAACTGACTGAATTGAAACTATATTGAGGTCAAACAGTTGAAGTTATCAATTTCCTTGGCCATGTGTGTTCCTTTATTAGTGTCTCCCTGTTATTGTGCTTTAAGCCAATGCTCACAATACTATGGGTGTATTTGTGAGAAAGAACACTCTTGTCTTTGGAGGAAATGCTTTGTAACTATGATTCTTGCTAAGTCATTTGAGTAAATAACTTTTTTCCTTAAAAAAAACACAACAAATTAATTGGGGCAGCTGGGGGTTTGGTGGATAGAGTGCCAAGCTTGGAGCCAGGAAGATCTGAGTTCAAATCTGCCATCAGGCACTTATTAGTTGTGTGACCCTGGGCAAGTCATTAAACTTAATTCCTCAATTTCCTCATCTGTAAAGTGAGCTGGAGAAGGAAATTCCAATGTCTTTGCCAAGAAAACTCCAAATAGGGTTACAAAGAATTGAACATGTCTGAAAGGATTGAACTGCAAAAATAAAACAAATTGAATCTACTGGCCAATATTTAAGCAGAATAATAGCAGAAGTTCGTGAACTTGGGAAGATAGTTGCCCAAAAACTTTTAAAATGGTAGCCATTACTTCTTGGGATACCCAACTTGCCAGCCCAAGTGGACCAGAATCTGACTTCAGTTTTTGTCATTGACTGTCCCCATGACTGGAAAACTTTCTCCTTATTACCCACTCCTGGCTGGCCCTGGCTTTCTTATATCTCACCTTCTGCAAATAGCCTTTCATGATTCCGCCTTAATGTTAGAGCCTCCACTTTTCCTCTATAGAATCTAGCATAGGTTCTCATTAAATGCCCATTGACTGATTATTGTATCAGAACTTACCAAAATTCATAATAACAAAAAAAAAAAAAAAAAAAAAAAAAAAAAAAAAAAAAAAAAAAAAAAAAAAGGGATGGTGGCCAAGCTTGAGGTTGACTATGTGAATGACTGATCCTTTAGGACTGTGGGATGGACCATGTGACTCTGGGAAAATTTCCTTTCCTCTCATTCTACAGTTCTCTCCTGGTTCCACCCACCCAGCTGATAAGGTATCAAAAGGGCCTTCCTGTCTGCCAGCCTTCCTTATCCTGCTCTAATTTTCCCTTGAACTGCATTTCTTTTTCATAGTTGGGTAAGCAAGACCAGTTTCTGGCTCAAAGCAAGGACCAGGACAAGTATGAGCCTCAAAGAATCGCAAACTGTTGAAGTTGAAAAGGAGTCTAGAGATCATCCAGGCCTATGCCTAGCCAATCAGTTAGCAGAGAAGAAAATGTAGATCAGGAAAATATATAGCAGTGAATTGCCCAAGATCTTGAAACTTATCAAGTCAACAAATATTTTGTAAGTGCCCATTATGAGTCAGGTACAGTGCTAAGATCTGGGAATACACAAAAAAATATTCCTTAAAGGGGCAGCTAGATGGTACAGTAGATAAAGTACCAGCCATAAACTCAGGAAGACCTGGGTTCAAATCTAGTCTCAGACACTTAATACTTACTAGTGACCCTGTGTAAGTCACTTAATTCCAATCACTTCAGAAAAAAAAAAATTCCTTGACTTCAAGATGTCTGATGGGGGAGACAATAAACAAAAAGCAAACAAACAAACTATGAACAAATAATGAATAGAATAAATAAGATTATGTCTTAGAAGAAGATCTTTCAAAGTTGTTTTTTTTCTTTAATATTGCTTTAGTCGTGTGTCCTTCTTCATGACTCCATTTGGGATTTTCTTGGCAAAAATACTGAAAGAGTTTGCCATTTCCTTCTCCAGATCAATTCATAACTAAGGCAAACAGGGTTAAGTGACTTTCCCAGAGTCACATAGCTAGTGTTGAGGCTGATGTTGAACTCAGATCTTCCTGACTCCAGGCCCTATGCTCTATCCACTGCATCACCTAGTTTGTCCTGGTTATAAATATATACAAAATATCTCCAGGACTTTTTCCATGAGAAGATACAAGTGGAACCCTCATCTATTCCAGGAAAATGCTCTGGTATCCTCAGGAATGGGAGGGAAGGAGAAATGAAAAAATAAAAGAAGCAAAAAGAAATCAAATATCTTAGTCAGGGACAAGGAGAAGATAGAGAATGAGGAGGACCAGCAGAGGGAAGGGAGCCATCGGGAAGAGAAGACAGATTCCAGCTGGGACTTCAGGCCAAAAGAATCTTAGGGTACATGGGAAGGTCAAGGAAGAAAGATTCACATGATCAGATCCTGAGAGCTTGAAAGGACTACGGAGGCCATCTAGGGTAACTCTCATTTTGTAGATAAAGAAGCAGAAACCCAGACCTATAAAGTGATTTGCTCAATGTCACATAGATAAATGGCAGAAATGGGATTTTTACCCAGTCCACTCACTCCAAAGCCAGTAATCTTTCTAGCGTACTATATAGAGTCTCACTTTATTCTGGAGAAAGGAGTAGAATAATGGCAGCCTCTCCCTCATGAACCTTTTCAGAATCGAGCCTTCCTGATGAGAACATCCAGCCAGGTAGGGGAAGTTTGTCCCATTATTGCTATGAGGAATAGATCTAATCATCTGAGAAAGGGAGTTGAGAAGTGCAGAGAACAAACCCCATCCCTGCAACTTATTACCTATGACCTCGAACAAATCATCTAGTGGCTTAGGGCTTCCTTTTCCTCATCTGCAATAATAATAACAACTGAATTTATATGGTAGTGCTTTTAAAGTTTACAAAGAGATGTACAAATATTATCTCATTTGAATCTCACAACAACTTTGGGAGGTAAGTGCTTTTATTATCTCCATGTTACAGTTGAGGGCATATGAGAACAAATTACATAGTTATGGGCAACCAGATGGCACAGTGGAAAGAGTGCCTGGCTTGTGGTCAAGAAGATTAATTTTCCTGAGTTCAAATCTGGACAATGTAGCCACTTACTAGCTGTATGATCCAGGGCAAGTCACTTAATCCTGTTTGTCTCAGTTACCTCATCTGTAAAATGAGCTAGAGAATGTAATGAATGGATAACCATTCCAGAGCCTTTGTCGAGAAAATCCCAAAATCATCATCATGAAGAGGTGGATATGGTTAAAACAATTGAATATAATTGAGGAAATTAAGATAGACAGGGCTACTAAAAGTTTGGATTTGAATTCAAGTCTTCCTGATGTTAGGGTTAGCACTTTAAATATTCTATCCATTAGGCCACCTTTGCTGACTCTCAAATGAAAACTTGGAATAAAAGGACTTTAAGGTTCCTTTTAGCTCAAAATCTATGATTTTCTAATTTTTCAGCTTGAAATTCTTAATACTTTAACCTTAATACCTCCCCCATTCCATCCAGGACAGACCTTATTCCCACAGTGGTGGGATAGAGCATCAGAAAATCTATTCCATCCTCAAAACAACTTTAGAGTGGGCCGTTGATTAAGCCAACATGAGGGTGGGATAAGAAGAGGGAAATCTTTTCCAGACTTCCTATGGAGTATTTTGCTTCATGACTCTGGGGTAGGTTCGAGGTGAAAAAGAATAAATATAAAAGCAAGAAAAGCAAAAGAGTTGGCAGTGGGGAGATGATTCCATTTGGAAGGTGGGGGAGTTAGATGAGTTGGGAGAAGGAGTTAGGGAGGATCCAATGAGCTCATGAATAGGGTTAGGAAAAGGGGCTAGACAAAGCCTTACAGGGGAAAGCAGGGCTGCTTTGGCTCTCAGCCTCCCCACCAGGCAAAGGGCCCCAATACCCTTTGTCTGAGTTGGCATTGTGTACTCTGCTAACATTTCATGGTCCCCAGATTGGGCAGGGGCTGGGGGTGGGGTGAGATGCAGTCATATTTCAGGGGTGACCTCTGAGGGGCTATGTTTAAAAACCAACAAAAGCTCAGCTGTTGTTTCTATGTCTGTCTCCAGTAGCTTTTGTTGGAAGGGAGGAAGTGGGGGAGGGAGTAACATCACCTATTTCAAGGGCAATGAGGGGATGAGGGAAACAATGGTAACTTTCTCCTAGGATAGAAAAATTGCTCCTGGCTCCATATTAACCCCAGGAGTTTCATAAAACAGATCGCTTCTCACCTAGCCTCTAGTAGTATTGGCAAAGCATCCAGATACACCTCCCTAGGGTCTTAGACTTCTCCACAGCCAGAGAAAAAATTGATCAGTCAATTAATCAGTCAATTAAGTATTTATTTAATACTTACTATGCACTTGGCACTGTGCTGAGTTCTACAAGTACATAGGATGAAACGATCACTACTCATAAGGAATTTATGTAATAATAATAACTTGTATTTCTGTAGCACTTTGCTAATATCATCTGCTTGGATCTCACAACAATGCTGTGAAATAGGAATTATTATCCCCATTATATAGAAGAGGAAACTGAGGATGCAAGCACTTAAGGGACTTGCTTAGGGTCACACACTTAAGTTAGTATTTGACAATTAATTTGAACTTAGCTCTTCTTAACTACAATATGACTGCTTAGTTATCCCATGGGAGAGATAAGTATATGCAAAAATATAGACTATATAATATGAAATTAATGAATATAACTACATACAAAGTAGTAAAATATAAAATAGTCTGGGAAATATGTATAATTATAACTTCTAATGATGTAAATTTTAATATATATGACCACTTTATGGGATTTATTATTTGTCCTAATCAGGATCAACACGTTTTAGAGTATTTCTATATTTCTTATTTCCACATTCTTTCCATTTCCCTTCTCCTGCATTTAATGCTAACTAACACTTAATAAGTTGAAGGGAACATAGCCTGAGTACGATATCATCCCATTTCCTGCACATAAGAATTCTTATAAAATATTTGTGATCAATTAGCTAACATGACAGAAAAGGAAAATGAGGGAATAGGGGAAAATGGGGACACTAATGCACAGTTGCTGTAGTTGTGAAATGGTCCAATCCTTCTGGCTATAAAACTGTGCATATCCTTTGACCCACCGATCCCACCACTTGGAGGTCTATATTCCAAAGAAATTAAAGAAAAAGGAAAAGGATTTGTATGTACAAAAATATTAACAAGAGTTCTTTTTGTGGTGGCAAAGAATTGGAAATTGAGGAAATACCCATCAATTGGGTAATGACTGAACAAGTTGTGTTATATGATTGTGTTAGATTACTACTCTGCTATAAAAAATGAGTTTCAGAAAAACCTGGGAAGACTTCTATGAACAAATGCAAAGTGAAATGAGCAGAACTAGGAAATCATTGGACATAATAACAGCAATATTTCTGTGAAAGATTTAGCTACTCTGATGGAGGCAACAATCCAAGACAATTACAAAGGACCTATGATGAACAATTCTACTTACTTCCAGAGAGAGAGAGATCAGATGAAACATGGATTTTTAACTTCCTTTTTATTTCTTGCTCTTTATTGTTTTTTTCAACAAGGCTAATATGGAAATATGTTTGATATTATTTCATATCTATAATTGGCACCATACTGCTTGCCTTCTCAATGCATAGGCTAAGGGCAAAATGGATGGGAGGGATAGAATTTAGAGTCAGAGTTTTTTTTAAATAGTTTTTTAATAGTTATAAGACATATGCATGGGTAATTTTTCAGCATTGACAATTGCAAAACCTTTTGTTCCAACTTTTCCCCTCCTTCCTGCCCCCCCAGATGGCAGGTTGACCAATACATGTTAAATATGTTAAAGTATAAATTAAATACAACATATGCATACATGTCCAAACAGTTATTTTGCTATACAAAAAGAATCAGACTTTAAAATAGTGTACAATTAGCCTGTGAAGGAAATCCAAAATGCAGGCGGACAAAAATAGAGGGATTGGGAATTCTATGTAGTGGTTCATAGTCATTTCCCAGAGTTTTTTTCTCTAGGGTAGCTTTGTTGGAATGGATTTGGTTCTTCTCATTGTTGAAGAGGGCCACGTCCATCAGAATTGATCATCATATAGTATTGTTGTTGAAGTATATAATGATCTCCTGGTCCTGCTCATTTCACTCAGCAGCAGTTCATGTAAGTCTCTCCAGGCCCTTCTTAAATCATCCTGCTGGTCATTTCTTACAGAACAATAATATTCATAACATTCATATACCATAACTTATTTAGCCATTCTCCAATTGAGGGGCATCCACTCAGTTTCCAGTTTCTGGCCACTACAAAGAGAACTGCCACAAACATTCTTGCACATACAGCTCCCTTTCCATTCTTTAAGATCTCTTTAGGATATAAGCCCAATAGTAACACTCCTGGATCAAAGGATACGTACAGTCTGATAACTTTTTGAGCATAGTTCCAAATTAGAGCCAGAGTTTTTAAATTAATGTTAAAAATAAATAAAAGTTTGTGATGTCATCCTATGAAGAGCTTGTCCTCATCCTCCCTGCCTGTCCTATTCCTCACTACGCTCCATGTCTTTGAAACTAGATCTTCATGAGTTTCCTTGACCACAAGCCCCATTCATCCTCTTTTGGTCATCCCCATGTTAATGAATGCATCTCTCTGAATTTAGTCAGCCTGGTACTTGTAGGACAGACACAGCACACCCCAGACAAGGAGCAAATTCCCTTCCCAGCTTGATCAGACCTGCCAGAGCTTGAGCTTCATTGGTATAGGTTTCAGGAACCCAGACTCACCCTTATGTCATGATGAGGCATCAAAAAACACTTGAGAAAAAGCCAGATAATAACAGTTCAGATTTATATCTGCTTTACAGTTGCTGAACACTTTTTTCACAACCACCTCAAGAGGTGGTGAAAATGTTATTAGCACCATTTTACAGATAAAAACACTGAGGTTTCAAAAAAAGGATATGATTTGCTCAAGATCATGAAATGATAGAATTTTTGAACTGGAAAAGATCTCAGCTGGAACTTAGGCCAACCCATACCTGAAAGGAATTCCTATTAAAACATATAAAGCAGCCATGTATTCATTCTTTGCTTGAAGACCTCCATAAAGGGGAACCTACAACCTTCTGACTCAGTCATCTCTGTCTCTGTCTCCTTCTCTTCCTTGCTCCTTTCCCTCCTTTTCTTCCTCCTCCTCCTTCCACCTCTTCATCTTTTTTCTCCTTCTCCTTTTTCTTTTTCATTTAATGGTTTTTTACAAACTTCTATTTTTAAATTTATTCCATTACAACTTCTATCCCGTGGCTCTTGGTTCTGTTCTTTGGGACCAAACAGAACAAGGATAATTCCTTTTTCATGAGTAAGTCCTTCAAATATCTGAACCGAACTATCATTTCCTTTCCTATTCCTGAGTTTTCTCTTCTTCAAGCTAGGCATGCCCAATGCCCTCAATTTATCTTCATGTGACATAGAGACAAGGTCCTTCATCATCATACTGGTCATCCTCCCCTGGATACTTTCTCTACCTTATCAGTTTTCATAAAATGTAGAATTCAAAAGAACTGAATGATAATCCAGATCACTGTTGTTTTTACTTAGCAGGATTGTTCCCATTTGTGTCTTCAGAATTTTATTCTTGATCATCTCTCAACAGTTGACTCTGTAGAATTGTAAACCATGGATTATTCTAAAAGCTAACAAATATAGCATGTTAACCTTTGCAAAGTTCTTTCAATTCCTAGTTCTCCCTGATAGATTGGATCCTCAGAAAGCAGCTGCTACATCTTCCATCAGAGTCCTGGGCATAGTCCTGAGGTATTGTGAATGTTTAAACTATCACTTTGCTTCTTAAATTTTTGAATGTGGCAAAGCCATTGATCAATTAATTGAAGTATTGGGGAAGAGTGATTGGAAATGTCCTAGGAGGGTAGAGAGATAGATTTGAAAGTGGTATGTTTTGCCAGAGTGAGATTTCTGGCCAGGGCTCAAAGCTGAAAAAGAACTATATTGATATTAATATTATCATTTTAAAATTTCCTAAGCCAGAGAGAATATGTTCATGGGGGGTCTTTGGGCAAATGAATCAGCAACAATTGCATTAAACTGACTTGGCTGACATTGAAAGGAAAAATACTCCTGCAGAAGGTAGGAGGTGGAGAGAAAAACTAGAGTCACACCCTAAGGGGAAGAGAAGCTTGGCTCACAAAGGTGGGGAGACCGAGTTGGGTGGAGGGAACCAGTGAGTAAGACTGATTGACAGCCCAGCTCAGCCTCCAGCCACCACCACTATAATACATATTTTAAATCATGATCCAGAAATCCATATCCCTTTCTGAGACATCATCTTCTTAGCCAAATATTTACTGACCCAATAATCTTCTTTTTGGCATTCCTGTGTCCAATGGGTGGAAATGAGGGAAATAGAACTGAGGCCCTTGCAATCTTCAGTTTTTTGTCCAAAATTTTGCAACCGTTGGCCATACATTTTAAATTCCTTCTGGCTGTATCAGTTGAGTCCACATGATTCATTAGAAATGTGTTAGCATCTGTCTGCCCAGGTTGCATGTACCTTCGGATTCTAATGTTTATTGTGCAACAAGAAAATGATATTCGCACACATGTATTGTACCTAGACTATATTGTAACACATGTAAAATGTATGGTATTGCCTGTCGTCGGGGGGAGGGAATAGAGGGAGGGAGGGTAAATTGGAAAAATGAATACAAGGGATAATATTATAATATATATATATATATATATAATAAAAAAAAAAAAAGAAATGTGTTAGCAGTCATCTTCATCTGTCTTTGGAGGTGCTTTAGTGCTTCTTGGACATGTACTTTAGGAATACAGCTGCAAATGTAAAGCTAAAAGAAGGAACCCATGTCTTCTGACTCTATGCCTCTTGATTTTTCCACATGTAGTGGGAACCATGTTAGGTACCATGAAAAATCAGAAACTCATTTCAATGAAAGATTAACACTAAGAAGGGACCTCAAAGAACATCTTGAAGAAACTCCTAATTTTATAGAAAAAGAAAACAAGGTCACTGCCTTACACCTATTTGATTGGATAAAATGATAGGAAAAGATAATGATAAATGTTGGAGGGGATATGGGAAAATTGCGACACTGATGCATTGTTGGTAGAGTTGTGAACGGATCCAAACAATCTGGAGAGCAATTTGGAACTATGTCCAAAAGGCTATAAAACTGTGGATACCCTTTGATCCAGCAGTACCACTATTGGTCAGTATCCCAAGGAGATCATAAAAAAGGGAAGAGGAGTCACTTGAACAAAAACATTTGTAGCAGCAGTTTTTGTGGTGACAAAGAATCGAAAAATGAGTAGAAATCCATCAATTGGGGAATGGCTCAATAATTTATGATACATGAAAGTAATGGAATATTATTGTTCTACAAAAAATAAAGAACAGGCCTATTGTAGAAAAGCCTGGAAATCTTACATGAACTGATGATGAATGAAGTAAGCAAAACCAGGAAAATATTGTACACACAACAAGATTATATGATTATCAACAATGACAGACTTGATTCTTCTCAACAATTCAGTGATTCAAGGCAATCTCAATAAAATGTATGGAAAACCCTACTGATATCCAGAGAGAGAAAGAGAGAGAGAACTATGGAGACTGAATGTGGATCAGTGCCCACTATTTTCACCTTTCTTCTTTTTTCTTTCTCATGGTTTTTCCCCTTTTGTTCTGATTTTCCCTCCTAATTTGACTCATTTGGAATATGTAAAAATGAATGTACATATATAATATTATATATATATATATACACACATATATATATATATATATATATATATATATATATATATATATATATATATATATATATATATATATAAAAAAGAAAAAGAAACCAAGGAGTAGGAAGACTAAGCAGCTTGTTTGCACAAATAGTAAGCATCAGAAATAGATTGTGATCTCATATCCCTTGATTCCAGAACTATTCCTCTTTCCTTTATATCCTATTGCTTGGCATGGATGCTGCTAAGCAGCAGGAGACATAGAAATATATTTAAGACTCATCTCAATGTCTGTTAGGTGGAGAGGTAGCATGACATTGTGAATAAAGATCCAATTTTGGAATTACTGAATAGTTGCCTCTATGCAATGGAAGATGGAGCGCTCTCATGAGGGACTGAGTAGAGGAGGGTATTACCAAAATTAACCAAACTGGATAAATAATTGTACAAGATGTTTTTTTATGTGCTGGTTATTCAAAGGCAGAAACAAACCCTATAACAGTAACCACTTCTAACTCCACCCCCCCAGGAACTTACATTTTACTTGGGGATAGAACATGTAAATAAAAAAGCAAATACAATATAATTTGAGGAAGGAAGAAGCAGTTCTAACAATGAAGAGGATAAGGGAAATCTTCCTGTAAGACATGGCACCTCAGGCTAAGCCTTGAAGGAAGCTGGTACGTGCTTTATAATCTAGTCATTGGAAAAGAACATTCATAAATGTGAAAATTTATATAAGGCAGAGTAAATTAAATCCAAATGGTGCTAGAATTTATATTTTGAAAGGACTTGAGAGGCCAGATAGCATATTGAAGCTAGAAAAAAAAAATGCTAGCTTTAGAGTCACAGGGCTTGAGTTCAAATCCCAGCTCTGATAACTCCTACCTTTGTGACTGGACAAATAACACTATTCTTTCAGGCCATAGTTTTTTTCATCTGTAAAATGGGGGGTAGGCTGGACTAGAAGATCTCCAAGGTTTAATAGCTAATAATAATTGGTAGCATTTGCATTTTAAGGTTTGCAGAAATATTTTCCAAATATTACTTCATTTGATCCTCACAACAACCTTGGGGAATTGGTGCTATTATTATTCTCATTTTACAGATGAGGAAATTGAGGTGGATAGGGATGAAATGACTTGTCTAGGGTCACATAGCTATTAGGTGTCTGGTGTCAGATTTGAACTTGACTCCACGCCCAGTGCTCTATCCACTAGGATTTCCAGCTTTAGATCTATGGTCTAAAAATTATTTAACTTTTCTGAGCCTGCTCATTTGGCAAATGGAGATTATAAAACCTGAGGTACTTACCTTCCAGGGTTGCTGTGAGGATCAAGTAAGATAATGCACTTAAGGTAAACTTTAAAATGCTATAGGTCCATAGTCCAAGACTTCTCATTTTATAGATGAAAAAACTGAGGCTCTAAAAATGGTGAGTCATCAAAGTTTGCAGACATGATTTGATCCCAGGTCTTTAGACCCCCAAATGCAGTATTTTTCTCACTCTGCCCTAGTGTGGAATTCTAGGAGTTCAAGGGAGGGCTAGGAAGGCTCCATAGAGGAGGGTCATAAGATGGACTTAGAACAATGAATATAATAATAATTAAAGAAAAGGGGGGAGGGAGACATCTAAGGAGGAGAAACAGAACAAGAAATGATCCCAAATTTGGCAATCAGAAGGATTCATAGAATTAGAGATTTCAAGTTGCTAAGGATCTCACATCAGAGGTCTAGTCCAACTCCTTCTTTTACAAACAGGGAAACTGAGGCTCAGGTTGGTGACGTGACGTTGGAAGCAGTAAGAAAGTTATGTAGAGGAATAGTGGGGAATAAAGCTGGAAAGGTCAGGAAGGTGGTGATAAATGGTATTTGGGGCAGAGGGTGGGTCCAGTGCATAAATGAGGTAGCCAGCCAGGAGCCCTCCTTATTGAAATAGATCTCCTGTGACCTACTATCCCAATTCCCACTAGTGAAGGTCTGCACACAGCAGGTATATTTGTGAGAACTTTGGTTTCAAGGGTGGGGTCCACTTCCTGACTCGCTCCTCTCCCCATCCACGCCCCAGCCCACACACTCCCAAGTCTCACGGGGTCGGCCCCAAACATCACCTACTTATTACCTGGGTTTGTTGAAAGGCCCATGCAGCAGGCAACAAGCTAAGACATGGTCTCTAGACCCTTGGCTCACCATCTGAGAGGAACAAGTTGCCAACACAGCAGGGTAGCAACAGGAGGAGGAAGCCGCAGGAGGTCCTGGCCCACCCCCTGCCCCCTCAGTCAGAAGGCTTCACCCCAGTAAGTGGGTGGGGGAAGGAGATGCACCTGGGAGATGAAGGGTTTTAAGGAGGGTCAGGCCAGGCTGAGCCCTCTGGCCTGATGTCGTAGGAGGAGCTGCCTTGGGACAGGCTTGGGGGAGAAGGGGAAACCAAGGGAGAGGTTAAGTTACAGGTTAGGGCAGGGCCAGCAAGAGGGAGAAAGGAAGGGAAGAAATCTGAAGCTTAAGATGGGAAAGGGTGGAGGTTAAAGGCAAGCGCAAGGAAAGCTCAAATTTGATTCTAAAGGCAAAGAGGAGGCAGCTCCTCAGAAGAGCGAAACAGGAGGAGACAAATGGCAATATTGCCGGTCAGGTGTCATCTGGCTGCCTTGAGCATCCACTGTGAATCATGTAATACCTTGTTCTGCTTCCATTGGACCTTGGAGGATGTCTCATCTCCACTCCCACCCCCAAGGGGGCTGCGGTACTTTGTTAGCTATTTGTTTACCTGGAATCAGACTGCCACATGGGTCATGGCAAGGCAAGTGACCCCAAGCCCTAATCCTTAGCCCCACCCTTGGGTCACTGAAGCAAAAAAAAAAAAAGCATTCCAGAAGAATATTTCAGAAGAAATCCTATCAAGTACCCCACACCCTAATGCTGCCAGAACCATCCCTGGGGAGCTGAAATCAGGGCATCTTATAGAAGCACTTTGGGGTGGAGCAGGGGGGTGGGTCCACTTGGCAGTGACTCAGCTCTGCTAGTTGCTTTTAGAAAAGACCCAAGGCCCTTGTGGATACAGTTAGGAAATGAGTTTCTTATGATCAGGAGGATGATTTTAGAGAGGCCTGGAGAGAACTGATTTTAAGTGAAATGAGCAGAACCAGGAGATCATTGTACATGTCAACATCAATATTATATGACGATCAATTCCAATGAACGTGACTCTTTCCAACTATGTGATGAATTATGCCAGTTCCACTGATCTTGTGATGAAGAGAGCCATCTACACGCAGGGAGAGGACTGTGGGAACTGAGTGTGGATCAAAACATAACATTCTTACTCTTTTTGTTGTTGTTCACTTGCATTTTGTTTTCTTTTTCATTTTTTCTTTTTGATTTGTTTTTTTCTTGTGCTGCAAGAGAATTGTATAAATATGCCTACACATATTGGATTTAACATATATTATCACATGTATAACATATATTGGATTGCTTGTCATCTGGGGAGGAGTGGGGGAAAGGAGAAGAAAATCTGAAACACAAGGTTTTGCAAGGATCAATGTTGAAAAATTATATATGCATATGTTTTGAAAATAAGAAGCTTTAAAAAAATAAATTGCCAGCACAGCGGGAAAAAAAGAGGAAATGAGTCTCTTGTTCCCTCTGCCCTCCCCAAGGTAAAGCAGATTAGGCTCTTCCACTTTCCACCCCTGACTTCTGTTTTGTGGTCCCCTTGGAACCACATATATATATGTGGCATATAGGAGGGTCACTGGATTTGAATTCATAAAATCAGTTCAAATTATGCTAGTAGTTGCCCATGTTTGAACCTTAGTCTGAAAAAGGAAGCAATTGGAACTAGATGTTTTCTAAGGACTCATCTAACCCCAAATCCTAAGATCTTATGATTTATTTTTCCCTTCTCAAGATTACCCTAGATGTTGGGAGCCAGCTGACATAAAGGAAAAGGCAAACAAACCAAACCAAACCAAAACCAAAACCTGGTTCAAAGCCCAATTCTGCCACTCACTAGCAAGTCATATGGCACTTTTTTATTCCTCAGCTTCTCGGCAGTGAAATGGGTGTAATAATATTTATACTACTCAACTCATAATGTTATTGTAGGAAAAATGCTTTGTGAACTAGCTCAGAATCCAACACATTTCCTTCCACATGGTAGGTACTCCTCAAATGTTTGTGGAACTAAAATGGATTAAAGCTACTATAGAAGTGTGTGATGGGAAGGGGAGGGTTAATGCTCAATGTGTTCTTCTCTATGCTTCTAAAATTAGTTGGATGTTTTGACTCCTGGAATGATGAGACATGTTACCTTCCCCTGTCCCCCACCTCCACCAAGAATAACCAAGTTAATGCCTCTGGCGATGAAGAAGATGATAGGGGCCAGTTTTTTTTTTTTTTAATCATCTTTAAAAATTTTTTTTAAAGTTTTGAATCCCAAGTTCTATCCTTCTCTTTCTCTTCTTCCCTCCCTGAGATGATAGTCAGATACAAGTTATATAGCACAATTTTGTAAAATATTTCCATATTAGTCCTGAGATAGAAGAAGATTCAACTAAAAGGAAAAAAATGAAAGAAACTGAAACGAAAGTAGAAAATAGCATTCTTCAGTCTATAGTCAATCATTATCAATTCTTTCTCTGGAGATAGATAGTATGTTTCACTTAGTCTTTTGGGATTGTCTTACATCATTGTATTGCTGAGAATAACTAAATCATTCACAATTCTTCATTGAACAATTTTGCTGTTACTGTGTAACAGTCTTTTGGTTCTCTTTACTTCACTATGTATCAGTTCAAGGAAGTCTTTCCAGGTTTTGCTTCTCATTTTTACATCACAAGAATATTCCATTATAATCATATAATCCACAGCTTATTTAACCATTCCTCAATCAGTGGGGATCTTTTTGATTTCCAATTCTTAGCTACCACAAAAAGAATCTCTCTCTCTCTCTCTCTCTCTCTCTCTCTCTCTCTCTCTCTCTCTCTCTCTCTCTCTCTCTCTCTCTCTCTCTCTCTCTCTCACACACACACACACACACACA
The DNA here is from genome assembly GCF_048593235.1 of Sminthopsis crassicaudata. NCBI lineage: Eukaryota > Metazoa > Chordata > Mammalia > Dasyuromorphia > Dasyuridae > Sminthopsis > Sminthopsis crassicaudata. Next base: position 96,551,150 of record NC_133620.1, on the reverse strand, counting down.
CACACACACACACACACACACATCCCTACGAAGTGTTAAGTATCTGAGTCTAGATTTGAACTCATGTCCTCCTGTCTTCAGGGCTGGTGCTCTTTCCACTGCACCAACTGGCTGCCCCCATCAAAAGAATTTCTATGAATATTTTTGTATAAAGAGGTTCTTTTTCCCTTTTTCTGGGATGTCTTTGGATATAGGCATAGTAGTAGTATTGCTGGATCAAAAAGTATACGAAGTTTTATAGCCCTTTGGGTAATTCCAAATTATTCTCAATTGTATCAGTTCACAACTCCACAAAGAGTACATTAATATTCTAGTTTTGATTTGTGTTTTAATAGATTGGACTCGGTTCTCTACATATTTGAGAAATAAAACCTTTATTAGAGATATTGGCAAAATTCCCTCCCCCAGCAGTTTTCTGTTTTTATGATAATTTTGATTAGATTGGTTTTGCGGTGTCAGCAAGACTTTTTAAATTTTATATAATCAAAATAATCTATTTTACATTTTGTAATGTTCTCTATATATTTTTTGGTCCTAAATTGTTCCCTTATCCATACATCTGATGAATAAATTATTCTAAACGCTAGCAATGTCTAATGCAGAGCCCTATCTCTCTTTAAGCTGCTGTAGCAACTCCTAAGATCCCCACAGAGTAGCTGGAGGGGTCAGAAAGAACTCTGTAGATCAGAATCCTCCATGTTATGTCCTACTTAGGAATAGTCTTATCTCCTCCACCAGCCACTTATGGGCCAAAAAACAAGGTCAGATTTACCTTCCATCAATCAATGAATATAACACTTCCTCAAATACTATGAGCCCTTGATGAATGTCAAATGGAAGGTGATGGCCATTGTCATCTTGGGGAACATCACAAAATTTCAATTTAATCAAGCAAACCCTCAGTGAATACCTACTGTGTGCTAAGGAATATGCTAAAAGCTGAGAAAACAGAAATGACATTGAATCAGTTCCTGTCCTCAAAGAGATTACATTCTAATCAGGCTATGACACAAGTACACAAGTTAGTATAACCAGTAGTTTAAATCCTCCCTCCATTTTACTTCATTGTGGGGAAAAAGTATTTTTTTTTAAATGAGGGCTCTCCTAGAAGACTAAAAGCATGGATAGGTTCCTTGACAAGTTAGAAAGGCATCAGTTATGATGTGGTTATGAACTGTATGTTAATTGTCCAAATTTGGGTCTGGCTTAGTTTCATCAGATTTCTGGTGAAGAGAATTGGGAAGTAGCATAGCAACTTGGGAAAGTGACCCGTTAACAGTAGAGGAAGTATCCATTGGCGAAGTAACAGATCTTTTTATGTCTTTAAATAGTCATTTATAGGGTTTGGGTAACAGATCACCTCCATATCATCTTTTCATTAATTGAGGCTTATAAATTTAGCTTAATATAAATAAATCTGGACTATAAATGCCTCTTAGTATAGTGTTTAGGATCTAAGGACACTATTTGTCTTGGTACATTTTTAAAATAAAAAGCACAGTCTGTTGTAAGGAATGGGACAACAGCCTTGATATCAAGAAGATTTGAGGTCAATACCCATCTCTGAGGCATTCTATCTCTGTGCCCTTGTGCAAACTACTTAACTTCTCAGCTCTGTCCCCAAATATCTAAGATTATGAATTATAGACAAAATGCTAATCTGTATTTGTGAAAGAAGTTTCTACACTTAGAGTTCCAATGAACTTTCCTATTCAGACAAAAAAAAATATAAAGGCATTTAAAAAAAAAAAAATGAAACAAACAAGCAAGCAAACCAAACTCCACAGGTTTTATTGATTTTTTTTTGTTTCTACATCAGTCCTAGAATGAATTTCCTTTGTGATAAAGAAAATTCATTAAGCAAAAACATCTGAGATGGACCACATTTGAAAATGTTTACAACATTCTGTTCTGACTTCTCTGCTTTAAAGGGAGAGTGTAAGCCTCCTTAATTGTTCCTCAACATCAATTAGTTTTTCAATCATTGTGAGTCCTACATGTAACAGAACTTTGGAGCATACATACTATTTATTTAGATATACACAATATGATTTTATGTGATTGTATATATGTTTTGTGTACATATACATATATACGTATTTGATGAACAAATGACAATTTTCATTTATTAATCCTTTTTGGGCAGGAGAAATTAGGACAATCTATTGGAGAATTGGAAAAGCCTCAGCATGTCAAAGAGTTAACAATGATATTGATGTTACTGGGCAAATGATCTTTTCTCTCTTTGTTCCTTTTCTGCCCACTGTTCCCTCTCCTCCTTCTCCCTTCCCCAAGTCCCTACGCTTGTTCTGAGCCCCTACCCCCAATTCAGAAAGTCAGCAGGAGCGGAAACCTGATCTTAGAACAACTGACGAAGCTTGCAGAAGCAGAATCTTTTCTCTACTTGCTGTTACAGCCCCCGAGTGGGGGTTGGGTAGCAATGGGGCTGGGGAATGTTGGGGAAGTTGACCACAGCCTGGAGTTGTCACCTGCTAATTTTGGATCCTCTGTGCTGTGAAAACAATCCCTGAGGAGGCACAGGCTGACAGCTGTCAGCAAGCCAGATGCTTGGGGCCCTGTCTCCCCAGGATCCTGCCCTTATAAAGGTTTAACTGCATCTGTTTAAAGACTTCCCTCCTCCCATCATTCTAGCCTCATGAAAGCTATGGGGAGGGGACAAAGGTATTAGCTGAAACAAGGGAAATTTCAAGTTGGGAATCCTTCAGACCCCAAATCCCTTTTTCTTCTGCTCTTCTCTTTTTACCTACTGCCTATGACCTTTTCACTTTTTCCTTTTTCATTGTTTCTTTTCCTTGATTCTTCTATATCCATTATCACCTTATCTGGAAAATGGCTGAAAGGAAGAATTCCATATTGCACCTGGAGACAAAAGGCCTCAATTGGACTCTGGATTGGCCAATTCCTATAGGTGTAACCTTGGGCAAAATTTTCTTCTTTCTGTATCTCAGTTTCTTTATTTATAAAACAAAAGGGGTGGATTAGATAGCCTTTAATGTTCTTTGCAAATGTAACAATCCAGCTCTACAATCTCTTTGTGTGTAGGGATATATGTACAACATATATGTTATACATACATATAGTCACAAATGCATGTTTGTATATAGACATACATATACATATAATAGACACACATATATCTGTGTCTTTCTGTGCCTTCTTTCTGTCTTTGTCTCTTTCTCTCTCCCAGTCTTTCTCTCTCTTTCTATCTCTCTGTGCATCTCTGTTTCTCTCTCTGAAGTGTTGTAGAATGCAGGCGTCTAGAACTGGAAAAGGTCAATATGTCTAGTTCCATGATTCCAGGGAAGATTTAAGACTTAATTTTAAGTCTTAGTCGTATCACTGGGCACTTCAAGTTAACAGTTATTAAACAACTTTTGCTACCCGGCCCCAATGTACCTTCCTAGGCTTATATCTCATTACGCTATGGTCTAGCCAAACTGACAATTCCCAACCTCTCTTCATGCTCAACCTCTATTTCTCACCTCTGTATCTTTGCACAGGCTGCCTTCCATGCCTAGAATATAATAAATTAATTGTGAAGTCCTCTCTCCTTTTTAGTGAATCTTATAGTCCCTCTCTTCCTTCAGATATTGCCTTCTATGGGACTCCTTAACTGATCTCCCATTGCCCCTCTCCTAGTAAGCTCTCTTCCAAAAATTACCTGTTTTGGTTTAGTACATGAGATGTTTATATTTCTATAACCAAACCAATGACAGAACAGGGGTTTTTAGATTTAGATCACTGTTGGTCAGTCCCTTTCACATTCATTTACTTGTGTCTTGCCCAATAGAATGTATTTTCCTTGAGGGCAGAAGTTGTTTTGTTTTTAAATTTGTGTGCATAGTGCCTATTAAATACTTGAAATTTAGAAGGAGATAATTTTAGGTGCACATTGTGCTAAGGTTTGGGGAAACTACAAGATATAGAAGTCATATAGGGATCGATCATTCTTAAAGTAATCCCAATATTTATTGTTGTTCAGTCATTTTTTTGGTCATGTCTGACATTTCATGGTCCCAATTAGGGTTTTCTTGGCAAAGATATTGGAGTGGTTTGCTATGTCCTTCTCCAGCTCATTTTAAAAGTGAAGAAACTGAGCTGTGCTGAGTCACACAGCTAATACGTGTCTGGAGTTACATTTGAACTTAGGCCTTCCTGACTCCCGACCTGGCACTCTATCCATTGTACCACTTAGTTTCCCAAATAAGTGTATTATGGAGGTACAAAATAAAATGCTATGGGGATAGGTTGTTAAAGACTTGAGGGATAGGCTTTCTGAAAGAAGTAGCATTCAATATAGCTTTAAAAGATGAGTGAGAATTCCAAGAGCAGAAAAAAGGTATTCTGACATAGGAACCCATGTAAGCAAAAGTCGGAGGTAGGAAAGGTCTGGGTTGGGTCTGCAGGGACACAAACTAATCTATTTTTGCCTGAAAGTAGAATATGTAATGTGGAAAAAGGGAGGAGAAGGTTGGGAATTGAGGGAGGGCACCCACTTACGCAGGGCCTTCAACACCAGGCTGCAGAATTTAAACTCTGCTTAGGCAGAAGAAACATAAGCCAGTAGTGATAATGAGGGAAAGGAAAGGGGGAACTCCATTTCTCGGCGCATAGATAATCCCATGAGGCGCAGTGTCCCCTGTAAAATGAATTTACAGGCCCGAAAACCTAGATTGATAAATAAAAGGTTTATTGTAGGAATTTGGAAGTAAAGCTCAGTTAGAAAGACGCCAGTGCCAGAGGTAGCCGCTGGGTGGGCAGTAAACCTTACATGGCCGGCAGGATACCGTGTGTTGGCTGGGAGGGCTCCTGCAATGAAGGCATTCTGGCTCACCTCCTTTATACCCAAAAGATGATGGGCGGTACCCCTAAGTTCTCAGCAGGCTTTTCAGTTAGCTCAGATCAGGTGAGGGCTGGGGGAAGCTGAGCTGAGGGTGGGGGGCTGGGCCCAGATATTCAAAGGATGCCTTTGACCAGGATTTGTGAATCAAGGTCAGCCTGGGTTGGGCAATTAGAAAGGAATCTTAAAGGGACCCTAACCCTCATCAGTGATATGAAGAATGTTTAGATCTAGAGAAAGTAGGGGTTGGTTAGAAAACTAAGACTATTATGGCTGTTTAAATGAGTGACAAGAAGGGCCTATACATGGGAATAGAAAGGAGAGGATAGTGCTGATGTAGAAATAAAAGGGTTTAGGAACACAAGATGGCAGAGTGGAAGAGCTGGATTTCAGCCTTGTTTCTGACACTTAATGATTATATGATCTTGAGCAAATGACTTAACCTCTCTGAACTCAGTTTCCTTAATAGTAAAATGAGGGAATATCTTACATTGTTGTAAAGATCAGATGAGATAATGAATATAAAGTGTTTTGCAAATCTTAAGAACACCCTATACTTATTATTAACTGATTAGATTTAGGAACTAGGATAGTCAAATATGGGACAGCTAAGTGGTACAGTAGATAGAGCGCCAGGCCTGGAGTTAGGAAGACCTGAGTTCAAAACCAGAATTAGACACATACTAGCTGTGTGACCCTGGAAAATTTACTTCATCCTGCTTGCCTCCATTTCCTTATCTATAAAATGGGATGGAGAGCAGAATGGCAAACCACTCCAGTATCTTTGCCAAGAAAACCCCAATTAGAGTCGCAAAGAACTGGACATGACTGAAAAACAGTTAAACAAAGACAACGATATTACAATCAAATATAGCGCCAAGATTTTTTAACATGGAAATTAGGTGAAAAATAGTAAATCAGAGAAGGAGGGAGATTTAGAGGGAAAATTCTCATTTTTTTGAGATTTGAGAGGATATTTTATCAAATATTCAGATAGAAATACAGACGAAAGCTTAGATTTTGGAAACCTTTCTGAACTTCAGTTTTATTGTCTGTAAAATGGAGATAATAATTCCTGTACTTACCTATTGTTGTGATCCATCTCAAATTACTTTGAGCAGATTTAGTCTATATACTTGTTGCTTCCCTTCCTCTTCCTCCCCTGGTTAGCTTACTGAGAACTTTCTCTCTAAATGTCCCTCTTTCTCTAATCTATTTCCTTCTCTCTGTATCCTTAAGACTTAACATTATGCCTAGAACACATTAGATGCTTGATGTTTACTCGATGAATTGAATTAAATTGAGATATAGATGTGAGTTATCTACATGAATGTGATTGTTAAGTCCATAGGAATAAATGAAATTGAAAGGGAAAATGGAAGGAAACAAAAAGGCGGCTTAGACCAAAATCCTAGAGAGCAAAAGAAATCAGTAAGAGAATGAAGAGGCAATTAGACAGAGAGGGAATAGTTAGTGAAATGGGAGGAGAACCCAAGGAATTCAGTACTTCTGAAAAAGGGAGAGAATATTCAGAAGGAAGGGATGATTGACAGTCCATCAAAATGTATGACTGAACCTTGTCCATGGTGCTGATCAAAACTTCTATTTTGTGGGGGGAAAGGAGAAAAATGGAAGTTGCAGCCCAGAATTTCCTGTGTAGGTTTGAGTCAGGATCAAAGTGAGGAAGTGAGAAAAATCCTGAAGAACAGGCCCAGAGCTAAAAGGACCAGACAAGGAGGATGTTTGTTTCTGAAGCAAGGGCAGGATTAAGACTTAAGATCATAACAAGGTTCAAGACAGGACCAGCATCAAACTAGGTTCAAGGTTCAGGATGGCCAGCAAGGATGCTGCAATTGATTTCCTATATTCAGTTGGTCTCTAGGAGTCTATTTTATGCTTAAACATGTCTGGCCAGTTGCACATTCTCTAGTTTCTTCTGATATTCCTTCAGTTGCTGCCTTCATTATACTTGACAGTGGTAGACAGTTCCTGAAAGTATGAAGCACATAAGAAGCAGTATGGGGTAATGGATAGAGAGTTGGCCTTAGAGTTAAGAACACATGGATTCATGTCACATCCTCTATCCCATACTACCTATGTGAACTTAGCCTCTTGTCACTACCCCCTGCCCATCCTGGAAATGTAATTCTCAATTTAGCCTAATAAAGAATTGGAAATTAAGGGATGCCTGTAAATTAGGGAATGGTTGAACAACTTATGGTCTATGATTGTAATGGTGTACTATTGTGCTATAAGAAATGATGAAGGGGATAGATTCAGAAAAGCCTGAAAAGATTTATATGAACTGATATAGAGTGAAGTGTGTAGAACCAAGAGAACATTGTACATAATAACAATAAGATTGTAATAATGTTCAACTGTGATTCATTATAATTCTAATTCATTCTAATGATTGTCATTCTAATCAAAACAATGACCCATCCCAGTCCCAAAGAACTCTTTCTAAAAAATATCATCTATCTCCAGAGATAAAAATAATGAACTTTGAATACAGATTAAAACAAAATTTGGGCCACTTTTTCTTACCTTTTTTTTTGCAATATGACTAATATGCAAGTATGTTTTGATTAACTTCATATATATAATGGGTATCATGTCTCTTGCTTTTTCAATGTCTTGGTTAAGGTAGAGGAAGGGAGTGAATCTGGAATTTAAAATACAAAATTAATATTAAAAAATGAAACTAAATAAGCTGATTATGAATAGATAGAAAACAAACAAAATGAAGTGACAAACAGAAGCTATTTGTTCTGGCTCAACCTGGAGTTTAGATTAGAATTAGGACTAGGATTAGATAGGGTGCCAGACTTGATGTCAAATCTCACCTCAGATATATTTTAATTGTGTAATCCTGGGAAAGTTATTTAATGTCTCTAGGCCTCTGTTCCTCACCTGTAAAAATAAAGGAAGAAGGGAAACCCTGAAGTCTTTTCAAACGGTATATCTATGATCCCATGATTTTAGGATGATTTCATAGATTCACATAATTGGGCCCTGCTTCTGGCTAGATGGTATTATAGGGATTCAAGTACAGATACATAATCATAGATTTAGGGCTAGAGGGAATCTTGACAGCTAAGTGCTACTCCCTCATTTTACAGATAAGGAAATTAAGTCCCAATCACATTAAGTGACTTGCCTAGAAAGCCACATCAATAAAATAGCAGTCAATAAAAGGACCTCTAGACTATCTATGCATTTTATTATTTTTTGAATTTTTAAACAACTTTTAACTTTCATTTTCCTAATATCATAAGTTTATAGAAGGCACATCAAAAATGAGAAAGTCCAAATCTCTCATTTAATAGATGAGGAAACTGAGCAATGTGGTCATTTGGCCAAAGTCACATAGATAGTAAATAAGCAGCTTAGAAGGGATTTCTATAATATTCTATAATTCCATTTCTACTGCCTTTCTGATATAATTATTCCCGTACATGTCTCATTCTCCTTGTTGTTGTTCAATCATTTAGTTGTGTCCAATTTGTGACTTTACATGGAGTTTTCTTGGCAAAGATACTGGAGTGGTTTGCCATTTCCTTCTCCAGTAAAGTAAAAATTAAGTTACTAACCAAAGCTAGTGAGTGAATGTCTGAGGATGAATTTGAACTCAGGTCTTCCTGACTCCAAGCCTAGTGCTCTATCCACTGAGTCACTTAGCTATCTCTTAGTTCTGGTACAGAACCCAGGATAATGTAAGCTCTTAAATATTTGTGGTTGAATTGACAATATGGCTCATGAGGTCAACTGACCTTTGTGTATAACCTCAGACATGGAAAGGGTCCAAGGAAGGATCACAGGATAGAAGGAACTTTGAAAGCAAGCTAATCCTTCTCTCATCTTACAGATAAGGAAATTAAGTCCCAATAAGATTTAAGTGACTATCTACTGAGCCACCTAGCTGCTTCATTCCCCTTAATAGATTGCAAACTTTCTGAGGGCAGGGACTATGTCATTTTGTGTTTTTTTTTCCATCAATATGTTCTCAGTACCTGGCAAAGGATTTTGCAAATAGCAATTGCCTAATAAAGTGTTTGTTCTATTGAATTTTGAATTGAAAAGAGAGGAGCAAGAAGTCAGCTATGAAGAATCCTGTTGACACAGCAGATATGAATACCCAGCTTTAGAAATGTGTAGTCCCTGCCCTGGAGCCAGAAAAGAAAGGTGACTGTAGCACAGAGCAGGATATGTGCAGAAGGGGGATGACAGCTTTATGGGGAGTGAGGTAGTTGCAAGAAGAGAAGACTGCAGAAAGATAGTCTCCGGATACATGCCAGCATACTGCTGCTGTCCCCAGGAAAGAAGTAAAACTATGGGACCCCCGGTGAGGTGGGAGGTAAACAGGGACAGCTTACCCACCCCAACATACTGTTTCTAAGATTAGTGTGCTTCAAGAAAAGGGGAGGGGCATTAGCTAGGAATGCAAGAGCAGAATGAACATTAGTCTTCATTTATAGAACTTACTGCAAGAGACTTTGGAGACCATCTAAATCCCTTTCTTTTCTTGGATGGAGGTTCAAGGAAAGGAAGTTCAGTGCTCAAGATCATACAGCTGAGTCCTGATAAGTTCAAATAATGAATCTCACAAAGTGATTCCATATATTAATCCACCCTATTCGAAATTATAATTATGTACAATAGGATCTTTTGTTCCAGTTCAATGGAATTGATGCAGTGCAAATTTAAATAATGGGAACTATAACCCATAATTCATTGGTTGCACTAAGTGGGATCCAATTGTATCACAACTAGAAACCAAAGCCATGTTGGTTAATTCCACTCCCAGTGCTTATTACACAATGGATTCAGGAGTGACAGGGAAAGCTGGGGATTTCTGATTCCACATCTCTTATTTCAGTCACAGACCTTGCAAGTCACTCTCAATATGTCCTAAACTGCCCAAATTACCTTGTATTTTTTGTCTATCTCCTGTGGATACTTATCTGTGAACATTTATCTTTTGGAAGAATATGAATGCCTTAGGGCAGGACTGTCTCATTTTTGCATTTGTACTCTCAGTGCCTAATGCATATATTAGACATTTAATAAATGCTTATTGATTTTTAGATAATAAATGCTTAATTGTCACCTTTGAAGAGAAAGTTAGAGAACTAGGGGAAAAAAAATGCCTTCCATTGGTTCACAAAACCATCAATCAGCATTTCTACTACAAAGAAAAAATATTTAAATAAATAATGAACCAATGAATTAAAAACACCAGAATTCTAATTAAGCCCCTATAGACTTTGTATGCCTCATTTCTACCTATTGGGAGGATACATCTATTGGAGGAGCCTGAGCTATCCTTAAAAATCCCTTTTCTACCTGACTTCCTTGCATAGAGGTAAAGCTTCTCAAAGGCAGGGATTATTTAGTTTTTATATTTGTATCTCCAGTGTTTCACACAATATCTGGCACATGGTTGGTAATTAATAAGTGATTGCTAATAAATTGATGAAGCCTCTCTTTTGATATTGAGCTAGATCTCCTTCTACTTCTCTCTCTCTCTTTCCTATCTGTCTGCCTATCTCTCTCTCTCTCTCTCTCTCTCTCTCTCTCTCTCTCTCTCTCTCTCTCTCTCTCTGGTTATTGTTAGTCCTTTGGCCTTTTTTTGGTCTTTTTAAATAGATTTTAAAAAATTAAATGCTTTTTATTTACAAAACATAAGCATGGGTAATTTTTCAACATTGAGCCTTGCAAAGCTTTCTGTTCCAAATTACAGGTAGTCCAATACATGTTAAATATGTTAAAATATATGTTAAATACAACATATATATATGCATATTTATACAGTTATCTTGCTGCACAAGAAAAATCAGATCAAGAAGGAAAAAAATGTAAGCTTTTAAATATCTGTGGTTGAATTGACAATATGGCTCATGAGGTCAACTGAAAGAAAACAAAAAGAAAAACAAAATATAAGCAAACATCAACAGAAAGAGTGAAAATGCTATGTTGTGGTCCACACTCAGCTCCCACGGTCCTTTCTCTGGGTGTAGATGCTCTCTTCATCACTGAATAATTGGAATTGGTTTGAATCATCTCATTGTTGAAGAGAGCCACATCTATCAGAATTTATCATTGTATAGTCTTCTTGTTGCCGTGTATAATGATCTTCTGGTTCCACTCATTTCACTCAGCATCAGTTCATACAAGTCTCTTCAGGCCTTTCTGAAATCATCCTGCTGGTCATTTCTTATAGAACAATAATATTCAATAACGCTCATATACCACAATTTATTCAGCCATTCTCCAATTGATAGGCATCCATGTAGTTTCCAGTTTCTGGCCACCACAAAGAGGGCTGCCACAAACATTTTTGCACATGTGGGTCCCTTTCCGTCCTTTAAGATTTAGTGGAAACACTGCTGGGTCAAAGGGTATGCACAGTTTGATAACTTTTTGAGCATAGTTCCAAATTGTTCTCCAGAATAGTTGAATCTGTTCACAATTCCACCACTAATGTATCAGTGTCCCAGTTTTCCCACATCTCCTCCAACATTTGTCATTATCTTTTCTTGTCATCTTAGCCAATCTGAGAGGTATATAGTGATTAGATCTCCTCTTCTCAATCTTGTCTGTTCTCATTCCTCAAACCAGCCTTTTTTTTCCTCTTGGAAATCCATCCTACTTTGATATTGTCCAACTCTTTCCTCACAACTCTTTCAGCAAATCTTCCTGGATTGAATAAAGGAAATTTGTACAACCAGCAAACCTGGGGGCTCTTTAAGAATGAAGAAGAAAACATCAAGAAAGCTACAAAATCATGCAAACCCTTTGACCTAATAATACCATTACTAGACATGTATTCCAAAAGAGATAAAAAATAAAAAGGAAAGGAAAAGAACCTATTTGTGCAAAAATATTTATGCTAGCTCTTTTTGGGGGGCAAAAAATTGGAAACTGAGGGGAATGGCTGAATAAATTGTGTATGTGATTAGGATGGAATACTATTGTGCTATAAAAAATGATGAGCAGGAAGCTCTTGGGAAAACTTGGAAAATTTCCATGAGCTCATGCAAAATGAAATGTACTGTATACAAAGTAACAACAAATAATATAAGATGATCAGCTGAGAATGACTTTTCTATTCTCAGTAATAAAATGATTTGAGACAACTCTGAAGGATTTATGATGAGAAATCCTATCCATACAGAGAGAATGAACTGATTGTGTCTGAATACAGATTGAAGATATTTTTGAGAGGTTTTTTTGGGGGAAGGATATTTGTTTTCTTTTAAAACATTACTTTTATGGAAATGTTTTACATGATTTCACATGTGCCTTTTGGTGAAGGGATTAGGAATGGAAAGGGAGGAAAGGAGAGAATTTGGAACTCAAAATTTTCAAAACAAATGTTTACAATTGATTTACGTGTAACTGGGGAAAATATTAAATTAAAAAAGAATGGAGAAGAAATTTACAGACAGGAGGAGAGCAATCAGTCTTGTCTCCAAAGAATTTAAGCTCTTGAAAATCAGGGGGTAGACTCCTGAACATCATGAACCATGAATGGGTGGTGCTTCTTCTCTCTGTTTCTTAGGTCAGTGGTATTAAATCCAAATTAGTGGGCCATTAATCAATATCTAAGGAATTCTATTGGTTTCATATTGACTTAATTTTTTTTTCCCCCAAGGCTGGGGTTAAGTGACTTGCCCAGGGTCACATAGCTAAGAAGTGTTAAGTGTCTGAGACCAGATTTGAACTCGGGTCCTCCTGAATTCAGGGCTGGTGCTCTATCCACTGCGCCACCTAGCTGCCCCATATTGACTTAATTTAACATGCAACATTATTTTTATTGTATTTATATTATAAAATATTTCCCAATTACATTTTAATCTCATTCAGGCTGCATTCCATTGTGTTGTGAATCTGCTGTCATGTATCTGGCACCTGTCTTAGAATATATACCTGCTATATCTTATGAGGAAAGGGGGGGGGGAGGGCAATGAAAGCCAAAAAGAATTCTTAAGGGGATATTGGATGATAAAGGTTCCCTCCCTTAGTTCTTCTATGAAGAGTCGGTCTCCCTGTCTGTCACCAATGTTCCCTCTTCTCCCATCCTGGGAATTCCAGCCCCATGCCCAGGCTGAGCCCAGCAACTTAACTATAATAACCTTGGGGATTAACATAGCAAGCATTGTCTTTCCCTGACTATAGGGCTGGTATTATGTGTTCAAAAACTGTCTCCTAAAAATATCCAAAGAACAGGTGCAGTCCACGAGGTTCAGGCATGTTAAGAGTCCTCATCTGTGGTTTAGCTAGAAACAAAGATGTAAAGGGAGGACCCTTGCATATGGTTTGTTCTGAATTCAGTGAACTGGGTTCCTGGAAACCCACCTTTCTAAGGTTTCATAGCATCTCTAGATCTTCAGATGCATCAGTCAAGGAAAGCAGGATTTTCCCATTTTACCCTCACTCGTATCAGTAATACTGGCCTCCTCTTACCAGTGGACATAACAAGGTCTTAAATGTTTATTGACTGAGTATGGCTCACCAACCTCAGCTCTATTCCTCTTTGCTGCTTCAGCCATTAGCCCCCTAAAACTCAAGCATCTCCCCTATCCCAGATACACTCAGGGCTCTCTTGTAAACACCAGAGTCAGGGAAACATACCAAGAAGGAGAGGCAGGGATGACCATATATCTTGGAGAATTTCAATCCAATTTCTTTTAGGCCCTCTGCCTGACTTCATTTAGTTCCTGATCTCATGGGCTTTGGGAGCTTATTTTCGTGTCTGCTCTTAAGGACAAAGAGCTAGGAATAAATCCACAGCTTAGCAGCAACACACCACTTCCCCCTGAAAACCCATCCCCTGCCTCACAGTACCCAGGCACCCAACACCCCCCACATCTCCATTTTTTTTAATGCCTTCTACTCTCATCTCATTGTCCACTTGTACAGATCCTGCCCAGCTCTCATTTCTCCCTTCCTCTCCTTTTTCTGCCCAAGGATGGTTTTGCATTAGTCTATGGACTGTGTCCACAAATATTTGTGTGTGTGTGTGTGTGTGTGTGTGTGTGTGTGTGATTGTTATGGTGTGTTCTGAAGTTGTGTGTGCTTGGACAGCATGAGGAGTATTTGCTCAGATCCTGGATGTATCTATAGTGTGTGCCTATAGTGTAGGGGGTGGGGAGAGGGTGGGGGTGCACAGGAGCGTGTTCTATTTTTACTGGCCAGTTGCTGTGGACCGTAGATTTCATAGTCTCCACCAGGCTTCAGCCCCTTGCAGTCTGCAGTCCTCCAGCAGCCCTAGACCATCCCAACTCTCCTAAGACTGTAATAGGTAAGTGTCTGAAGCCTGGCTCCTGATTTTGGAAAATGAATCTGAAACTATCTGAGGTTTGAATCTAGGTAAAACAAGAACAAGAGGTGAAGAGTGGGACTAGATCCCAAAGAGCGTAGGAAGGAAGAAGGGGATATTTTGTGCCCATCCATTTAAGGTTTGGCAGTCTAACCTACTACCTGAAAAAACTCCCAGAAAGTTTCTCCTAGGTGAAGTAATGACATTTTCTTCAAAGAAAAGTCAGAGGAGAAAGTTGCATCTTTAAGCAAAGTGGCAGAGTCTTTCTTTTCAGGCTGGGTTGCCTCTACCTGGACTAGGAGGATATGCGTTTCCCACTTGAAAACTCTTCCAAAGCAGGACTTGATTGCAAAGGAGCAAAAATGGAGAAGGCAGATAGGGAAATTTTGGAGAATGGAATTTGAGAGCCTTGGGAATAGGGATAAGGAAAAGAACTGAGAAATTCCAAATATATCACTAGGGAATTTTTTTTTTTCTTTTTCTATGTCCTGGAAGGAAGATAAGGATACATCCTTATCATCTGTGCAAAAAGGAGCTGATAGGACAAGCTAGGGGATAAATACCACCTGGAGCAACTGTCCAAAATGGCATAGAATTCACTCCTCTGCTTCCCACCAAATTCACCACTGTGGGCACTAAGGGATGGAGAGCAGTGTCTAAAGGGGAGGGCAAGGCTGGATGGAAAGTAATGAGAGCATCCCTCAATGCTGTTCAGAGTTGGGGTGCATTAGGTCAGTCAATGCAGCCAATGCAATACAAGTGTGAGCTTCTGCAGGTAGGTGGAGATGTCTGAAGTCTTTAAGAACAATGGATGCCTTTTTCTTGTCTTTTTTTTTTTTTTTTTAAGTGGAAAGACAAATGGAGCTGGAATGTGTCATCCAGACAGTTCCCTCTAGAGAGGGAAAAAAGATAAGAGTTTCTTATTGACAGCTATAGAAGAGAAGAGGTGACCCAGAACCCAGAGTGATAAGCACAGGAATACTGTACTAATTGGCTCTCCTATCAAAGAGGAGAGGATGCCTTAGCTGGGGACATAATGTCTGGGGTCAACATGCTTGGGTGGGGGTGAAGAGTGATGGGAGAGAGGACAGAAGTAGAAATAAAATTAAGATAGGATTAAACATCCCTGTTTGTTAAGATTAATGAGAATAGTTTCTTGCACACACACACACACACACACACACACACACACACACACACAAGTACACACACCCCACACAAATCCCTTTGCCTAATTTTTAACCCAATGTTTAATTTTGAAAAAATCTTTCTCCAATCCTCTGGTTTTTGTGAAGTGAAAACCCTGACTTGAGAATGTTTTTGCAGCTCTCACTCCAATCAGATCAGCATTCCTGAAGGACTTCTCACTCATCCAAGGTTAGGAATATGGGATCTTGGACTCTGTAAAGTCTTGATGCTCCAGCACCATATGTATCCACCTGCTTTATCTCAAGGATATTATGTCTTATATTCAAGAAACAGTACCATATAGTCAAGTCAAACTCAAAGCTGTTGGCAGATGAAAGGCCCTCTCTGTAGAGTGTGGGGTGTCTGGGTCCAGATTTTCTTTGTAGAGAGTTATCAATGACTTCTTTGAGGGAAGGGGTCCCAAAAACTCAATAGTAGTGAATAGAGATAAGCCCAGGATGGGTAAAATGGAGTTCAAATTTGGTTCATTTTGGTTACAGGAGATGTGGGTACCAAGCAAGAAAGTGCAAAGACATGGCAACACTGGTGATTATTTGGTGAAGTCTGGGTTTACCCGTGGGCAATAGCATATGCCTACTGAAATGTTGGCTTTTCTCAGGGAAGTAACTATAAAAACTGTCCATCTGAGAACTGACTTCAGCAGACTGAGATTATGAGAACAGGATAAATACTGATAAACTGATCTAGGGAGTGGAGCTTGTGGGACACCATTAGCTCCTATTTCTCTTTGTACTTGCCCAGAATCGTGGGATGAGCGGGAATAGCAGATTAAGTAGCCGGCCATAAAAGGTCTAATTTCAGCCAAGCATTTCAGGAATTTATAAGTTGTCTTCTGGGTCCTGGGGCAGCTCTGCTTCTCTGTCTCTCTCCGAGTAACAGGAAGACAACTGGGACTGTGGGGTCAAAACTTCAGCCTTCCATCAGGGACAGTAGCAGGGGCAAAGGTGAGGGTTTAAAGGTCTTCCTAAGAGAGATAGTGAGGTCAGACAGAGTAAAGATTAACTAAAAACTCTTCCTCTTGGGGGATCACAGGCAATTATTTTACATAGGACAGAAGTGGGATAGGAAAGAGATGTAGGGGGAGAGGATGAAGGGAATAAGAAAGGGAAGAAATCTAGAATGAATTTTTAAAAGGCATATTCCTTTCTTTGGAAATGGCTTCCTGGATCAAGTCCTAATTCTTAATCTCAAATTTCAAGGATTTTCCTTTGAGGAATCTCAAAGATTTTCTGGTACCTCATGAAGGCACATATGATCATAGGATGCTAGAGATGGAGGTCTCTAGAGTTGATCTAGAGATCAACTAACTCCTCATTTTGCAAATGGAGAAATAGGCTCTTACTCCAGAACATTATTAATTAGCTGATAGTTAATTAGTTAATTGATTAAAGCCATGCTTCAAATCCAGTCCCTCTGATTCCAAGTCAAGGGCTCTTTTCCCTATTCAATAGCTCATTTATCAAGGCATATGTCAGCTTTCCCATTCTAACTAGGCACTATCATCTCCCCACCCTATCACATCCTGTACATACATTATCTTCACTCATCTTCACAGAATACTTGCATTTTTAGAAATGGAAGAGACCTGAGAGATCTCTTAGACCATAAGTACCTCCTTACTTTATAAATGAGAAAGTTAAGGCTCTGAAGGGTAAAGCCCAAGGTAAAAAAGATGGCCCTTAAGATATTCTTCTGAAGCCAAGTTTATTGCCTTGCAATCTCCCAATAAATCTCCCTTCAAGCCTCAGACAGCACAGGAAAAGTGTCACTACTCTCCATGCCCATATATAGCCTCTATCACCCAGAACTTACTTTTACCATAATTTTCCCTGTATCCCCCTCTCCATTATTCCTAGGCCCAAGTATCATTGAGATAATCTGAGAAACTTGGGCTAATGTATCAAAAAGTGGACTTTTCAGGCAACATTGAACCCATTTCTGTTATTGGACTTATTAGTGAATCCAGGAGTGAAAATTTCAGAAAAAGTAGGAGAGGACCAAAAATTTCTCCTAATATACTGTTTTCCAATTGCTCATGCTACTCAAAAAATATAGTTGTCCTTCCTTTTTGCCAATCCCAGATAAAACCCTCCTCTTCCAGGCAGTCCTCCCCTAGGAGCACTATTTGATTCAGGCCACTGAATTTATTTGAAGACCTGCTTTCCTTTCACTCAGTTCTCATCACCTGTGTCCTAATTCCTCTATTCTTAGTGTTTCCCTCTTGTCCTTGAGCTGAAGAGGCTAACTCTGCTTAAGTGCCCTACTAAGCTCCTGGACTGGAGTGTGAATTGGGGGTCAGTGGATGGGGTGGACAGTGGCAATATCACAGACACTGAAGCTAAAGGGCCTTGGTTTAAGTTCTACCTCTGAGGATGTATGCTGATGGAAGTGGATTTCTTCAACATAGAGAAGAGCTAATCCAATTCCAATTGATTAATGATGGAAAGAACCAGCTACATCCAGAAAAGGAACAATGGGAAATGAATGTAAACTGTTATTTTTACCTTCTGAATCCAATTCTTCCTGTGCAACAAAAAAATTCGGTTCTACACACATATATTGTATCTAAATTATACTGTAATATATTTAACATATATAAGACTGCTTGCCATCTGGGGGAGGGGTTTGGGGGAGGAAGGGAAAAAATCTGAATAGAAGTAAGTGCAAGGGATAATGTTGTAAAAAATTACCCATGCATATGTACTGTCAAAAAATGTTATAATTATAAAATAAAATAAAAATAAATTAAAAAAAAAAAAAAAAAAAAAAAAAAAAAAAAAAAAAAAAAAAAGTTCTACCTCTGATATTATGTGAACTTGGTCAAGTCATTCCTTCTTTGGACGCAGTTTCTTCATCTCTAAAAGAGGGGGATTGGACTAGCTGATCTCTGAGGTCCTCACAATCTACCAAGCTTCAGATCTATGGTTTTCCCTGGCTAATTAGCTTATATCTGTATTGATTATAGGCGCTGCTTTCCTTGCCACCATGCCCGAACCGTAAGTTAACACTGATTTCTGTTATTTCCTTCCCAGAGAAAGTATTTATGTGCATCTCTGTGTGTATGTGTGTGTGTGTGTGTGTGTGTGTGTGTGTGTGTGCAAGCATGTAGGGGGATAGTTGAGGGAGTGGATGGGTGTTGGAGGGTGGATGAGGGGGTTGGAGCCTTGGACACATGGTACAGCCCAGTATATCTGTCATTTAAAACAAGCTGCTTTCTTGGAAAGGGCTCTAAGTCCTTTATGAAAATCCTTTCATCTGAGACTTGCTTTAAATTCCTCAATGCAGCTGCTGTTAAAAACCAACTCCCATCAATAATGAGCCCCTTGAATTTGCATAGTACTTTAGTCACTTTCAGAGCATAAGTCAAATCAACAAATACTTATAATGCACCTACTATGTGCCAGGAACTATGCTAAGCATAGACACAAAGAAAGTATCCTTAACAGTAGCAAAAAAAAAACAAAAATAAAAAAACCCAAATAGCCCTGATCTCATTTTCCACAATTGGTCTCCATGTGACCACAGCTGATACTTATAACTATGTGTTAGGAAGATTAATTATTACTGTCACTATTTAAGAGATGAAGAATTGATTGAGGAATTCAATTGTCTGATCTAAGGCTATATAAATGGCAAGAAGAAAAGAAGGCACTTAACTGATAAATAATTATTAACTTCCTGCTATATTCCAGTCACTGTGCTAAGTACTGGGGATACCAAGAAAGAAAGAAAGATAGACCTGCCCTTAAAGAGCTTACAATCTAATCAAGGAGACAAGATGAAAACTACATACAAATAAGCTATGTGCAAGATAAATAGGAAATAATCAAAAGAGGGGAAACACTACAATTAGAAGACTTCCTGTAGAAGGAAGGATTTAATCTGAGTCTTGAAGAAAGCACTGAAGAGATGGAGGCAGAACATTCTATTCCTAGAGAAAAGAGCCAGGAAATGGAGTGACTGGTGTCACTGAATCAAAGAATAGGGTGAGATTGCCCCAGGAAGGGTTGCAAAATACTGGAAGGGTGAGGGGTGGGGGGCAGGTAATAAAGGGCTTTGAAGACCAAAAAGAGGATTATATATTTTATCTTGGTAATGGGGAATTAGCTGAATTTAAGTGGAAGGCTTGAAGTGGTGTCAGACTTGCAACATTAGGTAGAGACTAGAATCATCTTTACTTCCAGGTTAATGTTCTTTCCATTATCTTGCCAGTTCATTACTGTAAGAACTTTAAACCAAGTCAGATTCTTTAGTTGGAATTACCTGGTCTATTTTTGGGTCCTTTTTGTATTAATTAAATAAACTGAGTGGATTCCAAATACTTTTTTACTTTTCACTGAGGGGACATGGCATCATTAAGTAACTGATGGGACTGAATGTAATATAAATCCACATTTGTGTCATATTTTAAAGCTTATAGAGTCTTTTTTTTTTTTTTTTTTTTTTTTTTTGCAATGGTCCTAGGATATAGGAAGTATGAGTAGAATGAACTATTGCTAAGTAGAGTGAGTAGAATCAAGAAAACATTGTACATAGCAACAACAAAATTACATGGTGATCAACTCTGATTCATGTGCCTCTTTTCAACTATGAGGTGATTCAGGCGAATTCCAATGGACTTGGATCAGGGAGAAGAAGCATTTGCATCCAGAGAGAGGACTGTGGGAACTGATTGTGAATTGCAACATAGTATTTTCACCTTTTTGTTGTTACTTGCTTGCTTTTATTTTCTTTTTCATTTTTTCCCTTTTTGATCTGATTTTTCTTAAGCAGCATGATAAATATGAAAACACGTATAGAAGAACTGCAGGTTTATCCTATATTGGATTACTTGCTGTCTAGGGGAGAGGATGGGAGGGAGGGAGAAAAATTTGGAACACAAGGTTTTTGTAAGGGTGAATGTTGAAAACTATCTTTGCATGTATTTTGAAAATAAAAAGCTATTTTTTTTAAAAGTACAAGTAGATCCATTTTATATATGAACACAGGTTTCAGAAAAGTCCAAGATCACATAGTTGCTAAATGTCAGAACCAGGATGTGATGCTGCTATTGCAGCTTGCTAGAATCTAAGTCATAAGCGCAATGCCTTGTGCACAGTAAATGTTTGTTGAATTCCCAGGAGTTAAGAAGGACCTTATAGATAAACCATGTCTTCTGGCCTGTATTTGAACAATATTTTCTAAAATATGCTAAATAAGTGATCATTCAACATGTGCTTGCAGACCTCCAATAGAAAGGACCTCTGAGATGTCCTGCTTCATTTGTAGAGAGCTGTAACCCAAGTGCCATTAAGCCCAAATCTGCTTATTTGTGACGTCTATGACTGTTCCTAGTTCTGGTCTCTGAGGCTGAATAGGACAAACCTATCACCTCCTTTATTTGACAATCCTTCAGAATACTTGAAGACAGCTATCATATTCCTACAAAACTTTCTTCTTAGCTTAGGTGAAATAGACTCAATTCCTTCAT
The DNA here is from genome assembly GCF_048593235.1 of Sminthopsis crassicaudata. Lineage (NCBI taxonomy): Eukaryota > Metazoa > Chordata > Mammalia > Dasyuromorphia > Dasyuridae > Sminthopsis > Sminthopsis crassicaudata. Next base: position 96,530,285 of record NC_133620.1, on the reverse strand, counting down.
ACAAAACAAAGATATTTTCCCAATCTGGTTGTCCTCTTCTGCATTCTCTAACTCTTTTTAATGTTCTGCCTAAAATGTGATTGTCAGAAATGACTTGTTGAGGATCTTACATTAAGGCTGAGAAAAATCTGCTACAGAATATGAGGCATTTTACATTGAGAAGCCCAAGAACTGAGAGTGATGATTTATAGCAGGAAGTATCACTTTTTATTCTGTTTTAATTTGCTTCCTTTCCTGCCCCTCCCTTGATCCCTTCCTCTCACCTCCCAGTGTCCCCACCACTGCCAGATTTCGTTTGTGTCAGCTATTATTCTCAGGTGTTTGTTTTTTTTTTTTCCCCAGTAAGTCTTCATGTCTTTATTATAATATATATTTATGCTTTCTATTGACTCTTTGTTCTAATTTTTTTTCTCTCCTTGCCTTTCCTGGTATGGATGCCTGAAGGGAGGTAAGTTATTTGGGCTACCTAAGTTGAATCTCTAGCCTGATGAAGATGGGCTGGACATTTGAGGAAAGGAGTAGAGCTAAGGAAAAGGCAGTCCCTGTTCCTTATTGTCTCCTTACTTGCAACTCTACAATTTTTTTTGCCTCTCTTGAGATTTGTCCTCTTCAAGTCTGATGATGAAATCAGTCAGTGAGTCAGCTACCAACACCATCCACTTCCTTTTGTTTATAGAGATCAGTAATAGACACCATTATAGTATGCAGAAAAAGGAGGAGATAGATGTGGTTTTTGACCTCTCAGGTTCCCAGTGTGATGTGGGAGAAATAGTTCTTACCCCTAGAGAGTTCTAAGTCTTAGGAAGGAAACACAGTCCATGTCCCTAAAGTTCTCTCAGTCTGGTGGGAGAACCACAGTCTGAGTTGAAGGTGAGATTCATCTGATAAGGGAGACTCTGGTCTTGTCCTCAGAAAGCACTAAGTTTGTGGGTCAGGACCCGGAGAGCAGATAAGTGTGGCTGACAAGGTAATGCCCAGATTTGATCCCTAGGGGGGAAGATTCCAAAGACAGAACCCATGGGAATCAGTGACATTTTGTGTGATGTCTATCACTGAGGGTCAAGCCTTTCTTCCTTCTCCCTCTGCACTTTCTTGCAAGGAAACAAATGCCCTTTAGAACTAATCAGACCCTGGAATGATCTCTATGTTTCTGCAAAGGTGAATCAGAACAAGTTCCTCTGTGAGAGAACACTGGAAAGGATCCTGGGTCCTTCTACCCCAGTGCAGGGAAGATCAATGATGGAATCCTGGGAGAGGAAGTTAAGCAGGCTGGGAAACCCTGATCCTGGTGCTTCAGTTTAACCTGGATAGGTTAGCAGCGTGAAGTTGTTGAGCTCTTGGCCATTGTGGTTTCACCTCAGCTTATGATTTGGGGGAAATTTTGAGCCTCTCATAGCCCTGAGGCTCAGAGCTATATCAAAGAGGCCTCAGAGCTTAGCAAGTTTGGAAGAGTTACTGTATTTGCATTAATGGAATAGAGTATTAGTATATAATTTAAAACAATCTGAGGAGGCCTCAAGAACTATTGAAGAAGCTATAGATTTATATCACAGTTTGCTGGATCTCACATTAAAAAAACAAAAAACAAACAAACAAACAAAAGAAAACAAAAACCTACTTTCCCAGAGACCACATTGATAGATGATGAAGGGAAGTGGTCCATAAATGTCATAGGGAATGGAGAAATCCTATATAAGAAAATGCCGGGGGCAGCTAGGTGGCACATGGATAGAGCACCAGCCCTGAATTCAGGAGGACCCGAGTTCAAATCTGGTCTCAGACACTTAACACTTCCTAGCTGTGTGACCCTGGGCAAGTCACTTAACCCCAGCCTCAGGAAAAAAAACAAAAACAAAAACAAAAACAAAAAAACCAAAAAACAAAAAAAAAAACAGAAAATGCCTTGGGACAACAAGGAACTAGCATTGCTACATAGAACCCAGGCTCATTCCCTGGGGTACTTTGGAAAATTACCACTAGTCCTTCTCTCTTGGGTTCTTTTGGGGTTCTTCCAGTTCTTCAGACCCAGGCAATCCCACCTCTTCTTCCCCTAACTTATCTTAACAGAACAAAAATGTATTGGAATAAAGCTTTACTGAAAAACTCAGGGAAGAAATAAGCAGAGAAAATAAAGGGTACATAGCTTAGGTAAATCTTTTTGAAGTAATAAAATGGCAAATTTGAAGAAAAGGCTCTTGCTCTAGCTTCCCCTTGCTTTTTCCAAGTCTTCACATGTGGTGTCACAATCTGAAATTAAACAATCTTGGAAAATTCACAGAGGATAATTTAGCTGGGACTAATTTTTTTTAAATATTAAAAAGTCACTTATCTGGCAAATTCACCCATGTGGAATATAAGTGAAAACCAGGAAGTGAGCAAAACTGGGCCTCTGAGCTGCCAAAATAGATCATAACATCTAAAATGGGAAGAAATCATCTAGAGCCTTTTACAGATGAGGAAACTAAGTCCCTAGAATAAAAGTTACTTACCCAAAGTCAAATTATAAGTAACAAAGACTGAATTCAAACTCATTTCTTCTGATATAGAATTCATACATTCCTTTATTCTCTTTATGCCACCACATCCATACATTAAAGCATATTTATTTTGCTCAGAGAAAAGCCCCTCACTCAGAATGTATTTACTTTTATTTTAGATACAATTCTAACATATTTCTTTATCTGGTTTCCGGCTCTACAGCAGATTAGAAATTTCAATTAGAGTAACAGAGCAGGGGGAATGCTGATTATAGCAAGACGTGACAGCAGACAGACTCACACGGAGGAAGGAGACAGGAAAATTATAAAAAAGCAGGAAACAAAACTCGAAAGCCACAGAAGCCTGGGACTGTTTAATATAGGGTTCCACCCACCTCAATGGCCCCCAAGGGTATCTAGTCTTAAGATAACCATTGATATTTCTAAAGATAAGAAAATGAAAATTGTGTTTAAAAGTTCAGTTTAAGAAACTTGAAGAGTAGATCTTATATTTTAGAAAGAGATTAATAGTAAATGATTAAAATTAAATTAAATTGATATCATTTAAAGGACAATTTTCAGTTGCATAGGAAAAAATGACTTGTATTGACATTCACCTCATTTCTAAAATGTACTTGACAAATGACATGTGACTCTATCTTTATCACTATAACTTATAATAATTGTATGCATTTTGAGGTCATTTCATATTCAATATTTTATTTTGTCTTTACAACAGCCCTGTGAAATAGATGAGAAAGAGATTATTATTTTCATTTTACAAATGAGGAAACTATGGTTGGTCAGAGGAGCAGAACTGATTAGTGGAGGATCACCCACTAAGTTGACAATACTGTCTGGGCCAGAACATAGTCTCTTGTTTTCTAAGTTCATCAGACATAATCTCTTTTCCTGAATTTAGGTTCTCAAATCAAATCAAAAGAAAACCTTTTTAAGAGAAGATTCTAGATATCAAAATGCAAATTCCCCTCCAACTCCCAATCTATTTCAGAATTACAGACCTGCAATGTTTATCTTATCTGCCTCTCCCAAGTTTTTCTTTTTTTCTCTTAGAGAAAATCCAAGATCACTGCTTCCCGAAAACTCATGCTCAAGGTGAGTCTGAACTTGAAGCTTTCCTGGGAACTCTAAATGGGAAGAGGTAAAGATGGAATCCAGTCCTTGAGGATGAATAGAAGCCATGTATCTTACCTGACACCATTGCTCTCAGCTACGAGAGACACGATTCCTTCTTGTCTCTATATCCTGCAATTGTGCAGTTTTGCTGCCAGTCTGAGATATTCCTTTCCAAGTTCAGACACCTTGACAGCCAATCAATCAATTAGTTCAACAACTAACAGCCTTGACTGACATCCTCATGTGTATAGAATCTTATTCTAGGTACTGTGATAGAATCCAGAGGAAGGAGAGATATGGCTTTTACCCTTAAGGAATTCCCAATCTGATAGGGAAGATAGATACTATTTCTATCTATATAGTATCTATCTTTGGTGAGCTTCCAGCCTGATGGAGGAAACATAGTATCTTCCAAGATGGGGGATGGGGAGTAGTTCCTGCCTTCAAGGGGAGACATAGTCCCTTCTCATAAGTTTTCTGTTTTGATTGGGGGGGGGGGAAGAGTAGTCTCTCTCCCTAAAGATCCCAAGTCTTCTTCCGTCAGGAAGATAGGGGAGACTCAGTCCCTCTTCTGAGGGAGCTTCCTATAAGCCCAGGAGGGCCATGACCAGTAGAGAAGATGAATGTGTCTGGATAAAGTCCTCTCCATCCTACCAGAGGATGCAAAGGATGAATAGTAGATGGGGGTTACTCAGAACCTAGCTTATTTATCTCCTAATGCATCAATTCACAAAGGATGGGCAAACAATTCATCCTAGGTGCCTGAGAAGTGTTTTAATTATTCCCTGGGATGGAGGAGGTGCCAGTGGTGGTGAGAAGCAGGATGTACATCACTCTAGAACTCTGTGAGTCTGGAAGAGGCAGAGTTTAAAGTAGGGAAGGAGAAGGTTTGCAGGAAAATGACTTAGGCATGGGGGCAGCTAGGTGGGGTGGTGGATAGAGCACCAGCCTTGAATTCAGGAGGACCTGAGTTCAAATATGATCTCAGACACTTAACACTTCTTAGTTGTGTGACCCTGGGCAAGTCACTCAAACCCAGCCTTAGGGGAAAAAAGTGACTTAGGCACATGGATCATCCTTTTTGTGTTCTGTTCACTCTCTCTATGTGTGCATAAGTACCTTGGAAGAACTTCTCACACACATACCCCCTGCAATTAATTGCACCCATTCTATCATGTATGCAGAAATGCAGAAAGCCCACATGATGTGCTCAGATATACCGACATAGTATCAGCTGCCTAGTGCAGCATGTTAGGTGCCCTTACCAGTCAGATGCCAGAAGGTCTTAGGGTTCCAGTCATATTTGGGGGAGGAGACCAAGGGGAGAATGAGAAAGGTTAAAAGACTCCAGGATTTCTATTTCTCTTGACATCCCTGTGCCTATTTAGAGCTTGATGCTGGCCAAAGCCAAGGAGTGCTGGGAACAAGAGCACGAGGAGCGGGAAGCTGAGAAGGCCAGATACCTGGCTGAACGGATTCCTACACTCCAAACCCGAGGCCTGTCACTCAGTGCCCTGCAGGTGAGTGAGCTTCAGGAAGAGGACAATATAGATAAGCATTTATTAAATGTTGACTGTGCGCAGAGCTCTGTGCTAGCCATCAGGAAAGAGGCAAAGTTTAGGTAAGACTTTACCATAAGGGAGCTTACATTGGGGGGCTGAGAAGACTCCAATCTATATAAACTATATAATATGACATGATTAGGCCATTGGAGGGGGACACAGCAAAGCATGAGAAAAGGACTAAAAAGAAAGTATTAGTAACAGGAGGACATGGTGAGATTTTACTGCAGGTGAGCATCAGAGTTTGGACAAGAATTTAATAGGTGAAAAATTCAAGTGAGGGTATTTTAAGTATAGGAATGAAAGCAAGAGTGCGTAGTGGACTTATTACGTGGTCAGTGGACAGAGAATTGTTTGGAGGGTGAATGGAAGAAGAGGAAGCGATTCAGAAGATGATGCATTTGAAACCTATCTTACAGGACTGTGATTTCATACTAGGTAGCAAATTCCCTTCTGCCACTTAAAAATCTTCTCAACCTAGCCTGTTTCAAATTCCACTGATAAAATTCATCCCTTTGATTTAAGATTTGGGGCCTTATGAAGATCCAAGTGCCCCTGGGAAGGAGCAGACTTTAAGTCTCATTAGCCATGATTACCTTAGTATGAATAAGTTTATTTTTTTTTTTCTGAAATACCTAATTTGATAGGGTGGGGAAGGAGAAGGGAAGGTTAAAAAACAAAACAAACAAACCAAAAAACAAACAAACAAACCAAAAAAAACCCCAATGAGATAAAATGACTCAATCTGAGTTTTACTTCACAGAGCCAGTTGCCTAATTTCATTATTTCTCTCAATCTGTGTTTCTTTCAGGACTTGTGCAGAGAGCTACATGCTAAGGTAGAGGTTGTGGATGAGGAGAGGTATGACATTGAAGCCAAATGCAACCACAACACCAGAGAGGTAAGGATTTCCATAGACTGAGGGGAATGCTGAGCTGAGAGCATGGAAGAAAGCTGTAATAGGATGAATGAGTAATAATAAAGTGCAGACTTTTAAAGTTTAAAAAATGCTTTCCTTGCGAAAATCCTGGGAGGCAGGTTTGTTTTAGATTGTTTTATATTCATTTTATGCATTAGGATATAGAAGTTCAGAGAGATGATTCATGGTCCACACACTCAGGGCACTTAAAGCTAGGACTTGATCCTGATCCTCCCTTCAAATCTGGTGTCCTTTTCACTACAACAAATTATAGGGAGGTCAAGGACTCTCTCCATAGCCAAGTGCCTCAGTTACCTACTATCCCATTTAGAAATAGGGGATCTCTGGGCTTGCCTTTTGAATAGTAGGAAAACATTTGAGAAATTAGTCTTAGGGAAAGAAGACTTGGTTATGAAGTACAGTTCTACCACTTAGTTTTGTGTTCATGGAAAATCTCTTGTTTTATGTCCATGGACAAATCTAGCTCTGGAATTTCTTAGTGTGCAAACTGAAACAGGAAAGAAGAGCCATATCTGAAAATAACTAGGGGAAACCAAGTCTATAAACTTTCCACCTTAGAAAGAGCATGATATTGTGAGTCTGAGGTTCTCTGCTCCTTATTATTTATATCAGTGTGCTCAAATCACTTTTCCTGATGGACCATTAGGACTAGTGAGATAGATGCTAAAGGTCTCCATTTAATTAGTAAGGAATGGAATCTCAGAGAGGTTGTCATTTGCCTGGGGTCACATAGCTAAGGAAACTGACACGTTGCCCATCAAATATATAAAGTGAGGAGATTAGGCTAGAAGATCACCGAGCTCAATTCCAACTCTGAATCCATGGTGTACCTGGCCATACCCTAAGTAAGTCTTCACAATGGTACTTGTCTCCCTGTGGATATTACAGCATTACTAAACAGGAGGGCAGAGATGAGACATCCCACTGAAGGGCTACTCTCTTCAGGTTTACAACTCACCTGTTGGGTTGAAGTGGATAGATGGGTAGATTATGCAAAGTATTTTATCTCTGTTGTTCTGGGAGGACTGGCCCAAGGGTTAATGAAGTTCATAGATTTCTATGAATCAGAATTGGAATGGGGTCAGAAGTCACATAAATTCAACCACCACATGAACTGAAACCTCCTTTAACATATTTAAGAAGATATTGTTTGCTTGGAGAGCTGGGGTGGAGGTTCCTTTTAACTCTGCTTTTAATACTCTGGCATCTCCTTTAGGGGCTGAATAGTTCTTTTGAGGGTTTCCCCCTCTCAATAAACTTCTCTCTTCATCCTTCTGCCAGATCAAGGACTTGAAGCTGAAAGTGCTTGATCTTCGGGGAAAGTTTAAACGCCCACCTCTGAGAAGGGTCCGTGTCTCTGCCGATGCCATGCTCCGAGCACTGTTGGGCTCAAAGCACAAGGTGTCCATGGACCTGAGGGCCAACCTCAAGTCTGTGAAGAAGGAGGACACAGAGAAGGTAGGGCCTCTTCTCTCCACAAATCCATCCTTTCAACCACTAACTGTTACTTCTCCTTTCAGATCTCCTGTTGGAAAGATAATGGTCTGTCCAATTGGCTCAGACTAGCATGTGATCATTTATTTATGTCTTTATAAAAGAGAAGGTATAGATTTATGCAAAGTGTTTGAGATGTAGGTGATCACCAAATTCTATCATCTTGTGTTGTTATTGGCTGGAATTGAGAGAAAGTTGTTTTTTCCTTTGAGGAATTTCTAACTCAATGGTGAAGCCATAATCTCTGCCCAGAGGAAATTAAAATAGGATATTATTTTAGAAAATATTGAAGTTAAGTACTGATGAATGATTGGACTTAGAAGGCAATAGTAGATTGAGAAAGATAAGAGTAAGACCTCTACTCTATCACTGGGACACTTTCATCTGAAATAAAGTGTCCTAGGGATTGAAATAAAGACAGATGGTGTAGTTGACTATTTCTCAACAACTACTAAGAACCTCTTTCCCCAACATATGATGTTTCCTTCGATCCCATGGGAAGATCTTTACATTATCTTTACATTTGAGCCTTCCTTCAGTTTCAATATTTTCTTCGTTTTCCCTTGCAATCATAGTCTTCTAAGACTTAGAGATAGAGAGAAGGAAAACAAGAGGGGGAACTTTGTATTTTTTGAAGGAGTTGATTTTTTTCCCTCTGCCTGCTTTACATTTTGGTGACTAAACCTAAGCTCATTTCCTGACTGTCATTTCTCTTGCAACTTTGAATTATGTCTCTGCCTCACAGGAGCGGCCAGTGGAAGTGGGAGACTGGCGGAAGAACGTGGAGGCCATGTCTGGCATGGAGGGCCGGAAGAAGATGTTTGATGCAGCCAAGTCTCCAACCTCCCAGTGAAAGGTACCAGGGTACCCTGACAGCCCTAACCCCACCTTTACTCCAGTTCTTTGCCACTTTCTTTTTTATCCTTCATCTCCCTTGTCTTATGTGGGACTTGGTCTGTGATTTGGGTGAGAATCATGACCAATGTTAGGATCAGGTTAGACTGGTCATGCTGAGGGCAACTTGGAAGACATTTTGCATGGAAGAAAGAATATTGGATTTGGAAGCAGAACGCATAAGATTGAATGTTGGCTTCTAAGCTGTATGCCATTGGACAAGGCACATCATTTCATTAGTCTATGTTGCCTTATCTGTAAACTGAGGCTCTTGGGCTATCTGGTTTCTTAAGTTCCTTCTAGTTCTATCAATGTCCACTACATATTGTAGTGAGGGAGAAGTGGGTTGAATCTGAGTGAGGAGTCTGGTTAGCCTAGGGCACTCACTCCTTGCTCCCAAGAGAAGAACATAATAGCATGGTTCTTGGAGACCAGAAATTCTGGTGATATCACCCAGCACTCTGGATATTTCACCTAATAGTAAGAAAATATGATTCTAGAGCTGGCTGTAACCAAAAAAGATGGACACAGATAATGATATTGGAGGAGAGAGTGAGTAGTGAAGGGAAGTAGACAAGAATATGGATAAAGTATGATGCCAGAAAATGGGGAATGGGTTTATTCACAGAATGCAAGGACATTATTTTGCATTGTCTCAATTTTCTCACTTGAGGATAAGCAACTAGATAGCAGAGTGAAAAGTCCTGGAATCAGGAAGATCTGAGTTCAAACCCCGTTTCAGACATTACCTCTGTGATCTTGGACAAGTAACTTTACCCTAATCTACTATAGAAAGAAATGGCAAATCACTCTAGTATCTTTGCCAAGAAAATCCCACGGATAGTTTTGACATGGGGTTGCAAGAGTCAGACATGGCTGAACATCAATAATCTGCTATTACAGGAAGAGTCAGGATATGAAGAGTCTAAAGCAGTAAATCCAAGGCGATAGCCTCTTGTGACTTTGGTTCTCTTAAATAAATATTCATTTGTCCATGGACTCATCTCTGCTACCAACACTATTCTCAGAAATTAGAATGAGGACTAAAAGATGCAGTCATTGCTCTTCAATGATTTAGAGTTCAAGATAAATCACATTTGCAAAAAGCCACTAAATGAATGTGGTGCAAAACACCACATGAATGAGGACAGGATTAAAACTATTATCGAAACACAATCTTTGAGGGATAAGAGACTCAGGAGGTCATTCAGTCCAATCTAAATTGAGACAAAATCTCCACTGGAATATCCCCACAGTTATCCCAGTGCCTTAAGACTTTAGCTGATGGAGAACCCATTGCCTCCTGAAGCACCCTATTACCTTTTTGGACTTGCAAACTTTAAAACATTATATGAATGTCTATTATTATTATTATTATTATTAACATAAATATTTTTAGGTATGTTACAGTAAGTGTAGGGAAAGAAAACTTTTTAACAATTACTATCATAGATTTAGAACTGAAATGGGCTTTATCTAGTCTAATCTTATTTTTTCTAATTTTATTTTTTCAGATAAAGAAACTGAGGCATAAAGGTAGATAAATAACTTGCCCAAAGTCACACAGAGAATTAGCAACATCTGGGATCTTAAACCTAGACCCCTGACTCCAAATCCAGCATTCTTTTCAATTACATTGCCTTCTCCATTTCCCTTCCCCCAACCCCAGGAGTCTTTGAGACATAATGAGTTCTTTGTCATGAGAGGTCTTCACTTGCTGGCTGAATGATGATTTGTGGGATGAAGTGACCTCTGTTTTCCCTTCCAATGCTTGGATTTTATGATTCTATAGAAATTAGTTTGTTCTTCCTTGAGTATACACTATCTGCCTGAGAAAGCCAACCTGTAAATAAGAGTATTATTCTATGTATAATTCACAAATAACCGGGACTGACTATGTTCTATTTCTTTATCTTTACAGGTTGCTTTCACAGACTTTGTAGGATTTCCTTGTCACCTATAACTCTTCATCTCATCCTCTGCTCTGTTCACCTGCCACATCCTTTCCAACCCATCCAATTCCCTATGGTTTATGCTCGGATCTGTAACATGAATTGATGATGGGGGACTCCTGCAGCCTTATCACACTCCTAACACTCTCAATTCTTCACCATAGTCAGATCTTATAACATCCCTGCTCCAGAACTGGGAACTCAATAAATACCAAAAGGAGGAAAATGCAAATATCCCAGGAGTAAGGAAATAAAAACCATTAGTCCAGACCATACTCAACTAAGTGGATCTCCTTAGCTCATTTTTAGGCACTGAGGCACCCTGAGTTATTTTCCCCTCACTCTTTTTTTGTCCTCAGGCCTCAGAGCACTCACTTTGCCACTAAAAGTTGATCTGGATCCTCCACCCTCTTCCACAGTCTTCCCCTTCCCTTCTTTTATGTGTGGCCTGAGTGAGTTGTATGCTGTCCATTAAATGTTGAAATTTCATGGTCATTTTGAGTACTCTAATGATTTATATGGGAGGGGGTAGTAGGGAAGACATTTGGTGGGGCTGTGGGGAGGAGCTTATAATTTATGATCTAGAGGGAAACCTTCATTTTTCTGAGAAAGAATTAAAACAGTAACAGCTTCTGAGATCATCTCTCAGTATCATTGCCATGATCACAATATATTTTCTAAGAATTAAAATGGAAAAATTCATTGATTTTGCTGAGGGCTTTTCAGTTAAGATGGATTTATAGTACAGTGACTTGGGAACCTGGGGTGGGAGAAGGCTTTTTGACATTTCTAACTCCCTAGCAACATACACTGTCAGTTTCCCCAGATAAGCTTTCCCATAGAATTTGTGAGGCTAGATAAGAAAGAGATTTGAGTTGAGTCATGGGTTCTAATCTTACCTCTGCTTCAAGGTAGCCATGTGACTTCTGGAAGCTTCAGTTTCCTTATCTGTATAAGGGAAATAGTACCATAAATACCATATCTGGAGTACAGGGTTCAGTTCTGTGTGCCACATTTTAGGAAGAAGATTGTTAAGCAGAGGATGATAGTCATGGGGGGAGGGCTTTGAATATGTGGATTGGTTGAAGGACTATTTGGCCTGAAGATGGCACATGATAGCTGTCTTTAATTATTTGAAGGGTTGGCTTTCTTGTGGATCATCCACAAAATTAGATTTGTTCCACCTGGCCCAAGGCCACAGAATTAGAAACAGTGGGTGGCAGTGGCAGAGGCAATTTTGGTGAAATGTTACTGAAAATCATTAAGCATTTAAAAGTGTCCATAAGTGGAATGGGAGTAATGGTTTTCCCTTTACTAGAAATCTTCACAGGAAGGGCCTCTTGTTAAAAGTGTTGTTGAGGGCATGATGGTTCAGGCATGGACTGGATTGGGAGACCTCATAGGTCTTTTGAACCCCGTATTTCTGTGATTATCTACCCCTCACCCATTTCCTCATTTTATAAACAAGAAAGTTGAGAGTCAGAGAGATTGATTGACTGACTTGTGTGTTTACAAATCACTTGATGCACTATAATCTTGTGTGTTAAGATGACTATTATCAATTTTATTTTGTGGATAAGGTCTAAGAATGGTATGGTGAATTGCCTAATGTTACAAAGCAATTAAATATCCAAGGGAACTTGGGCACTCCCTTAGATATTAGGAGTCTGGGCTTCTGAGTTGAAGATCAATATTTTCTGTACTATTGTACCATACTTAGACCCCTTGTGACATCACACAGAATATCCCCTTACATTATCAAACTATTAATGGTATTCTGATCCTAAAAGCTGTGCTCAGTGACTAAATATACCAGTAGTATGATGAGAAATGATATTCCAGAACTGGTGGTATGCAGTGCTCCCTCTTCTTCCCCATTTTTAGTTTAATACTCATCCCATAAACAGACCTAGAACTCCTTTCCCCCGAGCCTGGTCATCCTGACAATCTATCACAGGCTTTCTATCCCCATTTGCCCCATCTTTGTCTTCTCCTTCAGGAATGGGAAAATCCAACCCAGATTCTGAGCTCTCTCTGCTAGTTCTGGGATATTCAGTTGTAACTTCAATTTTTCTACGGGCAATCCTACTTTAAGCTCATATTTGGAGGATAAAAATTAGATGAAAGACCACTGAACTTTCCTTGCTGTCCTTTATTCTGATTTTTATTCCCTATTTCTGTCTTGTGGAAAAAAAGAATTAGGCATTTTTTACTTGATCCAAGACTACAAAACTAGAGACAATGGGTGGAATCAGTGGGTGGCAGTTGCAGAGATATTAACTAAGTGTTAGGAAAAATTACTTAGCATTTAGAACTATCCACAAGTGGAAAGGGGGTAGTGATTTCCCCTTTACAACCCAGCCAGGCTCCATTTTTGCCCTTCTCCTGCCTGGTGCCAACCTTCTACCACCTCCCTCATCTGAGGGTAACTGGATTTCACTGCTTTCCACATAATCTGAATCAAATTGGATTTAACTGTTTATATAGGCATACATCTCTTTATGGAAAATGTGTTACAGAAACATTAGCAAAGTAAATTTTTGCAAATTGAATTTTTCCCATTAAATTCTTTTCTAAATTGTAATGGGTAGCAGTTGCAGAGAAGCAGATTTAATCTCTACCTGTGGAAAAATCTTTGAACAAGTTGAGTTGTCTCAAAGTTTAATGAGCTGTTCAGGTATAAATTTATTAGATTGCCTCTGAAGTCCATTCTGTAAAATTTAAATATCTGCGACCACTGTTTATCCAAGAGGAGACATTGCAGTTCTCATTATTGTCACCAGGTGGCTCCTGCCATAATCATATTTCCCACTCTGAATAGTGGACTTTTTTCCTTTTTCTTTTTTAAACTACTTTTCCTCAATCGTAGCCAGTGCTTTCATCTGTATCCCTTTGACCCTTATTCTTTCCCCTTCACATGCTATTCCCTAAGACCTCACTACTTTCACTAGCTTCCTATTTTTACTAGACCTTGAGAGACTTGGAGGTTCCACCTATGGGCGAAGACCTTCCCACCATCCTGCTGCCTTCCAAATACAGATCCTCTTCTCTTTGTAACCTAGCTAGATAGTTAGTTGAGTTGTCTTTTCCATGTCAGGAAGAGAATTGGCAAGGAGAGGAGAAAGCAGACGAGCCTACCTTTCAGGACAAAAAATGGGACATCTGATTAGAGGGACCAAAGTCCCCAGATGAAGTCCAGGCAGGATGTGACAACTCTTGACACTGGCCCCAGTTGGAACTGGCTATTATTCCCTGAGCGGTGACTGCTTTCTAAAGCTTGTTGGCCACCTCCAGGTTCCACAGACAGTGGTAGCAAATGAGAAACCATACTGCCTGAATTTGTCTGACTTCTTACCCTCTCTTGAAACTAAAAATGTACTAGGCCCAGCTCTACCCTCTATTTTCCTTAGAGCATTTTCAGTTATTAAAGCCAGGAGAGAATGAAGGTACAAAGGGCAGGGCCCAGGCTCCTCAGGGCAGAACCTACAATCTAAGACAGAGAAGCCTGTAAACTCCAGTAAGGGCTGTTGGACCAGGTTCCCCCAGAGGGGCAGTGGGGTATTCACTCCCAGAGCCTTGAGGACACTTTCCACTATGGCCTGGTCCCTGAGGATGGACCTAGATGTTATACTATAAAGGAAAGTCATTTCATTTTGTTAAGATTGGTGACATGACACAAGCAACTCACTGGGCTGAGCATGGGATATATATATATATTTAAGGATGTCTCTCCCAGAATTCTCTCTCTTTCTGTCTTTGGCTCTGTCTCTTTTTCTGTTTTCCTCTCTGTCTCTGTGTCTCTGTGTTTCCCTGTCTCTCTCTCCCACCCCACCCACTCTGCCTATCTCTCTGCATCATTCTCTGTTTCTGTCTCTCTCTCACAGACATAAACATATATACATACATACATACACAGATGAAGAAGCTGGAAAACCTGTTGAGCTTGGTAAACCCAACAGAAGATGGGGTTTGGGCCCTATGCCCAACTGGCCACAGAAACCCACCCCTCCTCATTTAGACCCACCCTGCTGGCCTGGGTCCAGGGAATAGCCTTCTCCTTCCTTATCTTTGCTTTTCTCTTAGGTACTGCCCTTTTTTTATTAGGGCCCAACCCAAACACAAAAGCCAAATCTCAGTCTTGCCAGTCTAGCCCATTAATCGGGGGACCCTGGCAGATTGCAGCCTCCACCCTGCCATACAAAGGCTATGAGGACAATCTGTGGGTTGGAGTTAAGGCAAACACCTGGTAAACACAGGGCCCCAGGCCTGCGGCTGTGGGAAGCAGGGAGGGACTGAGGGAGAAGCCAATCCAAATAGACAGATGGAAACAGCTCTCTCAGCCTAACCCTCTGAGAATCTCAACCCTGCTGGGCCCCATCGAAAGGTATTCCTGAGGTCATCTGCTGTCACTTTCTGTCTCCCAGCAGGGGATTGTATTGAATCTATTAGTTGACTGTAAGCTCCTTGAGGGCAGAGACTTTTCCCATTTGGTTTTTAGCACAATTTAGCACCAGGTCTGACAAATAATAGGTATTTGGCAAATGTTTGTAAAATTGAATATGATGTTGCATATCCTCTGGGAAAGGAGAAAGATGATCAGGTGGCTTTTGGATGCATTGAGAGCAATCCAAGCTAGATGATCAATCAGTCGATAAATATTCATGAAACACTGACAGTGAACCAGCAACTCTGCTAGACTTGAGATTTAAATATCCTCTGCTTTCAAAAAATCCTCATGTTCTATTGGAAAATAATTTACAAAGCTCTGGAAATGATGGGGAGGAAAGGATAGAATTATTATCTAAGAGTTCTTAGAGGTAGGATTGATAGTTTTATGGGATGATTTACATGGAACCCTAAGTGGAGACAGAGGGCTGGATTGGATGACTCTGAGAGTATATCTATTCTCTTTTATACATTTCTCATGTATATAAGTAACCACTTAGCTTTCAAATCCAATCATGAATACAAAACAGAAACCTGGCTCTTTTCTGGCAGGAAATTTTTACCTGATTAGACAGGAACCTGGTTTCCATCAGTAGGCTTTGTAGGCAAAGTACAATAGTACAACAAACGTAGGGTTGGTAAGGACTTGTGAGAATTTAGTTTAATCCCTAGGAGAGTTGACTTGCCCAAGCATACCCATGTGATAAGTGGCAGAATCAGGGAACAAGGAACAGTTGATTTCCAAATTCAACACCTTTCCCATTGTACCGTGAACCTCTTGAGGAATTAAGAAGAAAAAAAAGGGTGGGGTATGAGGACTTGGAAAACCTTCTGTACTTTGAGAGAAAAACATAAGCTACAGAGGATATACAAGGAACATGTGTGAATGAGTCAAGCTTGTGCCTTTACCCTTGGTACTACAAAGTGGAGGCTTCTCAGGGAGCTTGCTCTTTAGTTGACAATAGTTCACCAGGCAGGGCTCCATTGTTGTTGGAGGGTGGAGCATACTTGTAGTACTTCTCATTGGCAGGATCAGAGTAAGACAGTCAGTCAGTCCCCAGGGCAGACTGGGTATCTATAACTCCAGAAGCTAAGCCCTTGGGGAGAACATCTAACACTTGGATGACAGCTACCTCTTGTCTCTGTTGTATAGAGCCTCCTCTCTGAGTCCATACTCCACTACCATATGGGGAAGTCTCACCCTGGGAGTATAGTATATGGCAGGGCAGGGCTGGGTAGGGCTGGTCTCCGGAAACTGGGGCTAAAGTGCTGAGCCAGATGAGGGAGTGGGGAGTTAAACATTAGCTCTGATGGCCCCCCACGGAGGGAGCTAGATTCTCTGCATGGCTCAGGTCAGCCTAAGGGTCAACCTTGTTCCAGGTGGATGACCAGACTGCAGAGCCCTGGGGACCAGTTCAGGGAGCAGCTTTCCTTCCTACCCCCAGCAAAGCACTTTTCCACAGCACCCTTAATCATTCAACTCCCTTTGAGCACGTGAAGATGCCAAGGAGTATTCTAAGACTCATAAAATTTTATAGCTTTAAGGGACTTTACAGAGCATCTGGTCCACTCCCCCCCTCATCTTACAGATGAGGAAACTGGGACTCAGAGAATGTCAGCAATTTGACCAATGACCAACAATCCTATTATAGCTGGAGTCTGGAACCTTGTTTTCTTGAGTAGTTGACTCAGTGTTCTTTTTACTTCATTACAATGACTGATTGAGGACTTCTGAAAGGAAAAGTGGGATATAGGTTAGAGAGTTCACCTTTATTCCCTCAGCCAAGAGTACAGGTAGCTGAATCCCTAGTCCAGTATTGGACTAATGTAGCATCTCTGCCTGGCATGAGTGAAATAAACTAGTCTCTTACCAGCCTTCTCCAGACAGAATGGATCTTGTTGGCCCTTTCTTCTGGCTTCATCTAGGTTGGGCCAGAACTCTAACACATTGGCACTGAACAAGGTATCCTATCTGCATCTTTGTGTGTTTTATGTGTAGTTCCAACTTGATCATATTCAGAAGATTTGGATGAGGAAAGTGATTTGAGCCCAGTTTGAGATTGGGAGTCAAGAAACTATCAGTCCAACAGATAGGAGTTGTTTCTCCCATGAACCATGCCTTCTGTATCTTCCAAAGTCTTTCTAACTCTCGTTAATGTAGCCAATCCCAGGATAGAGAATTTAAATGCGAATAACTGTGCTGCTATATATTCATACCTGTATGTTTTGTGACTATATCCATATATTTATTTATTTTTACTTTAAAAATTGTTTTCTTTTTTTCTGATTATACATGTACATTAGTTTTTAAGATACATATTTCTTTATGAATCAGGTAAGAAGAGAAAAATCAGAACAAAAGGGGAAAACCATAAGAGGAAAAAATGCAGAAGAAAAAGGAAAAAAAGTGAAAATGGCATGTGTTGATTTACATTCATTCTCCATAGTTCTCTCTCTGGATGCAGATGGTGTTTTCTATCCAAAGTTTATTGGGATTGCTTTGGATCATTGAATTGTTGAGAAGAACCAAGTCCTTCATAGTTGATCATCGCACAATTTTGCTGTTGCTGTATACACTGTATTCCTGGTTCTACTTGTTTCGCTCAGCATCAGTTTGTATAAATCTTTCCAGGCTTTTAAAAATTACCTTTTCATAATTTTTAATAGAACAATAATATTCTATTATTTCCAAATACCATAACTTATTTAGTCATTCCCCAGTTGATGGGCATCTATTCATTTTCCAATTCTTTGTCACAACAAAAAGAGGTGCTACAAACATTTTTGCATAAATTATTTCCTTGGGATACATAACCAGAAGCAGCACTGCTGAATCAAAGAGTACACACAGTTTTATAGCCCTTTGGTCATAGTTTCAAATGACTTTCAAGAATGGTTAGATCATTTCACAACTCCACCAACACTGCATTAGGGTCCCAATTTTCCCACATCCCCTCCAACATTTTTCTTTTATGTTTTAGCCAACCTGAGAGAGTTGTTTTAATTTTTATTTCTCTAATCAATAGTGATTTAGAGCATTTTTTAATATTTGGCTTTAATTTCTTTATCTGAAAATTGTTCATATCCTTTGACCATTTATCAGTTGGGGCTATAAACACATTTATAAAACAATTTATAAAAACATTTATAAAACATAAATATACATATAGATATTGTGTACATTTAGATATTGCATACATATAGATACATATTGTAAACATATGTGTGTATGTATGTTGTTAAGTTTATCTGTGAATAATTTATAGATGTATGTGTGAGTCCTCTGTGTATGTATGTATGTGTTAGTTTGGTTTGGATATGACACCAGTGGGATCTCCCTAGCTCTCCATTCTAGCTCATTTCCTGGCAGGCCTAGGAGAAAAGAGAACTGTTCCCTTGCCCAGGGAAAGTGGAAGTAGGGAGTCCAGAATCCAGGATCGCATAGAGCAACAGGATCTCAGCTCAGCAACATAGATATACAGAGATAGATAAATCAAGTACTATAGACATGTAGATATAGATAGATATAGAGAGATGAAGATAAATAGCTAGCTAGCTAGATAATAGATAGGTAGGTAGATAGATAGATAGATAGATAGATAGATAGATAGATAGATAGATAGATAGATGATAGATAGATAGATAGAATTTTTATTTGGCATTATGTGCCAGGCATGGTACTAAGCAATGGAAATTCAAATATAAGCAAATCTCTTTCCTCAAGTAGCTTATATTCTAATGAGGGAAGACAATACTTTGAATATAGGAGGGATAGTAACATGGTGTGGCTATGGCTGCCAAGTGTAGACCATTGTTCAGGGCAACATAAAAAGTAAACACTCATATGTCTGCACTTAGCATCCCTGGGACAGTCTAAAGTTCTGGTGAGAGGAGGTAAGATGGCAACAATGGTTTGAGTGGAGGCAGCATGAAAGGGATATGGCCCCTAGAACTTGACTCAGACCCTTTTTGTGGACAAATGCTCTTTAAAACATGGATTACAAAGCAAAGATGACATAGATTATCTTGAAGATCTCAAAAGTCCCTGGATTTGGCTTGGAAATCCCCAATAACAAATACCACCCCAGTTGACCCTTTGTTGGAATCTCCCATCTGATTTCATACCCCATGGACTGATAAGTAAAAAGGATGAGATTTCAAGGGTCCTTCCTTGTGGGAGACAGCTGAGTCCCAGCTGGCATGTCCCTTGGCTTGGGTTCCAAGCAATGTGTGGCCTGGGAGCTCCCAGTATGGTAAGAAAAATCAAGTAGCCCAAGGAAGAATTTGGGCTAAAATTTTTTTAATTCCTTTAGATCTAGGCAGAAGTGGAGGGAGGAAGAGAGTGAATTAGGCCTTCAGATCATGCTTATGTTCATGTGGAGTGAAACCTGTTACCTAGTACCTATTTCTGCCCCAGATTCCTTTCTTTGTAGTAATACCATGATGGCAACTTTGAAGAGGGAAGCTGTGTGTGTTTCACTGTGTCTTCTCTCCATTCTCAATTCCAATACCTGTGATGTATCTGGCTTTAGGATGGACAGTTTGACAGATACAAAAATTTAAGGTGTAGTCCCTGTCCTCAAAATGCAAATACATCTCTCAACCATAGGTACTAAAGACCCTGATAATAAAGTTCTCACCCTCAAAGTCCTTAGCACAGTCAAATGAATGGGTATGAATTTATCAAAGCAAATAATGCTAAAGAAGATCCACTATCATCTACCTAGCTGCTGTCCCCTAAGAAATACTAGGTCTTTCTGTTTCTAAACCATATTAGAAAGTGAGCTTTTTGAAAACAGGGATTGTCTCACTTTTCTATTTGAATACCAGTTTTCTATTCTAAATGTTCCACGAACTATTTGTGTCTGATCTGAGGTAGAACCTTCCAAGCTCATATTGGTCCAATCAGACACATTGCACATTGACCCCAAGATAGGGAGGTCATTTTGATTTTCTTTGTCTACAAAGGACAACAACCAGAGCCACCACCCAGGGATTAGACATTTGGCTTTGAACAAAGCATTTTTTTTTATTCATTCATTACACTCAAGTCAGACTCCCATAATCAGAATGGGATCATCTTCTGAGTAGGGAAGACACATTCATAGGATATTTCATTTGGGCAGAGTAGTTAGCCCTTGGTCCAGCATCCCAGGCCCTCCTTAAAGGACAAAAAAAAGCTCAGTTTCCACTGAAGGTCATATGCATGAAGGCAATTACCTGTTCTTTAATGGTGTCTCCCATTGCCCACTGCTCCCTCTACCTGAAGCTAGTCCACTAAATAAGCCCCAAACTTAGCACAGTGGTTAGCTAATTACCACTACCAGTAATAGATGAGAAAAGCCCTGGCTCTGCTTTCTCCACTGTCTACTCCCCTTCAAGGAAGCTCCAGGGCCACTCCTCTCAGCCTGATTTTCTTGATCCTTCTACTTGTTGGTTCTATTCCTATCTTACCAAAATTATTATATAGACATTTAAGTTAATTATTAAAGTTATATATTTACATAGATATTATATATGTATATTGCATATTTTATGCTTCTGACTTCAGGGCTAGTGCTCTATCCACTGCATCACCTAGCTGCCCCATATATAGGAATTTTTGTCTTTTCCCCATGTAAGCTCCTTGAGGGAATGGACTGTTTTCTTTGTCTTTGTATTTCTAGAGTCTAGCACAGGGTATAAAATATAGTAGCTTGATGACTTGCATTGAATTACTTATCTGTGTGATTCTGAGGAAGTCACTTAATCTAGGTCTCAGTTTCCTTTTCTGTAAAATAAAGGGATTGGATAAAATAATCAATAAGTTCCCTTCCAATTCTGAATTTTTTTACAAATCTTTTATCCCTGTACATGGGAAAAGAATGCAGAGACCCCAGGACATTACATTCAGGCTAAAACAAGTCACCTTTTAAGTAAGAAATCAACAAGTGTTTACTAAGTATCTACTTTATTTCTGGCACTGTCCCAGGTGCTAGAGATGCAAAGACAAAAATGAGTCCTTCACTTTAAGGATCTAAATAGGGGAGGCACGGTAAGTGAGGAGGGAGTCAGGAAAGATTTTAGGGAGTAAATTAGCACTTGAACTAATCTTTGACTAAAACTAGGGCTTCTGAGACATGAAGATAGGGAAGGAAGAGCACTCCATTCATGGGAAACAGACCATGTATACAAAGGAAGAGACAGAAGAAGAATAAGGAACAGCAAGTAAGACAGTTTCATTGGAACAGTGTGATTGAGGAAGAATAATAATGTATAATCATTTTAGAAAACTGGGATCCTATTGGCCTGTCCAGCCTTATTGCATGTTATTCTAAATAAATAGAATTTCTTGTTTATATATCTATTTTTCCAATGCATATAATGGCTGATATGAGGAATAAAATATAAAAACTAATCTTATAGTAATTTTTTTCTCATCATGTACCATCTCAGTCTATAGTTATAGATAGAATAGTTGCTAAGAAAATTTTTTTTTGTTATTGAAAAAAGTCTTCATTCTAAAAAAAAAAAAAAAAAAAAAAAAGTGGAAATCACTGACATAATACAAGCCTTCCCTTTGACAGAAAAGGCAGCAGAAGCCCAGAGAAAGGAAGTGAGTCAGTGAGTCATTCCTAACAGTACAGGAAAATTTCTTTTTTTTTCTTTTTCTCAATCACAAGTTAAAAAAAAATTGACATTTGCCTTTTTTTTTTAATACTCTCTCTTTCCCTTTTCCCTTTCCCCTCCTTGAGAAGGCAAGCTATAATATAATATATTATATAATATATCTATAATATATAAATTATGTGTGTGAAATCATGCTAAACATATTTCTATAATAGCCATATTCTAAAAGAAAACACAACCTATCCCCCAAGACAAAAAAAAATAAAGTTTAAAAAGAATGCTTCTATCTGCATGTAGTCTATCAGTTTTTTTTCCTCTAGAGGTAGATAGTGTTTTTCATCATAAGTCCTTTAGAATTGTGTAGGATCATTGTATTGGTGAGAAGTTAAATCATTCAGTTGCTCACTGTACAATAATACTTTACAATATTACAATATTACAAAATAATATTTTGATACTTTGTATCAGCTCATATTATGTCTTAAAGGAAGATTTCTTGAGGGAGTTGGATACTCCTTGGAGAAGAAGATGATGGAACAGACTCTGCATTTGTGCAATGTTTATTTAGAAGTCAATCTGCATCCATGTCAGTGTCTCTGTCTTACATAAGAGTTTCTACACTAGATCTGTGTAGCCTGATGTGCAAAGGACCTAGCCAGGATACAATCCTCAACAGAACGTAAACTTTTCATGGGTAGAGATGGTTTCACTTCTGTCTTTATGTATCTTGCTCTTAGCTGGACTAGTTCCTAGCAGAGTGCTTAGCATTTAGTAGATCCATAAAGAATTCTTGTTGATTGATTGATTGGTGGTAATCTAACCAGGGTATATAGCATGGGTATTCCTATCTCCCTATTCACTTTCTTATTCTGAAACCCAATTTCATTTTTCACAGAATCACAGAGCACTAAAACTGATGTTCCAATTCCAACTCCCTCATTTTTTCCGAACGAGGAAACAGATTCAGAGACAAAGTGATGCCTTACTGACCTGGGGCTGCCTCTCTTTGAGCTACTTTCTCATACTCACGGAGAGGTTGGAAAGTTTTTCAGTACTTGCTGGATCATTTAGAGGAGATAAGACTTTCCCAATTCCCAGCTTCCAAATTCACCGCAAATGAGGCTGCTATAGAGCAGAAAGTAGCTGGTACTTCACCAGGCCCAGGATACTGTCACTAGAGGGTGTTAGAGAGGGCCTAGATTGTTCCCAAAAAACCGAATTTGGAGCCCGAAGTCCTGGTTTCAAGTATTTGCTCTTCTCCTTGTTTTTGATTTTGGCAAAGTCACTTCCTGTTCTCGGGGCTGAGGTCTTTTCATTGATGAAAATAAAAAGGTTGGAATAAAATAATCTCTTAAGGCTCTTTTTAGCTCTAACATTCACTCTGTGATCCTATTC
Organism: Sminthopsis crassicaudata; assembly: GCF_048593235.1. Classification (NCBI taxonomy): domain Eukaryota; kingdom Metazoa; phylum Chordata; class Mammalia; order Dasyuromorphia; family Dasyuridae; genus Sminthopsis; species Sminthopsis crassicaudata. The sequence goes on along the minus strand of NC_133620.1, from coordinate 96,507,379 downwards.
TCAGTCCAGGACTATGGCCTCAAAGGCTGTTTTAGATACCTGTGTCCCAGTTACCTCTTCTGGGGGAAAGGTGTCTGCCCCATCATACATCTTTCCCTGACTCCCATTTCCGTCGCTTATCTTAGAGCTCTTAAGGTTTTCGGGCATTCTTTCAGAGAGCAGGGGGGAAAGATTTTAGAGTACCCTATGCTCTCTACCTGGTGTGTGGCTTAATTCATTATAGTTTGGGAAGCCTAAATTAGATGGAGGAGGTGGGAACTGTTCGCATGTTCCGCTCAATGAAAGGGTTCCAAAGCCAAGAGTAGGGTGTGTCGGGGGGAGGGGAAGGGGGGTGCCGCTGCGTGCTTTAGACATGACATTACGGTACCCACTCTACCTTTTCCGCTTCACTTCCTGCTCTTGGATTTCTCAGGGCTAAGTCGGTTTACCGGCAGTCGAGCTGAGCGGGTGAGATCAGCTTGAGCCGATCCTCGGGTTTCTCGTCCCCCAGCCCGGCTTCCCTGACACCCCCACTAGCCCGCGCCACCTGCAGGGGGAGGCAGCCCGGAGCCCCAGCTGGTCCGACTGGTTCTGAGCAGGAAGTCGCCCTCCCTCGCCCGGGGCGGCCAACCAACCCCAGCTCGGTCCCCAGCGTCTGTCCGCGCCGTCCCCGCCCGGGAAGCTCCGGAGACGGGAGCCCAGGGCCCCGGACAGCTCCCCCCGGCCGAAGGAGCCCCGCGCCGCTCTGCGTGGGGAGGTGTGACCCGGGCGCGGAGTCCTTAGTGTCAGCGAGAAGGGGTGTCTGCGCGCGCGGGGGGTGAGATAAGGGACCATGTGATTCACCTGGGCACTGGGCTGGTGCGAGGAGGAGGGACCCAGGGGCAGGTGAGGGAAGGCACAGAGTGGATAACTGTAGGAGGTGTTTGGAGCCAAATAGAAGGAGGAAGAGGAGGAGGAGGAGGGTACCGCTCGTGGGACGAAGCTCCCCAGTGACAATGTCTATTAAGAGGAAGAACTGGTCAGCACTATCAAGGTGAGTGCAACAGGGGAGAGGGAGAGGTCTGAGGGGGACTGGGGAAGGAAATCCTGGCTCCCTTCCAGGTGGAGGAGAGGCCCTCAACACCTCGGCTCTTCTTATTTATTCTTTTTTCTTGATCAGAGTTCTAAAAGGAGAATTATGAGTTGGACAAAAGATTAGTGGAGCCTGCCCACTGGGTCAGACCCAGTCTACTGGGTCAGGTGTCTCCTCTCCCTGGACCCTGCGCTGTCCTGCTTGGGTAATCACTAGAAAACTCCTAGAATGAGAGTGCTAGAAAGATCTAATCCAAACCCTTTATTTTAAGGAGGTAAAATGTAGAAGTGGATTTGCTCTGAGAAATTTAGCACTCTAACTCAGCTCCTATAGCTTCCTTCTCCCAGTCTTTGCAGGCTCATATCTGGAAATGGGATTCCCCCAAGCTTTAGGTCCTCCCGACATGAGTGTGGGTTTTCTTCAAGTAGCCTGTGTCCCTTCCTAGTAGGGTTATGGCCCCAGAGGCTGGGGATTGCAGAATGCTGAGCCAACTTCATCCTGCTGCATAGTGGTCTGAATGTTTTGTTTTTGTTTTTGTTTTTTCCAAAGAAGGACACAAGCAAGAGGGATGTCTGAGAAGGGAAGTTGGAAAGCCATGTCCCCAATACTTATACTTCATGGCCTCTGGTTGCTTCAGAGTGGTATTTCATTACAAGAATTCTAATCCCATTCATTTTCACATTTTCTGGCCAGAACAGAGTGATGCTATGTAAATTAAAAATCTAGACAGCTAGACAAGGGCCACTATTTAGGACATATGATGGCCCAAAGGAGAGACTCTGTGTGTGTGTGTGTGTGTGTGTGTGTGTGTGTGTGTGTGTGTGTGCATCAGGAGGTAGATGTTTTGTTCCTCAACCTCTCCTAAAGAGAACTTAGCTTTGGCACACAATTGGAAACTTACTCATGTTCCGGGTTAGCTTTTAGTGTAACTGGGGAAAGGGCAAGAGGACTCAGAACCTTGAACATTTGATTATGAAAGTCATGTCAGGGTCAGAGTAAGTTTAGATGAAAGACCAGAAAGATCACAGGCAATGGATTCCCTTACCTTCTTTCCCAATGTATATTGAATACCATCAATTCAATTATATCAATAATCTATATATGTTTCTTTCTACTTCAAGGCTGGGAAAACTAAGATTTACATAATGTAAAGTACTTGTCCAAGGTCACACAGTGATATGGCATCAGAGGTGGAACTGAGGTCCTTCAGATCCTAGGATGATATAGCCAGAATTAGGTTTATGGAGCTTGATGTGTATGTTGGGAGATTGAGGCGAAGTATAGATCCCAGTCAGTAAAGAAAATAGGGGGTGATTCTGTCTGGTCCTCTGCTCCCTTCCTCACTCAAGTCTGAATTTTTTCATTTCTTCCGGAAATTTCTTATCACATCCTTCTTTTTTTCTTTCTGTCTCCATACCCCCATGTCTTGGGGAGGCAGTGAGTTGTTGAGTCAAGAACCAGAAAGAGTCAGGCTCTTTACTTCAAATAAAATAGGTAAAGACTAGATTCCAGGCCCTAATTCAAAGGCAAGCAAATACCTCAGTGTATTCCAACTCCCAACTCCCATTAACTTTACCAGGCAGAAACTCCTAATGTCTAATGCAGAGGATTCTGGCTGGTGGGGTCTAGAAAGTGGGTGAGCAGGAGTTCCCAGCCTAATCCTGGCAGTGAGCCCAAAAGGAGGGAAGTCAACTCTCTGAAAAAGGGGCCCTGCCTGCCAGGGCTGGTGGAGATGCCCCAGGAAAGGGCTGTGATCAGGGTGTGGCCAGTGGGAGCATGGCCTTGGACTCTGTGAGTATGTCAGCATATGGCTTTTTCTGTGTGGGTATACCTGTCTCTGTATGTTTATGTGTGTGAGAGGAATGACTCAGTGTACAGATACATAGAAAAGGAATGCTAGAAGGCTGAAGTCAGAACAGGGTCTTTGGAGATCATCTAGGGAAAATTCTTCATTCTCCAAATCAGGAGGTTGAGACCCACATAAATCAGGGAAATTATTCAAACTCACACAGCTAATTAGTGGCAATTTCAGGACTAGCACTCAGCTTTTCTGATTTCTGGCTCATTGGTCTTCCCATCATTCTGGGTTATATATGTGGAAATATATTTATAAAATATGAATAACTTCCATTCATATAATACTTTAAGGCTTTGAAAAAACATTTTCCTACTCAACAAAACTCAAAAATTACTGTACTGTAATGTACAGTTACAAAACTGTAAAATGGAAGCAATCATGCATATACTTGTATGTATTGCACATACAAGTGTATTCATTATTGCTTCCATTTTACAGTTGGACAATTGCTAATTCTGTAAGATAGAATGTCTTTAATTTTTAATATTTAAAGCTGGAAGGGGCCTTAAAATTATAGTATAACCTTTTTCATTTTGCAGATAAGGAAACTGAGACCTAGAGAAATTAAGTCACATGCTCCAAGGTCATAATTAGTAGCAGAACCATGACAAGGTTCTGGTGTGTGGACTTTGAGTTCAATCTTTTCCAACTACCACATAACCCTTGAGGACATATTTATGGGGACTTTTAAGGTTGGGATGGAGGTTTGTTCTCAAGCTACCATTTGTTTCAATGAAAGGGCCATACCCTAGAATGTGGCTAATGCTTGGGAATCCCTTCCTTATAGCAGACTTAGCAGTCCCTACAGTTGACTTTACCTAGCCCTGAACCAAGGAATTAGGTCCCCTTCTGGAGCCAGCCCCCTCTGGGCATTGGCAGTTGTTGATGGACCATCATCACCCCGATGAGACACCCAGAGCAGAGAGAAGCTTCTTGTTGCATTTTTAAAAAAACAAGCAGTGAGAAGCATCTGTGAGTCACCCATCACTGTAACCTGAGCCTCTTGTTCTTCAGGGCCCCCAGCTCTTTGATGGGTGGGGCTGGGCTGAGGGTGGGGCCAGTGTGGCCACAGCCCAAGCCTATTTGGGAAGAGGACTAGGGAAAACCACCTAGGAGCTGGGTCACATTTTTAGATTTTAATTGCTAATAGGATCATAGATTTAGAGATTGGGGGGACCTTAATAAATGCTTTTAAAATTGAATTAGAGAGTTTGACTTCCTTTTTTTTTTTTTTTTTTTTTAAAACAAATGAGAGGATGGAGACCCATAAACATTAAATGACTTAGTTAAGCTTCCATAGGCAGCAAATTAAGCAGCAAACCAAGTTTCAAACGCAGCCAATATTCTTATCAATATCTCATGCCAGCTCCTGGGGAGCCTGAGCAGGACACTTGGAATGGGTGCAGAAGACAGATTCCTTGGGACAGAGCAGGAAGGGCTTGGGTAGGGAGGGAGAGCATTCATTGTTCTTGGGAAAGTGGCTTCTGGGAGAACAATCCAGCCTCATGTTCCCTCAAGGCCTGGCTGCAGATGGAGGGGACATTTTCTTTCTTTTCCCACTCCTTCAGTTGCCCTATGGCTCTGCTTCTGTTCTTCTTTCCCTTCTCACCTTGGCAAGAGAATCTAAGGTTGGTCTGTGGGGGGTAATAAGGGGAAGTGAGACAGGCTGGCACAGAGTAGTCCAGGCCCCGGGTTAATTATTTCCCTGAACATTGTGATGGAAGCTCGAGTCTTGCCCTGATTTATTTCCCAGACTGGGCCCTGCCCAGCCCTTTTAATTTACTAACCAGATGTGCCTGGTCTCCTGCTTCTTTGTCCCCCATTAGAGGTAGTCTCAGCATGTTATAGCCTTAAGTGAACTTATGTAATAACAACAACAACAACAATAATAGCATTTATATGGTTTGCTAAACACCTGACAAATTTATCTCCTTTGATCCTTAAAACAACCTGGAGCAGTTGGTGCTATTATTATACCCATCTTCCAGTTGAGAAAACTGAGGCAGATGAAAATTAAGGTCTCAGATTTAATAAATGACTCAGAGCCTTTTAATTCAGACCCAGGACCCTATCTACTAAGCCAGGTGTATAAAACTTGGAGATCAGCTCATCCAGTAACCCCCACCCCCCACCCCTTGATGTAGCTGAGGCACAGAGAGGGATTGGGTGATTTACCGTGGTCACACACCTAGTAAATGGCAGAGGCAGAGCCTGCCAACTCTCTTAGATAATCTCTAAAGCTCCTTTTCTTTCTAAGTTTTGTGTCTCAGCCAAGGTTACATCCTAGTCAGAGCAGAGATGAGAACCCAGTACCTGACTCCTGTGACCAGCACTTTTCTTCACAATAAGTGCTTGAAAGTGGACATTGCCGCCACACATCAACCTGGTTTATTTCTTTTTAAACTTAAAAAAGTATGCCCCAGTCTTCAGAAAAGTGTTCCTTGACACACTTTGAAGAATCTCTGTATACAGATAGAAATTTCCCCATTTTAAAGATGGTAAAAACCAAATTTTTCCTCATGTCTGTGAAATGATTCTTTCCCAACCCCTTAGAAAATCTCCAAGGACCTAATTTTCTCAGAATTCTATGATCCTAAGAGGAGGCAGCAGACTATACTGGGAAAAGGAAGAAGATCAAGATCCCAATTCTTTTATTTGCAAGTCATGTGAGCCTGAGAAAGTTATTTAACTACTTTGAGCTCTGAGCTCCCTCATCTGTGAGTAAACTGGACTTCAAGAACTTTTTAGCTCTGAATCTAATGCCACAAGATCTTATTTTAAAACTTTGTGGCCTCTGAGTGCCCTTCCAGCCTCAGGATGCTGGGCTTTCTACTCTAGCACCAACAACAGAATGGGGCCCAAGAAGGGCTTCCTTTTGAGATGGGAAAGGATTTAATAGTTTCAGGAAGGGGGTGAAAGCTTCCCTGGCTGTGTCTGAAAGAAGGAAACATCCTCATTTTGCTTTTGCTTCCTTTCCTATCATTTAGCTTTCTGAGGGCTTGCCTCATCTTGAGCAGAATTAAAGAGGACATTCAGAAGAGGAATCCAATTATTGGGAAGGGATCAAGGATAGAGCACTTTGTTTCAGTCTGTGAGACTAAGGCAGGAATCTTTTATTTTTATAAATACCCAATCATTGGTATAGGGAATTCAGGTAAGATACTTATGCCTTTACAGATTGCTACCTTCTCCGAAAATGAAAGACTTAGAGAGTTGCTTGGTGGTATCGAGGAGCTAAGTGACTTGCCTAACATCACTTCATGTTAGATTTGAACCTGCATTTTCCCAACTACCCAGCATGCCTTTTAGCATTAGGTTTTGTGTTTGCTGCTGTTTGTTTGAAGTTCTGTTTTCTTCATTTCTTCATTAAAAGCTCAGATATTTGCAGGAGGCTTACAGGCATTCAGAGATCATTTTATCATTTACCCTATCTGAATATCTGGCAGTTATTTTACAGAATCACGACAGGAGAAGTACCTCTCATCATTCAAGAGCATAATTTTTTCTACAGTAATCAATATCTGGAAATTCATACTGATGTCTGATCTCTCTCTCTTGCTCAGGTAGATCTCACTTCCACATCCATCAAAGGTACCTCCAATCATAACTTCGACTTTCCCAAGATAAAAAAAAATCTTCTAAAGGTTTTTAAGTTTTAGCCATTTTCTTTTATTAAGATATCTATAGCTATTCGAATTCTTGGAATCACACTTTTCTTGGAGTTGGTATCTTGTTAGGAAGGAAAGAGAAGACAAAGGGAGCCAGTGATTTCAGAGCTGAACATAGGAGAGATGAATAAATTGAAAACAGCAACAACAATGTATTAAATGCTTACCATGTGCCAAGTTTTTTGCTATGTGCTAAAAATACAAATAAAAGATAAAAGACCATTTCTATTCTCAAGGTTGTTCATGTTTTTGATTAGTTTTTGATAGTATTTTATTTTTTTTCCAATTATATAAAACAATTTTTAGCATTTATTTTCACAAAATTTTTGAGTTCCAAATTTTTCTCCCTTTCTCCCTCAACTTCCAATTTTTTGCTACCATAGAAAGACATGTTATAAATATTCTTATACATGTAAGTCCTTTTCTATTTTTTTTTAAATGAAGATATTCATATTCTCATAGAAGAACAATATTTATCAGCCTTCAAATGCCCCTGGATGGATGATGGAAGCAGACTAGGGATATGAGGGCTAAAGCTGCAGATGTCCTGGGCCTGGATGACTAGGACTAGCCTAGCAGAGTGATTCATTTTTAAGCTCTGATCAATAAGAAGCTAATACCATATAAGGTTGCAGAGGAGGCTGGATAAATAAGTTACTTCATTTAGGGAGGAGAACTTGTGGGAAGTGTGGCTTTTCAGGGCCTTGAAGGTTACTCCAACTCAGTCTTGGGAAAGGTGACTTACCAGACAGTGATGCGGTTTTCCCTTGACATAGCTAGCTCTACTCTAGAGGGGAAGCCTTGTCTCAGAATCTGAATTGAAATGAACTTTAGAGGTCATCTAGACCTATTGAAACTTAAATCGAAATCCCCTCTAGTGATGAGAAACCTATTACCGCCTACTGCCACTCTTGGATACTTTCAGTTTTTAGGAAGATTTTCCTTACGTTGGAGCCAAAATATGCCTCCTTGCTCCTTCCATTCAAAGCTTAGTTCCCCTTTCTAGGGCCAAGAAGAAGCAGTTTAATCCTTTTTTCCTGTTACCATCCCTTCAAGTCCCTGGAAAATAACTCTCATGTCCTCCCAAATTTTCTTCTCTGTGTTCAATATTACCAGTTCCTAAATCAATCCTCATGTGGTATGCTCTCTGGTCCTCTCTGGTCTCTTCCTTCTCTTTTCAATGTCCTTCCTAGAATGACTGACCTCTGACTGAGAGACCCTCCTCTTAGCAGGAGTTGGCTTAAGAAAGGGGCTTGGCTACTGAGAGAAAAGCCCTAGAGGACAAGTCCAGGAAACTAAGAGTGACTTAGTCGGGAAAAAAACAGCTGGATAATGGAGAAGATTCTTCCCAGATATGACACAATTCTCAGGTTCTTGTTCAGTTTTGAAAACTGTATTAATGATCTTTCAGGTTTTTACATCATTAGAGGAATGCTTTTATTGAGCATTTGGCCTGTGCATAAAGATAACGTAGATCTGGTCCTTGTCTCAATGGGAAGCAACAGCTCATAAATCTCTGCCATGGGGCTTAGCACTTAGCCCCTGTGTGATGTTGGGCAAGCCATTTAACCTTGTTTGCCTCAGCTTCCTCAGGTGTAAAAGAAGCTGGAGAAATAAATGGCCAGCAAGTATCTTTGCTGAGAAAACCCCAAATGGGACAGGACTGAAAAAAATAACTCAACAATAGTATCTAGCTGAACCTTATCTAATTCCTATGTTCCAGAACATAGAAAGAGATGACTTGTCCAAAAAAGGAGGAGGGATATATTAAAAACATCCTTGAACTAGGAGGCAGACAGCTTGGTTTGTAAGTCTAAACTCAGACATTTAGTAGCTTGAGTATATCACAATTCCCTGACCCTCAGTTTTCTCATCTGTAAAGTGGGGATATTAACATGTGTGCTGATTAGTTGCAAAGGCCACTTGAAAAAGTAGATAGAGTCTGCCCCTGGAATTAGAAAGACCTGGATTCAAGTCCTTCCTCATTTAGCAGGATGGCCATGTGTACATCATTAGTGCCTCTAGTGAACTTTCTGAGATTATAAAAATAGCATTTATATAGTGCTTTAAGGGTGATAAAGAGCTATGTACAGAGTAAATATATGTGTATACATAGATTATATATATGTTGTGAGGGACAATTTATATGCAAAACATAATTATATGAGATATATATATATATATATATATATAACATATATACAAATATATTTGTGTGTATAATTTGCTCTTTATAACAACCCATGTGAGAAAGGTGATATTATTATCATTTGAATTTTACAGGTGAGGCAACTGAGCCAGAAGAGGAGAAATGGCTTGCTTTAAATAACATGATGAATACATATCTAAGTCAGGATTCAAATTCAGCTTTTCCTGGCTCTAGGTCCAGCATTCTATCCATTGGAGAACCTACCTTTGCAGAGAAGTTGTCAGTCTGGTTTGGTAGAGGGAATTTTCTCACCAGGAACTCCCTAAACCAGTAATATCACAGGCCAGAGCCCAATGTAAATAATCGCTTACCTCACAGGGGTAGTGTAAGGAAACAGAGATAGAGAATGGGGATGAAAGCCTTTGGTAAAAGGACCCTTCAAATAGAAAGTGTTTTATGGGGATGAGATGAATTGTGTCCCGATGCTAAAATGGACAAAAAGGAATAGATTCAAGCTATAGTGAAGAGGATTGAGACTAGACTTGAGAACTCTTTAATGGCTGTCACAAAGAAGGAGAGGGGAGAGGAACCGAGCTTTGTCTCAAGGACACAGTTGTAGCATCTCTTTCCTAGAACAATGGGAGAATTTTGAAGGTAGATTCTATGGCATGGAGTAGAACCTTTTTGTTTCAGGACAGGAGCCTCTAGATGAACTGGAATGCTCTGATCCCCCTATATTATTATGAAATTGTTATATAGATAACACAGGGAGCTTAAAAAGGTCTGCATATTTGCTCTGAGTCCTTAGGATGCTGAGAGGGAGTTACCGTCTGGGTATACACTCTCTTAGACAATGGGGAATTGTCTATATTTATAAAGAATGTGCAGATAGAATACAAGCTTCTTGAGAGCAAGGACATTTAATTTTTGTCTTTGTTTCCTTATTGCTTGGTAAATTTAATATATGTTTTCTGCAGAAGAATATAACATTCTTTTCCTAGAAAGGGCATGATGATGATAATGATGATGATAATGATGATGATGATGATGATGATGATGATGATGATGATGATGATACAGTTGGTCACAGAGTTAGGTTTGGAGTAAGGAAGATGTGAGTTTTAAGTCTACCTTCAGATACTTAGCTTTCTCAGCTTTAGTTTACTCTGTATTATTAAGAGCTAGCCCTTATATAGTTGTTTAAGCTGTTATTATTAATAACTAGCACTTATATTAATTTAAAGTTTGCAAAGTGCTTTAAAATATTATCTCATTTTTATCTAGATTCCATTATTATCCTCATTTTTATAGATGAGGAAACAGGCTGATTTACCCAAGGTCACATAGCTAATAAATATTTGATGGGATTTGAACTCATCTTCCTGACTCCAAGTCTAGATTTTTTATCTGCAGAGTAATGCAGCTACTTCCAAGGAAGGGTACTTAATGGAACCCTCAATCAATTCTCTTTTTCCAGATGTGGAAACTGAAGTGTAGCAAGGGAATGTGATCTCCTGCTGAAAATGAATTAGCAACAGTATTGAACAGTATTGAAATTAGAACTCTACTCACAGAATAATGCACTGATCTCTCTCTCTTTCTTTCTGTCTCTGTCTCTGTCCCCTCTCTTTCTCTCTCTTTCTTTCCTCACATCTCCCAACCCTGCAGTCTGAATTTGAAGAAAGGTTCTTCACCTTACAAAAGATTGATTTACAGGATTCTTTTATTTCTAATTTTTGCTCCCTTATAGTTTTTATTTTTTATTCTTCTAATTTCACAATGACCAGTAAATATAAGCCCTTCCATATATAAAGAAATGTATAGGAAACTGTCTCTATTATTTAGAGCTTGTTTTAAAATATAAAATAAAATTCATCTTCATTTCAAAGCTGTTCTGCTTTTCTTTCTCTTCTCTGAATAAAAAAGCCTCCAAACTTCAATGACTCTGTTTTTCTTTTTTGTAAATCTATCCTCCTTCTTTAACCAATTCCCACCTAAAATTTATTTTAAAAGGCTCTCATTTGTACCAAATAAGCAGAGTCAAACAAAAAATTCCATATGCCAACCAAGGCTGACAATATTGGTCGTATGTTGCACCTCAAGTTCAAAGCTTCCAGCAGGGGAAGGATGCAAGCTTTATCACTAGCCCACTGAAGCTGAACAAGCTTCTCAAATGCACTTTGTAGGTGATTCAGCTTTAAAAAATGGGATTTATTCTCAGATTTTTTTAGTGGCAATCAGAAGAATTCAGAAAGAGAAGGAAGTTTAATACATGGCAAAGGAAATATGGACATTTTGACCAGGGAGAGGGGAGATGAGAGAAATGGGATAGAGAACTGGGTTGAGGGAAGGCATCAGGGAAAGGATCTTAGAATAGTCTCTAATTACCCAAGACAAAAGAAGTCTCCTTCCCCAATCCCAAGTCAGGGGCTTAGAACACATTGGGGAGAGATTGTTGAGAGAGCTAAAGTCAGTGGCTCAGGCAAAAGCCTCCCATAGTCTGGCTAATCTCTGCAAGCCTTATCTTCTATCTGAACATGCCCTAGAAAGCCAGTCCCTTTACCTTTTCTCACAACCTTGATTTGCTCAGAGTACTCTCTTCACCCTTTTGTTCCCATCTCTGCTTCTCAAAGTCCCATTCCCCATTCAGGCTATCTTCCATAGTATGGCTCCCAAACCTCCCTTGAGCCTGCTCACCTCTCAGTAACCTCTTGCTCCTCTGGACTCCTGCAGCCTTTCTTGGCAGTGAGCACAGCACAAGATAATAGTATTTGTTTTTGGCTTTCTTCTCTTCCTCTACATCAGAGACAGCAAGCGACAGTGGAAAACCACTGGCCTTCACCTACTACAAATTCATGGCATATGATCTTAGCTAGGACTTTAGACGTACTGGAGAGGCCTTCTAATATTCCCTTATCAGTTCCTTAGGTCATGGCCCATAGGGACTCTTCCAAGCCTTTCTTCTAAATTCCTACTTCCAATTAATGCTCTTTTATTTTGCTTAGATTGAGGAGAGAGAGAGAGAGAGAGAGAGAGAGAGAGAGAGAGAGAGAGAGAGAGAGAGAGAGAGAGAGAGAGAGAGAGAGAGAGAGGAAGAAAGAAAGAAAGAAAGAAAGAAAGAAAGAAAGAAAGAAAGAAAGAAAGAAAGAAAGAAAGAAAGAAAGGAAGGAAGGAAGGACGGAAGGAAGGAAGGAAGGAAGGAAGGAAGGAAGGAAGAAAGAAAGAAAGAAAGAAAGAAAGAAAGAAAGAAAGAAAGAAAGAAAGAAAGAAAGAAAGAAAGAAAGGAAGGAAGGAAGGAAGAAAGAAAGAAAGAAGGGAAGGAGGGAGGGAGGGAAGGAAGGAAAGAATGGAGGGAGGGAGGAAAGAAGGGGAAAGAAAGGGAGGAAGGAAAAAAGGAAAGAAGGAAGAAAGGAAAGAAAGAAGGAAGGGAAGAAAGAGAAAAATGAAGAAAAGGAAGAAAGAAGGAAGGAAAGAAGGAGACAAGAAGGGAGAAAGAAAGAAATGAAGGGAGGGAGGAATGAAGAAAAAGAAAGGAGGAAAAAAGAAAGCTAAGAGGGAAAGAAGGAGGAAAGGAGAAACAAAAAAAGAGAAGGAAGAAAGAAGAAAATGAGAAAAAAGAAAAAGAAGGGAGGAAGGAAGAAAAAAGAAGGAAGTATTAATAAAGTATCTTTAAAATAAATAGGAGAAAAATTCATAAAATAGAACAATGTAATTGTTACTACTATGCTAAATTTAATGTATATTAAACAAACTACCAATAGCTAACATTTGTATAACACTTTAAGATTGTATATATGTATATAATCTTTATGTATATAATCTTATTTTATCCTCACAATAACCTTAGAAAGTAGATGCTATTGTTATCACCATTATTTTATAGACAAGAAAATTGAGGCAAGGGAGCGCTAGAGCGCTAGATGGAGAATGGATAGAGTACCAGTCCTGGAGTAAGGAGGATCTGAGTTTAAATCTGACCCCAGATACTTACCATTTATTATCTATATGGATAGGCAAATTACCCTAGGCAAACTACTTAACTCTAATTGCCTTGAAAAAAAAAAAGAAAAGAAAAAAAATTGAAGCAAAAAGAAGTTATTGTGATTGTTTTTTCAGTTCTTTGTATACTGAAATGGTCATGTGTATTGCAGACTAAGTTCATAATAAAAAAGAGAAATTGGTGCCATCAGACTATGAGTTTCCTCAGTCTCTGATCCTTCATTCCTTAAATTTTCTTGGCATTACTATCCTGTCCCCCTCTCAAATGACAAAGAAACAACTATCACTACTCTTTATTCAAGTTAATTCCTATACTTGTTCCTTTGATTTCATTACCTCCTAGTTCCTCAAGGACCTTGTTCCCAGATTCTTCCTTTCTCTCTCTATGTATTTTAAGCCTTTCCTGCACTGATTTCTCCCTGTCTTCAAATATGTTAAAGTCTTCCCAGCCCTTAAAAAAGCTCAAAGTTTTCCCTGATGTTTCTACCTCTTCTTCCCTGAACTTCTTGCAAAAGTTGTTTTTGTTGTTTTTAATTTCACTCCCTACAAACCTTGAAATCTGGCTCCTGCTCTCTACCAAAACTGGTCTCTTTTACATTACCATTGACCTCCTAATTTCCAATTCCAGTGGCCTCACCATCACCAACATTAATCCATATCCCTCCTTAACCTCTCTCCAACTTTTCACACTGTTGATCACTCCTACTGGATAACACTTCAAGATTCAAGAACATGATATTTTCCTACTTCTCCTAGGTGTGTCTTTGCCCCTCTTCCCTTCCCTATCCTTATCCTCTTTCTTGGGGAATTTCATTCACTGCCAGGATTTTGACTACCAACCCAAAAGAAGTTGACTCCCAAATTTAAATCATTAGTCCTGACCTCTTTTTCTGAACTCCAGACCCATATCCTGAACTGGCTACAAGACAGGTCTACTGGGATGGATGCAAGTTCATAGTCAACATATCTTCAAATTGAACTTATTATTTTTTTTTCAAACCTGGTCTTCCTTTGAAATACAAATTCCAGTTTATGGCTTTCATCCACATGAATGTTGTTGTCCATCCCTTATCCCATGTTTATAAACTTTGGATTGTCTTTAATTAGGATCTTGGACTTGGAAGGACCTTCAGATGTAACCCAAGTCAACATGAAGAAGAATCCTTCTTACCCCATTCCAAATAAGTAGTCAGTAAGTCAATGCTTGGAAACCTGCAGTAAAGTCTCAACTTTTAGCCTAAAATTCCAGAATGTCTTAATAGAAGGATGGTTTGTGAGCATTTAGAAGGGAAACTATTAATATTAAAATTATAGATAGCTTTATCAATGATAGGTCATGTTGGAATAACCTTATTTCATTTTGAGGGTGAGGAATAGGAATTAGGTGGGTAAATGGGGAAATGCTTATAGTAATGAAATACTTAGATTTCAGCAAAGTTTTTGGCTCAATCTCTTATGTTATCATTGTGGATATCATGAAGAAATATAGGACCCACTACTGTCAAAGCAGCAGCCCATTCTACTTTTGAATTTTAATTTTTAGAAAGGTTTTTCTTATATAGAGACAAAAACTCAACTCTAAAATCCTACTCCTAGTTATGCTCTCTGGAGGCAAGTAGAAAAAGTCAATCCTATTTCTTCCATTTAACAGACCTACTACTTGATGACAATCATCATGATTGTTAGGGAATATAGTGGCTAGAGTGTGAAATTTGGAACTAGGAAGAATTAAGTTCGAATATTCCCCTTAGACACTTATTAGCTGTGTGACTCTGGGCTAGCATATTTATGTAGCAGTTTAAGGTTTGCAAAACACTTTATAAATATTACTTCATTTTATCCTCACAATAACCCTGGAAAGTGGGTATTAATATTATTATATTTATTATAGTTAAAGAAACTGAAGCTGATGTTTATTAAGTCTTGACCAGGGTCACAGATCTAGTAAGTTCCAAAGTATCCAAAAAAATACTGATTGTAAGTCAAGTGCTTTATTCATTTCTCTATTTAATTGCTAATAGATGTTAATAATTATTATTAAATTCCATTTTCCACATCACCTGAAATCTTGGATTTTCTAGGCTAAACACACCTTGTTCCTTCAGCTGATCATCATGTGGCACAATTTACTGTCCATGTCCTTGTCATCTTCATCTGCATACACTCCAGATTTTCAATTTTCCCCTTTTCCTTTCCTCTTACACCCAGTCTCATATGCCAGGTCTTGTCAATTCTATCTTAGAAACATTTCTTACATCTGCCCCACTCCTTTCTAGCCTGTCTTCTCTATTAAAATTAACCATCTGCATCAGGGGTTCTCAAACTACGGCCCTCTGCCAGATGCAGCCTGCTGAGGACGTTTACGCGGCAGCCAGGTTATGGCAAATGGGCTGAGGGGCAGAGAGTTTTTATTTTTACTATAATCTGGCCCTCCAACAGTCTGAGGAACAGTGAACTGGCCCCCTATTTAAAAAAATTTGAGGACCACTGATCTGGATAAATGCAATAGATTTTTAATAAGTCTTCTCACCCCTTTTTTAGATTATATGTGTACATTAATTTTTTTTTTATATATTTTTCATACGAATCATGTTGGGAGAGAAAAATCAGAACAAAAGGTACAAATCACGAGGGAAAAAATAGAATGAAAAAAAAGCGAAAATAGTATGCATTGATCCACATTCAGTCTGCATAGTTCTCTCTGGATGTAGATGGTGTTTTCCACCTCAAATTTATTGGAATTGCCTCCTCCAATACATCTTGATCCCTCTCCCAAATCCATTTTTCTTATCGATGCCAGAATCATCTTTCTTATGAAAAAAATCTGCTCATGTTACTTTTTGTTAGGTTCTTACTAAGTGCTAAGTTGGTACTTAACAATTCTCTAGTTCACAGAATTGTTAAGTACCGATTTAGCACTTAGTAAGAACTTAACAACTTTTCTGTTAAAAAATGTTATAAGTTGTTTTCAATTGATTCCCAAATAAAGTTTGGACTATTTTCCCTGAATTTCAAAACTTTTCATGATCCATCTCTATCCTACCTTTTAAGTGTTATCTCAATATAATTAAATTCCCATTCTTTTCCAGCCAGATTGGACAACTCTCTGTCCCCATGAAATTAGAGATTGCATTCTTACACTTCCATGCCTTTATCCAGTCTGTTTCCAGTGGCTAGAATAACCTCCCTTCCTTCTCTGCCTGTTGAACAGAATATTTTCTTAAGCACAAATCAAAGCCTTCTTTTTCAGGAAATCTCCTTTTATCTCTCTATTTGGAAATAACTTTTTCCCACCCTCCACAGTGCGCTCTCTCTCTCTCTCTCTCTCTCTCTCTCTCTCTCTCTCTCTCTCAAATTTAAGTAATAGTAAAAATTACTATTGTGTATTGCTATGAGACCTTGGAAAAGTCAGTAAACCTCTTCTAATCTCAGAGTCTTATTTGTGAAAATGGTGATTCATTCATTCAACAAGTGTTTATTAATCATGTACAATTTCTCAGGCTCTGTTTTGAGCACTGAGGGTACAAAGATAAAAACAAAACAGTCCCTGTCCTCAAGGAGCTTAGGTTCTATTGGGGGAAGGAGTAAAATAATTATCTTGTAGTACCTACCTTTCAGGATTATCAGATGAAATTAAATGATACAGAAAAAAATGCTTTGTAAACCTTCAAGTGAGATATATATATATATAGTGAAGAAGAAGAGAGGAGGAGAAGGATATGGGACTCCTTCACCTCCTCTTTTTCCTTTCCCTGCTCCTCCTCAAACTGCTTCCCTTTCCTAGAAAACTCCTAGAAAAGAGAGCACTGTGTCTTAGACAAAATTTGTGTTTCTCCCGGTAGTTCACCTAGTGTTTTTTGCACATAGGAGATGTTTGAAAAATTGTTGATTTGTGTTGAAATCAGATTACCTGGGTTTAATTCTGCCACTTAATTTGTCATATAATCTTGAATAAGTTATTTGTAGAGTCATGTTGTAGAGTTATATTATAGACCTAGAATTGAATGATCTCAAAACAATTAATTCCAATTCTCTCATTTTCCAAATAAGAAACCTGAGCAGAGAGAATTGAAAAAAAAAAAAAACTTTCTGGAGTCATATAGTTGGAAAATAACCAAGGTGGACTTGAAATCAGGTCTTTCTGACTCCAACTCCAAACCACAACCTTATGGGAAAAAAATCTAGAACACATAATTGAAGATATTTGTAAGCATTTAGAAAAGTAAAGCAAAAGGGGAAAAGGACCAATATATACAAAATTATTTATAGCAACTTTCTCAATAGATCACATATCTGAAGACTGAAGGAGTGATTTGAGGAATGATTTTAAATGATTTGAGGAATGATTTTAAAACCTAGAAAAACGTGTCAATGTATGCACAGTGAACTGAATCAAAAGAATTTATCAAATAACAATATTATAAAGACAAATAGTTTTGAAGACTTAAGAACTTTAATCATTACAGTGACCAATTATATTATTCCAGAGATGATGATATTTACCTTTTGACCAAGAGATAATAGATTCTAGACACAGAATATGAGAACGAGGTTGTGGTATATGGCAGGGCTTCTTAACATTTTTCCACTCATAACCCCTTTTCACCCAAGAAATTTTTATATGACCCTGGGAATATAGGTATAGAAAAACAAATCAAACTTTTATTTATAATAAATCATAATTTCATGATCCTCACATTCTGTTACATGACCCCCATATAGGGTTGCAATTCACAGTTTAAGAAGTTTTGGTATATGATTTTGATGAAATACTATTGTGCTTTAAGAAATGATGCATAGGATATTTTCAGGAAAAAAGCTGGGAAGACTTATATGAGATGATGCAATGTGAAGTGAACAAAACCAAGAGAACGTAATACATAATGATAGTGATGGTATGCTATGATCAATTGTATTCTTACCAATATGATGATCCAAAACAATTTAAAAGGATGTTGCCCATCTCTAAAGAAAAAAAATTGATGGAGTTTGAATGCAGATCAAAGCATACTTAAAAAAACTTTCTTCATTTTTCTTTCTTTTTTGTGTTTTCTTTTGCAACATAGCTAATGTGAAGACGTTTCACATGACTGCACATGTATAATCTTTAGCAAATTGCTTGCCTTCTCGAAGAAGGGAGAAGAGAGGGAGGGAGAGAATTTGGAACTTAAAATAAAAAAAGATTAAAATTGTTTTTACATATAACTGAGAACAAATAAAATTAAAGAAAGATATAGTATGTGATATACTTTTTCAGACAGGGTTAATTTAAGATTTTGTTTTTCTTGAGTATTCATAGTGTTATGAGGACTTTGTTTTTTCTTTTTCTAGTGGAGGTGGGAGAGTAAGGAGTAAAAAAGATAGCAAAAAATGAAAGGAGATTGATAAGGCATATTTTTTAAAAATGCAGAAAAAAGGATTAAAAATGTCAGAAACAATAGCTTTGAAAACTAGAGATTGAACTTAAATTCCTAAAAAGAAAAGCAAGCTACTCAAGAGATCTGTGGTTTTCATGAACAATCCTCTTTTTTTTTTTTCTGTTCTATTTTGTACTTGGAAATACTCATTTTATTTGGCATTTGAATTCAGAATAAAAATGAAATTTTAAAAAAAGAAAAAGGAAACAGACCCAATAGGCCATGTCAGAAATGGTCTTTTGTGGGGCTTGGGTTATTAGACTATGATATTAGTTATTAGAAAATGAGGGAAATTCTCTAAGTTGAGTGTACTTACATTTCAGTGGAACATTTGATAAAAAGTTTTAGGGTATCACTACAGACAAGATATAGTGGTCTGGGCCAGATTTCAGTAGATCTTTAGTGACTTAACATCAATAAGCCAGTGTCAGCTTCATGTCTACAGTGGAGTGATGAAGGATTCCTGTCTTTCCCTAGCCCAGTGCTTTTTGAGATTTTTATCAATAACTTGGATAAAGGTATAGATGGGACACTTATCTAATTTTCAGATGATGTGCTGAATGCCCAAGTCAGGATACAAAAAGATCTTGACAAACTCTAACAATAGAATTATTCTAATAAGATTTAACTTAATCTAAATGAATATAAACTTCCAGACTTTGGGTTTTTTTTTTTTTTAATTTTAAAAAATTAATCTCTTGAATACAAGATGGTAGACAATATTCTAGTGAAAATTCTCACAGAGGAAGTGGATAGCCTCCTCTAGGAGGGCATTTTTCTCCTGAGGAAATTCTTCCCAGATGCACCATCAAGACTCACTCATCTCGGCTATCATTATTGTAAAGATTATTGTAAAATCACAGAATAAAAAGAAAATTGATTAGAGAGGTATTAAAGGGGGAGGGAGAGACCAGAAAGAAAAAAAAAAAAGAAAAAAAAAAAGAACCTAGGGTCAGAGTCAGAACAACAAGCTATTAGATTAGTACCTTATCTTTCAGATTACTTTCCATTTACTTTGTATATGTTTTACATATTGTCTTCCCTGGGGCAGTGAAGTAGTATAATGAGCTTGGAATCAGGAAGAGCTCTTTTTCATGAGTTCAAATCCATTCTCAGACACTTAATAGCTGTGTGAATTTGGGCAAATCATTTAGCTCTGCTTCTATTTCCTCATCTTTAAAATAATATGGAGAAGGAAATGGCAATATTGTTACCAAGAAAACCTCATATAAGGTCACAAAGAATTGGAAATGACAATAGCTAAAAATGTCTCTCCTGTTAGTACAAGAGCTCTTTGAGAGCAAGGACCAAGTTTTTGCCTTTCTTTGTATCTCTAGTTCTTAGTACAGTCCCTGCTAAATAATAAATATTAAATGCTTCTTGACAGGCTGAAACCCAGCTCTGCTATTTACCAGTTGTGTAATATTGGGCAATGTTTAACTTCTCAGAAACAATTCTTTCATCTATAAAACGGTGATTATAATAGTTGTACTACTTCTGTTGCAGGGGATACTGTGCAATATTGTAAGGAAAGTGCTTTATAATAAAAAAAATACTAGATAATTTTAAACTATATTAAATTATTTCACATACCAACCCCCTAACATACACACATACACACATTGAAACACACATACACATACACACCATTTACAAGGATCTGGGGATTCTTATTAGGCTGGATAAGAAAATTTAAGGTAGAGATGGGACATGAAATCTGCCTTCAAATATTTGAAAGATTGTTATAAGGAAGAAGGATTGGGTTTGTTATACTTTCCCAGCAGGGCATAACTTCCAGAATAAAGGGTGAAATTTATTGAAAGAGAAAAACTTGAAAGAATAAAAATGATGCTCAGTGAGAGCTTTCTAATTAGAGTAGATTGCCATCTTGGAATCAGTGGTTTCCTCATTGATGGAGATTTTGGAGACTTGAAGATTATTTCTCTGAAATGTTAGTAAATGGTTTCCTCCATTTTCCATAATTGTATGGCCTAGAGGACCCAATTTGAAGCATCTTCTGATTCTAGTATTCTGGGATTCAATGATTTGCAGAGAAGTTGATTATTTAACCATGCTCAACAATGATGCTCTCTTTGTATAAAGTATAAAGTTTATAAAGTATAAAATTTAAGCTGCAATGCTTTATGTTTTCATTTCAGGATTCCTGAGAAGCTCCAATAAAAAAATCCTTGGCTTTTGTCACTATGTCTTTAATTTTAGCTTTACTAAAAGCTAGACCTTTAAACTTTCTGGGGCTCAGTTTCCTGATCTGTCAAATTGGGGGTTGGGCTAGAAATTCCCCTCTGGCTCCAGATGAAATGAGAAAATGTGCTTAAAGTGTTTTGCAATCCTTCAATTGCTACCTGTAAATTGGTTATTACTGGGTTTCCCATTGGACTACCCTGAAAATCTAGAAGCTCAGCAGCTCATGTGGTCTAAGACCTCTTTTATATCCCTTCATTTCCTCTTCTCAATTGCAGCTTGGCAAGGCAAAGGACCTTGGAGGATGAGGAGGAGCAGGAACGAGAACGTCGGCGAAGGCATCGAAATTTGAGTTCAACCACAGATGATGAAGCCCCAAAGTTTGCCCACAATGGAGGTCAGCCAGCAGTGGAGAGGTACGTATCTGCTTGTGCTCCCCAGGAGTTGGGGAAGGAGAGAGAAGAGGAGAGCAGGGAGTTAGTTTCCCCTCTGTATCATAGTAGAAAGGTGACTAGTTCTATCGTTTGAAGACTGGGGTCCAAAGCTCTCTCTGACATTTATTGCTTTGTGTTATCTAAGGCAATTGACTTCTCTGCTCCTCAGTTTCTTCATCTTAATAAAAAAAGGTTGGACTAGATGCATGAAGTCTTTTCCAACCTTAATTCTATGAGGTTAAGACTCTATGACTTAACTGAGTGAGGAGAAAAGGAAGCAAAGAGATACTGAGGCTGATGTGATGAAAGTGTGCCCCAAGGCTCTTCTCAAACCCCTTCCTCAACCCAGTCCAAACTATTTTCTCTTCCATAATTGAAAATTAAAAGTCAAACCATTGTTGGGATGGCTCGGTAGCACAATGGACAGATTATCGCGGCTAGAGTCAGGAAGATTCATCTCCCTGAGTTCAAATCTGACCTCAGATACTTATTAACTGTATGATCTTAAGCCAGTCACTTTACTTTGTTTGCCTTCATTTCCTCTTCTATAAAATGAGCGGGAGGAAGAAATGGCAAACCACTCCAGCAATTTTGCAAAAGAAAACTCCAAATGGGGTCACAAAGAGTTTCAAGCAACTGAAAAAGACTCAGCAACAAAAATTTCAGTATAGTGGAAAGAGTACAGAAATAAACCTTGGGAATCTTGTATTCTGAGCCTAGTTATGTCACGTTGTGACTTTGAATGAGTCACTTTGTCAGACTATCCTTACTTTTACCATTTTATCTATAAAAATAGAAATTGAGTGCTCTTTGATACCCCTTGTCAGTTTTCCACGGGATCATCTAACTCACATGTTACATAAGACTTGTCCCAAATCTCTATTAAGTTTAAGAATTTGTGCTGTGTTGACTATGTACACCCTACCCAAGATTCTTTGAATCCAAAGTTTAAAAAAGCAGTTCTATTCTCAAGGAGCTTATATCCTACCAGGGAGAAATGGTAATAGGAAAGAATATACAAAATATCTACCAAGGAAATAGAAAAAGTAACTTGGGGTGGGGAAAGAATATACAAAATATCTAACAAGTAAATAAAAAAGTAACTCTGGGTAGTTGTGGTAAAAAGAAAACTACCAATCAGATTAATCAGGGAAGGCTCCCTATAAAAGGGAACATCCAAACTGCTTTGAAAACAGCAAAAGATCCACATAGAAAAGTAGAGTAAGCTTTCCAGACATAGGGAACGAGAGCATGTAGGCAAAATATAGAAGTTCATTCATGTATAAGGAACAAAAAATAGACCCAGTTGTCTGTATTATACCTGCCTCCTCTCTTACAGGCTCCCAAGCCTGGAGGAAACTGAGACTCCTAAGCGTCATTCATCCATCAAAGATGAAGAGGATGAGAATTTCCAGGCAGTTCTAAGAACGAGGCAGGAGCGGCGACTGCGGAGGCAAGCCATGGAGGCTTCCCAGTCCTCCATCAAGGAGCAGCTAGAGGTAGAGAAGAAAAAGGATAGCCAGAGTACGGAGTCAGCCACACAGGAGCCCTCAGTGCCCCAGAAGGACATGGTACCTCCACCCAGACGAAAATTGAGCCAAAAGCAGAGGGGACTTTGGGCCATAGATGAGAAGAGTTCAGAGGGAGGAGAGACAAAGACTGTGAAGACTTTGGACCAAAGGACAGTTTCGACCCCAGAAAAGACACCGATCCAGGACCAGACAGCTCCAGAGAGAAAACCATCAACAGAAAAGATGCCGGCCCCAAACCAGGCAACTCCAGAGAAAACATTCACTTCAGAGAAGATACCAGACCAGGACCAGGCAGCTCCAGAGAGAAAAAGAGCTTCAGAGAAGACATTACCCCAACACCAGACAACTCCAGAGAAAAAATTAACTTCAGAGAGGAGATCTGTTTTTGAAAAAGCATCATTCACAGAAAAGACATTGGTTCCTGAGGAAGCATTAGCCCCAAAGAAGGTATTAGCTGGAGAGAAGGCATTGACTTCAGTGAAGACATCAAGTTGGGAGAAGGTATTAGTTTCAGAGAAAGGGTCAGTCTCTGAGGAGTCTTTAATCCCAAAGAAGTTATCAACTCGGGAGAGAGCACTGGCTTTTGAGAGGACATCTCAGGAGAAAGCACTGACTCCAGAGAAGGGCTCAGTTAGGGAAAAAGTAATAGCCTCCAGGAAACTGGGTCTGGAGCAGCCTCCAGTTCAGACTCAAGAGCAAAAGGACTCTGAGAGAGATGTGCCAGAAAAGAAAGAGCCAAAAAGAAGGGAGACCTCGGAGAAGTCACCCTCTTCAGAGGCACCTAGAGAGGAGATGAAGTCTGAACCTCAGCCAGTGGCTTCTCGTTTCCGGCCCTTCACCCTCCAGGTGGGTAATGTCTTGGTCCTTGGCTCTATTCTCCACCCTCCACCTTTGCCCCATATCTTCCTGTCCTATCCCAACTTCAACCAGTATTACTATACTCTGTATGCAGTAAGTGCTAAATAAGTGCTTTTTCATTCATTCAAACAACTTTCCTCAGAAGCCTTTGGAATCCTTAAAAAGCCCTTCAGACATCACTGACTGAGTTTGGTCTTAGAGAAAATTCTTCCTTCATGTTTTTCAGAGCAGAGGTGTCAAACACATTCAGTCTCTGGACTAGATTAAGAATGGGAAATATTAAACAAAATAAACAAAAATACAATAAACATGAATTACATTACATTTTAAATTCAGTTGATATGAGTATTAAAGGAATACTTATGGACTGAGTGGGCCTATCTCAAAATTTGCTACTCCCCCTTCTTCTTGAACCTTTCTACATTTACTCTGAGACATCAACAGTTTCCTTGCTGCCAGAAGCCCTGCCCTAGGTACCTAGTTGTTCCTAGTTGTACCTTCTCCTAAAATTATACTTAATGGACTGATATTGGTATTTATCCCAGCCTTGGAGATTGGACATGCCTTCCTGGAGGAATATTGGACTGGGGATGAGAGTGGAAACACTCTATACCCACCTCTACTTCACATTATCTCTAAAGAGCTCCTCTGTTTTACCACATAACTAGGAAATTAAAGAAAAATAATATTTTTTAGTTTATTTTTAATATACTTTTAAAATGAATTATGTTGAGAGAGAAAAATCAGAGCAAACGGGAAAAACCATGGGAGAGATAAAAATACAAAAAAAAAAAGAAGTGAACATAACATGTGTTGATTTATATCCATCTTTTTAGTTCTTTCTCTTTTTGCAAATGTCATTTTCTGTCCAAAGTCTATGGGATTAAAGGAAAATAACCTCCAAGTTTCCTTTCAGCTTCAAACTCCATGATTTCATATTTTCCTCACCAGTTATGGGTTCAGCTTAGTCTACACCTGTGGGGTCCATTCTAGCTCACATATGAGGTTCCAAAGAACTGTGACAAATACCCTATAAGTGTTCCAGACCTAGACAAACTTGCTGTTCTCTCTTCCAGGTGAAAATCCCAAGCAAAGAGGCAGAAACCGAAGTGACCTCTCCAAGCCAGGGCACCTACAGCAGCTCCCTCACACGCTCCAGCCCTAGAACTATCTCCTTTCGGGTAAGGGTCAGAGGAGAGAGAAAGGTCTCTATTCAAGCGAACTATAGACTACTTGTCTCTCTACATGGCATGGCATGGGTAACTTTTATATATAGCATGAGGGAGTTAGGTAACTGTCATAGAAGACCTTCCTGATATTAGGTGACTACTGGAGGAGTTAGAACATTTTACAAATAAGTTAAATAGAAATAAGCAATCAGTACCTTGCAGAGGACCTAAATGGCCAAATTGGTACTTGGGTGATAAATACAGGGTTTTCTAACATGGGCAGCCACACCTAGTGGGGAAGACAAGAGTTGCAAAGCAGATCATGTATATGGGGGTGGCTGGAGCCATGCCCGCTTTCTCCTTTATCATACAACTACCACCTTTCACCACCTACCCCTCCTTCCATCTCACAACTCTCCACATCGCAGATCTTCCTGTCTAGAAATCACTTTGTTTCTCTGAGTTTCAGTTTACTCACCTATAAAATGAGTGGGTTGGGCTAAATGGCCTCTAAATCTAGACTCATGTGAAGACTTGCCTGGTGGAATGAGCAGATGAGAACAATTTGTTCTAAGAGACGTGAAGGTGGCTAAAGTGAGTTTAATCAGGCATTTAAGATGCCAAGGTCATGCATTGCCTCCTGGGCCATCTTGACTTTTGTCCTGCCACTGGACTTGGATGACTCTGGAAGAGAGAATAAGGCTCATGGCTTTTGTTAGCTCTGCCTCACTTAAATCCAATTCTCGAACAAATCAAGACATTATAGTGTCATTGGCTCTCTTTGAAAACAAAGGACAAACAAGTCCCATGTGCTGGGAGTACCCTGTACCCACCCACCTCTACTGTACATTATCCTTAAAGAGCTCCTCCTTTTTACCACATAACTAGGAAATCAAAGGTTTTTTTAGTTTATTTATTTTTAATATACATTGTTTTATGAATTTTGTTGGGAGAAAAAAATCAGAGCAAATGGGGAAAACCATGGGAGAGATAAAGGGACAGAAAAAAGAAGTGAACATAGCATGTGTCCCTACCAAAAATTTCCGCTGTGTACAATCTAACCTCACCCACACCAGACATCTTGGTATAGATGACTTCAATCCCATCTCTGACACTCACTTGTCTATATGAGTCTTAATAAACCATAGACCTTCTCAGAGCCTCGGTTTCCTCCTTTATGGAATGAGGGAGTTGGATCGGATGCCCTTTAAAATCTTTCAACTCTAAATCTATGATCCTGTATATCTAGGAGCCATAATTCCTTGAGGATACTCCTACCATATAATTCTCACTCTCACTATATAACAGAAATCCCAACCTGTACTGTACAATCATATAATTCCTAAACCATGACTCCTTCTTCCCTGTACAATGTAAACCTTATCATATAATTCATGCTTATTACCGTGTATTTCCCAACTTGTACTTTATGAGAAAGTATTAGTTGTACAAAGACTGTTAGACCTAGAATAAGGGGAGACCCAAATTCAAATCCTACTTACTGACAGTGTGGTCATTCGTATGTCACTTAACCTCTCTAAAACTCAGTTTCTGCATCTATAAAATTGTACCTATGGTACCAACCTTACCAGTTTATTGAAGGGTTGTCTTAAAGATTATGTAAAGTGCTTTGAAAACTTTAGGATAGCATGTGAATGTCAAGTATTATCATTAATAATTTTTATTGTTTAATAAAGTATTTTATAATTTATAATCTTGCTTAATAATCTGTAATTGGATTATTAATTCTTTAATTAACTATAACTAATAATAAATCCCATATTATATCCTATACTTCCCTAATGGCTTCTAAATCATTGATCCTTTCCACCTTATGGCCCATTCCACAAAACTCCCACTTACCATTACCACCATACACAAGGAGCTCTCATCTAATATCCATAGAACACTTTCTGGCCCACAAGAAGGTAAGAAATGAGGGCAGTATCATTCTTTTCCCAGAATTACCTTATTACCTGAGCTCTATAATCAAGGCTCATAGATTCACTGTCTAATTACACCAGTATTCAAGTGTAGACTATGAAAGCTGTTTTTCTCACTGAATTTTGTGAACATTTAGCCAGAATTTTCTTTCTTTCTAACAAAGAGGTAATATGAGTAGATAGCTAGGGATAGAAAGACTCTGAATTCGCAATCCTTAAGGGGAGTCTTCTGTGTTTTCCTTCCTCACTATCATTTTTCCTCTCTCTTTTCAGATGAACACTAGGAAAGAAAACCCAGAGACAACATTGACCCGTAGGTAAGGGTTTGGGGAGGGGCTGCCCCTCTCTTTTACCTCTACTAAACACTTTCCCTGTGCCCAGCTCTGTATGGGATTGCAAGAGAAGTCCAGAATGTGGCTCCTCTACCCAGGGACCATATAGTCTCATCTAGAGAGGCCAAAATCATAGTGATGAAAGAAGGGATTCTGGGAATAAATTTTGAAGGAAGTCACAGAAGGCCTGAGGCTGGGATGATCTGGGAGGACTTCATGCAAAAAGGTGGAAAGCTGGGCTTTGAAAGTTGGATAGGAATTGAGAAGAGTGAGGGCAGCCCAGATAGGGATACAGAATAAATATAGGGGAAAAGAGGAAGATGATGGTTCTTTGAGAATACTGCAGAATATAGCAACACAAGAATAACCATATTGGTTTTGAGCAATGTTGCAGTCAGTCTAGAATGTACAAGGGAAGCTTAAAAGGAAAAGTATATTTCTTGGATACTCTGATTTTTCTTACTAATGATATCATTGAAATTCTTTTTGAATCAATTTCAGTTGTAAATGTAAATAATGTCCCTGGAGAATACAAGAGCACTGTGCTAAATGTTAAAGAAATAATCAAGATACTGAGCCTGCCCTTGAAGGCTTACAATCTAGAAGTCACTTAGCCTCCCTTGGTTTCAGTTTATCACATGGTCTCTAAATCTCTGCTCCTATAGTCATTACTGACTTTGGAGGAGGAGGGGATTCAGAGGTACCATTTGAGCTGGGTTATGAAGGATGAGAAAAAATATGGGGGAAAGGGGCATTTAAGAAAGAGAGAGCAGACATAAATTTGGAATTGTGCAATATTTTGAGGGAACCCTGGCTTAGAGCCAGAGCATGTGGGGGAATAGTATGAAAGAAGACCAAAAGGTAGAGTGGTGCTGTTACAGAAGACTTGAAAGAAAGAAATCTGGACTTTATAGTAATTTTATTGTTCAGTTGTATCTGACTCTCCATGACCCCATTTGGGGTCTCTTGGCAGAAATACTTTGGAGTAGCTTGTCATTTCCTTCTCCAGCTAATTTTACAGATAAACTGAGGCAAATAGGTTTAAATGACTTGCCTAGGATCATATATCTAGTAATGTGCAAAACTGAATTTGAACTCAGGAAAATGATCTTCCTCACTTCAAATCCAACACTTTATGCACTGTAGCTCCATCTAGCGGCTCATTTGTAGTAATAGTCCATATTTATATAGCTTTTCTTAGTTCATAAAATAATTTCTTCACAATTCTGTGAGTCCTGTAATATGCCATTATTATTGCCCTCATTTTACAGATGTGAAAACTGAGGATATATATTACCAAGCTGACTTGTTATAATCAATCTTTAAACTCTAAGATTTTAAACTTCATGGGGGCTCTTTCCTCCCTACTTGACAACTTCTCATTTGGAAGGTGGGAGCCATTAAAGACTTTTGAGCAGAGGATGGATGCAATCATAGATCTGAGAATAAGGAAAACTAATCTATTTATATGCCTATGGCATCTGATGCATCTCTTGAACCAATGAATTCTCAGGGTTTATTGCCATTATGTTCCTTTTGTTCCTTAGTCTTGATGTTCTTCACCCAGAGCCTTTCCTGTCCTATCTGGAACAGAATCTAGCTCCTTTTTTAGTGAAGGGTTTGATAAGTTAGGGTGCCCAGCAATCCTTAGAAATAATGGAAGGGAGAAGATTGGGAGGTCAAAAGGAAATTTTGAGGTGGACTAGGCAGAAATGGGAAGTGAAGAAGGCTTGTTTAAAGGAGATCTTTAAAATTAAAAAAGAGATCTTTGAGGAGAACTGGGCATGAATGGGACAGAAAGTTGGAGGGTTCCTAATGCCTCAGAGACAGTTAAGGAAAGACCCTTAGTTAGAGTACGTAGTTAGGCTTATTCATTTCCAGCTTCCATCCCTCTGCCCAAGGAAAGGTGTAATGGGCAGCTATGGGATTTGGGATTTTTGATGAGGGCAGAGCAGTGTCAGTCACTTTGCCATACTGAGAATTGTCTATATCCTGAGTTAAGGGATGGAAAGTTGGGGATGCAGAATAGGGTGGGTGTATAAGGTGGGGCATGAATGACCCTCTTTCTTAGATATTTTCAATCTGATGGAGACTGTCTTACTTTTGTCCTTAGGAAACTCCCTGGCTGAGGCTGGAAATTCAATCCCCACTTTCAGGGAGTTCCCAATCTGATGAGCACATACCTTAAGGAAAAAATTAGAAACATTGTTCCCTTTATTCCTCCTTCTTTTCCTTTCCTAAAGTACAAATAGAATAGATTATAATCTACTGAGCACAGCTGGCATTGTTCTGGATTGGAGCAAGTGGGGGGCTCCACCCCCAAAATGTTCTTTCTTCTTAATGTTTTTTTTTTCTTATGTAATCATTGTTCTAAGGGTAGTTTTGCTGGGCAGAGTGAGAACCAAATGAACAACTGAGCCAGAAACCATTTTCAGCTTCAATTGGGAGAGTATAAATCAACAGAATCCTTGAAGTGCTCATCTTTGGCACCAGGTGGCAGGCTGGGTGCACAACTGCTCTCTTAATGGTTCTAGCCCTTTAGGGAGATGGAGGGAGAGAGATTAATTGATGCAGAACCCCCAGCCCTGCCCTCCATTCCTAGGGATTCAGAACAGAGACTTTATCTTGGTGGATCTTCTAACCAACTCCTTTCTCTTGCTATACTTTCCTCCATTTCTCTCTTCCTCTTTTTCCTCTTTTACTTCCTCCCCTTCCCTCATCTTCCTCTTCCTATTTTTCCTCTTATTCTCCTCTTCCTCCTCCCAGTGCCAGCGTGAGGCTTCCGAGCAACACAGTCAAGTTAGGGGAGAAGTTGGAGAGATACCACACAGCTATACAGGTGAGTGGGCAGAATCAGGCCCAAATATGTGGAGAAAGGGAAGGGCCCTATCCTATCCAGGTATATAGGTAGAAGAAAAACCTGGAGGAGTAAGGGGGTTATCCCTTATGCCAAAGTCCCTGGAACTTATGGAGTTCATTTTCCTTTCCTTTCTTCCTCCCATCCCTCCCCAACCTTTGTTCCATCTCCCACTCTATCCTTGCCTCAGAGTGATTGAATGATTTCTGTTTTCTTTGTTCTCAGAGATCAGCATCTGTCAAGTCTCCAGGCTCTTCCCGGACTGAGTTCTTTGTGACTCCTGTTGGGGTGGCCAGCAAGAGGAGCCTTTTTGAGAAGGAGCAGGTCAGGAATAGCAAGGCTGAGCCAGCATTGAGCAGGAAGGTAAGGAAGGTCCATGTCAGGCTTCTCTCTCTGTCTGAATTTCTCCTCTATCTGGGACCTTTTCTAGAGTGGGGAGGCAGGGGAAAATTACCTTCCTTCTACAACTCCTGAAGTAGGGTGGTATGCAAATCTCCTGCATATTCTGGAATAATTCTAATTCCAAGGCAGGAGTAGAGGGGGACGTGGAGTATATTTTTAACAAGGCTTTGCAAAAGGAATATCCTTTATCAGACCATGTGTTCTAATTATTGGTACACAAAGTATAGTAATCTTAGGTATATGTTTGTAGGCATCCTCCTGACACTAACCAGACATACCATCCCTGGCCCAGCACCTAGAGCCTTGCCAACACCATGGCTGGCTCAGATGGAAACATTTTCATGGATAGCAGTGGGGTGTTAGGGACAGGTTATACCTCATTTTTGCTACATCATTTGAGCTACATGTTACAATCAGACATTTATTATGTGTTTATTATGTGCCAGGCATTACACTAAGCTATAGTGGGTAGAGGATTGGACTGGGAGTTACTGTGAAACAAACCTAAGATTGGGTACTTAACTTTCATAGTCCTCAGTTTCCTCATCCATAATATGAAGAAGCTGGATTCCATTATCTCTAAGTTCTCTTTCAGCTTTAAATCTGGGCTCCTAAATCCTTACTTTGCCCATTTTTCTCTTTATTGACATCTCCTAGTAGAGCCTACTCAGCCCCACCATGTGCCTCTTCATTGACATTTGTGGAATTTAATTTTTCTGAGACTGTACCATTCCAAGACTCTGTTACATAGCAGCACAGGAAAACTACTCAAATACTCAAGAAGAATAGCAATATTAAAAAAGACAGGCCTTTGTCTCAGAGAGGATCTTGAGAATTATTAAAAGTTCTGCATAAATTCCCAAAGGCAATCCAGCCCAATCTCCTTCTGTTTAGGTCTGGGTCCAACTTATCCATCAGCATTATCTGTCTGAACTATGATGGGTCAGCTCTGTGAACTGTTTACCCAATTTTTTTTTTTTCACTGTTTATCCTTCCTCATGCCTGCAATGCTCCTCCTCCTAGCTTTTTCCAAAGCTCAGCTAAAGTTTAAGAGACCTTCCCCAGACTCCTCAGTCTTAATACCTTACCTCTGAAATTATTTCCAATTTATATTTTTTATATCTTGTTTATATGGAACATAATTGTTTACATCTTGTCTCCCACATTAGACTGTGACCTCCCTGAGAGCGGGATGATTGCTTAACTTTTTTCATATCTCCAGCACTTACTATAGTGCCTGGTCCATAGTAGGTGCTTGTTGTTCAATTGTGTGCTAATGACATTTGAGATGGGGAAAGTCCTTGTTTATATCATATATAAATTCACTCTACAAGGTCCTTGATAAGGAGTCATCCTTTATTTCTTAAGATATGCAGGTGTAGCCTGGGCCAGAGCCAGGACAGCCTCAGGTGCTCAGGTGCTGGAGAGGAAGCGGCAGAGCCTGTAGCAATCTGGTTTCTTTTTGAAAGTGCCCAGATATGTTGTCTCCAGTAACCCTAAATCTTAGACTCTTTGTTACCTTGTGATCTAGAACTTTCTCTCTCTCTACCTCTCCTCCCCCCCATCTGTCTCTTTCTGTCTGTCTGTCTGTGCCTCTCTGTCTCTGTTTCTGTTTGTGTCTCTCTGTCTCTTTCTCTCTGTCTCTGTCTCTGTCTCTGTCTCTTTCTTTCTGTCTCTGTCTCTTTGTCTCTGTCTCTCTCTAATTGTCTCTGTCTGTCTGTCTGTCTCTCTCTCCATCTGTGTGTATGTCTCCCCCTCTGCCTGTCTGTCTTTCTCTTTCTCTCTCCCTCTCCTTTCTGCTCTCTTCCTCTCTTTCTCCTTTCTTCTCTCTCTAGGAGTACCTGAGACTCTCAGATGTGAAGACCTCACGGCTCAACCTATGGATCAGCAGAACCCAAGATTCTGGAGGAGACCAGGACTCTCAGGTAATGAACTCCTTCCTGTGGTCAAGCCATTGCCTTGGAGTTCTCCTATTAGCAGCCAACCAGAGACAGTTGAGGCTGAATTTCAGAATGCAATACCCCAAAATGAAGAAGTGCGAGTGGATTGGGCTTTTGGTTAAAGGGAGTTGGGTTGAGTTGTTCCTAGTAAGACCAAGCCAAACACAAGAGATTGGATCTGGAAACCTTGAAGTCTAGACAGACATTGGGAAGACAAGTATCCAGGTCCAGAATCCTTCTCCTTCAATCAGTCACTGTTCTTCTCATCAGGACATAAAGAAGGAGGCAGTAACTACTAAGAAGAACTCATGGGGAAAGCAAGCCACATCTCCTCCAGATAGCCAGGTGAGATATCCAGGAAGCATTCCCAGAACCACTTGAATTTGGGATCTCACTGGCTTCGTTTGGAGAATTCTCCTTAACTCGGGTGTCTTCTTAGGAAAGCAGGTGCCTGCCTAGTCTTATCTCCTTTCCTATTCTCAGTAGTGAAATAGTAGGGTGAGGGTGTAATTGTGTGTGTGTGTGTGTGTGTGTGTGTGTGTGTGTGTGTAATATGTATGTCTGTATTGCCAAAAAGGACCTTGGTGCAATGGATAGAAGACTGGATTGGAGTCAGGACATCTCAAGTATGATCCTTGCTTAGACATTTACAGTTTATGTGACTTTGGACAAGTCAGTTAATCATTGTCTGCCTCAGTTTCTTCATCTGTAAAAGGGTGGTAGCTCCTACTTTACAGGGTTGTTGTAATGATCAAATAAGGCAAGATATGCATAGAACTTTGCATACTTTAAAACACTATATATATCTTAGCTATTATTATTACTATTTCCTTCCATTATGTTTATTTGCATATTTTATATATTAAATATATACAATCTAGAAATCTTCCATCTTTTGCTGTAGCGGGGTGATTTGGACCAGTACAGAGAAATGTTTGGTTGAGTTCCTCAGTGTTTTCAGCCTCAATGGAAATTGAGCCTACAATTCCTCTTCGCAAATTCACAGCAAATATTTTTGGTTTTGGCCACTATATCTTTGGATGTTGAACTGGGGGTGGAGTGGACATTTCCTCCCTTCCCTGAAGTTTGTGTGTTCCTCCCCCCCGACCATGACAGGATCAAGTGATTTTCTTCTAAGCCTTCCTTTCCTTTCCTTTCTTTTTTTTTCTTTTTTTTTTTTTCCTGAGGCAATTAGGATTAAGTGACTTGCCCAGGGTCACACAGCTAGCAAGTCTTAAGTGTCTGAAATCACATTTGGACTCAGGTCCTCCTGACTTTGGGCTGGTGCTCTATCCATTGCACCAACTAGCTGCCCCTCCTTTCCTCATTTTTAATGCACTAACACTTTTATGCCCACAGATCTGACCGGCGTGTCCAGATGAGAGGGGCTGAATTTGCAGCCTACATGCCAGGCCCGGGTATTTGGTCAATGCTGTCCACTTCACATTGCTCCCTGCAAAGCTTCCTTTCTAGTCCGGGAATCTCAGAACTGACTTGACTTCAGTCCCTGGAGCACCCAAGAATACTTGAGAGAAATATCACTGCCAAAAAGGGTGAAAAGGGAGAGAGAGCTCCTCCTTTGCTGAAACCTTTGGACCCAGGAACACGTTGACATCTTCACATTCTACCGTAGACACTCTGACACCTTTGGAAACACTGGACAGGAGATCAAAGGCCTTGCCACTCCACTCAAACCCTCTCTGACCTAGCAAGGAAGAGAGAAACTATCCTGATCATCCCTGTGGGAGATTCTAGGAGGGAAAGAGGAAGGCTAAAGATAGCTAGAACAGCCCTGACTGGGGTTGAAGAATTATGGCACCTTCCGAGTCTAGACCGAGTCCTGGCTCATCATTAACATGTCCAGCAGAGCTACTCTCTGGAAGGTTTGCATCCCTGGTATTGCCTCCCACCTCTGCAAGTAACTTCGTCTGCCTCTGATTTACCTCCCTAACTACATCCTTTCCCTCACTGGCTCCCAAGACCAGCCATCCTGTCCATCCTTATCTACCCCAGGGCCAAATGGTGAGGGAGAGAATTTTGACTTTGATGTGTCCAGATGCCCGTTCCTAGGTTTCTTCCTCACCTCCAAGGCAGTTCCTTCAGCTTCATTCTTCCCTTGATCTTTTTCTATGCTTCCCTTCCGAAATTTGCTTTCAGGAAAGGATCTGATAAGTACATTCTTGTGAAGGTTTAAGTAACCAAAGCAGCTTCCACTCTTCTCCCTCCCAGAGGAGTTTGGTTTTAAACAAGGACCAAAGCTTTAAACTATGAAGATTAAACCAGATGTGGAAGTCTTATCAGTACCCTTAAAATTACTGTCTATTTCTGGTTCTCTCTGTAGTCCAATGTCGGCTGGGCCATTTTGCTTCATTGTCTGTTGGGAGGGGACTTAAAGGCCAGAATCATCCTATCGGGTCACTCCTGCCTACTCAGGATACAAAACTGATGTTATTTAATGCCAGGTCTCTGTGACTTTTATGACGCTTGTTTACTTTGTGAATGCTCCAAAGCTGGAGTTCATTGTGAACTGGTGAACTCCTATTAATCTGATACATTGACCCCTGTGTGCTCAGGAAATGCAAAATCTTTTAGAAGCTTCATTTCACTGCTGATTGATTGATAGCCTTCTGTAAATTGCTATTTTCCAGATGTTTTCGCATTGATTTTGGGGATATCTATTGTTTTAGAGCAGGGTTGGGGCCTGTGGACCATATAAAGCCCACAAAATCATTTGCTAAGGCAATCTCAGGCGATGATGACCTGAAAGCTAGGTGCGACAACTTCCCACTGCTTTAGTTCTATAAGATGATATTTTTTATGGCCTGTGAATGATGTTATAGATATCCAAATGATCCTTGGCAGAAAAAAAAATGTTTTCCATCACTGTTTTGGAGTATTCAGGTACCTGTTTCTTTCTCTGTGGAAAATCAAGAATTAAATCCTTAGACACCTTGAGGGAAGCTAAATTGGCAATGTTAAGGCAGGTAATCATACTGAATTTGGTAACTGGCCAGGATCCCATATGACTCTTGGGAGCACTTCACAGCCCTTGTGGAAGCAGTGAGTCAATCAACATTTATTAAGCACCTTTTGTGTGACAGGGACAGGGCCAAGCGGAGCAGAACGGACCCACCTTAAATCATTTGGTTATTCTCAGATATTGCTTTTGTGTCCATTGTGTGCCAGGATTGTCTGGGATATAAGAGAAAGACCTGGAATTCCTGTCTGGCTGAACTAGTTTTCCTTGTCTCACTCTCAGAATTTACCTGCATTAATAGGGGACATCTGAATTGTCCCCACCCCAACTCAGGGTGCAGCGAGGAACTTTAGGAGAGATCAGATCATATATGTCAAACCAGACAAGGCCTTAGAAGTAACTAGCCTAATTCCCTCATTCTACAGAGGAGGAAACTGAATCAAAGTGATCGTGATTTGCCCAAACCCAACATCCTTGTTCCATTGCTCATTGCAGTGTGATGAAGGCCCCTGACATCAACTTGCTTCCAGGGCTTCATAGGTGTTCACAGATCTCTGACCTATTGCCACAGGTTCAGGGAGCACTGAATCAGGCATGAGAACACTTCCAAAGCCATCAAGATCTGTTTCTCCCCTCAAGGAACTTTTCCTCTAAGGGGAAGAGATGAGGATGGACACATAAATATAATAAAAATTGGAATATGATAAATACATAAAGGAATACAAAATGCTGCCAGCTGAGAGGAGAGAGGTCTTATTAACTGAGAGATCAGGGAAGCCTTCATGGAGGAGGCAGCTTTTGAAGTAGATTGCACGCTTGAGCTGGTCTCATGAACTCTTTCTAGTCTGTTCTCTCTGATCCTGCTCTCCCCTCACTTGACAGACCTTGATGGAAACTGCCCAGTTCCTGCTTCCAGTCATCCCAGAATTCCTCTTAGAATATCTTTCCAGGGCTGAAATAAAATTGTTTCTGACTCCACAAGATATTTCCTTTACCTTTGAGCATTATCTTTCTTGTTACCAAAAACCAAGACTCTAAAAGGAGGGTTGAGATCTAATTTTAGTATTTGACAGAGACCATCAGGACTCAGTCTATTCCCAGTCTCTAGATCTCTTCAGGTTTTATGGGGGAAAGGAGGATGGAGGGATGGTGGGTGAGGGGAAATTTTAATTCTAAAAGCCCAGATCTCAGCACCAAGACACAACCTGAGATTTCTCATCTCCATCCCCTTGTGTCAAACTTCTGTCTGGAGACCTGGGAAATGTCATGGTCATTCAAGAAAGATAAAAATTCACAGGCAAAGAAATTGATACTATAATACCTTTAATGGCAGCAGCAGAGGAATGTAGGGGCTGGGATGCAAGTTGGCAATTGTTTTATCTGGCATTCTGGGCTCCGGCAGAGATCAGTGAGGGAGATGAGCCAAGACGGAGAGGAAATCTGTGCTTCGGCAGTCCCTCATTCTAAAGGCACTGTCTCGCCCACTTGTCTTTGCCTCTCTCCAAATCAGAGTTCTTGTTCAGCTCCATCAAGGTTTTGACACATACAATCCTGTGTATCTTTGTAGAGACCTTTAGGGAAACAGGTGCTCAAACACTGCCCCTTCCCACCCCGGCTGTCTGTTCTGTTTGTGGCCCAACTGCTTCTACTAGTCAGTGTCCAAACTCCGGTCCCTTTCATCAGGGTCCACTCCTCACCCACTCTTCTTTTCCCTGGGGACCCTACTCCTTCCCACCACATCACAGATCCCAGGAGAAGAGTCAGACCATATAATCCTGCTTAACAAATGGAAACTCAATTGCCTCCTCTCTGAGTGAGATGTCAAAAGAGGTGGTCTTTATGGATGCTTCCAGTACATCAATTAGTCAACTCCTATAAGTTGAAGCCTGGAAAGTAAGTGGAATGCTGAAGGTCACAGGCCATTATGGGGGAGCAGATGACATAATGTCATTTCAAGGATGATACAGAACTTGGGAATGTCACCTTGCACACACCCCTCCCTCCACCAAAGGACAGAAGCCTGGGCCAGCCACGTCCCAAATTGCCGGGTGACTTAGGTTTAAGGAAAGTTGAAATCCATCCATCCTTACTACTCTACTCCCATCCTGGCTCTCCCAGTTTCTGGGGCCCCAGTTCACAGCATCTGCTTATCAGACTTTTCAAGAGAGACAGCTGGCTAATGTCACATCCCTCTCCCCTCCACCTACCTCCCCATCAGGTCCCCCATATCTGCCCTAGTTTAAAATAGCCTGTCTCAGCAGCTGGACAATAGCTTGGGCATATAAGGCGTGGGGGACAAATTCCTCCGGCCTGGTCCTCAGCACCTGCCAAAATAGCAGCAAACCATTCCCCGCCCCACCGCCTGTGTCGACACATTCCTTTCCCTGCAGGACTTGGCTCCTGAGAACAGGGTCTCTCACGCTCACCCTCTTAAACCCTTGTCCTTCCCTCTGCGTACAGTTAGTTCCCAAGGAGCAGACGCTAACCAGATCTCTGTTGAGCCGGGCCCAAGGTAAGCCTCCAGCCTGAGTGTCTAGAGAAAGGAAGGCAGAACCAGGGATGGGAGGAGAGGAGGGAAGTGCTGGTCCTTCTGGGTCCTGGTGTGGGAGAATTGTAGATCTGGGTGACTTATTGGCATCAAACTTACCATATTTGAGTGAGAAACCGAAAACCAAGTCTTTAAAAGGAGGGTTGAGATCTAATTTGACAGAGACTACCAGGGCTCACTGGGTCTATTCCTCAGTTTCTAGATCTCTTTGGGTTTTGGAGGGGGGCAGGGGGAAGGAGGATGGAGGAATGATGGGTGAGGGGAAATTTTAATTCTAAAAGCCCAGATCTCATCACCAAGACACAACCTGAGATTTCTCATCTCCATCCCCATGTGCCAAACTTCTGTCTGGAGACCTGGGAAATGTCATGGTGATTCAAGAAAGATAAAAATTCACAGGCAAAGAAATGGATACTATAACTTCTGAAGCTTCCATCCATGCTGACATTTTGAGCAGACTATATTCAGAGTAGTCTTCTGTTTCTTCCCTTCTGTAGGTTTAGGGAATGAGTTTAATGGATGAGGAGATAGGTTAGGGTACCTTTCAAAAAGTTGTGTTTGAGATTTGGTCCTCTCTCATTAATTAGAGGGGGTTAACACCACGAACAGCTGTCCCCACAAACATTTGCTGATGTCTATGCTGTTGGAGCAGTTAGTGAGACTATCCCTTATTCTCCAGAGTAACTCCTTTATTTAGTTTAGACAAGTGGCCAAAACAAGACTCCTTCTAGAGGGCTGATATGACATTTAGGGGGTCTGGGGAGTGTAAAGGAATTGGAATGATAGTGTCCATTAGGGCCCTCGAAGGGCTGAGCTCTGTGGATTATCTAGTCCATCCCTTTACTTGGTGTAGGCATCTTCTCCACAACATCTCAGGAAAATGGTCAGTCAGCTCCTGCTTACTTCTACCACTTAATCAACAAGTATCTATATTAAGCACCTACTATGTGCCAGGCACTCTAAGTGTGGCCAGGCTATTTCTGCTTTTTCCACCATTCTATTGATGGTGGTTATTGTCCAGTCATTTGGTTGACTCTTCATGAGCCCAGTAGAGATACTAAGTGGGTTACCATTTCCCTCGCTAGCTTATTTTACAAATGAGTAAACTGAGGCAAATGGGGTTAAGCAACATGTCCAGCAACATGTCACAAAACTAGCAAGTAATAGGCCTGGCACTCCATCCACTTCGTTACTTAACTTCCCTATCTTTCTGGGGATTTTAATACCTCAAGATATGTTCACTTGCATACTTTCTTGGAAAGTAATGTCACCTTGCTGCTCCCTTGTACTGCCTCTCTCACCATTTTTTGTTCAGACAATTAAGAAATTAGAGAGCATCAAGATATTAAAATGATCAGGAGCTAAATTATAGCTTTGATCCCTGCCTCTTCTTCCCTTTCTGAACCATCCTCCCATCCCAAGCTTACAGCAGGGAAGGATAGAAGGCCAACTAGAGACAAGGTTGTGCAGTAGATAGTGCTAGACTTGGAGATAGGAAGATCTGAATTGAAATCCTGCTTCAGAAACTTAGATGTGTCACACTGGTCTCAGTCTCCTCATCAATAAAATGAGGATGATAATAGCCTTATCTCAGATTCATTTTAAGAATCCAAAGAGGTAATATATGTAAAGCTCTCTGCTAGCTTTAAAGCTCTGTATGAACACTAGATTCCGCCTCTCCCCATTAGATTGTGGGCTCTTAGAGGGGACAAGGACGGTTTTTCACTTTCTTTATATCCCAGGTGCTTAGCACAGTGCCTGGCACACAGTAGACATTTAATGTTTCTTAAACCTGGGGACAAAAATTGAGACAAAAAATGAGACTTAAGCCCTTTTTCTGGGGTGCTTCCTTTTGAAACCATACAATGTTAGTTTAGAGCTAGCAGGGATTTAAAAGTCAACTCATTGGAATACCCTCATTTCACACAGGAAGAAACTGAGACCTGGAGATTGAATGTGGATTTGCTCAAGTCACATAAATAGAGTTTCTTGACCCCATTTGGATCCCTCTCCTGACCTCCTTCAAATGTATTCCCTTTAATTGTGCCTCATTGGATGGCCTTCATCACCTTTTAAGAGAGATTTTTATAAAACATGAGCATTGCATAGCATCTTAGAGTTTGGAAAGGACCTTAGAAGCTGTTTTGAGTGGTGGAAAAAAAGCAAGTGGGATGGGGGGTATCTTCAACAGCCACAGGGGGAATCTGTAGAAAATGTTGGCTGGGAACAGAGGAGATTTAGGAGATGGCTTGCCTCTATCAGGTCCTTATCTAATCTCCCAGGGAACTCAGAGCCTCCCCCCCAGATCCTGGGGATCACTAGCCCCACTCCTCTCCTTGTCTTGTCCCTCAGTAAGAGATTAGCTTGGCTGTGATCTTGGGACTGTCAGAACCCCATCACCCACTTCACATCCTGCTTGCTATTTCTGGAGATGGATG
The DNA here is from genome assembly GCF_048593235.1 of Sminthopsis crassicaudata. Taxonomy (NCBI): domain Eukaryota; kingdom Metazoa; phylum Chordata; class Mammalia; order Dasyuromorphia; family Dasyuridae; genus Sminthopsis; species Sminthopsis crassicaudata. The sequence continues at coordinate 96,467,605 of NC_133620.1, read as the reverse complement.
ATGGTGCCAGAATACATGGAGAAGGGCCTGACTTATACTTATCTGCCCCACAGTCCTCATGTTTAAAGCCTTCAATGGGAGATCCAGTCAGACAGAGCAGGACACGATGAGCATCGGGTGGACAGGCTGTTGACTAAAGAGAACATTTCATAGGGGTCCAAACAAAGCTCAATTTTACAGAAAAAAAAACTTGTCTTCACCCCACCCTGGTGGGGGCATGGGCTACACTATAGGGATGGGCTCCTTGTAGGACCAAATGCTCAGAGAGGTGTAGATAATTGACTTACTAGTTCCCAAGGCTAGGCTAATTTCTCTGTGAGCCTTTGGATGGGGGTAGGTTCAGTTTAGGTTAGAGCTCAGAACTTTCTCAGAATCCAATGGATTCTTGTACAAACATACACGTGCCACACCCACACACAGTAGGGGAACCTCAACCAGTCAAGTGCCACTGATTCAGTGTCCCATTCTGAATCAGTCTCTCTTGGAACCACTTTAGACTAAATAAGACTGCTATGAAAAGGGATATCCTAAAGCAATGCTTCTGGATGTGTGACTCGTAGATGGTTCTTCAGGATCACTCAGGTGTTCACAGACTTGGTTCAAAGTTCAAGAGTAAGATGTGTTGCTATCTCTAGACAGAGAGAGAGACAGGCAGACATTTACGTAAGGACAGAGATAGAAATAGACAGAAGGAAGGGTTTGTGAGAGAAAGACAGAGACACAGAGAAAAGACACATACAGAAAGAGAGAGGAAGAGAGGGAGAGAGAGAGGGGGGAAAGAGAAAGAGAGGGAGAGAAGAAGGAAGGGAGAAAGAGAGAAAGGAATTAGGGAACAAGCATTTATTAAGCATCTATTATGTACCAGACACTGTGCTAAATGCTTTACAAACATTATCTCCTTTGGTCCTCACAACAACCCTGGGAGGCAGGGGCTATTATGAATACTAGCTTATAGTTGAGGAAACTGAGGCAAAAGTCTACGGTTACATATAGTGAGTAGGTGTCTAAGGCTAGATTTCAACTCAAATCTTCCTGACTCCAGGTCTGCATTCTTAATTCTTATTCACTGCACCATTTAGCTATGTATAGAGAAAGGACACCTACTGTTTGTTCTGAGGGACATGAAATTAGGAAACTCTGGAAATATTGCTTTGATTAGACTCAGATTATTAGGGTCTACCTACTATTTTTGGAATGGACATGTACATCAACTGCCTTATGACTCCACTCTCCATCCCTGTGATTTCTCTGAGAGAGAAAGAGAAAGACAGACAGACAGACAGACAGAGAGGCACACACACACAGAAAGAGAAGGAGGGAAGGGTAGTGGGAAGGAGAGAAAGAAGAGGGAGAGAGAAAAGAAGGAAGAAGAAAGGAAAGAAGGAAGGAAGAGAGGGAGGGAGAAAGAGACTAGGGAACAAGCATTTATTAAGCACCTACTATGTGCCAGACACTGTGCTAAATGCTTTACAAATATTATCTCACAAGAACCCTGGGAGTCAGGGGCTATTATGAATACTAGTTTAAATCTGAGGAAACTGAGGCAAATGTCTAGGGTTACACATAGTAAATGTCTAAGGTTAGATTGTTAATGTCAATTGTCAAATGTCAAATCTTTCTGACTCCAGGTCTGGCACTCTTATTCACTGCACCACTTAGCTATATATAGAGAAAGGACACATACTATTTGTTCTGAGGGACATGATTTTAGGAAACTATGGAAATACTGCTTTGATCCGACTCAGATTATTTAATGACTCCACTCATCATCCCTATGATTTCTCTGACAAAGTTATTTTTTGCTCACTAGCCAGAAATCCCCTATATGTATTATCTTCTTCCACATGAATGTAAACTTATTGAAGGCAGGACCAGCTTCATTTTTGTATTGTATCATTAGGTATCATCAGGTACTTTCCTAGTACTGGTACCTACTTAATACTCTTCTCCATTCATTTAATTTTTTTAGACTTTATATTTCTCTTTTTTAAAAAATTTTTTGGTGAGACAAAGTAGACCTGTGATTTTTTTTCTTTTTTCTTTTATAATTTATATTTAATTTATATTATGATTTATAAAACAATCACTTTCACAAACATAATGTCTTCATTCATTTATGAATTCATTAATCTAATTACCAATCTCATTTTACAGATGGGGAAACTGAGACAGAGACAGGTTAAATGGCTTGTATTTACTATACAGATAGTAAAAGAATCTGGATCCAGTTTCTCTGAATCCAAATCTAGTGCCTTACACAAAATCACACACACACACACACACACACACACACACACACACACACACACACACATATATATATAATGAAAACAAATGATTGGAGGAAGCAGTGCTAGAATCCAGATCATTTTCTTCCCACTGCCACAAGTGAAGCTTGTGTCAAAGGACAGTGCTCCCAGAGACTTTTGACTTGGAGAATACAATAAGTGGAGCCTGAAGAATGCTGAGAAGTCACCGTGTGAGGCTCCCAAGAAAATGCTCAAAAGCCCCTATCTTTGCCCTTTCCCAAGTCACAACCACCATGGCAGTCCTTCTTACAGAGCTGCAAAAGGAATATAAATTGAGTCTGATTCATTTCCAGTTACTGACTTTCTTTCTCTTTGGAGGGGGAGCAGACACCATGTCGGATACAGAAGAAGTCGTGGAGGAATATGAAGAGTAAGTGATGGACTCCATCCCTTCCCTGTTTTTGTTTTGTTTTGTTTTGTTTTTATATGAAGAGTAAGTGATGGACTCCATCCCTTCCCTGTTTTTGTTTTGTTTTGTTTTTTATGTGTGTGTGTGTGTGTGTATGCACCTTGTGTGTGTGTGTGTGTGTGTGTGTGTGTGTGTGTGTGTGTGTGTGTGTGTGTGTTTTTCCCAATCCCTGGCCATCTGCCCCTTGGAGGTGACTATTTGAGAATGGGTTCCCTAGAGATGCATATCTAGAAATGACTCTTCATTTTTAACACAGTCTATGGGGGAGGAAAGTTTTGAGATCACAGTCATTACCTTAGGACTGGAGATGGATTTGGAAATTTGTTAGGACAAAATTTCAGGTTCACAATAGTGTTGGGTGGGGTGGGGAGGAAAGGATACAGGCATTCTACCTGTGTGAGAGGCTGGTGAATGATCCAAGGAATCAAGTCAATGGCAGAGTGATTCTGTTGAAAAGCTGAATCTTGGAAAGGTTAAATGGGTCACCCTAGATTACATGGGTAATGTTATTCCAAAAGAGCCTAGACTGCCGATTGAGGCTCTAGATAGAACATCTTCCTCAAGAAATATCAATCCAGCTTTGGAAATAGAGATCTTACCTCAGTATCCTGGACAACTCTCAGGGACAATAAATTATAGAGAAATCCTTGATATAATTCAGGGAAGAGAGATCATAAGTATTAAGTACCTATAATATACTAGGCGCTTTATTGAGTATTTTATAAATATCTCATTTGACCCTAATAATAACAATAATAAATATCTAATATTTACATAGTGCTTACTATATGCCAGGCATTATACAAAAGAATTATCTTATTTGACCCTTACAGCAACCCTGGGAGATAAGTGCTATTATTGTCCTCATTTTACAGATGAATAAACTGAGGTTAAGCGGCTTACTCAGGGTCACATGGTCAGCAAGTATCTCAGGCTATATTTGAACTCAAATCCTTTTGATTTCAGACCCAGGGTTCTATGTATTATACTACCTAGCCACCTCTCTCAGGGGAAGAAAGTGTCCTCACTAGGAATTCCTCACCCAGATAAAATCACAAGTCAGAGGGAAGAATTCCTTTTCAACTGGAATGTGTCGTCATCCATCTTATCTTTTTTGTTTGAAATGATCCCAGAATATGTCACTAGCCTATTATTCTGTCATATTAAAGGTCAGTCAGTCAGTCAATCAACATGTATTAAGTGCTTACTTTGTGCCACGTTCTGAGCTAAGCATTTGTGGAGACAAATAAAGGTAAAAGACAGTCCCCCTTCTGATGGTCTGTAAACTATTATGCAGGTGGATAAATGGCTTGTAATTAGGTTAGAGTTATTGGAATGTAAGCTCATCCAAAGATTCACTGAACTATTGAGATATTTTTAGTATTATTATTAACTTCCTAACTCATCTTCAATTATCATGACATATAAGCATTAAAGATAAATTTAAAAGTTACTAATTATCTATAATATATTAGGTAGTTGGGGAGAAAAAGAAGTAGGAGACATAATTCCTGCCTTCAAGGAACTTAAGGGACCTGACTATAATACTATATAATTATAATACATAATACTATAATCAAATACTATTATGTTATATATACTATGTTCTAATACTAATAGTAACAATAATGACAACAACAATAATAATTATTTGCAAACCTTAAAGTGTTACATACATGCTAAGTGCTTTGCAAAGATTGCCTTATTTTATCCTCATAACAATCCTGGAAGATAGGTGCTATAATTATCCCCATTTTACACTTGAGGAAATTGAGTCATAAACACCATAGGGTATATCCTATAAGATAAATACTATTGGATATAAGTACTATTGGATAAATACTATAGGATAAATATTATAGATAGAAGAAATAGATAGAAATCACTGTGGGTAGGAATAACCAGGGAAAGTTTTATAGAGGTGTTAGGACTTTAGCTAGGTTCTAAAAATACTCAGGACTTAGATAGTGGGACAGGAGAGAGAAAGGCATTTTCATAGTTGGAGGTTAGGGAATGGAGCACAGATAGGAAATAACATGAAAATAGTACCAAGTTGGAAATGAGGAGAGCATTCCCAGGAACAGCATTGCTAGGGGAGAGAATGCATTTAGGGAAGTACTGAGAGATAATATAAAAACAGGTTAGAATCAGATTAAGGAGGGATTTGAATGGTAGATTAAGGATTTTGGACTTGATGTCAGAAAAATAAAGACTCCAGTAAAATCAATCACTTAGAAAGCTGAGACAGGACAAGTTTGTGTATTTACACTCACATGTGTGTTTGTGTGTTCACATGTCATATGTTCATATAGATGTGTGTGTATATGTAGGTAGGTAAGAATAAAAGATTGTGTTGGCTGGCCATGAAATAGCATTTTGCTTTTCTTTTCAGGGAGCAGGAAGGTAAGAGCAGGAGATTTCTCATCATTTGGATCTAAAGAAGTTTTGGCTGAAATTCACTCATCTTTTTTTTTTTTTTTCCTTCTCTTCTCCCTTCTTCACAAAGAAGAGGCTGAGGAAGGTAAGTGTCTAATATTTTACTGCATATAATCGGGGAAAAAGGAGATGAGTCCATGAAATCAAGAATAGTCTGTTATCTCTGAATTATCAGAATCTCCATTCTTCTTTTCCCCATCAGGTAGATCCCAATCAGAAAGCCAAAAGTGATCAACAATTTTTTTTTTTATTCAGTAGTATTTTATTTTTCCAATTACATATGAAGATAGCTTTTAACCTTTATTTTTGTAAGATTTTGAGCTCCAAATTTTCTTTTCTCCCTCCCTCTCTCCCTTATTTTCCTTTTCCCTGAGACAGCAAGCAATCTGTTGCTTATCATTCTTAATAGACCAATCAAATGCCCTCTTCCCCCATGTATAAGGTCTAGCCATTTAAATATATGATTTCAGTGATATTGGGATTCCCAAGTAAGGAAATTCCCTCTACCAAAACTTATAGAATTGTCTTTCCCAAAGGGTCTAGCTAAATGTTCTCTCCTTTTATTTAAAAAAAAAAGCCACTGTCCTTTTCTTCCTGCCATTTTACTGTAATAACTTCCTAACGCATTAACTATTTATTCTCTTTCGAGTTCCCACAGTGAATCAGTAGTCAGCAAGTATTTATTAAGAACTTAAACTGTATTCCAAGGTAGTGTACCAAATTCAGGGAAGACAAAGAAGGCAAAAACATGGTCTCAGCCATGATACAGGAGTTCATATTTTAATGAGGAAAAAACATGGGAAATATTGTAACTATATGATTTTGACAGTATAAATGCATGTACCTATATTTCATTGGATAACCATAAGACTTACAGAATGTCTAAAATGTCTGAAAAAAGGCATTTCTGGGGTGCTCATAAACCAAGTTGGACAACTTTCCTTTAGTACGAGGTAATTCTTTTTTCAAGTTCCTGCATGTAGCTTCTAAACTCAGGAAATGAGTTTTCTATGGGGAGAGGATTTTTCAGGGTTTTGTAATCTCCTGGGTGATGACATTAGGAGTGGGTAAAAATGAGCAAAGTGTTCTTCCTTGCCAAATGTATAATCCATTCCTTTGTGCAGGCTATCTCACAGGTCAAATGGTCTTTAGGATAATATATATCTCTGCTTATGGGAGAAACCAAATTGGGGAGAGCAGGAGAAGGAAGAGGAGGGGAAGGGAGAAGAGAAAGGCAAGATTGAGAGAGCTATTGTGAAGACCACCAAATGGTTTGGGAGCTGTTTGGGGTTATTTCTTACATTGCCAAAGCTGGACTTAGACCTGCACTGGCATTCCAGGAAATATCTATGTAAGGTGGATCACCCTTGGGGCTTGATGAACCTGGGAGATGAGCCAACTTTTTACAACAGGGTCTTGGGTGGGGCTTAGGTTTCTTGGCTTTGGGATCAATGTGTCTGCTATGTATACTGGGATTTGGTTTTAATGCTTTCCTGTTTGGTGGCGTCCTGAGCTCAAAGAAGCATCAAAGAGCTTGTGTGATTTAATGGGTTCTTCCTTAGCAGCTACATTGCTGTGTTGGCCATGAAGGATTTTCAAACAAACCTCCAGAGGCTCAGAGAAACAAAATTATTCTGATTGAGGACCAGGTCTCCTGATTCCAAGTTCAAGGCTCTTTTTTTATCTTACTGTAAAAACTATCCCTTATGTGGCCTAACAAATTTTTTATAGCTGTACTAATGTTTATGGCTGAAATGGGGTGGGACAATTGCCAGTTTGAATCTCTGGCTTGTAGAGGAAATAATGGAAGACAAGGGAACAATGTCCCCTATTATCCTTGGCTTTCTGCTGCCAAACTAACCTTTCTCACTTTTCCCTTTGCTGCTGCCATTCCCTGTGTCTCAGAAGAGGAAGATTGGATAGAGGAAGAGGACGGTAGTACAATATTTCATTTTACTACACTTCCTACAACTTTCCATAATTATATATCATAGACTTTTTTTTTTTTTTTTTTTTTTTTTTTTTTTTTTTTGGTGGAGAGACAACCATTTATGGGGAGGAGGAGAGGATATGATCAGAATGTTCATGTCTTTAGGTTTCTGTTCTTTTTCTGTTAGCCCTTCCATAGCCTCTAATAATGGCCCTAGAACTCTGCCTTCTTCAGAAATGTCCTACATTCTTTCTCTTGGGCTAAAAGTTAGGGTCCTCTCAAGCTCTTCACTTCCTGGCTGCTTCATCTCCCCACATGCTTCATTATTCTACAAGATCTAAGAGGTCACCGCCTGCCGGAAGCAGACATGCTGCTAAAGAAGAAACTTGTCCTCCTCTTGCTGCCATGGGCATCAAAGAAGTTTATCTCCATAGCCGGAGAAAGTCAGAGAAACTTAAAGCTCCTAAAAATACTAAGTCATGTCCTTAGAATGATACATTGCCAAGAATAGTGGATTGGAAGTCAAGAGACTTGGGTTCTAATTCTAGCTCTACCATTAACTAGTGACACTTTATTTTACTTTCCTTGGTCTCAGTTTTTGTCCCTGAAAAGTGAGGCTTTGGATTAAATACACTTAAGGCCTTTTATGGTTTTAATGTTGTGTCTAAGCCTCCTAACCAGTCTTTTTCAATCACCAAGACTTTACTTTCTATCCAATGAAGATGCCATCACTTTATTAATCACTAATTAACATGTATCCATGGTACTATGGTATATTAGAAACTGAGTAGAAGGAATGGCATTGAAGGATGTCATCAGATATATTACAAGATAAAAATATAAGCTAGTCATTTAGGGAGAATGAGAGACAACTGACAAACATTCCATATTAAATACTCTATTGCTATCCATACAATGGCAATTAACCTAGAAGAAAGTTCTTAGTATATTGAGTGACTGTGATGATTCATTTATGGCAGCACATAGATAAAAGTCACTCGGGATGAGCAGGTGGAAGAGCTGAGATCTCCATCATTAGTGATATAGTCCCAGGTCTATTGATATTGTAGAAGTCCTACCCTAGATGGTATACTGTCTACTCCAAGGTAGATGGAATATTTTTATATATAAATAAATATAAATATTTATAAATATACAAATATATATATTTATAAATATCAATTGTGTATAAATATATAACTAAATATATATTTTGTATAAAATTTATGTATATATATGTATATATATATACATATATATATGTATATATGAAAACAGAACCATTTGATCAACTTTCTATACTTATTAATATACTTGATTTTTTGAGTACAGTGTAGACTTACAGCCACAGCTGCTCCATATGAACAAGTCTCTCCAAACTTTAGAGATTTACTTTCAAAGATGGTACTAATTTCAAATACTAATAACAGGAAATGAACATAATTCCAGGATGGAATAACTCCTCTTTGCTCTTTACATTTCCTCGTCCCTGACAAGAGTGGGCATAGTTTCAAATACTATGAGATCAAGGGATAGAAATTTCACAAGAAGAATTCAGAAGATTTGTTAATCCAATGACACAAACATTTGTTAGTTAAATACTAACACTAGTCCTTAGAGGTAGTAAAGCAAAAAAAAAAAAAAAAACCTGTTCTGCATTCTCAAGGAACTTGCATTCTACTGTAATATCCTTTTTGGCTGCCATTAAGGAAAAGGGATGGGGAGGAAAGGTCAAACTAGTTGCTACTCCCTTATCTTTTTGAAATATGGCAGACTGGCCAAGTTCAATCTAGCTTATTGGAAGTATTGGGGTGATATCTCTCCACTGTCTTCCACTCAGAGCAATGTAAGGTCTGGGTGCATTATTTTTCTGTAGAGTTAACCAGGTCACCTTCTTGTTCCAGGTTTTTTGATGTGTGTGTGTGTGTGTGTGTGTGTGTGTGTGTGTGTGTGTTTCTTTTTTACCTTTAGAAAAATCTTAATGAATTCTAAACTTTACTTCTATCACCTCCAATTAAAAAAGATAAGATTTCATTCTCTTCCCTTAAAATACTAGAATCATGGAATCTCAGATTTGGAAGGAACAACAGTAGAATGCAAGCTCCCTGAGGAGCTTTTTTGTCATTGTATCCTCATTGTCTAAGAGTATAATGCCTTGAAGATTAGTTGAAGTTTAATAAATGTTGAATTGCATTGGATCTAGCCCAAATCATACTTGAACAGACATCTCCTTCCAAAATCTCTAACAATTGATCATCTAGTCTCTAATTAAAGCCCTACACTAATAGAAAATCCACAATCTTTTGAGACAGCTGATTATACTTTTGTATAGGCCCAATTTTAGAAGTTTTTCCTTACTTGGAAGCAACATTTGCCTCTCTGCAACTTCTACTCATTGTCTTTTTTCTAGCACCACACAGACCAAGTCCAATACCGAAATTTCTACCTGAGAGCTCTTCAAATGTTTTTCTTCCTTTCCTTTGCCTTTATTTTCTCCCGTTCTCAAATTACACACCTGCTGTTTCTTTGATAGATCTTTCTATAGCATTCTCCTCACCTTTGATTGTCCTCTTTAGATTATCTTTCATGCTATATAGTTAATTAATGCCTTACTCCTCAAGGCTATGACTGTAACTGAACATAATGAATGAATTGAAAATTCACTTCTAATTGCACCTTCTCAAATTCTTATTTCTTGGGTTTGAGTCTTAGGTAAAGACATGGGTAGCTTCTTTTATCCAGAACATATTCTCCAGTTTCACTCTGTGTCCTGATTGTAACTACAATATGTGTCTCCCAGTCTATTTTCAAAGTTCTTTCTCTGTCCTTAGTCCTAATTGTCTAACAAAAGAAAGTAGAAATCCTAGTCATTCATTGCCGTTTTCCCATAATCCAGAACAAGAGGCGGCTGCTGAAGAGGAAGAGGCTGAGCCAGAAGTGGAAGAGACCAAGATAGAAGGTAGGGCAATTAGTTAGGGATAGGTGGAATTGATAGTCGAAATAAGGAAAGTAACACCTAGGTGAACCTAATTGTTTTTTTTTGTTTTTTTTTTTTGTTTTGTTTTCTGAGGCTGGGGTCAAGTGACTTGCCCAGGGTCACGCAGCCACGAAGCCAGGAAGTGTTAAGTGTCTGAGACCAAATTTGAACTCGGGTCCTCCTGAATTCAGGGCTGGTGCTCTATCCACTACATCACCTAGCTGTCCCCACCTAATTGTTTTTTAATAGCCTGGCTAGTTTTGGAGATTTCCTTTTTTTTGTTTTTTTTTTTTTTTGTTTTGTTTGTTTGTTTGTTTGTTTGTTTTTTGTTTTTTGGTTTTTTGTTTCAAAGAGAATTCCACCACAAAATAATGGCCTTTAGTTACTTTAGTAACTCTCAAGTTTATGAAGCTGCTCCCTCTGTCTCTCATTCAGAACCTACAATGGCTTGAAATAGTCTGGTGAACAGGTTTCAATCTTCTCTGTGGGTTGACAATCAGACCAGTAGTAGGAAAGGGCTATATTCATGTGGGATTCTTGTATCCTTTATCTGCCTTTTCTTTTTTTTTTTTTTTTAGAAACAGAACAGCAAGAAGAAGAAGTTAAAGAAGTGGAAGGTAATTTTGGGCATGGTATCAACCTAGGTGGGATAGAGTTGGGCCATGGGGTTCATGGAATGTGGGGAGGAGGAGGTTTCTAACAGCTGGAGAAGGAAGGAGAGGGGGAGTTTTGTTCATATTTCTTCTTCTGGTGGAGATGCTCTAGACTCCAAATGGGATGAGTAAAGTGAGGAGGAAAGATGTGTTAGAGCAGATGAATAGATCAAATCTTCCCTAGCAAACACAGGGTTTGGATATTGAAATCTCAATGTGTGCACCTTCTAGTTCTCTGACAATTTACCAGATTACACATAGATAAATTGAATCTGGGGCAGGTAAAAAGACCCCATGTAATACTCCAGATACCTTACTATAGAGTTCACATTTGTGGTCATTTAATCATTTCAGTCATGTCTGACTCTTTGTGACCCCATTTGGGATTTTCTTGGCAAAGATACTGGAGTGCTCTGCCATTTTATAGATAAGGAAACTGAGGCAACTAGGTTAAGTGATTTCCACAGAGTCACATAGCTACTAAGGGTTTTAGGCCAGATTTGAACTCAGGTTTTCCTGACTCTAGGCCCAGGCTCTAACCACTGCACCATCTAGCTTTCCCAGATCCCACATAACAGTAATTAAATGATGGAGGCCAGAGCTGTAGCTAGGATTTGGCCATGGAGGATGGAAATGCACAAAGAGAAAGAGATATCTCCTCACTATACACTCAGCCCCTGCCTTCCTGAGATTGTTGGGTGCAGACAGTTTCAAAAAGCTGAGACCCCAAAATAGCAGATAATGAAAAAGACACTTCTATTTAGCTTTAATAAACATGATGATTTGGATGGTGAGGGTGGAGCTGAGGAGATAAAATATCTTTCTAGATTTACATTCCTTTAAGATAAATCACTCAAATTACTTTGTATCCTTTAGATGGGAAGACGTAGCTGACCACTGTCTATAATCCACAGGCAAATGAATGCAACGTGGCTTCAGTGTCCATTTCAGTAGTTCTTGGGCATATACAATGAATAGTTTAGCAGAAAAAGCAGGTGTTGAGGATAATTTGGAAGAAAGGGAGGCCAGAGGCTTACTGTGGGCTTGAAACACCACCAGCAGCTGCTCGAGTTTTGGGTGACTCACCCTTGTGGGCCTCTATAGAGTCTAGGGGGAGTAATCTGAGAGGGCTGGGGGATGTGGGAGGGGAGGAATTCTTGGGTAGCAGCTTTGGAAGACTATTTATCAAAGATCTCTCTTAATCAGAGGTGGGGTAGGAAATCATGTGGTGGGGGTAATGCTATGTCTGCCTGGGAATTTGGGGATCTTAGTATCAAGTACACATAATGTGAAACTGGAGAAAAGACACTGGATTGGGAGGCAGAAGACTTCTCATTCAAATCCTAGTCTTACTATTGACTAGCTTTGGGACCTCAAGCAAATCTTTTCATTTCTTTGGGCCTCAGTTTCCCCATTTATAATATGAGGGAGTTGAACTAGATGAGGAATCATTTTTTATTTTTTAAATTTAATAGTATTTTATTTTTTCTAATGACATGTAAAGACCATTTTCAACATTCATTTTTGAAAGATTTTTTCAAATTTTTCTCCCTCCCTCCCTTCTTTCCCCACCTGCTCTAAGACAGCAAGCAATCTGATGTAGGCTATACATGTGCTATCATGTAAGACATATTTTACATTAGTCATGTTGTGAAAGAAGAAATATAACAAAAGGAAAAAACCACAAAGAAACCTCAGCAAAAAAGTGAAAATACAATCTGCATTCAGACTCTGTCAGTTCTATCTCTGGATATGAATAGGATTTTTCATCATGAGTCTTTTTTGGAATTTTTCCAGCAGATCAGGAGTTCTTAACATAAGGTCCATAGACCACCCCCTTCTGTTAATGGGTCCATGGGTAGATTTCAGGCATTCTATGAAGTTGGATAGAGAAAAAGTCTTTATTTTCACTAATCTTTAACTAAAATTTTGAATTTCTTTCAATAATCTAAAAGCATTATTCTGGAAGGGGAGCCCAGTATTTCCCTTGACTGCCCAAGGGATCAGGTGATAATACAAAAAAAAAATTGAGAGTTTTTTTGTTTTGTTTTGTGCTTTTTTAACTCATGTGATCCTCTGAACCCTCAATCCCAACACACCTACAGGGAACTTAGGCTTACCTTTTTCCAATAGGTATAAAAGGGTAATAAAGGGATGGAGACAGAGGACCTAATTTTCCATTGCTTCTTCTCTTGGAGGAATATTCTAATTGGTTTGAGGAGAAAAAAATAAATCAAAATCTTTAATGATTAGGGAGTAACTGAGGAACTCTCCATTCTTAAAACTATAGCAAGAGTATATTTATACTCTGGGTATAAGCACTGGAACTGTATTAAGGAACCCTTGGGATTGAGACATGCTTAAAATAGCGAGCATTTATGCCGTGCTTTTAAGATTTGCAGAACTCTTTGCAAATATGATATAATTTTATCCTCACAATGTGGGATATGTGCCTTTATCCCCATTTACAGCTGAGGAAATTGAAGCTGAGAAAGATTAAGTGACCTAACTAGGGTAAAATTTGAACTTGGATTTTCCTGATTTTAGGGCAGCTAAGTGGCACAGTGGATAGAATCCTAGAATTGGAGTCAAGAAGACTCATGTTTGTGAGTTCAAATTTGGTCTTAGTCACTTACTAGTTGTTTGATCTTGAGCAAGTTACTTAACCCTGTTTGCCTCAGTTTCCATCTGTAAAATGAAATAGAGAAGAAAATATCAAATCACTCCACTATTTTTGCAAAGAAAAACCCCAAATAGGGGCTTAAAGAGCCAAACATGACTGAAAAATGACTGACCACACACACACACACACAAATACTTAAGTCTAAAACTATCTATATCTTGCTATCTATGGTGATCTGGGTAGGGGAGAAGCTGCAGCTGTGCTCTAATGTATTTTGATTTTACTCCTAATATTTTTCCATTATATTTTTATTTTACCTATTTGAGCCTATGGTTAAGTAATATAATATATAATCAATTTTTTTATGACTGACTCCATGATACAGGGTTCATGTAATTAGAGTGTCTATGCAGCTCAAAGGTAAGAGGGCAGAGTTCTCCAAGTGGGTGGTAGTTGAGCCAAATCAAGTTCGTTATTGGGCAAGTCCACACTGACCAGATCTAGAAACTAATCAGATAAACCCTGCCACCCACAAAAGGAGGGACACAAGGAGAGATGATAGAAATTGCCTTCTCTTTGAGAACTCTAGAATTTGGCATCTTCCTGAAGTTGCCCTCAGCTGGTGAATAGAGTGTATAACAGCTGAAGTGAATGGGAGATGGCCAACAATAATTGGACCCTCATCGCTGAAAAAAGATAAAATGACTGTCTGGCAGTGCCCCTGTTTGCTAAAGAACTACAGAATGTTAAGAGATGAAAGGAAACAGATAAATGGGCCCAGAATAATTTTAATTAGAAGTCAACTGAAACCCAGAGGGTTGATATTGTTTGTCTAAGTTATCACAACTGACAACTTGACTTAATTTTTGAAAGATCAGGCTCAGATGCAGGTCAGGACGAGAATTCAGATCTCAGTTCTTAATTGTTTTTCCTCTCTCTTTTGTAGATGGCCCAGTGGAGGAATCGAAACCCAAGCCCAAGTGAGTATGAAACCCTTTTGATTGGGTGCTAGAAGATAGCAAAGATAAGAATGTCTCAAAGATAAGAGAGAGTAAATGTAAATAGTTATGACTAAGATTGGTTCAGGGACACCAGAGAGTGGGAAGAGAGAAGGGATCGACAATCCTTTTCTGTCCAAAGGGAGAATTAGATCTGAGACCTTTTCTGCAGCTGAGGCTGAAATAGGGAAGAAGGGATACCTAGATAGAACTCAATTACTTTCTTTTAACAAATAAATTTTTATTTTGCTTTTACACAAATCTAATTATTTTCCTATATCCATCCCTTCCCCCTCCCAGACAGTCACCTCATATAGCAAAAAATTTTTTAAAAGAAAAAAATTAGCAAAACAGATAAATACATTGAAAAATAAGTACTATATGTAATGTTCCATGCCTGGAACCCCTCACCACTCACCCTTCTTCATAAACATCTCTCTGCAAAGCAGTGGGAAGATGTCTCTTTATATTTTCTTTGGGGCTTATATTTTGTAATTTTGCAACATTCATTTTTGTTTGTGGTGGTTGTTCTTTACATTTGTATAATTATAAAGATTCTGTATATTGTTTTGGTTTTAATTGTTTATTTCTCTCTGCATCAGTTCATGTAAGTCTTCTCATATTTCTCTGTAGTTATTATTTCTTATGATTCTATAATAATCTATCACTTCATGTTCCAAAATTTATTCAAACCATTCCTCAATGAATAAGCATTTATTTTGTTCCCAGTTCCTTGTTACAACAAAAGGGACAAATGTTTTGATGGAGCCTTTTTTTTTTTTTTTTTTTTTTTTGATCAATGAGCATCATTGAGTATATGGCTAGCAGTGGAATCTCTGGCTCATGAGTATGAACTTTCCAACTAGAATTTTTTCCAGGTTCTGGAGTCAGTCTGGATCATAGGGACACTTGGGAGGAGGACCTGGAGTGGCAGAAAGAGGAGGAGAAATTTGAAAACTCCATAGTGTGAGGAAGATCCAAGGTCAGGGGTTCTGTGTTAGCCTTCATTCATTAACAAGGTGCCTAATCAAAGGTTCTTTAGGACTCTGCTTTTATCCATCTTCAGACATTGTCTAGAGATGAAATGGAGAGCAGGGAGTTGAAGAGGGAAACATGCAGTACAGCCAGAGTCTCAATAGCTCCTCAATTTTCCTTCCATTTCGATGTAAGCTTCTTAAAATGAATAGAGATTAGTCCTAATTACAATCCTCATTCCTTATAGAGACATATACTGGGGTTTAGAGCTGGAAAGGATCTTAGAGATTAGACTCCAATGCTTTTTATTTTACAGATAAAGAGACTGAAGCTTACGTGATAAAAGATGAATTCAAATTCACACAGCTAGTAAGTCAGGATCTGAACCTACATCCTCCACCTACTTTCAACATATTGTCCTGCCTTCCTCATGTCCTTGAAACACCTTTTTTCTTCCACAAATCTATAAGGCAGCATCTTTCTTTGAGTTCAGTTTGGTTTTTTCACCTGTAAAAGAGACTAGAGACTAGATGATCTCTGAGGTCTATCCAGTTCTAACACTATCAGCTTATGATCTTATGACTCCATTCTCTATTGAAAGACATATTTCAATTGTGATTGACTCTTTGTGAGCCCATTTGATATTTTCTTGGCAAAGATACCAAAGTGGTTTGCCATTTCCTTCTCCATTTCATTTTATAGAAAAGGAAACTGAGGCAAACAGGGTTAAGTGACTTCTCAGGGTCATAGCTAGGAAGTGAACTCAGGTCTTCTAGACTCCAGGCTTGGTACTCTGTCAACTGTGCTACATCTGAATTCAAACACTTAACACTTTCTAGCAATATGACCCTTGGCAGGTCACTTAGCCTCAATTGCCTCAGCAATATATATATATATATATATGTATATATATATATATATATATATACATATATATATATATGCGCAAAGATAATTTTCAACATTCACCTTTGCAAAACCTTATGTTCATTATTTTTCTCTTTCTCATTCCCCTCCCCTAAGTAATTTAATATAGATTAGACAGGTGAAATAGCAGGAAAATGTCTTGAAGGCTGGAGTTAAAGAAGCTATACCCCATGTAACTGTCCTGAGGTTAGTTGAGAATTGACTGTTTTGGAACCTTGGGGTTTGGAGAAAGGAAATAGGTCATCTATGCTGCCTGCTCACTCTGGTCTCCTATAAAATAGCTTTGCTCCTTACTTCCTGGGACTTCAGACAAATCAGCCACTCCCCTTGTCTGGCCTTAGCTTTTCTCATACATAAAATGGGAGAGTTGGACTAGATGGTCCTCTCCAGCCACAAATCTTTATAACCAAGATGATGGTGATCTTCACTAATCCCATCTCATTCTTCCTTACAGGCTTTTCATGCCCAACTTGATACCACCAAAAATCCCTGATGGAGAGAGAGTAGATTTTGATGTAAGTGTTGAGTCTGCAGAGAGCAGGTCAAAAAGTCAAGAGAACTCTCCTTCATGAGCAAGAAGGGAGCTCTGTATGGGTTGGAGTCAATCTGGGTGGGATGATCTTCTACCCTCCAGGACATGCAGGTCCATGCCTAAACAACTGAATAGTGTCAAGGGTCCTGGCCAACATCTGCTTTGGATTGTTCTTCTGTTGCTCACCATTGTGCTTGACTGTCTGCTTGGGAGATGTCTCCTCACCACTGTCTTATGCCTATTCCAAGTTTGGGAATCCTAATTTAGGACTGGAGGCTTTGCTAGATAAATGGTGAAGTTCATAGAATATTGGAGTTGGAATGAGAGACCAGAGTTCAAATTCTCTCTCAGCTACTTAGCAGTTGTGTGACATTGAACAAGCCATTTTTACTCTATTGACCTTCTCTTCCCAAGCTATAAAATAAGGAATTGAATTTAATGAACTCTAAATTTCCTTCTGACTGTAAATCTCTGCTTCTCTGAGCACATCCTCCTCTCTGGCAGGACATCCACCGGAAGCGCATGGAGAAGGACCTGAATGAACTGCAAACGTTGATTGAGGCTCACTTTGAAAATCGAAAGAAGGAAGAGGAGGAGCTCATCTCTCTGAAGGATAGGATTGTAAGTAGAAAATTTCTGTTCTTTTGATCAGGAAGCCCTACAAGGCAGGACTTTTGGACTGGAGTCTTGTTCCTCTGGCTAATGTGTTCAAGTTTGGAATGCTTCTGAGTTTTGTCCCATCTAATAGCCTACAATCCAATATTATTTATTATATTATTATATTTGCAAAGCTCTTTACAATTTATAAAACACTTTCCATAGAATGATCCTATGAAGTAAGTAATCTAAGCATTCTTACTACCATCTGATGGCCAGGAAGCTGACTCAGAGAATTTTGGGGACTTGTGTAGTGTGTTCACTACTAATAATGAAAGACAGTATTTATATAAAGCTTTACAAAGTATGCAACATATTATATATGCATGTATATAACATAATTTTCTTCAATCCTCATAACAACTCTGTAAGATAGGTGCTATTATTATACCTATTGTACCTATGGAGAAACTGAGGCAGATAAAGGTTTAAGTGTCCATTTTACAGATGAGGAAAGATAAGTGACTTTCAGAAAGCATTAGTGACCTCCCTAAAGACATATACTTAATTAGCATTTGAGAGGGGATTTGAATTCAGTGTTTCCTATCTCCAGGTCTTCCACTCTATCCACTATGCTACCCAGTTACTAATTAGTGATGGGAGCCATGATCTGAATGACCATCTTTCTAAGTCTGGTGTACTTTGCACTCAGATCCAGTGACATAATTCATGTCAAGCCAAGCACTTTGAAAACCTCAAAGTTTGCAATTTTAGCTGTTGCTATTATTCTTTCTTGCTTTCTAGGTATCCCACTCTTATTCCTCTCCCCTCAAATCTCTGCTCATATCAATCCCATTCTGCCAATGAATCAATTCTGTAGCCTCTTCCAATTCACTTGTTAGATGATAGAAAGAACAGCTGTGACTTAGTCCTGGTGTATAAAAGATAGTTTTAAATGTTCTTTTTTTTTTTTTTTTTTTTTTTTTTTTTTTTTTTTTAACATACTTGTGACTTCACTGCTCTAGGGAGTTCCTTGTGAGGAAATTCCCTCTGCTCAGCACCAACTACTCAGCACCTTTTCTTTTTAGAGAGTTTCTCAGAGCACAGAGAACTCAAGGAACCAGGATCACACTGATGATGATACCAGTGTGTCAGAAGCAATATTTGAACTGGTACTTCCTGACTCAAAGGCTCATTTTCTACTTTCCTCTGCTATTTTATAGATAACATATAAACTGGTTAATTCACACACACACACACACACACACATGCTTACAAACACACACACACATATACACCCCTATTTACTATCTGTATTTATGGAATCAATACACATAGGCTTATAGATGTAGAGGAAGATATAGATGACCTCAGAGGTCGTTTGGCATATCTTCTTTATTTTAGATGAGGAAAGGGATGCCTGGCAAGATCAAATGACTTTGCCCACATCATCCACGCAATACTGAATTAGAATTTAAACTCAACACTTCCTAACTTTATCATTCTTCCTATGACATCACTTCTTTTTACTGCCCAAAAGTCTGCCCAGGAATAATCTTATCTGTGTTTTTCCGGTGGTCTTTGACTAGTAGTAAATTGTCCTGTGCAGCTATTATTTCTGAGGTCAATTATGGAGTAGGAGCTTGGGAGTTTGGGACAAAGCTTTAACAACTTCAATAAGAATTTCTTAATTATCTGTTGTATACAGAACATTGTATTTAGGGCTAAGAAAGACGTGAAGGTTAAATGAAATAGAGCATCTACTTCATGACACATACAATCGATAAGAAGGATATGATCTTTCTATCAATAATTATTGTGATGAATTACCTGTCCTTCAGATCCCATCTCAAATCCCATTTCCTCCATGAAGCCTTCCTAGATACTCCTCATCAATAAAGAACCCTCCCATCTTGGGTCTCATCTAACACTTGGTTTGGGAGGGTTCTTTATTGATGAGGAGTATCTAGGAAGGCTTCATGGAGGAAATGGGATTTGAGATGGGATCTGAAGGACAGGTAATTCATCAGGAAGGATGATGGGTGGAAGCCATTTCAGACTTAAAGAATATTGTAAGAAAAGGTAACCAATGGGAGGGATACTTATAATCATTGATCTGGAGCTGAACGCAATCTTTGAGACCATCTGATTCAACCCTTCCAAATTTCAAATGAGGAAACTGAGTAAAGCTGGAAAGATGGTGCCAGTTTGTGGAGGGACTTGAATTCTAGGCTAAGAATTTTGGGTTTTATAGGTAATAATGAATATTAAAGGTTCTTGAGCAAGGAGTGAAATGATACAATCATAAAGAATATTAATTATCAGGCAGTTAGATCAAGTATTGATTAGAAAGGTGAAAGTGAAATTGAGATCAGACAGCTCTATGTTGGATTTTGCTCTTATTACATTTTCCCAATTCTTGCCTGATGGCTCTTGAGAAAAGAGACTTCTGTTAGAAAAATGACAGGGTCACAAACTTTCAAATTGTAAAAAAAATGCAATATCTTCAAAGTGCAATAAGGCTAAATAAAATTTTAAAAAGAAAAGAAAAGAAGCTCCTCCTTCTCTCTCTCTCTCTTCCCCTTTACGTATTGGTCATAATTCTTTTCCTTGTAGGAGAATCGGAGGGCTGAGAGAGCAGAACAGCAGCGCATCCGGAGTGAACGGGAGAAGGAGCGTCAGAACCGTTTGGCGGTAAGTGACCAATAATGCTTTCATACATGGTGTTCCTACCACCCATCACCACCACCACCACCATTTTATTGTGCCCGATTCAAAGAAACAACAGAAGTTATACCCCCTAATACATTGTTTCTGACCAGGCTGTGCTGGTCAGAATGCACAAACCTCATTCAAGCTCCCTCCAGACTCTACATGGAAGGAAAATTGGTTATTCCTGATTCATTAAGGTTTGGGATAGGAAAGAAGCCTCATAGGTCACAGAATTTAAAAAAAAAGGAGGGGAACTTTAGTAATCATAATAACTTATTCAAATTCACACAATTAATAAAATAGATGAAATTAGGACCCAGGTATCCTCATTCTACATCAAACAATATTTCTACTCTATCCCACTATATATGTTAATTAAACAGTTACTATATTCTAAGCACTATGCTAGGAATGCAAAAAAGGGTAAAAAAAATTAGTCCCTGTCCTTGAAGATCTTATGTTCTTAAGAGGGAGTCAATATACATACTGACTAGGTACATGCAATACATATATATATATATGTGTGTGTGTGTGTGTGTGTGTGTGTGTGTGTGTGTATTTACATATATGTATGTCTATATAAGGGTGTTTGACTAAGATGATTTAGTTGGAGATTATGTTTCATAGTTGAGGGAAGAACATAATGGGGTAACATAGCCCTTTCTGTGGTGCTATGTTGGAAAGATTACTGGGACTGGAGTCAGCAAAAGGAGATTTGAACCATTTACTAGTCATATGATATTAGGCAAGTGGTTTAACTAGAATAAATGTCAACATTTGTACCGATATCAAAAAATAAATTTTCAGAAACTATCCCAGACCAGTTATGGTCTTCTATAAACTGTGTATCTTTCCACTCAATGGCAAACGTTTTCCCCAAAGACAACAGCTGGTTTCTTTTCCCTGGATTTTCTATTAACTCCTCATCCCACTCTATTCCCTTTCACCTTACATCAATACAGGAAGAAAAAGCCCGACGAGAGGAGGAAGAGAATAGGAGGAAGGCTGAAGATGATGCTCGGAAAAAAAAAGCTCTCTCCAATATGATGCACTTTGGTGGTTACATTCAGAAGGTAGGAAGGATGTGTCATGGAGACAGGGGCCCAGTCCCTGAGTAGGGCATTAGTAATAAGTGAGGAAATGTCAATAGAATACATGAGTAAAGATTAGACTACAGGATTCATGTTGGATATTCAGGAAGAATCTCCCATTTACTGGTTATAAACCTTACCCTTTCGAGACTTCTAAGTGTGAGACATCTCCTAAACAGAGATCCCTCTCTCAACCCAGTGTGTCCAACCTTCCTGATTCCCTTAGAAGCTGCTCTAGCATCTCCTGGGATACTTCTCCCTGTTCAATAGTAGCAAACCCAAGTCTTCCCCATTGCTCTATTGATTCCTCCCCACATTGGTAGGATTGATAGTAAGAGGTACCTAAAGGCACTTAATAGGACCCCAAATTTTATCCCAGAAGTAGCACTGCCTCCCTTAAGCTGTCACCCATCGTATTCTCGTGTTTTACTTACTTATTAATAGGATTTAGCAATATATGCTACAGGGCTATGTTTAGGTACCCTAAAGTTTGGGGCAAGTCTTTATTCCAAGTCCCTGATCAATTGGAACTTGTCCCAATATTCCAACCCATGTGTCTAGGGGGTGGGAAGGTAGCTATCTACTTTTCATAATGTAAGGAGAAATTATCTCTCAAATTTCCAAAGTCTGAAACCTCCCATGCTGTTCCCCATGCCCCAGATATAATTACACTATTTTTTTCTGGAAAAAAAAGAATCCCTATTCCCATCCTACAGAGATTATATCATAATAGACAGACAATAGTTAACATTTGCTGCTTTTTCCTTTCCTCCTCTCCCTTTCCTTGTGTTTCTCTTTCTCTCCTATCCTACCCCTTCCCCACTTCTCCCTTGGGTCTCTGCCTGTATGTCTGAATTTTTCTCTCTTGGTTTTTCTCTCATGGTTTCCTGGTCTAGCAAGCTCAGGTAGGTCTCAATATTTGAAGTCCTTTCATAAATCTGGAAAGGTTCCCTAAAAGAGAAAGCAAGTCTGCTGAAGAACCACAAAAGGATAATGACAGACAGGGTTAGCTT
Organism: Sminthopsis crassicaudata; assembly: GCF_048593235.1. Taxonomy (NCBI): domain Eukaryota; kingdom Metazoa; phylum Chordata; class Mammalia; order Dasyuromorphia; family Dasyuridae; genus Sminthopsis; species Sminthopsis crassicaudata. Next base: position 96,445,423 of record NC_133620.1, on the reverse strand, counting down.
AACAACCAAGGGACTGGTATTTTAGGTTGTTATTATATTAAATGACCCCTGAGGACCCTTCTTCTGGAGGTAATGGCTTTTTGAGTTGTTCAAGCAGGGACCGGCTTGCCAGGGTTACTTTAGAGAAGACCCTCATTTAGGTATAGGTTGGACTAGGAAACCTCTGAAGCCACTTTAAGTTCTGATATTATGTGACGTAAGGGTTCCAAATCTAATGGATTATAAAAAGGGAAAGATCCAGAGCTGGGGGATGCAAAAGTGAACAGGAATAGAGAGAAATCTGAGATTAATGCCATCACAGATTAAGAGCTGAAAAGGGGCTTCAGGAGCCATTTAGTTCAACCACCTTATTTTGTAAAAGAGGAAAAGGAGGTCCAGAGGAATGAAATGATTTGCTTGCATCTACACAGATGAAATTAAAGTTCAGGAGAGAAATTAAACTCAGGAGACCCCTCTCAGTAGTAATTTTCTAGGAAGTCTAAGCTTCTTCAAGGACTCGTGGGTGCCAGCTAGAGCCTGGGGTCCGAGAAGGGAATTGTTGGGGAGCTTTTGCAATCCTTAGGGCTTCTGTGGGATAGATATTAGTGGATGGGCAGGGGATGACAGTTTGTCCCTTCCTTAACATCCTCCTTGATCTCCTTCACTGTAGACAGAGCGAAAAACTGGGAAAAGGCAGACAGAAAGAGAGAAGAAAAAGAAGATCTTGGCGGAGAGAAGGAAGGTGTTGGCTATTGACCATCTAAATGAAGATCAGCTGAGGTGAGAGGGATGGAGACCTGGTTTCAAGGCTGAGCAGATTTAGCTGGTTAGGGACCAATCTCAGCAAATACCACTAGAGGGCAGAAGTATCCCATGCATGGCCCTTGTTGGGTCTGAAGAGTGAACAAGAGTGAAATATTTGGAATACTTAATTTGAAGGTTCATTTCAGGGTCCATTGACCCCTTGAAGTGAAGGCGCAGATCTCTGCTGATAGCGACAGCGTGATGTGACCTCTTGAGCTGAAAAATTCCATAAGTTTCTATCTATGACCTAGTAGTGATCACCACTACCAACTTAAGTCAGGGCTCCTTCCGCTATTACTCTGCCTCACTCCTAGAGGTCCCTAAGAGACATATAACTACAGAGTTAGCCTACACCTTAGATTCTTTAATAAGCCCCCCTTTGGACCTTATACCCAAGGAGTTAGCTCAGCCTTCTATGATCTTGTAGGAAGTGTTGGCTCATTGACCCCCTCAGTTGGAGCCTTAACAAGGACCAGAGAAATTCCCAATATCTCTAGGACTGGAAGGAGGGGTTGGGATACTTCAGAGCAAGATTGCTTTAGGGCTTAGGGTTGTGGTAACAATCTTCTGGGTATCTTGGAACTTTGGTAATGAGTCCACAGGAGTGGCTTCAGTGACTCTATTGTTCTGACTTGCTTTCCTCCTGTCTCCCCTGCCTCCTACTTTCCTCTGTCACAGGGAGAAGGCTAAAGATCTATGGCAAACGATCTATAATCTGGAGGCAGAGAAATTTGACCTGCAGGAGAGGTTTAAGCAACAGAAGTATGAAGTAAGAGAAATTCACTCCTCCCTTTTCTTCCTGTCATCTCTTCTGCCATCCTGACCAATCCCTCGAGTTTCCAACGTGTTTCACTCCTTTAATTGCTGCTCAACACTCTCTGTCTGGTGATTCCTAATTATCCCAACCTAGTGCTCCTATTTCTTTTTGGAAGTCCTCTCAAGGTCTTTCAGTCTCCTGCTTATCCCCTAGCTATCACTAACAAAAGTGATATAGTGAAAAGAAACGGGCTGGGAAGTCAGGAAAATTATGTTTGAGTTCCAACTCTACCCCTAGCTATACTGACTTCTCTCAGTTTTATTATTTATAAAATGAGGGAAATTATCTTAGTCATTTCTAACACCCAGGATTTTGTAAGGATCAAATGAGGTCAGGGCATGTAAAAGATTTGCAAATTCTAAAGTACAACATAAATATAAGGTATTAGTGTCATTCTTTTCTTGCCAAAGCCTTGATTAAATACTTAATTATTCCCTGGGCTGCAGCTGGGTGAAAATTCAGTAAATGGGGCCACTGCCCTCATCAACCGGGGCTCACTTACACTGACAGGCACACATACACAGATATGTAATTTCTGAACTTCTGCTCAGCAGAATAGACACATCAAGGCAGTAGAGAAGGACCAAAAAGTGGGATGCCTCAAATGTGGGGTGAAGTCAGATGCATATTGAAGATGAAATGTTGTGAATCACTGCTACTAATAGCCAAGGACTTGGAACTTCTTTCTAGCTATGACCTTGGGGATTTGTGATTTCCCATAAGCAGTAGAAGCAGCATGGACTCAATTCATCTGCTCCTTGACCTTCTCTCTAAAATGGGAGAATTGGATAATTTTCCAGCTGTAACATTCTATGTCAATGTCTTTCCCCTCAGATGCTGGTAAGTGATTTAAATGAACCAGACTATTTGCACTGTTCCTATCAATCAACAGAGTACCAAGGATATGCTGTGTACCAGATAGTGTGCTGGTGACTAGGGTACAAAGACAGAAACTGGATGATCCCTTCTCATAAGGCGGTTACATTTTTATCAGAGGAGATACGTATAGATTAGTATATACGAAATCAATTCAATAACTTTTTTTCAGGAAAAGTCTCTAATAGCTTGGAGGATCAGCAAAGGCTTTATAAAGAAGGCAGCCCTTCAGATAAAGTATGAAGGAAACCAGGGCTTCCCAGAAGTAAACATGAAGACTAAGCTTAGTGAGGCTGATTTTACATTTCTTAGATACCTGAGTGATTCTGAGTTCTTGGGGTCAGACAATCCTAGAACCCACTTCTCTTATCCCAGCCCCTCATTCCTAGCCTTTCAGAAGTGTGGTCTCTAACTCAGAAATTTCCCTATCAAGTAAACTTATGTGGATACAAAGGTGTGCTGAAGCCAGCTCTAACTGCTGACCTGATTGCTAAATTTTCATTTTAAGCATTTATATTTTGGAAATTAACAAATGCTACAAATCTGGGCTATTATTTTGTTTATGGTCTAGACTTAATAAAGTGATGGGGAAAATGTTAATAATGCAGTGGAATATAAAAGGGTGTCCTATATACAATTTTAAAAATTGGAGTTGTTAAATATTTACCAATGTGTCCCTGATATAGGTTCATCATTAGAACACTTTTAAAAAGCCTATTATCATATAATCCTGGAGTGTGAAAAAGAAAAAACCTGACTCTCTTCCCTGGACTTCAGGGTGGACTTACAATCTTGGTTGAACCTTTTAAGTATAATCAAGCACTTAGTAAATTCCTACTGTATGCAGAATATTGTATAACATTTACAGAGGGAGAAACAAAGTTCTTTTAAACTGTGGCCCCTATCCTCAAGGAACTTAAAGTCTAGTAGGGAGCTTAGACACCAATTCAGATAGCTATAATTCACAATGTCACATGATAAGTACATTACACAATTACAAAATCGAGGGCTCTGCATGTTTGAGGGGGTGGCATTTAAATGGGAATTTGAAAGAGAGGTAAAAGTTCAAAGATAAAGGTGTGGAAGATTTGACTTTGACCTTTGGCTGGTTGTGTGACCCTGGTCAAGACACCTAATAATCTCTCTAAGACTAATTTTCCTCATCTGTAAAAGGGGGGTAAAAAATGCATGTTGTACTTACTTACTTCAATGCACTTATTGTGAATATGAAATCAGGAATGGATGTAAAATATCTCCCTCTCCCCAATGGATCTGGAACCTCTTTGATTATGGGGATATGGTCATTCCCTCCAACAAGGCAAATTGTGGCTGAAACCCTATGGATCATATCCTCTCTAAAAGTCTGTCATAAAAGTATGAACCAGCTTAAAGTACATCAGAAATTTCAAAGCACTACTATGCATGTGAACTCTTGTTGTCATTGAGTTCAGTTCAGCTATTTATTAGCTGTAGTTAAATACCAGTAGTGCCAGGGGGATTGAAAAAGAAAGACTAAATTTTTTTAAAAATCCTTAATTTCAAGGAGCTTCCAATCCACTGGAGGGCTGGGGAGTAGGGATGGATAATTACCAAATTTATACAAAGTAAATTATTTTCCTAAGCTGTATGATCCTGGACAAGTCAGACATCCCCATACAACAAGACAGATTGTAGCTGAAACCCTATAGATCATATCCTCTCTAAAGTTTGTCAATATGAACCAGCTTAAAGTACATCAGAAATTTCAAAGCACTACTATGCATGTGAACTATTGTTGTCATTGAGTTCAGTTCAGCTGTTTATTAGCTGTAGTTAAATACCACTAGTGCCAGGGGGGTTAAAAAAGAAAGACTAAATTATAAAAGTCCTTAACTTCAAGAAGCTTCCAATCCACTGGAGGGCTGGGGGGTTGGGATGGATAATTACTAAATTATACAAAGAAAATTATTGTCCTAAACTGTATGATCCTGGACAAGTCACTTAACACTTACATTCTCAAGCAATTCTCTAAGACTGTGAAGTTCTCCACTGGGGAAGGGAGGTTCCACTACAAATAAATCATAACTGCTCCCTAAGCTTCAGAACAGATTAGACAAAAATTTTGAGGCAGAATAGCAAAGACCACGTCTGGGGTCCAGAGAATTGTCTGGGTCGGCAAAGTATAGCATGTGTTTGGTGAAGTAACATGAGATTAGGTCTAAAAAACAGGATAGCACCAAATTGCAGATGACCCTGAATGCCAGACAGAGGAAGCTGAACTTTAATTAGGAAGCAATAGAAGACAATGAAGATATGGTGTGTTTGGGCTCCCCTTCTTACCTATTGTCTCTTCCATTGGGCCAAACTGTCCTATTCCTGGGTTTTCCTGATCCTGTAGCTCTGCTCACCCAATCCTATTTCTCTTGCAGATTAACGTTCTCCGAAATAGGATCAATGATAACCAGAAGGTGTAAGTGTCTACTGCTCTCCCTCCACACCCTCCTACCTAATTTGCTCTGTATACTTCCTTTGTCCCTTCTTGGTCCACATGATTCTCTTTTTGCTTCCCTTCTACAAAGCCCTTCCTGATTCTTCCCCCTTTCCCTCTTTCACCTTTAATATAGCCTCTCCAACCCTGATTTCCCCCTTCCTTAGGATCAGTCATTCTCTGCCTGCTCTCTAATGCCTTCTCTGATGAAACTTACTCAAACTCATTTTATATCTGAATATTGCTTTCTTCCTTGCAGCTCCAAGACCCGAGGCAAGGCCAAAGTCACTGGTCGGTGGAAATAGGAGAAGGTCAGAGTACCTCCTTGGCGTGGAGGTTAGGAGGATCTTCAGAGTCCCAGGCTTCTTTACTGATGAATCTGCTAGATGTTTCTCTACTCCTCCCTGACATCCCAATTCCACTTTGTCCCTGCTTCCTTTGGCTCACTCTGGAGATCAGAGAGAGTTTTGAACTTGGATGCACAGAGCTAGCCCAAGAGGGCAGTTACTTCCCCTTCCCCAGATATACATCCACATAGTGCCTCTAATAAAAGTCAACACAGACTAAACAGTGTCTTGTCATGTCTCCAAAATGAGAAGAGAGAAATCAAATGTAAAAACTTATTCCCTACAATTATGACACAAAAGTCAAGTCAGTAGAGAATCTCAAATTCAATTCAATGCAGTAAATGTTTGAACACTACTATTGACAAGGTAGCATGGCATCTTGGCTAGGTAACTAGCCAATAGAATAAGGAAGAGTTGGGTTCAAATCTTTCCTATGACTCATATGAACTCTGGGGCCCTGAACAATGTCTTACTGCCCCCAAGCAGTTTCTGACACTATAAATTGCAGAACAATTGCTGATCTGCATTGGTAGACAGTTTCCTTACCAGGCAATTCCCTGTACAATTCCCTGTACTGATGAAATCACAGATGTGGATTAAAAAAAACTCAAGGCTCAGCACTATATCAGGCCCAACAGCCACAAAAATGGAGAATGACATAGTCCCTGTCTTCGAGGAAATAAATCTAATAGAGGGCCATAAATTCATATGCACACAGTAATGATAGAATAGGATGCAAAACGATCCAGGTAAGATGGATTCAAACAGAGCACTCTGAACAAATTTTGGAGGCAAAGCTCATCTTCAGTTAAGGGGATCAAAAAAGACAAGGCATGTGAATTGATTCCTAAAATGTGGAGAGGATTTCAACAAGTAGAGATGTGGAGGCTGTACACGGGAGATAATTTGCAGAGAGGTCACTATGATAGTCCAGGCAAGAGGTAGTGAACTAAGGATGTAGTAGTAAGACTGGAATCGTCAGATGTTGTGGAGATAGCATTCCCAGGGATTAGCAGCTGATTGGATGGGGGAGGAAGACTAAAAGATTCTACCAAGATCTCAAGCCTGCATAATTTGGGAATTGTGAGGCCATTGAAAGAGAGAGGGGGGATAGCAGGGAAGAGGGAGAAGCTGAGGAAAGACTGTCAGAAAGCATTTATTAAGCAGTTTTTAAAGCATTGTGTACCTGGAATTGATCTAGTCTCTGGTAACATAAAGAGAGAAACTAACATTCTGCTCTCAAGGAGTTTCTATTCTGTGAGTGGAGACAATGTGAATATGTGTAAGTAGACATTAAATTTACATGAAACGAATATGAGGTAATATTGGGAAAGGGATTTTGTTTTGATCAGAAAGAGCTTTGACCTACTGAGTTTGAGATCCTAGAGAGACATTCAAAGGACAGTGTTTAATAGGCAAGTAGCATATGGAGATAGCACTTGGGGAAAAGCTCTAATATAGAAAAACATTTTCAGTCTCTGGAAATCCTTTATCTGTTTCTCTTTGTTCTTTTCCTCCCTCCTTCCCTTCTTCCTTCCCTTTTTCCTTCCTTCCTTTCCTCCTCCCTCTCTTTCTTCCCTTTCCTTCCTTCCTCCCTTCCACCCTCTCTTCTTCCTTCCTTCTTTCCATTTCCCCTTCCTTCCCTCTTCCTTTTTCCCTCTTTTCTTCCCCTTTTCTTCCCTCCTTCCTTCCTTCCTTCCTTCCTTCCTTCCTTCCTTCCTTCCTTCCTTCCTTCCTTCCTTCCTTCCTTCCTTCCTTCCTTCCTTCCTTCCTTCCTTCCTTCCCTCCCTCCCTCCCTCCCTCCCTCCTTCCCTCCCTCCCTCTTTCCTTCTTTCCCATTCCTTCCTCCCATTCATTCCTTCCATTTTTATCCTTATCTCTTCTTATTTCTCCTTTTTCCCCCTCACTCCTTTTTCTACTACCCTTCATCCCATATACAACATACACAAAACCAATACAGGGCTTCAGGGGAAATGATGTATGTTTTTCTCCAGTCTGAGAGGTGATCTAATCTGATATTCTTCCCACCCAGGGCAGAAAAACTAAGGAATAATAAATTCAGCTGCAGGGGATTATGATTTTAGTCTCTTGTGAGTCAGTAAGGGCAGCAAACACTCTGGAAGGGGGTTGTAAATTGGGGACTGTGGATTTTCTCAGCAGTGAGTCATGGGAGAAGAACAATGGAGGGCCTCCTTAGTATCAGTCTTTGTTTTCATTCCTGTCCAAGTACTGCTCACTAAAAGTCAGGAATCTCGGGGCAAGCTAGGAAGGCAGAGGAGGGGAAGGAGAGTTAAGTTAACCAGACAACCTTCTGACTCCCATTTACAGAGAGTTTCCTGGGCCCTCCATTTCCTAATGGAATTTTTGGACTGAAGAGCATAAACACTATGATTGGGTAGATACTAATAGATCAGTTTCTTAGGAAAAGGGGTTGTTGGAGGGAGAAATCAGGCAAGGAGGTAGAAGGGTGATTGTGGTCATCGCTTAGTGGGGAGAGAGGAGGTTTGCTTGGGAGAGAAAACCTGCCCAACAGTTTCCTTTACCATCAAATCTTGATGTTGGAGCTGAAAGGGTGTGAGAAATCATTTTATCCAAGTCTCTCACTTTACAGATGTGGAAACTGAGGCCCAAAGGAGAATGACTTTTCAAAAGCAAGCAACTATAAGACCAAGGTTAAAATCTAGACCTCTTGATTCTACCACATCTTGTTCCAAACAATGATGTCATGGTGATAGGAGGGTTGATGCTTGTCTACTTTCTGTTCAAAAGATATGTACTCATCAGGATCCTGAGGGTGACTGATAAGGGGAAGGCAGTGAGAAATCCTCAGTGGATGATTAGCCATGCCTGTGGTTGGCACTCTTTCTCCCCATCAGGTGGTGCTACCTGACTCAGTGTAGGGCATGAGCTTCATGCTCTCCCCAGCCCCCACCTTGGGCATATTTTCCAGAGCCCAGCCCCTGGTAGCTCCCATCATTGTCTCTGCATTCACCTGTCAGCTCTCCTGTGCACCACCCTGGCCCTTCCCCAGCCCTTCCCTAGCCTGGGTAGGACAGCTGAGTCAGCTTAAAATGTCTTCTTCCCATGGTGGGCATCCTTCCTTCCTCCCTTCATCTCCTTCTAAGCTCTGATTGGAGACCCTGAGAACTGTTGCCTTCCCTTAACACTGTTTAAACTAGAATGCAAGAAACCCAGTAGACAGAGTAGAAAGACCAAGAGTAAGAATTCTCCTTCAATTCAACCACTGTGCCTTAATTTTCAGACTGATAAACTGAAATAGTCAAGTTTGTCACCTTCCTATGGTAGCATAGGTTAGGTTCCTATAAACTCTTACTTCTTCTCTCCCCATCTCCACCAGAGATTAATACATCTGTCTCTAAAATGGGATGGGACCTTAAAGAAGAGGTTTCCAGAGAGATTCTGCAAACTCTTCATTTTCTTATTCTGGGGTTTCAAAACTCTTCCTATGTTCTTTACTTCTGCAAGTAGGCTCTTACTTATTCTATTACCTTCTGATTTCATCACCTCCCTAGTGCTCAATCTCCAGCCAAGGCATACATAGGAATATTTTGAGGTCCCTAGCCATGATACCTAGGAAAACCTCACCTTGCTTTGTCTTCAGGGTCTTGGGAGGAATTCCTGGTGCTGGCTCAGTAGGTCATGTAGCTATTAAGAAAATCAAGGGTTAAGCTGGGTGTTTCCCCACTAGCTTACTCAGGCACCTGCCTGTGCAGGAACATTTGTAGATAACTGAGTCTGGGGAGGCAGGTTCTGTCCCATCCCACTTACTAACAGCTTCCAGCAGCAGAGAAAGAGACAGTGTAAAATTTTGTTGGTGAAGGGGAAGGGGAAGGAGACCTATAGGAATACTGGGGGACAGGGAAACCAGCTGGGCCATCCACAGAGAGACTGGAGCCTCAGCTGCCTCTTCCTTCCCTAGGATACAGTGAAATTGAAAACCAAACCAGTTCGGGTCTGAAGGGAGCATGTAGGTAGGGTGGCTAGATGCCTTGGTTGGCAAGTTGTAATCTCATGGCCCCCTGCAAATATCTCTGGGAAAAGAAGAGAAGATAAGTAAGTGTAAGATAAGTAAGTATACTTGTACATTACCTGGAGATAAATACACACAGACATTCCCAGACACATGCATATATTTACCCAAACCGAGCTTTATATCATAATATTCACATTAATATGGTACCTTATACATTACAAAGTGGTTTTCTCAGTATAACCAGGTGAACTAGATGATAATAATAATGACTGAAATTTAGATAATGTTTTGAGGTTTTCAGAGAATTTTCCTCATAATCCAATAAGGTAATGAATGCTTCTGTAATTATTTCCATTTTATGGAGGAAGAAACTGAGATTTAGGGAAGTTCCATGACTTTCCCATAGTCACCCCTGTTAATAGATGGGATTGTAGATCTAGAACCAGACAGTATGTTAGAGGCCAGAGAGACCATTTTTGCAAATGAGAAAATGAGGTTCAGGAAAGTTGAGTTGACTTGCAATAGGTCACAAGGTGGTAAGGAGCAGAGGTGGAATTTGAACTCAGGTCTTCACTAGAACATCACACCACCATCATCATCGCCATCATCACCACCATCATCATTTTTATCATTATCATTACCACCATCATCATCTTCTACCTCTTTTACTATTTATCAGACACTTTTTCCATTCCAGCAAAAAGTGTAGTTAAAGTTATTTTATTGGCAGACATGTAAACTTATTACCATAGGGAATTGCTGATGTGGAAACTCCTGACACCAATATAAAATAGCAAGTCTCTTGCAATGTCAAGTTTTAGCCAATTTCTTGAGGGTACTGAGAGAGATTAAGTGACTTCTCCAGGGTCACACAGCTAAGATGTGGCAAGAAAGTGTTTGAAGCAGAAAGAAATCCTTACTTAAAGAAATCCTTCCCTTACTTAAAGGCCAGCACCTTTTCCTATCATACCAGACTATCTTATCTCCATTTTGCAGATGTTAAGACTGATCTTCAAAGACCTTACATGGCTTGACTCATGGTCACAAAGTCAATAACTATTAGAAGAAAGCCTTGAACCCAAGTCTTTCCTGATTACTAGCTAAGTGCTCTTTTTAACATCAGAAGCTGCCTAATTATTTCATTTTAACGGGGAAGAAATTAAGGATTAGAAAGAAGTGATTTACCCACAATCACATAACTAGTAAGTGGGATTCCAGTTTTTCTACTCCAAATTCATTAGACTCAGGTATATACATTTTCTGTTACCAAGGTTCAGCACATACTCAAGGAGATGTATCTAGAAAACATATTAGGATTAAAAAGTATCTTATACATATATGTGGCATGTGGATGTACATGTACAGAGAAAAAGGGTTGTAGTAGATAAAGCTCACAACTTGGAGTCATGAAGACCTATCAAAAACTCTTATTAGACCCTGGGCTAATGAATTAGTTTCCTTATTTGTAAAATGATGACATTAGGTTAGATGACTTCTAACAACCCTTTCAATCCTAAATGTAGGCTCTGACCTACATCCATGTCCTCATTCCCTTAACTTTCCCTATTCTTTCCCAGTCCTGCCTTTTTGTTAATCCCAGGACCCAAATAGGCAATGTCTTGCCCACTCCCACTTCTGCCTACTCCTATGTTGGGGTATCCCAGATAATGGGGGACTCTGACAGTCAAGCTCTTCTGGCCACTGTATGGGAGATGGTGACCTTCCCTAATCTGGCCATTGACATAATGACGCTAGAGAATGTTTAGAGAGAAAGGCCTAATTCATGTCCAGGAATAGATAGAAGAAAGACTTAATTTAGATATGAATTTCTTTGTGCATAATCTCTGCTCTCCAGTAGGCTGAGTCCAAAAATCTATCAAAGCTAGTGTTTGGGCTTTGTTTGTTAGTTTTTCCAAGAGCATCTCAGTTCTCAGTTCCTGCATTGCATCTGCCAAGGGCAACAGTACTCAGAAATTTTAGTCCTTCATTCTTCCCTCTTTTTGCAGCTTTGTTTTAGGAATGAAAAATAAAAAAAGACCTTCAGGCACCTAAAGGAGGCCCTCCCAGGGAGAACCAGGCACGTCTGTATACGTGCAGGGCATGTGTATGAGTATGGTATGCATGTTGGGTGTGTTTGCTATTTGGGGGGCCAGGAGACTGTTGGGACTGGCTCTAAGATTGACTAGTAAATTAATCAATCAACATTTATTAAATGCCTACTATGTGTCGGGCACTGTTCTAGGTAGTGAGTATCTAACTGCTAGGTATGACCATGTATAAATCACTCAACCCTATTGAGCCTACTAATCAACCCTTTAAAATCAACTATTCCCTATGGATCCTTGCCAGCCCTGTCATGAGGAAGAATTATTATGGATGGTAAGAAAAAGCCATAACTAATTGCAGAGTAATCATCATTATAATTACTGTTGCATTGGAGGCAAAAGAAACCTCTTTTTCCTTTTTCATATTCATTATACATGTTATTAATGTGCTTTTGCCTTCTCTCTCCCTCTATGCTAGCTTTCATCACATGCCTATTTTTCCATATTTTAATTTTTTTTTACTTGTGTAAATGAGATATCACTCCCAATTGAGTAAAAGCCCTTTGAGACCAGGAATTTCAGTTTTGTCTTTGCACCTCTTCACCACATATAGGGCCAGAACCTATGTTGTTCTTAGCATAAAGATCTTTCAGCAAGACAGTTTCCCCTTTCCAAAGAGGAATGTTATGCAATTTATCATACTGGAGACTTAAAAGACATTTGCTAATTAAATAAACAAGTTCCCATTATTTTTAACACATATTCATACACACAAACATCATTCAAACACCTCTAGGTATCCAAAAGATAGGACCTGGGATAAAGATACATACCTTCTCCAAGCAAGCTGACCAAAGTACTGGAGGTGCCAGGTTTTTCAGCAGACTAGATAAGATGTGCTCCCTAAATTACTTGATAAATGAGTATCCAATAAGATAAGATACATTAGGGGCAGCTAGATGGCACAGTGGATAGAGCATCCACCCTGAAGTCAGGAGGACTTGAGCTCAAATCTGGCCTCAGACACTTAATACTGCCTAGTAGTGTGACCCTGGACAAGTCACTTAACTCCAATTGCCTCAGCAAAAACAACAATAATAAAATAAGGTACATGGAAAGAGCTGTAAAAATGTCCTTTATTGAGAACTGGAAAACAATGTGACAGAATTTAGGGTTAAAACAACATTCTCTACCCTATATCATAATAAGTTCAAAATGGAGATGCTACTTGAATGTTAAAAGTCATATCATTTTTTAAAAAATTAGAACCTTTCTCAGTTAAGGTGAGGAGCTAAGTTTTGAATCAAACCTGAGACAGAGGTGATCATAAAAGATAAAACGGATAATTTGGGATGCATGAAGTCAAAAAGCTTTTGTACAAACAAAATTAGCCAACAGGGTGAGGAAAAACAGTCAATTGAGAAAAAAATCCTTAAGGTAAATATCTCTAATAAAAGTATGAAATTCAAGACATATAGAACTAAGAAATATTTAATATGAAAAGATACTCCTCAATCAACAGATAATCAAAAATATGTGAACAAAAAGTTTTTTAAAAAAAAAAAGAATTGCAAATTATCAACTGTCATATGAAAGAATGATCCAAATCACTGATAATAAGAAAACTGCAAACCAAAACAACTCTGAGGTTTTACCTCATACACATAAAATTAGAAAAATGATCAAAAATGGGAATATCCATAGTTGGAGAGATTGAGGAAAAGAAGGCACCCTAATGCTTTGTTGAAGGAACTAGGATGTGGTCAAAAAATTCTGGGAAACAATTTTAAATTTTGTTAAGAAAATCACTAAAATGACTATATCCTTTGACCTTGATATCTTACTGTTAGTTATATATCCCAAATAAGATCAGTGATAAAAAGAAAGCTCCCATTTATGGTACAATATTTATAATAACACTTCTTGTAGTAGCAAAGAATTGGAAACAAAGTAGATGCCTATATTTTGGAGAATGGCAAAACAAGTTCTGGCATATAAATATAATGGCATGTTACTGTTCTGTAAGAAACAATGAATACAATAAATAACAGAAAAGCATGACATATGTAACATTTGGGGTCATGTATCAACTTGTACAGGCACTAGGTGGCACAGTGGAGAGTGCTGGGCCTGAAGTTAAGAAGATTCATCTTTCTGAATTCAAATTCAGCCTCAGACACTAATAAACTATATGACTCTGGGCAAGTCATTTAATCCTATTTGCCTCAGTTTAAGGGGATAATATATTAAATACATTTATAAAATATAAATAGGGAATAATAATTACATCAACTCACAGGGTTGTTATGAGGCTCAAATAAGATGTAAAAGCTAGCATAAACCTTAAAGCATCATGTGTTAACTATTATTATTATTATTATTACTATTCTATTACTGTACTATTACTATCCATTTCTTGACTTCTCTGGCTTCCTTTAAGTCCCAACTAAAATTCCACCTCCTACAGGAAGCCTTCTAATTCCAATGTTTTCCCTTCTGTTAATTAGTTCCTATTTAATCTTCATATAGCTTGTTCTGTATATATTTCTTTTTTTATTTATTATTTTTATTTTTATTTATTTTATTCATTTTTCCAAATTATCCCCTCCCTCCCTCCACTCCCTCCCCCCGATGGCAGGTAATCCCATACATTTTACATGTGTTACAATATAACCTAGATACAATATATGTGTGTAAATACCATTTTCTTGTTGCACATTAATTATTAGCTTCCGAAGGTATAAGTAACCTGGGTAGATAGACAGTAGTGCTAACAATTTACATTCACTTCCCAGTGTTTCTTCTCTGGGTGTAGCTACCTCTGTCCATCATTGATCAACTGGAAGTGAGTTGGATCTTCTTTATGTTGAAGATTTCTACTTCCATCAGAATACATCCTCATACAGTATTGTTGTTGAAGTGTATAGTGATCTTCTGGTTCTGCTCATTTCACTCAGCAACAGTTGATTTAAGTCTCTCCAAGCCTCTCTGTATTCCTCCTGCTGGTCATTTCTTACAGAGCAATAATATTCCATAACCTTCCTGTATATATTTCTTTGCATATACTCTCCCCCATTAGATTGAAAGCTCTTAGAGAGCTAGGAATTTCTTAATTCTTTTTGTAGCTCTAGTATACAGTAAGCACTTAATAAATGTTTATTGAATTGATTTTGCAAGGTTATGTTGGGAAAAACTCTTTGGACACTAAAGAACTATAGTGGTGAGAGTGGCGGTGGCACATAGGAAAAAATTCCATCTCTGTTTTTGACACCTGGGTGAATTGGCTTGTTGTTTTACCTTCCAGAGCTTCAGTTCTGTCATCTGTAAAATGAGTTGGACTAAATTACCTTTAAGATTCCTTACAGCTTTAAATCTTTGAGCTTATGAGTTATGAAGAATTGTGGGTATTTAAATTACCCACAATTTGAGGACTCAAAAACCCCCAAACAAACCTCAAACCCATCTACAGAGTGCTCAAGCCCAGAGGTAATCTCCACCTCAAATCCTTGCACTCAGGCTTGGCCACAAAAGCTGCACCTCTAGCATCTTTGGTCCCAAAGCATTTTCCCCATTAAGTTACGAAGAAGAGGAAGCAGAACAGCACCAGCTATGTAAGGCAAGGCGGGTCCTGGCTGGGACCTGTATTTTAGGAGAGCAGCAGGGCAGGGCTCTGGGGAGATCCTGAGATTCTTCTTGGCTGTCCCTGGGCAGCATTTGTGCTTGGTGAGCAGAATGACAAGACAGGATCAGCAGCCCCACCCAACCCACACCCTGCTGTTTCCCAGAAGGAGCAGACTGTAAGGCAGATGGTTAAAAAGGACTGGTCCATTGAAGTGGGTGTGGGGAGGGAGTGAAGGACCAAAAAAGGAGGTAAGTATGTATACTCACACTCTGGTACAGATGGTAGGTCCTTGCCTCCAGCTAACACTCAGATCTTAGTTAGGCCCTCTACTACCTGGTGCCACCCAATAGTCTCAGATAAATCTCATACTACTCTGTTACTCGCTGTCTACATGTCAGCTGAATGGGATTCTGTGTCTCCTTTTTTATCTTTTTTTGTTTGTTTGTTTGTTGAGATTCCAGTTTCCTTCTTTCCTATATGTAGAATACCTACTTATCTTTTTATCCGTCCTTGGAAGCTGAACTGAAATACAAACTTCTCCAGGAAGATTTTCCTGACCCCACCAATGAAATTTCTCCCTCTGGACTCTCACAGAGTACTTTGTTCCCTTATTTATTTATTCATCATGCATCATTCAGTATTAATCAAATCTCTCCCCTTCCCTCCCACTAGCATTTATAGAGTTCTTTTAGATTTACAAAATACTTTACAAATATTACCTTATTTGATCTTCACAACAACCTTGGAAAGTAGGTGCTATTATAATCTTTACTTTACAGATATGAAAACCAAGGCAGACAGAGGCTAGATGAAGTATTTGCCTAGGGTCACATAGTTAGCTAATGTTAGAGGTTAGATTTGAATTCAGGTCTTCCTGATTGCTAGTCCAATACTGGATCCAACAGAACACCTGTTGAAACTGTAAGCTCCCTGAGGGTAGGGACTGCCTTCCAATCTAAACTCTTTCCCAGTGTCTGGTGCTATGAACACAGTAAGTCCTCAATAAATGGTTGGTTAATGTTGGTTAATTTGTGGAAGAGATCCAGCTCACTTCTTTCTCTTCCAAGTCACTCATAATAAGAGAACCATAGGAAAGTATCACGTATCAAAAACACCATTTACATGTACTCTTATATGGCTGTGAGCACTAGGAATTATTCAGAAAAATAGAGCATTCAGGTTCAAGGGCTTAGGGAAACTGTGGTATTTGCCATATTGACTTACTAAGTTAGACACAATAATAACCTTTTCCATTTTTATCATACTTTACAATTTACTTAGTGTTTTCCCCTTATAATATCTCACTTGGTCCTCTCCAACAAGCCTGTAAAGTAAGCCAGGCAGTGAGTATAATCTCCATTTTAGAGATAAAGAAAGTTTAAATGATTTGACTTCTTAAGTGATGATCACTTCTGTTACATCACACTGATCTCTTTGTTATCAACAGGCAAAAATTATGTTATAGTGGTATTTATTTTAAAGCAATACCTTCTGAATTTTTGCATGTATTCAAATAATGTCCTTGTTATGCAAAATGTTGGAGAAAGAACACTGCAATATGAATCCAGACATACAGGTTTGGGTTCCTACTCTACCTCTAACTTAGTTGTGGGATAGGATAAGAATCCTTTGAATGTGGAGACTCATTATCCTCATCTGGAAGATGAAGTGGTTCAATTTATTCAGTAGTTCTCAAACTTTTTTTTTATTTTCCGGACCCCTTTATACTCTAAAATTTATTAAAGATTTCCTCAAAGAGTTTTTGTTTATGTGGTTTATGAGTTGACATGAGTTGATTTACCATATTGGAAATTAAGACATTGTGGTATTGTTATGATCTCCATGTAAATCTCTTGAAAGACTCCCAGGATTCTACACTTTTAAAACCACTGACCTAAATGATCCCTGAAGGCACATTTATTTATTTTTAGTTTTAAGGATTTTATTTGCTGTACAATATTTTCTTTATTTTAATTATTTTATTTAATATTTCCCCTGTTACATTTAAAACAATTTTTACATTAAAAAAAACTTTTGAATTCCAGATTGTATAGAACTTATCCCCACCTCCAGCCCCCATTAAGAAACCACATGTGAAGTTCTATAAAGCATTTCCATAAAAGTCATGTTGTGAAAAAAATAGATCTCTCACCTCCAAAAACAATCCCTCAATAAGAGAGAGAGAGAGAGAGAGAGAGAGAGAGAGAGAGAGAGAGAGAGAGAGAGAGAGAGAGAGAGAGAGAGAAAGAGAGAGAGAGATGGGTAGGAATGAGGGAGAAGAAAAGAGAGAAAGGGAGAGGGAAGGAGGGTGGGAGGGAGGAATAAAGGTAAAGGGAGAGAGAGGGAGAAAATGCTTCAATATGTATTCAGGCAAAATCAGTTCCTTCTCTGGACATGGCTGGTATTTTTCATCATACTTCCTTCAGATCAGTCATATATATATATATATATATATATATATATATATATATATATCTCATTGTATTGCTGAGGATAGTAAAGGCATTTATAGTTGATTATCCCAGAATTCATTTTCCTTGAGTTCATGGAGAACTTTTCAGGTCTTTCTAAGAGCATCCTGCTCATCATTTCCCAAGAACAATAATATTCCATCATAATAACTTACCACCATTTATTCAACTATTCCCCAGTTGATGAGCATCCCCTCAATTTCCAATTTTTTTGCCCTGATCTGAGGGCATCTTTTAGCTGGACATTCTACAAATCATTTTCTATGATTAGTGTGTTTTTCAACCTTCACCATAAGGAGATTCATTAGATGATCTGGGTGCTGTATTTTTTTGGTCACAAGTTATATATCTTTTTGATTTTGGGAAAAGTTTTCCCACTAGAGAAAATGTTTGAGCAAATTAGTATGAGATAACTCTTGGGAACAGTACCAACCTTAGGGAAGATGGCTTGGACATGATTGCCTAATTGGCTCAACATATGAGGGATTTGGTCATTTACACATGTTGCTGAGTTGTCTTCAACTCATCATGAGTCTATCTGGGTTTTCTTGGCAAAAATGTTGGAATGATTTTCCATTTCCTTCTCTAGCTCATTTTACATGAAGAAACTGAGACTAACAGAATTAAGTGACTTGTCCAAAGTCATCCAGTTAGTAGCGTCTGAGGCTGGATTTGAACTCAGGAAGATGAACCTAACTCAGACCTGAGCCTCTAACTGTACCACCTAAATGCCCTTCCAAGCAAGTTAGTTATTTCCAATTCAGGAGCAGATTTGTGGTGGATTTGATTGCTTGTTAGATAATGGTTTATAAATGGCCAAGATATTCAAGAGATTTAAGTTTACTGTCCTTTTTTATTCATAGGAAAACAATATGAGGCTAGCTCGTGCAATATCACTTTTCATTGCTCCAAGAAGAGGTAGTTTTCTTTTCTGTGTTATCTGTGGTCAACCTAGTTACAGAGTAATGCTAATGGAGTTAAAGGGGCCCAACCTTCTATGTCCCTATGACTGCAGCCAGAGTTTTTAACTTTATCTCATTTACTTAGAGTTTGAAGCTGCTATTGAGGGCCTAGCCCAAGTGTGGATGGCACCCATGTCCATAGCTGACCCCTTCTTTTTACCTCTTTTAGTATCCAGCTTTTATTTGACACAAATTCACTCACACTCTCCATAATCCAGAGCTGCTCTGATCCCATTGCTCCTACCATTTGTGAGAAAGTAAATCCAATAATCTCACTTCTGCTACCACTTATGAAGCCATAGACTTGAGTAGGAAGGAACCAATGACCCTCAATCTCCCTAAAGGAAAAAAAATCTCTTTTTTTCCCTTTCATTTTAGTCAATCCAATTTTTGACTAGATATTAGTTGACTGGCTAATTAGTTGGATGGTCAGTTAAAAACTATTATCAAGACAGGAAAATATAATGACCAGTGTTGGAGGGGATGTGGGAAAACTGGGACAACAATACATTGTTAGTGGAATTG
This sequence comes from Sminthopsis crassicaudata, assembly GCF_048593235.1. Classification (NCBI taxonomy): domain Eukaryota; kingdom Metazoa; phylum Chordata; class Mammalia; order Dasyuromorphia; family Dasyuridae; genus Sminthopsis; species Sminthopsis crassicaudata. Next base: position 96,426,514 of record NC_133620.1, on the reverse strand, counting down.
TGAACAGATCCAATCATTCTGGAGAGCAATTTGGAACTATGCTCAAGGAGTTATCAAACTGTGCATACCCTTTGATCCAGCAGCGTCTATATCTCAAAGAGATCTTAAAGGAGGGAAAGGGACCCACACGCGCAAAAATGTGTTTGTGGCAGCCCTTTTTGTAGTGGTGAGAAACTGGAAACTGAGTGGATGCCCATTAGCTGGAGAATGGCTGAATAAATTGTGGTATATGAATGTTATGGAATATTATTGTTCTGTAAGAAACAATCAGGAGGATGAATTCAGAGAAGCATGGAGACACTTACGTGAATTCATAAGAAGTGGAATGAACAGAACCAGGAGATCCCTTGTACATGGCAACAACAAGATTATGGGATGATCAATTCTGATGGACAATGAGATGATTCAGACCAGTTCCAATGATCTTGTGATGAAGAGAGCCATCTGCACTCAGGGAGAGAGGACCGTGGGAAATGAATGGTTCATAACATAGCATTTTCATTTTTTTTGTTGTTATTTGCTTGAATTTTGTTTTCATTCTCATTTTTTTCTTATTGATTTGAGGATAATGGTATAAATATATATATATGCATATATTGGATTTAACATATATTTCTACCATGTTTAACATATATTGGACTACTTACCATCTAAGGGAGGGAATAGGGGAAGGGGAGGAATTGGAACACAAGGTTTTGCAAGGGTTAATGTTGACAAAATATCCATGCATATGTTTTGAAAATAAAAACCTTAATTAAAAAAACCCCTAGGATTATATATATATATATATATATATATATATATATATTCTGAGTGCATTCATTCCTGATTTGGGGGAGGTAGGGGATGTTGTCTCCTGTTCTTAGTTTCATAGTTAATACTCATCTTGGAAAATTTTTTAACTTGTTTTGACTATAAAGAACAATTTTCCCACCCTTGTTGGGATAGAGAGGATATCCAAATGGAGATAGTAGGAGAAATCATTTCTTAGTAGGGGTAAGAAAGGGGGCATTCCAGTGGATTCAGCTCCAGAGTCTGATAGAACAGGTAAATCTGGGACAGAGAGAGGAAGGGCAAAAGAAGGACTACTGTGGATTCCTTTCTGCTTTAATCTATCCTCTCATAATGGATCCACTCACATCACATAGGATTCCCTCATACCAGATCCCAAGGGAGATAAGAAGACAGAGTTCTTGTTAAGCACTCTGAACCTTTCCTGTTGCTGAAGAAGTAGCTCCAAGACTGTCCTCTGACAGTGATGTAGCATCATCTCATGTAAGTTTCTTGACTTTCATTTTGGAAACACTTAGCACAGTGCCTGATACATATTAGGTGCTTAATAAATGCTTCTTGATAGATCAAAGGACTTCTTCTGCGATCCAGAATGATAAACACAAAGAGAAAGAACTTTCTTTCCCATATCTTCAAAATGCTAAGCATTCCATCCTAATTAGGAACTTTACATTTATAAGAGCTCCTAGGGTTTGTGTCAGAGCTGTAATTAATAGGAGAAGTTGGAGCTCTGCTCCAGGGTACAGATACATTGAGAAGAGAGGGTGGCTCACTTGAATTCCAATAGCAATTTGGACCTTCAAGATCATCAGACTGTCTTTTGCACTACCACCTCTCACTGTCCCTCTCCCCTATTGTTTTGCTTCAGGTAGTTCCAGTTATGGCTCGGGCCTGTGCAAGAGTATAGACAAATCACATCAGATTATGCTCTAAGTGACTTTGTGGATATTTAATTTAGAAATGCAGATCTCCAGAGAGCACTGGTAGATCAGTAATTCTGCATAAAGCCATTAAGTATATATGTACTTATTAAGTGTCTGATATATGTCAGGCATTGTGCTGAGCACTGAGAATACAGAAAAGATAAAAGATAGTATTGGTTCCCATTCTCATTGGGAAGACTGCATTAAAAAATGTGCACAAATAATACACATACAGGATAAATTTGAGATTGTATTAAGGAGGGTTGGGAAAGTGTTTTTGTAGAAGGAGGGATTTTAGATGAGACTTGAAAAAAGTTAGAGAAGTCAGAAGATGGAGGTGAGGAGGCAAATAATTCCAGACATGGTGGATAACAGATGAAAATGCCCAGAATCAGGAGATGGACTGTCTTGCTAGAGAAATAGCAAGGAAGCCAATGTCAGTGGGTCACAGCATATATAGAATAAGGAGTAATAAGACTGGAAAGATTTAAGAATTTCAGATTATATTTGGGTTTTAAAACCAAATAGTGGATTTTGGATTTGGTCCTAGTGGTAATATTAAGAAAAAAATCTGTTTATCTGCACCTAGAAAGAGGATTATAGGGACTGAATGTGGATCAAAACATAGCATTTTCATCTTTTTGTTGTTCTTTGTTTTTTCCTTTTTGATCTGATATTTCTTAAGCGGCATAATTATTATTATTATTATTTTTGCTGAGGAAATTGGGGTTAAGTGACTTGCCCAGGGTCACACAGCTAGGAAGTGTTAAGTGTCCAAGACCAAGTTTGAACTCAGGTCCTCCTGACTTCAGGGCTGTTGCTCTAACCACTGCACCACCTAGCTGTTCCTCTTATGCAGTATTATAAATGTGGAAATATGTATAGAAGAATTGCATATTTTAACATATATTGAATTACTTGATGTCTGGGGGAAGGGAGGGAAAAAATTTGGAACACAAACTTTTTCAAGGGTGAATGTTGAAAAGTATCTTTGAATGTATTTTGAAAATAAAAAGCTACTATTTAAAAAAAATAAAAAGAAATAATTCTTGGGGCAGCTAGTTGGTGTAATGGATAGAGCACCAACTCTGAAGTCAGGAGGACCTGAGTTCAAATTTAGCCTCAGATACTTAACACTTCCTGGCTGTGTGATCCTGGGCAAGTCACAGCACAGCCTCAATTGCCTCAGGAAAAAAAAAATTCTGGAATTTATTGAATAATGATTTGGTTTGACCTATATCTTAGGAATATAAACAGGAATTTCTCTAGAAATCTATATACAATGTTCTTCTTAGAAAATTCTCCTTATTCTATAGATCTCAGCTTTTTAGACTGTGGGTCATGACCCCATATGGGATCTCAAAACTGAATGTGGGGAATCATGAAATTATGATTTTTCATCAATACATGTTTGGTTTGTATATCTATTTTAATCTACCTATGTACTGGGGTCATATAAAAATTTCTCAGGTGAAAAAGTTTAAGAAGCCCTGGTATAGATAATGGAAACTTGGAAACTCAAAGAGTTCCTGAAGTATTGCAAAGTAGACAAAAGAAAGCTAGTAGTCAATTATTTTCAGCTGTATGAGCAATGCCTGACTTTGGTGAGGCAGAAAATGCAAAATCAGCATGGATGATAGGATCATAGAATGACACATTTTAAACTGGAAGGAAGTTGAGCCAGCAAGCCCAGTGGAAGAAATCAGTTGTATTTGAAGAAATCATCATAAATCCTTTATTTCTTGGGGAAAAGAACAGGAAATATTTCAGGGCAAGTAGTTCTGGGCCTGACATTTTGGTGGTTGTGAAAGGAAAAGGAGACATGATAAATGGGCATCAGATACCTTGGGAAAATCTCCACTCTTGTCAACCACAAATCTGATCCTTTCTGCCTTTCACCTGTAAAAGGTAGGGACTAGGCTAAAATAGTTTGCAATAGTTGCAGTTTGGCAAAATTTATGTATCCCTTTTCAGAATTATTATTTTTAAACATGAAAAGTAAATTGAGGACCATTAGGTATATAGCGCCCTAAATCTGGAGTCAGGAAGACCTGAATTCAAATCCAGCCTCAAAAACTTCCCATTTGCCTCAGTTTCCTCATTTGTAAAATAAAGTGGAGGAAATGGCAAACTATTCTAGTATCTTTACCAAGAAAACCCCAAATGAGCTTAGGAAGAATTGAACGTGACTGAAACAACTCAACAAAAAACAATAAAGTACATTGAAGAAAAGGTTATTTTTAACTTAGAAGCTAGTGCAAATAAATATAATTTTTTTTTCAATCAAGTTCAGCTACTCCTTTAATCTTTCCAGAGATCCATTGGAAGTCCTTGGATCCCAGGTTAAAAACCCTTCAACTAGATCATCTTGATTCTACAGGTCTTTTCTGACTCTGTGACAAAGAGAATATCCTGAAAGTGGAGGCTTCCTGTTCTGGTGTCTGAAATTGCAGTTGGAGTTGGGACATTGTAGCCTGAACTACTCATTTCAGCAGACAGCTCTATGTCCAACCTTGGAAGACAATCATATAGTGATAGATGGGATTGTATAAGAATTAAATTCTGATGGAAAATTGGTAGATGCCCATCAATTGGGGAATGACTGTAGTATATGAAAGTAATGGATTATTACTCTTCTGTAAAAATTATGAACAAGCTGATTTTAGAAAGACCTAGAAAGATTTACATGAACTAATGCTGAGCAAAATAAGCATAACCAAGAATACATTGTATATAGTAACAGCAAGATTGTGTAATGATCAACTATGAAAGACTTGGTTCTTTTCAGAGGTTCAGTGATCCAAGGCAATCCCAATAATGCATCCAGAGAGAGAGCTGTGGAGAATGAATGTAAATCAGCACATGTTTTGTTCACTTTTTCTTCTGTTTTTTTCACCCTCCCATGGTTTTTCCATCTTGTTCTGATTTTTCTCTCCCAACATGATTCATAAAGAAATGTATTTTTAAAAAATAATATATATGCAAAACAAGAAAAAACAATAAAAAGGATTAAATTCTGAGCCATGCTGCAAATGATAAATGATTAAAAGATATGATCTGTGCGAAAGGGCTATAAATTCTTGCATATCCTTTGATCTAACAATACCATTATTAGGCATGAATACCAAAAGAGATTTTTAGAAAGGGGAAGAACAAGTATAAAAATATGTATAGCAGCTCTCTTCTCAGGGTAAAGAATTGGAAATTGAGACGATGCCCATCAAATGGGGAATGGCTGAATAAATTGTGATGTGTGACTGTTAACAGAATATTGTTGTTCTATGGGAAGTAGTGAGCAGAATGTTCTTGGAAAAAACCTGGAAAATCTTTCATGAACTCAAATAAAGTGAAATGTACTGCATACAAAGTAATAGCAACATTCTTGGATGACCAACTGTAAATGACTTTGCTATTCTCAGCAGTGCAGTGATACATGACTCCTCTGAAGGACTTATGATGAAAAATCCTATTCATACCCAGAGAAGAAACTGATTGTGTCTGAATACAGATTGAATCATTCTCTCTCTCTCTCTTAGTCTCTCTGTCTCTCTTTTGTTCTCTCTCTCCCTTACTCTCTCTATTGTGCGCTCTCTCTCTCTCTCTCTCTCTCTCTCTCTCTCTCTCTCTCTCTCTCTCTCTCTCTCTCTCTATCTCTCTCACTGTCTCTCTCTGTCTCTGTCTCTCAACTATTTTTTCTGAGGATTTTTTTTATTATGGTGGAGACATGTTTTCTTTCATGACTTGTATGGAAATGTATTGCAAAACTTCATGTGTGATTTTTAAAAAAAATTTATTATTTTTTAAAATTTTATAATTATAATTTTTGGACAGTATATATGCATGAGTAATTTTTTTTTAAATTTTTTATTTTATTTTATAATTATAACATTTTTTGACAGTACATATGCATGGGTAATTTTTTACAACATTATCCCTTGCACTTACTTCTATTCAGATTTTTTCCCTTCCTCCCCCAACCCCCTCCCCCAGATGGCAAGCAGTCTTATATATGTTAAATATATTACAGTATAATTTAGATACAATATATGTGTGTAGAACCGAATTTTTTGTTGCACAGGAAGAATTGGATTCAGAAGGTAAAAATAACAGTTTACATTCATTTCCCAGTGTTCCTTTTCTGGATGTAGCTGGTTCTGTCCATCATTAATCAATTGGAATTGGATTAGTTCTTCTCTATGTTGAAGAAATCCACTTCCATCAGCATACATCTTCATACAGTTTCATTGTTGAAGTGTATAATGATCTTCTGGTTCTGCTCGTTTCACTCAGCATCAGTTGATGTAAGTCTCTCCAAGCCTCTCTGTATTTCTCCTGTTGGTCATTTCTTATAGAACAATAATATTCCATAACATTCATATACCATAGTTTACCCAACCATTCTCCAATTGATGGACATCCATTCATCTTCCAGCTTCTAGCCACTATGAAAAGGGCTGCCACAAACATTTTGGCACATACAAGACCCTTTCCTGTTAGGATTACTAAGTGAGAACTGAGGTTGTCTGGACAGTGACAAGGTGAGAATTCAGGTTTTCTGGACAATTACAAGGTGAGAACTCAGGTTGACTTGATAGAGGGGGCAAGCTCATTGGCTGGGGTGGTTCTTCCCAGAAGCCCTTGCATTATCCCACGCCCATTCTCTGGGAGAATAAAAGAGAGCTCTCAGAGAAAGAAGAAGACTTTCTGCATTACATCAGGCCTGACGGGGCTCTCTGCAGGAAGGGAAGTCACTTCTAAGGACAAGAGTTAACAGCAACTGCCTGGAGACAACGGTTCATTACAGGAAGAAGAATCTGTCTTAAAGATTTGAGTAGACACAGCAGATCTCTTCCCAGAGAGCGATCCGGCAGCTTCTAGAGACGACAGCTCGATACAATTGGCGTCCACACGTGGGGCAAGGACTTTTGCTTATCCTGACAAGAGGAGCTAGACCAGACCTTCGCAATTTGGCGCCCGAACAGGGACAGACACAGTCCTGATTCCAGTAAAAAAGCCTCCCATCCAGATCTCAGTCTCTCTGACCCAGAACCGTGAGTAAAGAGGAAACTTTGTTAAAGATTAAGTGAGTGTGCTACTAGATAAATAAGGAACTTAACTTGTTAAGGGCTAAACCAGGAATCTCTTATAGCTGAAATGGGGCAGATGTTAGCTATATTCAATCCCTGGACCTCAGCCGACTCATCCCCAGCCCCAGAAGCAACCTCAGCTCCACCCCCATTCAGGAGTGGTACTATAGAGAGTATAATCAACATAATTGAGGAGCAGAGTTTACTTGTAACCTGGGTACAGATTGCTAAACTCTTGGCTGCATTAAGACGCACATCCCCTTGGTTCTTAGAGGAAGAAAAGATAGATGTAGATAAATGGAAGCTAGTGGGATATGAAATGAAAGAATTTCAAGCAAAAAATGGGCCTCGTTCAATTTCTGCAGAAGTATTTTATATCTACAACATAGTTCAATTAGCCTTAAACTATCAAGCAAGTTGTAGGAGAAGGAAAAGTTCTAAAAATGAACAGAGGAGGAAGTGTGAGGAAAAAAGGAAAGATCAAGATCTTTCCCTAGAACAAGAGGATTTAAATGAGGAATTATGGTATGATTCTCTTGAAGAAGCTTCAACCCTGCCTAGAGAACAGATTATTGACAGGCCCGCATCAACCCCACCTTCAGAGATGGAGGAAGAAAGAGGGGAAGAGGCAGAAACACAAACAGAATTGCCTGTGAAGAAGCCTAAGCCTATGACAAGATTAGAAAAAGCATTGGTTAAAGCTAAGAGAGAAGGACAGGATATAAGTGATTTTATACATGCATATCCTGTGATTGAAAATACTGACTCTGTAGGTAAAAAAAGGAGAAGATATGCACCTTTAGATTTGAATAAAATTAAGGATTTGAAAAAAGGTTGTACCCTTTATGGGGCTACATCAGCTTATGTCAAAATGTTACTAGATGGTTTGTCTTATGAAGTCCTAACCCCGAATGATTGGAAATCCATAGCAAGGACATGTCTGGAACCTGGAGAAAATTTATTATGGCTTGCGGAATTTCATGAATTATGTAAAATTCAAGTCAGATGCAATTTGGAAATAGGAGTTAACACACAATTCACTTTTGAGCACTTGGCTGGTGAAGGTCGGTATGGAGAGAATTCAGAACAGACTGATTATACCATGACAATATATGAACAAATTGCAAAGGCTGCAATAAAAGCTTGGGGTGTCCTTCCTGGACAGAAAGATCGTGGAGAGGCTTTCACTAAAATACAGCAAGGTCCCAATGAACCTTTTGCAGATTTTGTGGGACGTTTGCAAACTGCTGTCAAAAGAACTATTGGAGAAAATTCAGCTACAGAAATAATGACCAGACATCTGGCTAAGGAAAATGCCAATGAAATTTGCAAAAGAATTATATGGGGATTAGACAAAGATGCTCCTTTAGAGGAGATCATAAGACGCTGTGCTACAGTGGGAACAAATGCTTTTTACACCCGGACAATGATGAATGTGGAAAGACGGGGTCCCTCCTGGCAAGGGCCTTCTAGAGAAACTCGGCGATGTTTTCAATGTGGAAAAATTGGGCATCTAAGAGCTCAGTGTAGATATGGAGATACAGTGAGAAGACAGGGTGAGAGAAGACCTAAAACTCCATGTCCAAAATGTCACAAGGGCCTCCACTGGGCCTCCGAATGTAGATTGACCCAGGGAAATGACAGATGGGGCCCAGCTTCAGCCCCCCAAGTGGGGCATGATGGCAGCCGAGGTTACATCCAGAGAATTTTAAGACATGATCAATCAGCCAAAAGGCAATCAGATGGAAGAAAGGGATTGAAATTAGGAAAAATAGAGTTGTGTGCAGTAGAGACTACCGAGATACTCCCTGGAGAAGTGAAATCTGTTCCTGTTGAGCCTATGGATCCTTTGCCTCCAGGCACAGTAGGCTTGACCATTTCACCTTCTGAGAGTGCCTACAAAACAGTGTCCATCCATACACTGATGTGGGAGACTGGAGAACGTGTATCTAATATCCCAGTCACTAACACAGGCAGACAACGTGTGATTTATCAACCAGGAGAAGTAGTAGCATCAGGCTTATTGTTACGGACCCCTAATAAGCAACCTAGTGATAGTCGCCTAGATTTTGACTCCAATGAACAAAATCCAGGAATATATTGGACAGCAGCTGTGACAGCTGACCGACCTATGCTTACTATTTATATAAATGGAATACCATTTGAAGGATTGGTAGACACGGGTGCAGATCGTACAGTTATTAGAGGTGCCAATTGGCCCGGTCACTGGCCAAAGATTAAAGCAGACACCTATATGTCTGGGGTGGGAGGATCAATAGCAGCAGAAGTTAGTGCTAGGCCTTTGAGATGGGTATTTGAAGGAGAAACAGGAGCTTTTACTCCTTTTGTGGTTGAAAAAATCCCCATCAATCTGTGGGGAAGAGACATTTTACAGCAGATAGGATTACAAATAAGCACTTCGGCTTTTTAGGCAGGGCTGCTGTTGAAGGCCTACCTGCACTTTCACCAGTTCCTATTCAGTGGAAGACTGATTCACCAGTGTGGGTAGAACAGTGGCCCTTAAGAAGTGATAAAATTCAGGCCTTATTAGACATAGTGCAAGAACAACTTGACCAAGGACACTTGCGGCCTTCTCTAAGTCCTTGGAATTCCCCAGTATTTGTGGTGAAAAAGAAATCTGGAAAATGGAGGATGATAACTGATCTAAGAAGAGTAAATGAACAGATGGAAACTATGGGAACTCTTCAGCCTGGACTTCCATCTCCTACTCAGTTGCCAAGAGAATGGCCTCTATGGGTTATAGACATTAAGGATTGTTTCTATTCTATTCCTCTAGATAAGGAGGATATGAAAAGATTTGCTTTTTCAGTGCCTAGTGTTAATTTGGCTGAGCCTTATAAAAGATATGAATGGACAGTTTTGCCACAGGGAATGAAAAACAGCCCTACTATGTGCCAAATGTATGTTGCAGCTGCTCTTGCTCCAGTAAGAAAAGCCTTTCCAAAAGTAATATTGTTACATTATATGGATGATATTTTGGGATGTGCACCTGAGGAACAAATGTTAGAGGCATGTCTACAAAGGACCATGGAAACATTAAAGTACTACAAACTGCATATAGCTACAGAAAAAATTCAAAGACATGCTCCTTTTCAATATTTAGGATATGAAGTATATCCTAAAACACTCACAGTACAAAAGCTTTCTTTAAGAACAGAGAAGTTGAACACCTTAAATGACTTTCAAAAATTAATAGGAGATATCCAATGGATGCGTCCAGTGTTAGGCTTAACTACCAATCAACTACAACCTCTCTATGACATTTTAAGGGGAGACAGTGCTTTAAATTCACCACGCCAGCTTACAAAAGAAGCACAAGAGGCTTTGAGAGAAGTTGAACTGGCTTTATCCAATGTGGTTGAAAGAGTCACTCAAAAACCCTTGGAAATATCAGTTTTTGCTACAAAAGAGGCACCCACAGCAGTCCTTCATCAAGGAGACAGAGTGATTGAGTGGGTGAACCTCCCAGCACAACCAGAACAAAGCCTTACACCTTACCCAGTGCTTGTGGCTAGGATTTTATTAAAGGCTATTAAGAGAGTAACACAATTATCTGGGATAAGTCCTGAAAAAATATACACATTCTATACTAACGCACAGATTAATGTATGCTGTGAGACCATCCCAGAATGGCAAATTTTATTGGCCACCGCTCCAAATTTTGCACATGGATCTCCATTAAAGATTACCCGGCTACTACATAATTGGCGATGGATTTTTGAAGAAAAGGTTTCTAAGGTTCCTCTTAAAGGACCAACAATCTTTACAGATGCCTCCAAAGAAAATATTTGTGCCATATACTCTCATGATTTAACCATAAAGAGAGTAATCAGGACTCCTTTTCAATCCACTCAACAGAATGAATTATTTGCTATCATGCTAGCTCTCACTTATTACCCAGGAGACGTAAATATAATTACTGATTCAGCCTATTCAGTAGGTGTAGTACAAAGAATTGCCACAGCCCAAATAAAATTTGCAGCCTCTAATATTTATCAGCTCTTTAAGGAACTTCAAGAGCAAGTGAGAAAACATCCAGGCAAGATTTATATCTTGCATGTCCACTCACATAGTGGACTTCCAGGTCCCATTTTTGATGGAAATTCAAAGGCAGATAGCCTTCTAACCATGTTAGCCAGTAGTCCTTTATTTCAGGAAGCACAAGAATCTCATTCTAAATATCATCAGGCTGCTCGAGCTTTACGTTTACAATTTGGAATCACAAGAGAGGAAGCTAGGAGCATAGTAAAAAGCTGTACAGCTTGTCTTCCTTTCCACGCTCCTACACTCCCTCCAGGGAAGAATCCTCGTGGTTTGAGACCCAATGAAATCTGGCAAATGGATGTGACCCATTATAAATCTTTTGGTCGTCTATCTTTTATTCATGTCGTGGTAGACACCTTTTCAGGATTCACATTTGCAATGCCAGCAGCAAAAGAGACAGCCCGAGTGGTCACTGAATTCCTTATACAAGCTTTTGCAATTATGGGTGTGCCACAAGCAATAAAAACAGACAATGGACCTGCATATACGTCCAAACATTTTACACACTTTTGTGCACAGTATAAGATTTTACATACCACGGGCATACCCTTTAATCCTCAAGGGCAGGCAATAGTAGAGAGAAGAAACAGAGATATTAAGACACTCCTCCAAAAACAAAAGAAAGGGGGAGCCACAGGTAGCCCTAGGGAACTTCTAAATTTAGTTCTCTATACCATTAATTTTCTAATTTTTGACAAAGATGCACTGGCTCCAGCAGACAGGTTTTATAACCCACCAGAAGGGCAGTGTCCAGTGAGAGCATCTCCACTGTCCTTAGATAATCGCCAGGTGATGTGGAGAGATCCAGAAAGTGGTGAATGGAAGGGACCAGATAGGTTAACTGCCTGGGGGAGAGGGTTTGCTTGTATTTCTTCAGCAGGAGAAGGAATCAGATGGGTGCCAACGAGTCATATTCGCCTTGTCCATCAGAGAGAGACAGAAAAAGAGAAAGACCTCAAAATAAAGGAGAAGATCTAAGAAACATCTGACACTGAAAGAGCATGGATAATAAGAAGACTGTTAAAGAACTTTAAAACCAGCAGGAATCATTGGACTTCCTCACACAAGATGAGACTAATGGACAATGGACTTATGGACATTTATAAATTTTCAATTTATGATTATGTTATATGCTTCTAGCATGTGTTATGTTACTATGTTACTATATGCTTATGTAATTTATGTAATTATCTGTAATACTTCCCATATTGATGGATTTATGTTTCAAGGTCATTTATGTAATTATCTGTAATACTTCCCATATTGATGGATTTATGTTTCAAGGTCATGACTGTCCTATGTTCTAAATCAAAAGAAAGGGGGAGATGTTAGGATTACTAAGTGAGAACTGAGGTTGTCTGGACAGTGACAAGGTGAGAATTCAGGTTTTCTGGACAATTACAAGGTGAGAACTCAGGTTGACTTGATAGAGGGGGCAAGCTCATTGGCTGGGGTGGTTCTTCCCAGAAGCCCTTGCATTATCCCACGCCCATTCTCTGGGAGAATAAAAGAGAGCTCTCAGAGAAAGAAGAAGACTTTCTGCATTACATCAGGCCTGACGGGGCTCTCTGCAGGAAGGGAAGTCACTTCTAAGGACAAGAGTTAACAGCAACTGCCTGGAGACAACGGTTCATTACAGGAAGAAGAATCTGTCTTAAAGATTTGAGTAGACACAGCAGATCTCTTCCCAGAGAGCGATCCGGCAGCTTCTAGAGACGACAGCTCGATACAATTGGCGTCCACACGTGGGGCAAGGACTTTTGCTTATCCTGACAAGAGGAGCTAGACCAGACCTTCGCACTTTCCCTTCTCTAGTAGTTCCTTGGGGTATAAGCATGAGTAATTTTTTTATAACATTATCCCTTGTATTCATTTTTCCAACTTTTCCCCTCCCTCCCTCTACTCCCTCCCCTAGATGACAGGCAATCCCATACATTTTACATGTGTTACAGTATAACCTAGATACAATATATGTGTGTAAATCCAATTTTCTTGTTGCATGTTAAGTATTAGATTCCGAAGGTATAAGTAACCTGGGTAGATAGACAGTAGTTCTAACAATTTACATTCACTTCCCAGTGTTCCTTCTCTGGGTGTAGTTGTTTCTGTCCATCATTGATCAGCTGGAAGTGAGTTGGATCTTCTTTATGCTGAAGATATCCACTTCCATCAGAATACATCCTCATACAGTATTGTTGTTGAAGTATATAGTGATCTTCTGGTTCTGTTAATTTCACTCAGCATCAATTCATGTAAGTCTCTCCAAACCTCTCTATATTTGTCCTGCTGGTCATTTCTTACAGAGCAATAATATTCCATAACCTTCATATACCATAATTTACCCAACCATTCTCCAATTGATGGGCATCCATTCATCTTCCAGTTTCTGGCCACTACAAAAAGGGCTGCTACAAACATTTTGGCAAACACAGGTCCCTTTCCCCTCTTTGGTATTTCTTTGGGATATAATCCCAATAACAGCAATGCTGGGTCAAAGGGTATGCACAGTTTGACAACTTTTTGGGCATAGTTCTAAATTGCTCTCCAGAATGGCTGGATTCTTTCACAACTCCACCAACAATGTATCAGTGTCCCAGTTTTCCCACATCCCTTCCAACATTCATCATTATTTGTTCCTGTCATCTTAGCCAATCTGACAGGTGTGTAGTGGTATCTCAGAGTTGTCTTAATTTGCATTTCTCTCATCAGTAGTGATTTGGACATGTGTGATTTCCTAATGAGAATGGGGTTTAGGGTAAGGGAGAGAATCAGGAACTAAATTTTTTTTTAAAAGGAAAAATTATCTTAAATGTAACTGGGGAAAACATTAAATAAATAAAGGTTTAAAAAAAGAATTAAATTCTGAGTCTTAGACCTTGGGATCTTCTTTTTCAAGGAAAGTTTGGCATCAATGACTAGTGGCCAGGGGAGAGGGAGAGGGGAAGGGAGAAACATTCCTTTGCCTTTCTAGGTGCTCCAAATGTTTCCTCCTTTCCCTTTCTTTCTCTAGTTCTGCATCTTTGCATCTTCCTTCTCCCAGGATGCCCCTCCCTAGCCAGGAACATCTTCTATTTCCCCCCTCCCTCCCCCCGCCTGGAAGTTTCAGTTCTCCTTTCCCTCCTGTGCCCCTGGCATTGGGGCTGTGCCGTTTTGGACTCCTCCTTCTTTCCTTCTGTCTCCATGAAAGAGCCTTTACCTAGCCAGTCATGGGAAGATGGTCCTGGGACTCTGACTCAGCCTTTCACCCGCCCTTCCTTTCCCCTCCCTCTCCTAGCACTCTTCTCCCCAGAGACCAACTGAACAGGGAAGTCCTTAATGGCTCTGGAAGGATGGATGAAATTTCTTTTTAGTGAGACAGACGCTGAGCCCCAAGTGTCCACACCCCTTCCTTTCATGGATTAGAGCTCCCTTTGGGTGTGTCTAAGGCCTTTTCCAGCATCACTTTTAACTCATGTAATTTCAGCATTGTTAGCGGTGGCTTTTGTCATTTGCTCACCATCACCTCTTGTCCCCTGGTTTTTGACTTTCTTTAGACTTCCTCCTCATTTTCTTGACTACTCCAAATATAAACTTGGGGTTTCTAGGCCCCCATATCTTTCAAACTGTCCTGCTTTCCATTATTCTTACCTCCTTTTTCATTTGCCCTCATTTGTACACATAGTAGATAGAGTTCCAACTGTTTGTAAAACTCAAAGACCCCAACTTCTAGCATAAGAACTCACTATTTGACAAAAAATTCTGGAAACAGTGGAAAATAGTATGGCAGAAACTAGAGTCCCTTTCAGCAGAAAAACTATGATCCAATGATCCTTCTGCCCCTTTAATCTTCTCCTCTTTTTAATTCTCTATTTTCTCACATACTCTATCTGTGCTAAATCTTCTTTCCAGACAATCCTTTCCAGAAAGATGACCCAGATCAGTGAGGACATTCCAGCCTGGATCATTTTACCCACCCACTCACCCACAGCCTCTTAAAAATGTAGAACATCATGATCTATCAGGTCATTTGTGAAATATCAGATTCATAAGGGTGGGGCTGAGGACCAAGACTAGTAGATTATCATCATCCAATCACCCTTAAATGGAAATAAAATTACACTTATCAAGGACCCAGCTTTGCAGTGGTCTGTAGGTTCCTAGACTTTTCAAGCATGATTTGATAGGAACAAGATTTCACTCTTATAGGGAACTTACAGGTGGAAGTTGCTTCTCCACCTGTAGGTTAGAATAACATCTTTTCTGTTGCAGCTTTTTTGCAACTAAAATCTTAGAGAGAGGGGTAGAGGGCTGAGAGGGTAAGTCACCTGCTCAGGGTCACATAGCCAGCTGCATCTCATATGAGATTTGAACCATGGTGCTCTTGATTATAGGGGTGACTGTCTAATAACTATACCATGCTGCCTCTTTCAAGCCTGAAGACTTTTTTTTAATGTCAAATGCATTCTATAGATGCCTCTTAACTTTATTGATTATAGTTATGCTATATTAGTGTCTCCTCAATAAAAATATTATTTATGTATCATAAGAATCTATTATGAATTCAGTATCACTTTTAAATTATTTTCTCTTCTATTAATCACAAGATTTGAATTGTGAAGTATCATTTTACTGAGAAAATCCAGAAACAATTTTTTTTCTTATTAGGAAGAAATGAAGCATTGAAACCACAATTACAATAGCTAGAATTTATAGAATTTTAAGATTTTAGATATTTTGTGTTTTTTTATTTGATCCTCACAATAATTTTGGGAAATAGATGCTGTTATTGCCCTCAATAACAGAAATGCGTTAAATGTGTTAAATGACTTGCTCAGGGTCACAAAGTTAATAAATGTCTGAGGCTGAATTCAAATTCAGCTCTTCCTGATTCTAAGTCCAGGGCTCTATGCACTGGAAACAAATTCCATTATCCATGGTGTGTCTTTTGTCGGAGTTAAGTAAAGATTAAAACATCAATATTTGGTGCATATATTGATTGGAGATCCCTTGCAACATCTACTCCAAGGCAACCAGAAGTTGGGAACCATTGGTCATTAGAATAGTTTCTATCTACCTGATGGTTGGACGAAACTCTAGATATGTCAAACTAAGTACCTCATGAATTCAACATGCCCTATGGGACAGCTATCTTCCCCAAGTCATGGGAATGTCATGCTTATTGGGATCATCATTACCCTCAAGTCATGGCCCATCTGGCTTTCACCATATGCCAACAGGATCTTTGCCTTGGATTTAGGAATCTATATGACCAAAGTCAGTTCCTTCCATAGTTATCATAATTTCTTTCTGCTACCACTATCAATTACTAGAGATCTTTTTGTATCTAAGGTTCTTCATTGTCCACTGAGCTCTTTACAATGACAGTATTTAAGCTTAGAGATTCCTGTATATAACTTGTTTTATAGATATAGAAACTGAGGCATGAAAGATGAAGTTCATACCAACAAGTAAGCAATAGAACTTGGATTTGAAAGCCGTTATTCTGATTTTTACCTCCAGAGCCCTTTCCTCAGTACCACAATACCTATTCTGACTCATAAGATTATATTTTTAGGGTGGCAAGGGAACTTAGAGACCAACAAGTTGAATTCCACTCATTTTACAGATGAGAAAACTGAGGCATAAAGAGGTTACATAGCTTGCCCATGTTCACAGAGGCTAATAAGAATCTGAGAAGGGATTTGAAATCAGAAGTTCCTAGTTTAAATCCAGTGCTTAATCCACTGTGATATAATACTGCTTGACTTGTTGCTTTCTTACATTCACTTGCTAAGAAAGGTAAAATGACCCTAAACTTAATAGAAATAAGTTATATTTCCTTCAAAGTGGGTAGTTAGGTGATATAGTGCAAAGAGTACTCATCAGGGATTCAAGAAGATTTGAGTTCAAATCTAACTTCAGACACTTACTATTTGTGCAACCCTGGACAAGTCCCTTAACCTTTTTTGACTCAGTTTCCTTATCTGTAAAATGAGCTGCAGAAGGTAATGGCAAAACCACTCTAGTATCTTTGCCAAGAAAGCACAAATTAGGTCACAAAGAATCAGACATGGCTAAAATGAATGAACAACAACAAAAAAGTGAGGCAGTGAAAATAATAAGCCTAGGACTTTGATGCCCAGACTGATGTGATTCTATAGTAGGGATTTTGGAGGATAAGAACCAGCTCCATCCTGGATACATGGGACAGGTCATATATACCTTGTTGTCTTCTACTGAATGGACCAATTTGGTCTTTTAGCTTCAAGTGTTCATTTGTTTCCTCAAATCTGCCAACTTGGTTCTGGAAGAATCTCCTGAGAGAAGGGTTGGATCTTTCCCATGGAACTGGTAGGTTCCAAGTTCCTCAGAGGAAGGGCAGGACAGATATGGACAGGTAGTAAAACTATTATAAAAGAAGGTGGGATCCCCACAGGAGGCAAAGAGAAAACTTCTATCTATCTGCCTACTATCTTGGTTTATAGGGGGAAATGTTTTTGCCTAGCTCATCCTGGAGTATGAGAGAAGGTGATTAGGAATGTTTTCCAACACAAACCCTGACCAAACCTTTTGCTGACACTCTCGTTAGAGAGATGATAGAACCGGCCGGGTTAGTTCTGACAGCCTGACTCACTCTCTCCCCTCTAGCTAGCTCCCCACCTCTCTCCCTACCCCCACCAGCTAAGTGTGGTTTGGGGAGGCTTAGCAAGGATGGGTGTGAGAATGTGGTACAGGAATGCTGGAATGTGGGCTTCCTGCCACCCTCTGGGGTGTGCGAGGTTCAGGAGACACATGGATGTGGACACATGTGAGATCCACATATGTAAAGCAAGGCAAAGCAACAAACATTTATTGAAGAGCTTTTTATGTGCTAAGAACTACGCTAAGTGCTGTGGATGAAAATATCAGCAAAAGAAAGATAGCCCTGCCCTCAAAAAGCTTCCTTCCTTCCCTCTCTCTCTCCCTTCCTTCCTTCCTTCCTTCCTTCCTTCCTTCCTTCCTTCCTTCCTTCCTTCCTTCCTTCCTTCCTTCCTTCCTTCCTTCCTTCCTTCCTTCCTTCCTTCCTTCCTTCCTTCCTTCCTCCTTTTCTTTCCTCCTTTTCTTTCTTTTGTCCTTTCTTTCCTCCTTCTCTCTTCTTCTTCTTTCTTTCTTTCTTTCTTTCTTTCTTTCTTTCTTTCTTTCTTCTTTCTTTTCTTTCTTTCTTTCTTTCTTTCTTCTTTCTTTAAGAGCTTTTTATGTGCTAAAGAACTACGCTAAGTGCTCTGCGGATGAAAATATCACGCAAAAGAAAGATAGCCCGTGCCCTCAAAAGCTATCCTTCCTTCCCTCTCTTTCTCCTTCCTTCCTCCTCTCTCTCTCTCTCCTTCCTTCCTTCCTTCCTTCCTTCCTTCTTCCTTCCTTCCTTCCTTCCTTCCTTCCTTCCTTCCTTCCTTCTTCCTTCCTCTTCCTTCCTTCCTTCCTTCTTCTTCCTTATCCTTCTCTTTCTTTCTTTTCTTTCTTTCTTTCTTCTTTCTTTTCTTTCTTTCTTTCTTTCTTTCTTCTTTCTTTCTTCTCTTTTTCTTTCTTTCTTTCTTTCTTTCTTTCTTTCTTTTCTTTCTTTCTTTCTTTCTTTCTTTCTTTCTTCTTCTTTCTTCTTTTCTTTCTTCTTTTCTTTCTTTCTTTCTTTCTTTCTTTCTTTCTTTCTTTCTTTCTTTCTTTTCTTTCTTTCTTTCTTTTCTTTCTTTCTTTCTTTCTTTCTTTCTTTCTTTCTTTCTTTCTTTCTTTCTTTCTTTCTTTCTTTCTTTCTTTTCTTCCTTCCTTCCCTCTTTTCTTCTTTTCTTCCATCTCTCTGTCTGTCTGTCTTTCCATCTGTTTGTCTCTCTTATATATCTATTACTAAGAACAAGAAGGAGAAGAGTCATCTCTTCCTAGTCAACCTGTAGATAATGAACCCCCCTAGTTTTAGCTGGGCTGACAGCCCCTCCTGGGCCTGTATTCCAAGTGTTGCTATCTTGGGCAGTACTATTAGGAATCATTTCCATAGCCTTTGTGAACTCAGTTGGCCTTCACATTATGACCGATGATAGAGGAAAAATAATCATGTTAGCCTGCATTTACATAGTGGATCATGGTTCAAAAGAGTTTTACATATGTTATCTCAGAAGGATGAGGTGTTGCCTAGCACCATGATGATGCCAACTGAAGTGTGAACTCCAGTACCCAGAAACATTTTTCTCAAAGCCAAAATAAATACGAGAGCAAACTTGGTTTGGCTCAGACTGGTTTTTAAATTAAGTCTATTTTCTGATGCAGTGAAGGTGAAAGAGAGAAGTCCTGAAAGCAGACAAATTGGGAAATAGGAGAATAGGCTGAGAGATTTCTTCCAGAGATGTCTTCACACGGGTCAGACAGCCCCCATCCCTCATTGTCTGGGTGATGTCACACAAGTCTCTTCCTTTTTCCAGGCATCACTTTACTAAGAGAGAGACCGCAAGTCTGGTGAGAAATGGTACAATCTAACTACAGCCATAGGTTAAAAAAACAAGCTTATGTGTGAGCACAGCTACCTGGAAAGACTGAATCAGACACTTCCAAGATCAGAGCTATCTTCTTTTACCTTTGCTCACAGTCTTCCTTCCTTCTCCAGGGAGCTCTTGTATCTCTTCATCCAGATAAACTCTGTTTCATAATAACTAGACACAAACAGCACCCACAGCTTCTCATTGAGTCAGTGCTACTTGATAGTCTGCCCAATGCTCCCTGCCCACTGGGTATGAGGGCTAAGAATGGTATTTTGTGCAGGGCTTCTGGGTTTCTTTATTCTAGGGAGCTTGAGAACTGGGACCCAGACGTTCTCTCACCACCCTCACTCAAGTGAGGAATGATGGGAAGGGAGTGACCATTTTAGGCTCTATAGAAAAAGAAATGAACACTTCTAAGTACTTCTGGCCATTGTTACCTATTCTTCACTTTATCATCCTGAATATTGGATAGGCAATCATTCTTTTCCAGGGTTCCAGGGAAGGTAGATCACATTGGCCTTTCTAGCCCTTATTCCAATGCCTAGAAACCATCAGAATCAGAAAATTCTCCTTCTAGATGAAGACTTGCTGCATTTCAGTCTGGGGACTGTTAAGTTTTTTGAGGATTAAGGATCCAATAATATGTGTACTACATGATTCACAATTATGTAGTAATAATAATAAAAACTAGCATTGATATAGTGTTTTGGAATTTGTAGTATGATCTTATTTGACCCTCACAATAGTCCTGAGAAATCTGAGGCTGAGAGAAATTAAGTGTCTTGTCCAGAATTACATAACTACTTAGGGTCGGAGGCATGACTAGAACTCAGACCTTCTATCCTACATTCTATCCATTATACCCCCTAGATGTTTCCCAGGACCTGACATGCAGCCCTCCACATATGGGAACACAATAAATGTTTGTTGAATTGTTCTTAGAGGAATTCACTCGTTTATATACAAAGATACCCAAGAGAAAGACCCTGTTATCACAGAGTTTGCAATCTGAAGAGGGTGGGAATAAAATAAGAAAAGTACATAAATGTAACCTATTTATCATTTTGACTTTGAGTTTTGGCATGATGGTTCTGGGCAAAATTTCAAGTCTTTCACCGTAATTCTGAACATCAGTCTCTGAGCCATTTTTTCTTCTCCAAAAAGAGTCCTTAACTCATCAAAAATACTTAGACTAACAAGACATTAACATACAGGGTTTTATTTATGGAAAAAGATTTTAAAAAACCAACTTGTACCTAAGCAAATAAACAGTCAAGAAACTCCCCTTTCTCTCAACATTCTTTCACATCCTTTCCTTTCCCATCATTCTTCTCTATACTTCTATTATACCTCTATACATTTACCTTTCTATATACACCTCCAGTTCAGGTTCTCATATCATCTCACCTAAATGACTTGGTTTCCCTACTTCCACTTAGTCACTTCACCTATCTAGCTTCCAAACTGCTGCCAAAATAATTATCTTAAGCATAGATCTGACCATGCCATTCTCCAGCTCAAAAAGTCTTTAGTGGTTCCCCATTAGTCCTGTGATAAAATATAAACTCTTCAATGTGTTTCATCTCTTCTACAATCTGGATCCTATCTACATTTTATGGTATTCTCCTTTAAGACCTCTACCTTCTATCTATAAGACACTTCTAGCTGCTCTCCTAACCTGGCATTTGAGCTCTCATCTTGGTGCCTTTACACAGAATATACTCAATCTAGGAATGCTCTTTTCTTCTTATTCTACCTTTTAGAATCCTTAGCTTCCTTCAATTCCCAGCTCATAACTTCCCAATAGGAAGCCTTTTCTGAGTCTTCCCAATGTCAGTAATTTTTCTCTCCTTTTATTTATTTATGAATCTTGTATCTCCTGGAAAGAATATAAGCTCTTTGAGAACAAAAGCATAATCATGCATTTAATTTTCAACTTTTCAAAGTTTTTTCTGCATATATTAACTTGATTGATTTTTAGAAAGAATTCTCTGAGGTAAGAAGGGAAGATATGGTTATTCCCATTTTATGGATTAAAAGACATGAGCAGGGATGCTTAATTTTTAGTCTTTGTACTTTCAGTAACTAGTACAATGATTTGTAAGAAGTGTGTAGTAATTATCAATTAAATTTAATTAAAAAGTGGGGTAGAAGAAGCTCAGAGTAATCATTCCAGTCTTAAAGCTCCACCAGGCAGACAGCTTAGAGGAAAAAGCAGGATGTGACGATGGGCACTCAAGAGCCATGTTTAACTTATTACTAATGAATTGAAGAACTGGGAACACAATAAATAGCTAGAGTTATCTCTTAGTTGTGCACTTATTCTTTACCAGTGAGTGCATTCTCTTCATTAAGTTTTTGGTTTGTAGAATACATGTGAGGATCTGGGTTTCCCAGGACATGTAGCTATAAACAAAGGCTGGAAGATAGCCATCCATACTCACCAGCCTAGAGAACAGCACTTTAGTGTTATGTCAACCTCACCTAGAAGTTGGCATTTTATTACCTAGAGAATCAGACATTTGGACACATGCAATAAATAACAAAATGATTTTGTTCAATTAACTTGACCATGAAACTCTTTTTATGATTGACTAAAGATGAATGAATTTTGTAAGCATATGAGTACTGTAAGGAAGCATGTTGTCCTTCCTATACATAAGACGCTACTGACCCACCATCAATTATTAGGGGTTGTGCTTCTCGAGAAGCAGTGATGGGAGGAGTTGAGTCATTCATATTTTCATCTGGACTAATAGCATACATTTCAAAAGTGTCTGGCTATGCTTGGGTTTAGCCCATAGTTGTAGAAGAGTTTTTCTTTGGATATACAGCTATCATATGGGGGTTACTTTGACCTCATTAGCACCATGACCTAAGGTAATCAGATATAGACATGATAAAATGTTTATATCTATCACCTCATCAATCAGAATTCTAAGTGGATTTTCTTCATACCTAATATAAAATAGTAACTGGTGCTCATTATTATGCCCCACCATTTGAATTCTGAAGAGTTCAAAGGTATCAAATGATAAAATTAACATCCCTTTAGTATAAAGACTATTTTATTATAATTCTTTGAAATTAGTGATCCATGTACATGGGAGAGACTTGGGTTCCAGTTCCAACTCTACTATAAACTTTCCTTGTGACCTTCAATGTGTCATTTAATTTCTCTGTCTTAGTTTCCTAATCAATGAACTGGGAATAATATCTTGCCATCTTACCTCAGAAGCAATTAAGTTAACATAAGTTAAATACTTAAAAATGTAATACCTCATGATTCTTTTATCCTCTTCCCTTTAGGACAGGGGTGCCTTTCTTCTGCCAAGAGCCATTTGGATATTTATGACATCATTTGAGGACCATACAAATCATCAACTTACAGAACTCAAGCAGTGGGAGGGTGTTGTACCTAGCTTTCAGCTCATGTCACCTGAGTAAAGGATTTTGTGGCTAAATTAGGCCTGTGGACTAGACATTTCTCACCCATTTTAGGGGATTCAGATTATAATGATCCTGGGACAAGTTATTATCCTGTTATTAATCTTTTATATTTAATATTCTACAGAATATTATATAAGTGAATAAAATTACTGATTGTTCTAATAGTTTAATAAAATCATTAAGATGTAAGGTCATCCTCTGTAGACTTAATGGTAGCATCCTTGGTACAACTACCTGAGCATCTAGGACAAGAGATCTCCCCAGTGAGTCTCTATATTTTAAAACTTTTTTGTCCATGCAGTTTGGAAACTATGACTATCTGGTGTGGAGACATCTATTTGCAATGTTGTTCTTGAGTTTTTATGGGGCCACTATTAAGTCTAGGTGATTGTAGGCAACATTTGAGTCAGCCATCATGATTTGATTCTATTATAGTTTATTGGTGTGTTTTCCAGGATATTTTAAGGTCTATATTTTATAGTATAGGATTTTGTTATCAGGTTTCTGATATATAATTCAAGTTGCCAAGTCATTTATTACTAAGTATTTGATAGGATAGGTGCTAAATTTTTTTTGGCCTACAGTTACATATTGCATAGTTTCTATTGATTTTTAAGGATAATTCTTCTTAATTTCAGATGGCAATGACTTGTCATGAATTATTCTGTTTCCATAAATAACTCCATATAACTCAGCCATTTTTTCAATGCTTCTTTGTTGAAACATTTTTGACTGAGTTCAAAGAGGTGCTGCCCATGGAAAGCCTTTTCTATTCCACTTTTGGATCTTAGCTGTTATAGTAAATTACTTTTGATTATATTCAATGAATATAGTGACAAGTACATGTTATCACCCTTTCCTATTATCTGGTAAAGTAATATTTTGTTATTCCAAAGTAATTTCTTTTAAGGTCTTTATCATGTGCTATAAGAATATCTATCAATTTTCTTCCCTATCTCACCCCACCTTTATCAAAGGCAGTGTTTATCTTTCTATAACTGTTTTTGGGGGTTGGGGCCAGTCTTTCACTAGTATTATATGGATTTTCATTATTATACTTTCCAGATTTATAACAGTTGATTTTGTGGTCCATTTTATCTTCCAGATCTCTTATAATATAATTCAAAAGTTACATTAAGAATAATTTTTTTGTAAAGTGTTAATTTCTTTGTTGAATTAAGAACTCTTAAAGCATTCAGTCAAAGCTCTCTGTTTTTATATATTTGCTCAATATGTTTTTCTTGGAAATAATAATATATATGTCTACATATGTATATATGTGTATATGCATGCATGTATATACATATATAGATATTGCCTTTATCCATTGTTCAATGTGACCTCCAAATTCAAGAGGGAAGTTTTCATTCTCTTTTTAATGTGAATTTTAAAAATCATTATTAACTTGGTATACATAAAGCACTCACAGAAATTTCTTTATACAAAGAACAAAAAAAGTATGTGGCACTTTGAATTTTATTATATTCAGAGTATTTTTTAAAATTATATATAAAATTTAACATGCTAGTTTCAATATTTCCCTACTTGTCTGTGTCCTCTTCTGAATTTTTAAAATTGTTCTCTTATGTACATTTTTAGTGTTTCATTTTCAATCTTTAATTTATTTCTTTTCTTTTTTATTTTGGGAGGGTACCGCTATTATCACCCACAATTGTATCCAAAATTTCTCCCTCCACCACAAATAAGAGCTATATTTTTTTCTTTGTAGAGAGTAAGTACAGTCAAACATAACAAATGTACAGATTGCCCATGTCTTAAAATGTGTGCTTCTCATCCATCACATTTCTTCCTAGAGGTGGAAAACAAACTTTATGACCAATCTTAATGGAATGATTACAGTTCTTACATCTTTTATAGTTGCTTACATTTATGTGGAAGTCATATAAATTGTTCTGATTCTGTTCACTTCCCTCTGCAATCAGTTCACCTAAATTATTAAAGATTTAGATAATTTGTCCCTAATATTCTATTACATTCATATACCATAATTTATTCAACCACTCATTAATGAATAAGCATTTATTTTATTTCCAGTTATTTGCTAAATTTAAAAATATTGCTATGATTACTTTTGTCCACATATGCCCTTTACCTACTTTTTGGACTATCTTCATAATAGGCTTCCTAACAGCCATTTTTATTATATTGGCATAGACCAACCATGAGAAATTAATATTTTTATATTACTAAATCTGTCTTTATTACTGTGAGAGCTTCACCTCTTATGGTTTTGCTATTTCTCCCCTTAAAGTCAATTAATTTTACTTTAAATGCTTAGTTATGACATGCTATGCAAATGAAGTATTGAAATTATTTCATGATTTATAACATAGTTTCCTGCTTATCTTTTTAAACCATGTCCATTTTATTGCTGTTTTGTCTGAGATCATGCTAGCTATGCTTTTTACAATTTACCTGAGGCATAATACAACATGCTTTAACCCATTAGTTTGACTCCATGCAAATCTTTGTTTCATGGGTAATTCTTCTAATCAGTATGTTATTGGCTCTACTTTCTAATCTATTATGCTACTCACCAACCATTTTATAGGTGAGCTCTTCCCATTTATGTTCTCAACTATAGTGGTTAATTGTATATTTCCTACATAATACTTTCATACTTCTTTTTTTTTCTCATGTCACTCTCTTTGTAAAAAGAAAGGAGATGGGGAAAAAAATAGAAGGAATCTGATAAAAACTACCAAAATAGTATTTGAGTGATCTTCACTCTATTCTTCTGCACTTATTTTATTCCCTAAGACGAGACCCTATTTTCTGGATCTTATATTCTGGATCTTTCTTTTTCTTTTTAAAAATTCCCTCTTGGTGATTAGCCCTCCAAAATTATTTATTTTGCTCATGACCATTCCCTCTCTAACTTTGCACTTCTTAAATTCCATGCTTCCTAAATCCTGTTCCTCTCTATTTCCTTGTTGTTTAATGTATTTTTCCATCAAACCTGTGTGTTTATATGTGTTTAAGTGTCATGCATTTGTGTTGGTTTGTGTGTGTGTTTATTCAATTTTTCTTTATCTGATTCAGATTAGTTGTTTTTATTAAATGTTTCTTCTATATTTTATAGTCTTCATCATGTAAACCCCACTTTTACAAAATAATGTCTTCTCTATTATTCTTTTGTCCTTCTTCCCTTTTCTTTCTTCTCTTTAAACCATCAAAATAGAATAAAATCATACCCAGTAGCTCTGTAAGTTAATTATATTTGTTACCTTTGAAAACAATGGGATTCTGAAAGAATACTTAGCTCTTCATCCTCTGTTGAATTATATCACTTCATCAATTTCCTCATCTGCAATATGACAGGGTTGCAACATATGGCTTTCCAGTTCCCAGTAGCTCTAGATTTATAATGATATTAATCTTATTCTTGTCAATTATAACATGATAGACAGCTCCTGGAATGATGGAAGAGGGAAGAATCCCTTCTAGGAGAATCCAAGTCTTAGGGATGACAAAAGGTCATGGGGAAGGAGGAACAGTGGAAGATTTCTTTATATTATTATTATCTTGGTCTTTCTTGCAGATAGGGATTGGAGCTATGATTTCACTGGTATAAGAAAACTCCTGGACAAGAAAATTCTTTTTGTTAGTGGAAATTGTTAATCTTCTTTACAATCTGGAATTGTAGAGATTGGTCCCTTTTAAGATTAAGAAATCTCTTAAAAAAATTTCCCCAGGGAAGTTTTCATTTAATGTGCTTCCTCGGATCACACATTAATCAGCTCAGTTTGGGAAAGGTCCTATGTCATAGTGGTCCATATTAAGCTAGTCTGTTGCCTTTGGGCCTGGATATAAGTTTTTTTTTTTTTTTAAGTAAGATGGAATAAAGTAGGACAGTCTCTTAGAATCTCTGTACTTACTATATCAATTTTCCTGCCTCAGCTTCTACATGTTGGTCTTCTAAAGTACCAAGAGCCTTTGCTTTTCCTTCCCTTTCTTCCCCAGTCAATTACCCAACTTTCCTCCCTCATTACTGACAAGAAAATCCTTCCTTTGCCCCATATAAGCTGAAATGCTCAAAGATTCAGGAGGCTGATCTCACCTCAGAGCTTTAATAAATGAAGGATAAAATCCAGAATCAGATTTCTACTTGGGGGACACCAGGAGACTAGGGTGAAAAACTGTGTGTTCATGTCAGACTCTAATCAGAAGGCATGGAATAAATGAAAGAGAGATAGCTTTATGAACTATCTCTGAATAGAACTCAACACTTCCGCCATTCATGTTCATTCACCTAGTCAAGAGTTATTAAGCCATGTGAATTTTTTTTTTTTTTTTTGCCATTTCATGTTTAATCAGGTCTTCTTGATAATGTTCTTGTGATGATGACTTGATAATGGGGATAGTGATGGTGATGATGATGATGGCCATGGTGATAAAGATGATAATTCTACAGAGCTGATGAAGATGATGGTAAATTATATTTATGTTAGATGGTGATACAGTACACAATAGAGGAACATTTCTCTCATAAACAGAAGAAACATTTTGTATTAAATATAGTTTCTTGTAATCCTTTTCACTTGCATGTTAACTTAACTTGTTTGAAGCATAGCCTCTTGTAGCCTTGTAAATTTGCTTGTCAAAAATTCAGTAGGTTTTTTCTTTACTTCTAACTTTTATAAAATGTTCTTCCACTGTCCTTGACAAAGATCATAATATAACAGGTTCTCTCAAGATCATTCTCAGGTTATTTACTAGTATCTGAACTGAGCAGATTGCCATTCTAAGATAATTGATATTCTTCAATGTCACTGACTGTTTATTATCCTGGAGTTATTTAGGAGAATCTACTTCCTCTGTTCCCCACTGCTCTCATCTCAAGACAACATCTGAGATCACTAAGATCAAAGACAAATCATTATTGTGGAAAAGACTGTCTATAAGCTAGGCATATATAACCTGGGCAATTAGCACTCTTGAATCTTCAAGAATGAGTACTTTAATTATAAATAGAATTTTTCTGGTTTATATAAACAAGAACAAGCCAGAAAATTAAATGCACTGAAGAGTCATCTTCTTAGAATTCTGGGCATTATATATGGAAAATGTTCATGAAGTTACTAAAATTCTTCCTTTCTTGAGAATCATGCCCTTTGATTTGGAGGTACTTGCTGAGAACACTTCAGCAGCTTTCAAGCTCTCTTCTCTTGCTATTCATCTGAACTCTCCTGAAATAGTCCATATCCATTAATAAATTCTACTAACTATATGTGAGCTGTGTGTTAGATTTTGCTTTCAGTTACTAATGATATCACTGGCAAGATTTACCATCTGTTGTTATTTAGTTGTTGCTTACTGCTAAATATTGGGCAATGAGCAGGAGAACCCTGTCCCCTCTACACTCTTGGAAGCAGCTCCATGACCCTAAAACAGATGCTGTAGAATTGATAATTATGACAGGTGATAGGGTTGATAGAGATGCAGAATATGATGATAATAGTGATGGTGATAGTGAAGGAGGTACAGACGGTACTAATGATAAATAATGATGATAATGATAAGAGCGAATGTGTCTTAAGCCATGGATCATTTTGGCAGTGTAATGAAGCATCTCAAAATAATGCTTTTGAATACAGAAAATGAAAAAAAACCACCATAAGATTAGAAAGGAAAGGAAATATATTGAAAATAAAGTCATCAAAATATAACTTCTTTTAAAAATAAAATCAAATTCATGGATCTGACATAAGAAGTCCTACTTTAGAGCATCAGTCTCCAAAACAAGTACCAGGGTCCCTTGTGGGGTCATTAAATAATGCCAAGACATATGTGCTCAATGTACCAAGTATGGAAAGATGGGTCAAATCCCATCCTTCTTCGTAATAGTCAGTTGTGAAGCTCATTTTTAATGCAACTATACTTATCTTTCATCCATTATCCTCCAACACTTCCTTACTCTGCCTTCTTTTATTCATATACAAATGTAAGCAAATGTAGCAACTATAATAAAGCATTCAACAAATAGATTTTAAGCTTTAGTAGCTTAAACATAGGCAGCTAGTGAACACCAGACTTGGACTCATCTTCATGAGTTCAAATCCAGCCTCAGACACTTATTAGAGATGGGCAAGTAATTAACCTTATTTGCATTTGTTTCTCTTCTATTAAATGAACTGGAGAAGTAAATAAATAACAAAGCACTCCAGTTTCTTTATCAAAAAAAGCTCCCTCCAAAACAAAACAATATAGCAAATGGAGTCACAAAGACTTAGATAAAACTGAATATGTTAACAATAACAGTTTAAAACTGGACTCAGAATTTAGGGATACTCTGTATATTACACTGAATGATGGTAATTATTAGTGTATGAACCCAAGAAGGAAAAAAAAAACAAACAAAAAACCTTTCAGAAACCAGAAGGAATCCTTTTGAATTATTGAGTAGGACTTAGTTCCATTTTGAGTCCATGTTTCCCAATTGTTAAAACCATAGCCCCAACCCCTCAGGGAAACTGGGTTTGAGAACTTAAAGTGATCCAGAAATCCCAAAGCTCCTTTTGCATACCTTAAAAGATCCTTGTCTCCTTCCCTCCTGCATAACATTAGATTCAGAAATCTCATGTAAGACTACTATCTCCCTGTCCCTGTTTTTGATATGTCCCCTTAAGAAATAGTTGCAAATATGTCAGATAAGGAAGCAGGCTAACCTGTTTGCAGGTTTCTTTAGACTCTATAAGAGGCCCTATATCCTTTTCTTCAGGGCCACGCTCTTTGGATGTGAATTCCATGTGGCCAAAGTTGACTTTAATAAATTCTCTGATTAAAAATTAATATTTCTCAACTTGTCTCTATATCTTGGCACAACCCCGTGTTAAATATTTCCTGAGGTCAGCAGGAAAAATAGATAGAAGCAGCTAGTAGCATTTGAAGAGGATGTGGAGTGATAGAGAAGTTGGATTTATTCATCCTACTTGGAAATACACTTCCATAGCACAGGCTTTAGATTCTGGCTTCATTTATCCATCAAAATATATTTATTAAGCACTTACTATCTATAAAATACAAATGAGAAATGTGTACAAAGGAGACAATCATATAAATTATGTGAGAAGTCAGGGGAGGAGCTCATTGGCAAAAATGCCTCTCAAGTTCCACCTTTCCGTGGCTATTTATGACCATTTATCATCTAGCCTCTTTTGCTTTTCCCTTCTAAGCTTACCTTCTCTATCTATCGACAAGCAAATCAATATTACTTTTACTATTGTGGAGGGCATGCTAACCTCTTGCTCCATGGCTCCCCCTGATTTAGAGCTCTAAACTGTCTAGGTTTGCTTTCATCACCTCAATTCATTGCTCATACACACCCATATTAGTTACATCCCTGTGGTGGTCCCTATCTCATTTTTCCCTGTCCTTCCATTTTACTAACAATAATTCCTCATTCAACTATAAATAAAGTGTCTTTCGGGTTAGACTTGTATCCTTCTTTCAGAAATTATTTGTACAGATCCTGAATTTATTTATATGTGTACATATTGTCTTCCTCATCAGAATATAAATCCTTGAGGGCATGGATTGTTTCACCTTTGTTTTTGTATTCATGATCCAAACCACAGGGACCATTGCCTATGGTTGTTCAATCACTTGTATCCCATTCTTCATGATTTCATTTGGGATTTTCTCTGCAAAAATAGAGGAATGTTTGCAATTTCCTCCTCCAGTTACTTTACATATGGAGAAACTGAGAGGGTTACACAGTTGGTAAGTATCTAAGACTAGATAGGAACTCAGAAAAGTCCAGGTCCAGCACTCTATCCACTACACATGGTAGATGATTAATAAATAATTGCTTAATTGAATTTTAATCATATTTTATTTGAAAAAAATATGGAGAAGGAAAAGACACACAGTGTAATTTATAGATAAACATACCTTGAAAATGCAATTTTGAGAAGGGTGAAAAGCTGGGAGCAATGCAGTCCCCGTCCCATAATATATTACTATTTGCATCTCAGAACCTCAGTATTGGAAGGAGTCAACATAATCCAACCCAGACCAGAATAAGAATCTTTCTTTTCCCCTATATAGGGGAATGGCAAGCCTAACAAGTGACTTTCTAGCTTTTGTTTGAAAATCTAGTGACTCATGAGGCAACTTGTTTGACTACTGTAGAGCTCTAATTCTTAAGTAGTTTGTCTTTATATCACACCAAACCCTGCCTCTTTTCACCTTCTTTGTTCTCTCTGTGTCCAAGGAGCACTAGTCTGATTCATCTTCTTTTTATAAAAATTTATTTTTTGAAAAAACAGTAAAAGTAAAGAAAAACAGAAAAGTAATACAAAGCAAAATGAAGCTAAACAAAAGAGAACATTATCATGCATCCAACAGAACATTAGGGAGGATTTAAATATATATATAACAACAAGATACCAAATCAAGAAAGTGTATATATTAGTAGAAGAAATTACATTCATGAATGTTCATTTTTTCTTTATTTCCTTGTAAAAGTGTTCTTTTGTTCTCTACTGCACATCTTATTTTATTCTTTCCCCCTTTGTATCTCCCACTCCCAAGCAAGCTACAGTTAAGATACATTTATGTATTCATAGGTAGATATAGATATAGATATATACATGCATATACTCTCACATACACACTCCACATACATACATGTCTTTCCTATCCCTGTTGACTCTTTAATTAAATTCTGCTCCATAACTTGCCTTATAATTACTTAACCTCCCCTCCACCCAACCAAAGATCCCTCCCTTGCCTTACTCCCTCATCCTTCGCTTTGCCTTTGCTTCTCCACTTATTTCTTTATAGATTTGGGAGGATGTTATACCCTTCTTGGTATAAATGTGGTGTTGCCAATTCAACCCATTCTTGATGTGAGTAGGTTTTCAGAACTATGAGCTCTTCTCCTTCTTTTTCTGTACCTCATCTGTATAGCATAATTGCCATTTTTTCCTTAACTCTGCCAATCTTTCCTTTGAGCTCCCTGTTGTTGATGTGAATCTTAAACATAGAGTATACATTTTCCCATGTAAAAAAAAAAACACCTTTGTCCATGTTCTTTCTTAAAATTGAGCTTTTATATTGGTTCTTATATGTTAAATTTTTCTGTTAAGTTCAGGTTTGGTTGATAGAAAGTCCTGAAAATCTACAAATCTGTTGAAGGTCCATTTTTTCCTCATTCAAAATTATAAATAATTTTGCTAGATATTATATTTTTGGCTGCAGACTTAGTTCTTTTGATTGTCTGTAGATATGATTCCAGGACCTGTGGTTCTGCTGCTGACAAGTCTTATACAATTCTAATTGTAGCTCCAGTATATTTTGATGAGGAGTAAACTGAGGTTCTAAACCGAGATGGGTCAGTTCCTTTTCTCTCTCTCCTTCCTTCCCCAAAGTAACTAAGGGTGGGGTCGGCAGCAAATGAATTTGCTACTTAATGCTGTATGGAAACAAAGTCTTTATTGTTAGTAAAGGGATAGACAGGCTTTTGGCCTTCAGGAAGACCAGATCTGCCTGCAAAAGGGGACGTCAGTAGACGGGCATTGGCTGGTATACACCAAATGCAAAGATTTCATTTTTCAGCCTTCCTTATATACATCAAAACAATGTTTGCACAGAGATGTTATCAAGAGGTTCCGGAGATATTTGTCAATAATACAAGAATTCTCTGTTGTTGTAAATAAGACAGGAATTTTCTTATTATTGTAAATAAGACAAAAATTCTCTATTGTTATCTCCTTCAGTCTCTCCCCAGAAAGGAATTTCAGATCATTAGAATGGGGGGGCTGAAAACCGAAACTAGCCCAAAGGAAGTTGGAGATCAAACAAGGAATATCAAAGGGGGCTACCGCCCCCAACAATACTGTATCTATTTCTTCACAATCTCATCAATATTGAATTTTTATTTTTTAAACTATTTTTGCTAATTAATACATATAAATAACTATCTACAGAGTTGTTTTGCTTTTCATTGCACTGATTAACTTTGCAATTTGTAATACAAAATGGAACTCTGAGATCCCTCAAAATTTGGATCCTCCTAGCTGCCCTTTCCCCCCCCAACATAATATTAATTTGTAGTTTTTCCAAGTTAATACACAGCAGACAGAAACATGTTTCTACTGAAGTCTGACACCACAACTCTGCACTGTCAATTCTTTTGATTCATTTATCAATTAACATTAGGGTCTTCAGTTCCCTCCCCAACCTCCCTCTCCCTCCCTCCCTCTCTCTCTCTCTCTCTCTCTCTCTCTCTCTCTCTCTCTCTCTCTCTCTCTCTCTCTCTCTCTCTCTCTCCATACTATGCTCCTATTAATCTTACCAAAGTTTGAATTTGGCTTTTTTGACTGTCACATCTATAATATAAGAGTCTTGGACTACATAGCTTTCTACCTCTAAATTTTTTATTCTGCCAGATTAATTTATCTTATAACTGTCTTACAGAGGTGATGTAGTAGATAGAGTGCTGTACTTGGGAGTCAGAAAGACCTTCACATCTAGCCTTAAGCACTTATTAACTGTGTGATCCTAGTCATATTAGTTAACTTCTTTCTGCCTCAGTTTTCTCAATTATAAAATGAGTTTAATAATAGCACCTATTTCACAGGGTTTTTGTAAGAAGTAAATGACAATATTTGTAAAGTGCTTAGTACAGTACCTGGCACATTATGGGTGCTTAATAAATGCTTATTTTCTTATTCTCCTAATCTTAGACTCACTTATCTTTCCAGGTCCAGTTCCAGTTCTGATTCTCATGTTCTACCTGTAATCTCATTCCCTGTTCCTTTCTCTACACATCCTGTTACTTACTACTTCTCTAGTCATTACAAGGAATTTCATTCTGTTGATTGACCCATGACAAAATAAGATTTTATAAAATGAGGTGATTGGACTAGATAGCTTCTGAGGTCCCTTGTAGTAGCTACCTTTTTTGCTTCACTGGAAATATAGGAACCAGATTATGGAGGTCCTTCAAAGCTAAATTTAAACTAAATTTGTCTCCCTGTTGCTATTTGAAAAAAATCCCACTATATATGTTAGGTATTTTCACTGTTTGTCCCTCATGCCTGGAATAGTGGATCTCCTTCTCTCCATTCATTTTTATTTCCTGGGCTTCCTTCAAGTTCTAAAATCTCATCATCGATAAGAAACTTTTCCTGATACCCCTGTGATTATAATGGCTTCCCTCTGAGATAATTTCCGATTTGTCCTGTATATATCTTGTTTCTGCATAATTATGTACAAATCAAATCCCCATTACATTGTGTGTCCCTTATGAAAGCAATAGTTGTCCTTTGCCTTTCTTTGTAACCCCCACATGGTGCCTGATTAATAAATTAATCATTAATTATATTAAAGTAAAGTTTTAAAAATTACAGATAAATGTTTATTTACTGACTAATTAGAAATTCTTCAGCCAGATGGAGTGGCAAGTGGGAGAGAGAGAAGTTGGTAGTGATGGCACAGAGGACTGTAGATAAATGAGATAAATTGGGAGATAAATTGTTTCCAGAAAGGAAACACCTCTTTCAGAGGTGGAGAGAGATAAGGCTCAGGGAGAGAGGTACTCTAAGGTCAAGATCTTGGAGATAGGGCCTTTAGGTTTTGAGGGTGGAAGTTACATACTATAGATAG
Organism: Sminthopsis crassicaudata; assembly: GCF_048593235.1. Taxonomy (NCBI): domain Eukaryota; kingdom Metazoa; phylum Chordata; class Mammalia; order Dasyuromorphia; family Dasyuridae; genus Sminthopsis; species Sminthopsis crassicaudata. Next base: position 96,392,083 of record NC_133620.1, on the reverse strand, counting down.
GTATCCTGAATATGGACCCAAATGAGGGATAAAGTAGTGCTGAATGATGTTGATAGAGGATTACAAATCATCAGGAACACAGTCTTTTTTAAATGTAGAAAAAAGATCTCTGGCACACTCTGGGGAGGAAGCATCCTATTGTGTGCTCCTCCTCCCTGGTCTCCAGGAAATAGTCCTAATAGGCTCACCTTAGTTAAAGCTCATTTCTCTAGGCAGTGGGGAACTACTGAAAGGTTTGATCCAAGAAATAGTATGATCAGAGCTATGCTTTTGAAATTAATGATACCAATATGAAAAAATGGGGAAGCAGAGGAGTCCAGAGACAGAGAACAATTAGTCATTTAAACAGTTCCTTTGAGGGATAATTAGAACTTAATCTAATGTGATTTTTGTGGGGATGGAAAAGAACCAATCCAATTTATTCATGCATTCAACAATGTACAGACTTTATAATGGAGATGGTGGAGGATGGACGGTGAAGAGCTCTTCACTCCTCAATTTAAGATCCTCAATTTAAGGAGGGTGTCCAAGGCAGTCATTTCTTTACTGTGTATCTTTTTCCCACAGAGTATTGTCCTTCCTCACCTCCTTTTTTTTGTTTCCTTTTAATGTGCTATTTTCTCTCCTTAGATATGAGCTCTGTGAGAGCAAGGACTGGTTTTTGCCTTTCTTTGGACCTGCAGGATTTAGCATAGTGCCTGACATATATAATAGACACTTAAATGCTTAGTGGCTGACTTATGGAATCTTAGAATTCTTTGACCCAGTCCACCAATCATTGTATAAATGAGGAAACCAAGTTTAGAATGGTTAGAAAGATTTGCCCAGATCTACCAGCTAGAGACAGACTGGGTGTAGAACCTAGATCCTGCTTTTTCTACTCCTCAATGATGTCTCTTTGTGTTCCTTATGGGAAGGAATTGTAGTCAGAGTTTGATGACTGAGTGAAGTGGGAGGTCAAAGGAGAGGAAGGAATCAAAGACTGGTTCAGAGTCCTGGAGCTGGAGAGGCTTCTTATCCCTGTGGAGGGTTTTCCTTCCAGGACCTGTCTCCCTCACACCTCACTCTTAGAACATTTCCCCCTTCTCCCCTCTTGGATCCATGAAGTATACCAATGGTGTCCAAACCCTTCCCACACTCTGCCCTAAAGAAACCTGAGTTTCCATCAGTTAAAAGTTTTCTGCCATACAATTGGCCAGCAAGTAACCATATTCCTATGCTAAGCTTCCCTGAAGATATGTGTGCTTGACTTCACAGTATTCATCACTTAGCATACGCAGCCTGCAGCCTGTGTACCTTGTCTCAACTAGAATGAAAACTTCCACAGGTTACAGATAATGCTTTATGCATTTTTGTATCCACCAGTGCCTTCCTTCAAGAAACGTTGGTTGAATTCACAAAATAAATTGATCAGGGGGATCAAACACGTATATTAAATTCAACCATTCCTTGGGAAGCTAGATGGTACAGTGGTTAGAGTACTGGTCCTGGAATCAGGAGAACCTGAATTAAAATCTGACCCTAGACACTTGACACTTGCTCCTTGTATGGCCCTGAGAAAGTCATATTGCCTAGCATTTTCCCCCACCCTCCACTCTGCCATTCGTTCCCATCTGCCTTGGAATTCCTATGGGAATCTCTGACTTAGAACAGGAAGTGAAGATTTAGTATTTTCTGCAAAGAGAAAAGGATCCAAGGGAATGGACTGAAAGTCTAATTGCCTCTACAACTCTTGGAAATAGTCCCATAAATCTAAAATAGATTCTATAGAGTTAGAATGGGTAAAGCCATTGCAGACTTCATGGATTTTTTCAAGCATTTATATGCTTCAAGATATTTCCAATGCCAGATTGGCTGCAGGATCAATAGTGGTAAAACTCTGAGGATGAATTTTGTTTCCAGAACCTATTTGCTGATATCCCACCTTCCACCCAAATTTAAAGCCTTTCATTCCTTTGGGCAGGATTTGCCCTATCTACCAGTACCTGCCTACCTACCTACTGGAAAGCAGTAACCTTGAGCAGAATGATACCATAGTTCCTTTGTTGAAGTCACATAAATTCATTCCCTTTCAAATAATCCACTTCTCCAAAAAAAAGTTCAAAGAAACTCCAGCAGTTTATTGATTTCCTATTTTTTTTAAAAAAGCAAATACACAGAGCGCCATACAGGGAAACCACAAGATCCTAATGCAAGAAATTCACATGGTTTAGTTTGGGAACAGGATATTGCCACAGTCAGCTGTGTTCAGGAGCAGGAGAACAAAAGCTGCCTCAAAATTTTCTATAGAATATATAGAGACACCTCAAGTCACCTATGTCCCTTCTTCATCTCACAACACACAACAAAAGTAGGAAGTATGTTGCTGGCCTATCAAGTCTTTAAGAGGAAAGTGGAAGTGTGTACAATCTCTCTGCTTCCCCAGTGCAAACCCCAAGCTTGGAAACAGTCCTCCAAGCAGGCTACAATTTAAATTTCCAAGGGCTGTCAGGATGAAAGTCAGGCAGAAGATAAGAGATTTGGGGAAGGAAAGTTAGCCAAGGTCTCTATCAAAAATAATATTTTTGCTACAAAATACCAAATAAAGACCCAGAATGGAAGGGCTATGTACCTTCCTTCCCAGAAAGTGATTTTGGGGAATTTCTGGATTCATATAATTTAGAACTGGGCCATTCCTGCCATTTGCTTCCCTATTGTATTCCATTTTAAAGAAGAGGAAAGTCAATTCCATGGAAGGAAAATGACCCAGTCTACTGTGAATCCTTCCCCACGTATGTCCTCAACCAAAGCAGCAGCCATCACACAGACAGACCTCTGGTTGGCACTTTTTCTGCTACCCCCAGCTCCTTAGAGGACAAATAACTCAGGAAAACTATTTTGACCTTGACCCATTGTCCATTGTAAATAATGTACCACAGGAAAAGCTGTCTCTTTTCTGTATTACACCAGGCACTATTAAACAGGACAAAGGGAGAGGGAGCCAGGAACCAGACTATTTCCTCTGTTCAGGAAAAGCTAAAAGAACCTTTGTGGTAACTATCTTTTTCAGGACAATGATAAGAAAATGGAAACTCCAAGAATACAGCCAAGGGATGGATATGTCTGACTTAGGTTTATTCAAAATTGTTCCTATATTTCTAAATATCTGTGTCTATGTTTTTAGGGTGTGTATGTGTGTATATGTATGTATGTATATTTTATCCCATCAGACTGGGAGCTTCCAGAGGGCAGGAACCATGTCTTTGCTTTCCTCTAGATCTTCCTACCACCTGAAATATGTGTGAGTTTAGTGACTTGGCTGTTGAGCAAATGAGATACTAACACAGTGTCTGGCACACAGCAGGTGCTGTGTAAATACTTAGTACTGTTCTCTTGCTCTTTTTTCCTATACCTTTTGGGCACACCTAATCGGAACCATAGTCCTCTAGACCAGAGTGGAATATACTGTGGCTAAAGGGAGCTGCTGAAATTCCACTTGAGTCTTTGGGAGTAATGGATGAGCCTCCCTTTTCCACTTGCATCATATGACAGAATGAGTCATAACTCATTCAACTAAATATGGATTATAAGATCATAGATTTGGAGTTGAAAGAGATATGAGAGGTCATCTAAAATAAACCCTTTCATTTTACAGATAAGGAAACTAAGAGCCAGATAAGGTAGATAATCTGACCAAGATCATAGGTCTAGTGAGTGAAAAAGCTAGGATTTCAGCTTAGCTCCTGATTCTAAATCCAATTCTCTTCTTACTATAGTACTCTGCCTTTAAAGTAGTTTACAATTCAACCAAAACCATTTATCCATCTTGCAAGGCTATGACAGAGAAATATAGAATATGGAATGGACTTCGGAGTTTGAGTTCACCCCTCCCTTTTGAAGTGGGAAGCTTCTGCTTGAAGACCACCAGTGAGGAAGAAGTCACTACTTGCCAAGGCAGTCCTTTTCCACTTTTGGACGGGACACAGAGAAAGTGTTTGGAAAAGGTAATACAGATATCCATCCTTGGCAGGAGAAGAGGGTGAGCTGGCTTTCAGACTGAGATGCCAGTCTGTATGAAAGCTCATTGCTAACTAAAAGAAAGGAGGTCAATGAAATGACCTCTGAATGGAGCTGATTCTTATTACCCTGGATGTGCTGTTCCCTTCTCCTAATGTGGCCAAGATCCTTTTCTCCTTCCTGGAATCCCATCTCAGGGGTTCCTAAATCTGGGAGTGAGTTCATTCATTTGAAACCATCATCCCATCATTCCCACAGCTCGACTTGTCTGGATGGCTGCAGCTTCCGTTGAGAGCCACCCCCACCTGTTTCCACCCATTCCACTTGGAAAGATACATCCCAACAAGACCCTCAAATCCAGGCTGAACTGCTGTCACCTGATTAGCATCTTGTGTGACTTTTGAGCAGTATTTTCCCCATCTACATCTTGCAGCACATAGATTGAAAACTTCCCAAAGGCAGAGACCATATCCATTGGCCTTGCTCTCTGTACGACACTCAACCTAGCCCCAGCCCTACCCATGTGATGATGGTAATAGCTATCTCTTCAGCTCCCATTACCCCCTGCACTGATATCAGACAACATGAACCAAAACAATTTCCCCTAATGCTTGTTAAGAGTCCCACAGCCTGCAGAAACCTGGCCCTTGTAAAACAAAAAAGAATAAAACAGAAGAGAATAATACAGAAGGCATGGAGGTGTCAGTTATAGATAATTTCAGGAAATAGTTCATTGTCTGGTCTTTCCATAATAAAGGCTGAAGTCAAACTCCTTCCATTCAATGCATCCTCTCAAGGTGGTGAGTTGAGCGGCTTCCCTCAGTCATCTGGGACCAAGTCAAGTGATGGACTGTCGGGCCAGACATGGAGCTCTGATCTGGGCCTCCTCCTCCATGGTTCGCTTTAGAGGCCTGTAGAGTTGATTATCATGGAGGCAGGGAAAAGTGGAACCAATTTTCTGCCCAATATTAATGCATTTTAGAAGCTAACACAAAAGTATTATATTTCATATCTGTCTGTAAGTGAGACAGAAAAGTATCTTTTTCGCCATCTTTTACACACAGTTGTAAAAATGGGTACCTATCTTCTCTTTCTGCTCACACTTTCAGGCACACATACATACATATACATAAACATGCATGCACACACACACATACAATCATACATTACATATATATTTATATTTATATATATATACCATCTTTTTGAGAAGGAATTATTGACATCAGATAAAAGTCCCTTTAACTCAGGAAAGCTCCCTCCCACTTCTACCCCATCCCACCCCCCCCAAATCCCTTGACTATAACCCCAAGGTGGGAAAAAAAGGTTGTTTAAAAATATCTCCATTGTCCACGGTTTTCAGATTTTGTTCTCAAAGAGTTTTAACTTTTCCAAATACTGCAAAGGGTGGACAGACCAACCCATCCGGCAAGACTTAAGAGTCTTCTTGGTTGGGTCACTGCATTTCTGGAAGATAAAGAAAAGTCCACAAATAAGCTTTTATAAAGTTATAATTCCCTCCTCCTCCCCTCCAAAACTGACCTTTTTCCTTCCTGATCACCATAGCACATCCTAATAGTGCCATACTTTGGATTCCTTACTTTTTTATTTTAACATACATGTTTACTAGATGATGCACACATGGTTGTTCTCATCTAATACTTTGCTGTTCCCTACATACTCTATGCTCCAGTAACGTTTTCTATTCCTACAGAACATTATACTTGCTAACTCCAGTCATTTTCACCAACTGTCTCCCAATCTGGAGGAACTCCCAACCTGCCTGGAAGTCTCTTCCCACTCATCTCTGCTTCCTGGCTTCTTCAAGATCTAATTTAAGTTTTATCATCTACAGGAAATTTTTCCTGATCCCATTAATGCTAATGCTTTCCCTCTGTGATTAGCTTGTTTTTCATGCTAGGGTGCTTGTTGCCTCCTCATTAAATTGTGAACTCTTAAGAGCAAACTGTTTTTTGACCTTCCTTATATTCTTACCATGCCTGGCACATAGTAGACACTTAAATCCTTTTTTGACTTATTGGCTCACACATGCTCTCTCTCTGTCTCTCTCTCTCTCCTCTCTCTCTCTCTCTCTCTCTCTCTCTCTCTCTCTCTCTCTCTCTCTCTCTCTCTCTCTCTCTCGTCTCTCTCTCTCTCTCTCTCTCTCTCTCTCTTCTCTCTCTCTCATCTCTCTCTCTCTCTCTCTCTCCTCTCTCTCGTCTCTCTCTCTCCTCTCTCTCTCTCTCTCTCTCCTCTCTCTCTCTCTCTCTCTCTCTCTCTCTCTCTCTCTCTCTCGTCTCTCTCCCTCTCTCTCTCTCGTCTCTCTCTCTCTCTCTCTTTCTCTCTCTCTCCTCTCTCTCTCTCTCTCTCTCTCTCTCTCTCTCTCTCTCTCACACACACACACACACACACACACACACACACACCTATCTCTCTCTCCCTCCTTCTCTCCCTTCTCCCTCTCTCTTTCCCTTCCTCCCTTTTTTACTCCCTCTCTGTCTCTGTCTTTGCCTCTCTCTGTCTGTCTCTGTCTCTTTTTCTGTCCCACACACACACACACACACACACACACACTCTCTTTCACTGTCCCTTGTGTGTTTCTTTGCCTCTCCAGCAAGAGAGCAAGTAAGCTTCTTGAGGACAGGGCATGTGTCACATATCTCCTTGGCATCTTCTCTTTTCTGTAGGACAATTCTGGGCATGTTGTGAACACTGGAATATGTCGATCTGAACCTAATTGTATTCTCAATCCCTCTCCTCCTACTTCTGTGTTGAAACTAACTAAGAGCAAGGAGTATCTGAAATCTCACTGAATCCAGAGCAAGATCAATTTGGATATAAGTAGTGCTTGATACAGCAACATCCCCGCTTCTGTCTGTCAGTTCACATCCTTCCCCATCTGTTAGGTTCTTACTAAGTGCTAATGAGATATTAGGTTTTTACTAAGTGCTAAGTCAGTACTTAACAATTTTCTAGTTCCGGCCTTTCCTGGGAGTTTGACTTGTGAATTCGCTGGGGAAGAGCTTGCATGCTTAGGAGGAGCACAATAGCACATTAACACCCATCTTCCAGTCTCAGCTTGACAGTCACCTCATCTGGACAGCCTTTCCTGGTCAGCCCAACTTGTTGTGGGCTTTTTGGTTCCTGAACATTCTCAGCCTCCAGCTCTCAATCTCCAAATACTCAATGCCCTTTATTGAGTAAAGTCTCATTTTCTAATTGTTATTATGCATTTTTCCCTATATGTTTTATGTGCCTTCCTAGACTATATAGTTTTTAAAATGTAGGCTGGGTTTTATTTCTTGTGTCTTTATTCCTTTCTCCACTTTCTATTCACAAGCCACTAACCCCCGTATGGTGCTCAATTCAACCTGTAGATTGACTGTCAGGCCATCTCAGTGCAGGATATCCTTGAAGCCCCACATCTGGCCAGATGTACTGGATGGAATAAGCCCACTAATTTGAGCCTGATCTGAATTTCCCAGCATATACGGTGGACTCTAAAGAAATCTTCTCCAAGTATCCCACAACCTTGGTGCCATTAAAGACATGCCATATACAAGAAAGTAGATAATTATGGATAAGAGAATAAGTTGGCAATGCCAACTTATGGCATTTGGCACTGCCAGGAATTACTGTCTCTTCTTATTCTTTAATCTGAAGACAGATAGTTCAATGTCCCACTGGATGATGCAACTAGGTTCTCCTAGACCTCAGTGCTGTGCTATATGAGAATCAAAGGGGAAATTGTGGGACCTTGACATAGATATAGCATCCTTTTAACACTTCAGTGTCCTAAAGAAACAAGAGTAATGTCTACAATAATCTGGAGGAAGGTCTCTCTTACCCTAATATCAGAGAATTCTCACCTGCAAGTTGAACATATGATGATGTCCTTTCCTTAGAACCGGGAGCTGAAGTTTCTTAGGACATTGGTCCCAGTTAAGGATCCCAGCATGTTCCTATCGAAACCTTGCTGCAGGGAGAGAAATAATCAATAATGTAAAACATGATGAAACAAAGAGTGGATTATCAGTGACTTTCTGCTAGCATAATAAGCTAGAGGTCTCACTTTTCTCAGGGAGCTCAGTCTCAGTGTATATATACATATACATATGTGGATGGATAATATGTATATATGGATATAGTATATATACTATATATATATATATATATATATATACACAGAAAGGAGGATGTGTATACATTCATATGTGTGTGTGTATATATATATGTATATATGTACAGAAAAGGAGAGTAAGGGGGAAGAAGAAGAAGAAAAAGAAGAGAATAAGAAGAAGAGAAAGAGAGAGAGAGAGAGAGAGAGAGAGAGAGAGAGAGAGAGAGAGAGAGAGAATTAATCAGGGTTTTTCATGCATATATGTGCCAGGGATGACAGATATACATAAATGTACTTTTATACATATACATTGATGAAGATAGGTTTACATTCACATGGGCATACTAAAACATAGCACCAAGACAAGGCTAGGGCCTTAGGCTAGCAAATTTATATTCTTTTTTTTTTTTTTTTTTTTTTAACAATAGAAGTAAACAGCCTGTGTGCTCTAAGTGTCCAAATTATCAGAGACGGATATAGAGGCAGAAGTAAACTCACGTTTTTCCTGAATTTGGGCTCTCTTTGAGAAACTTGGAGTCAGATAGGCCTGTATTCCAATCCTACTTCTGACATTTACTGGGTAGGATATCATGGCAAATACATTTAAAACTGAGAGGGACTTTAGAAAGCATTTCATCCAGACTCCCTCATTTTATAGATGAAGTACTGAAGCCCAGATTGGTTAAGTGACTTGTTCAGGTCACACATAATAAGCAACAGAGGCAGGACTGGAATGCAGACCTTGAATCTAGTGCTCTTTCCATTTTTACCGCATTGCCTTTTAAGTCACTTTTAACCTCTCTGAATCTCAACTTCCTCATCGGTATAATGAGAATAATAATGTGTGTGTGTGTGTGTGTGTGTGTGTGTGTGTGTGTGTGTGTGTGTGTGTGCAGGGAAATGTAACAAGGAGTGATTGAGAAAATAAAGGTAAGGTGTCTTGCAAATTTTAATGTTCTGTATAAATTCCACTTGTATTATTTTCCTTTCATGCTTTCAGTTGCCTCTGACCTAGCATGCATCATACATAATATTCACTTTCAATTATCCACATAATGTAAGGGAGGTGACTGCATAAAAACCAATACAATTGTACTTTAAAATCCAATTTTATTTTTTAATGTATTGCATTTTTTCTTTCTTCAATAAATTTGTTCCAATATCTTCTGAAAACACTTAGCCTATTCCTGCCTTTCAGAGATAGACTTATGATGGTAGTTGTGAGAGGGACTGTATACCAAAGCATTCTGGGTGAAAGGGAAAAAGGCAAGATTGGAAATGTACAGATGATTTCTTGATCCCAAGTATTTATTACTTTGCATTTATTTTGGTTAATTTCTTCCCATTATTTTTGCCTATTGTAACCCTTCTGAATTATTTTATCCTATATCAGCTATCTATCCAATGACAGTTGTCTTTATTGGAGTTGTTGGCTCCACATGAACTTAAAGTCTCAAGGACAGATCTATGCAGTATATAACTTAAGCCCTATTAATCCATGGACTCATTAATCCTCACTTTGACTACCCAGGGCATCATGAATAAGTTTGTGTATATCTTTAATCTGTTTATCCTCCATCTTTTTCACCAAAATATCACAAGAGACTTTGTTAAATAGCTTGCTGAGATCTCGATAGGCTATGGCTATAGCCAATACTAGTGGGGTATTCCATGTAAGGTGATTAGCACAGAGGGGATTAATGACCTTGCCCTTACCTGTCTGAGGACACCCTGGAGCTCCTTGTTTGACCACATGTCAGAGAGAAGGAGTCGGGCAGCTTCTGCGGCTTTTGGTGAACTGTTGGGCAGAGGAAAAAAAAGGTAAATCATGAGGAGACAAGCATTGAGTCATGGGATGCAGCAGCATTCATCCTTCCTCCCTTCCTTTGCCTCAAATAGTCCCAAAACGCATAAACAGCCAAGCTCCTGGGTTTGAGAAACCTGGAGAGTTTCTTAGATCTACAGGAAGAATAAGCCTTAGCAACAAGAGTCACTGGGACATTATCTGCTTCTCGAATGAGAGTAAATTTAATTGAATCCCTATATGCCGAAATCTAGTCCTTTGGCTCCCATACACATCTACCCTCAGGTGGTGGAAGCATTTTCCTCACTCCTGACATTAGTGTTCCATGTTGCCTCAGCAGGCCCCTTTCCATTTCCTAAGCTTGAGAGCCCCAAAGAACCAAACATTTCCCCCACTCTCTTTCTCTGGGTCAGACAGTGGGTTATAGGAAAAAAAAAATCCCTGGAATTGACATCAGGAGAGACCCAGGTTTGTATGATGACGCATTAAGACTTATAGACTGTGTCCGTGGGCAAGGCATTTAACTGTCCTGAGCTTCAAAGTTCTGATCCTTACAATAGTCATACAAAGTAATGCCTTTAGTTTCTACCTCCTGGGCTGCTGGGAGGATCAGATAAGAATATATAAAAGGCTTTGCAAACCTTATAGTGTTGTGTAAATGTCAGACATCATTCTGGGAGTTTCTTACCAACTGCTCTTACAGCGGTTAATGGTCTTATTTCTCTGAATACCCAAACTCCAAACTGGATCTAGCCCTTAGGGGGTAATCCATGACTTTCATGGAATTTTTTCTTCCTGTTTTTTATCCTACCTGTATGATTGATCCTTCCCAGTCTCTTTTCCTGGATTTTTATCTAAGTCACGCCAATTAACTGTGGGAATCTCTCAAGGGTCTGTTCTTGTCCCTCTTCTTTGTTTTTTTTTCTTCTCTATATTAATTTTCTTAGTGATCTCATCATTTGCCATAGATTCAATAATCTCTTCAACATGGATGATTTTCATTTCTATCTATCCAGTCCTAACTTCTCTGCTGACCTCCAGTGGCCTACTGGATATCCTGACCTGCATTCCCCATTGATATTTTAGCTCAACATATCCCAAACTAAACTCATTATCTTCCATTTCACTCTAAACTCTCTCCTCTTTCTAACTTCCCTGTTACTATAGTGAACACCATCTTCTTCTCAGTCATTCAGGTTGATAATTGAGTTGTTATTCTAGACTTTTCTGTTTCTCTTTCTGCCTCTCCTTCTCTCTCTCTCTGTCTCTGTTTGTCCCAGTGTGTGTGTCTCCTTCTGACTTTGTTTCTGTTTGTGTGTCTCTTTCCCTTTTCTCTATCTGTCTGTCTGTCTCTCTGTTTTTCTCTGTATATGTTCCTATCTGTGTATTTCTCTCTCTTTCTCTTTCTCAAGTTTCTTTGTCTCTGTCTCTCTGTCTCAGTCTCTTTCTCTCTCTGTCTCTCTGTCTCTCTCTCTCTCTCTCTCTCTCTCTCTCTCTCTCTCTCTCTCTCTCTCACACACACACACACACACACACACACACACACACACACACACTATATGTCCAGTCTGCTGCCAATCTATCTTCACAACATCCCATATATGTCCCCATCCTTCTTCAGACACAGATGCCACCTGAGTGGAGCCCCTTGTCACCTCACTCCTGAGCTGCTGCCATTGTTTTCTGGTGGGTCTCCCTGCCTCAAGTCTCTCCCCACTCCAACCACCAAAGCCATTCTCCTAAAGCAAAATTCTTACATAATCGCTCCTCTCCTCCACAAACCCTATGATCTCCAGGATCAAATCTAGAATCCTCTGCTTGGTTTTCAAGGTCCTTCACAACCTGGCTCCTTTTTACCTTTCTGATCTTCCCCTTTACTTCCCTCTGAGTATGTGGAGATCCAGTGACAGTAGCCTGTTGACTCTTCCTCAAACAAGAAGTGCTATCCCCTTATCCTGGGCATTTTCACAGGCTACCTCTCATGCCTGAGATGCTCTCCTCTTAATCTCTCCCTTCTGGCTTCCCTGAGGTCACAATTCAAATCTTTCCTTCTGCAAGAGGCCCTTCCCCATCCCGTTTAATGCTAGTAATAGAATGAGAGAATATTTATTAAAACACTTAGTACAGTGCCTGGCACATAGCCAGCACTGCATAAATGCTGAAATAAAGTTCTATCCTTATACATCTGCCTAAGTCATTATAGACTCCTGAGATTTTGGGCCCCAGAAACTGATGGAATCTATGATTATTAGCAGGATTTTGGGAAAGCCCTATGTCTTCCCTCTGGGATTACCTTTATTTGTTTCTATAGAGTTATTTGCTTGTTGTGTTGTGTTCCCCTATTAGCCTTCAAGCTTCTAAAGGGCAGGGACCATATAACTTTTCTTTATATCCTCAGTGTTTAGCACAGCATCTGATACATAGTAGGAGCTTGCTGACTTCACTTTTTTGAACCTTGATTTGGGCTTTAGTTCTATATGTCCTCCTCTCCTGTAGGGATGGCCTCTAGAATGTAGAAGCAGAACAGCCAAACACGGGCTATCCTTTATCCATGAAAAAAAAGAGCAGTCTTTACTTTTCTCTCATCCCAACCTCCTTATGAAAAAAATGTTTTCTAAAACTAGCTAACATTTATATAGAATTCCAAGGTTTGCAAAATGTTTTACAAATATTATCTTATTTGATCCTCACAACCACTCTGGGAGATAGATGCTGCTATTATCCTCATTTTGCAGATGAGGATCCTGAGTTAGACTTGCCCAGGGTCTGAGGTCAGATTTCAACTCAGTTCTTCCAGGCCCCCTCAACCATAGAGCTGTCTTCTATTAGTCTATGTTCATTCTTGAATTGCTTTATGAAATCTAAACCAGATTTATTTCTCTTTAGTGGTAAGATCCCATGGGGAGAGAGAAGTGGAACCCCAGTGTCTTCTCTGCTACCCCTGTTTGATGAGTCTACTACTCTCCTTTAGTGAAAGGCATAAGATCTCCACATGTAGTGTGCTCTGCTCCTCACTCCTTGAGACCGACTCACCCCTCTTTCTGCCCATACCCTTCTTACCCACTCCGGCACATGTTGACCACATTATTCAGCATACTGCTGGTGAAGTGCTGCTTTGCCATATGGGGCAATGAGGTCATCAGGTTCCTCATGGTATAGCAAGCAGATGACATGATGTCCCCTGAATTGCTGGTGTTGCCCGTCTGGCTAGAGAGTAGACGAGTCATCTCTGGGAATATTTGGTTCCCTTTAAGAGAAAGAGGTGCAAAGACAGGTTCAGGATACCATAAAATCAGTAAGTGGTACAATGAGGTCTTTAACTTTAACATCATGGTTTTCCATCATTTGGCTATCAGGAAGCATGGAGCTTCCAATGCAAGATGTTAATTTGGTGCTGAAAGACCTGTCATTGAATTCCAGCTGTGTCACTTAAAACTTGTGTGACTTTGGGTAAGTTATTCAACCTGTATGAGCTTAGTATTCTCATTTATGGAATGAGAAGATTGGACTAGAAAGCCTTTGTGATTCCTTCCAACTCCCACTGGACTCCATTGGAACCCATCAAACCCTATATCTGTCATTAAAGCCCTGTATCACCCCAGCCAGACTTCTCAGCTCTTCTATACTAACTTCCAGCTTGGACTCACTCACTGCTCTGGCTGATTTTTTCCTCATCACCACATTCTGAGGACTTTTCTCTTAGTCTCATATTCCTTTTATCATTTCATTTCACAATCTACACACACATAGGTAGTATTTAATAAATGATTGCTAACATGAATTTCTATCCCCAAACATTTGCCTAAGCCAATGTAGATTCCTGAGATTCCTGTCCCTGGATATCTTTACTTATTAGCAGAATTTTGGGAGAATCCTATGCTAAAAAGAGATTAGGGAGATTCTGTAGGAGGGAAGTAAATTGTAAACAACCTCTTACCCATCACTCTGTGCAGCACAGGATGTCGAGACATGTTACTCAGGAGGGAGGCTCCAGACCTGACCACATCGGAGTTGCTTGATTGAAGAAGGCGGGCAATTTGAGGCAATCCTTTTTCCTTCAGCCCAATCAACTGGCTCATGCCACTGGACATCTAGGAAAGAAATGTAAACCAATCACTGGTCTTGTGGTTTACAGGAAAGATAACACTGCTCTTAATTATCTGTGTTACCAAGTACTAAATCACTTTAAAGAATCATGACTTCATGAGAATGGGTCTTTTCTCCAACCACAAATATATTTTTAAATTTTATTATTATAGCTTTTTATTTACAAGATATATACATGGGTAATTTTTCAACTTTGACCCATGCAAACCTTCTGTTCCAACTTTTTCCCTCTTTACCCCATCCCCTCCCCTAGATGGCAGGTACTCCAATACATGTTAAATAAGTTAAAGTATATGTTAAATCTAATATATGTATACAAATTTATGCTGTTATCTTCCTGCACAAGAAAAATTAGATTTAGAAAGACAGAAAAAAATCTGAGAAGGAAAACAAAAATGCAAGCAAACAGAACAGAAAGAGTGGAAATGCTACGTTGTGGTCCACACTCATTTCCCATAGTTCTCTCTCTGGGTGTAGCTGATTCTCTTCTTTACTGAACAATTGGAACTGGTTTGAACCATCTCATTGTCCAACCACAAATAGATCATAATCCCTCAATGTCTCAAATTATCTTCATGATTTCCTATGACTGAAAGCTTTCAGCACCTGGTGGTCAACTTTTTGGATTCTTAGACCTTAGCTAGGTTGGTTCTCCAACAACAGACACATCTATCACTAGACTCAAATTCACAACTTTTCCAGCTTGATCTTTTGCTTTAATGGTATAGCTTTTAAGAACCTAAGACCAAACTGTGATGGACTTGGCTCTTTTTAACAATGTGGTGATTCAAGGCAATTCTAATAGATGTGGGATGGAAAATGCCATCTGCATCCAGAGAGAGAACTGTGGAGACTGAATGTGGATAGAGACAGAGACAGAGAAGAGAAAAAGAGCTGAGATAAAGAAGAGTGAGAGAGGAAACTGAAAGAGTAATAGGAGAGAGACAGCAATAAAGAGCAGAGGGAGGTAGTGGAAAGAGAAACACACACACAGACAGAGAAACAGAGACAGAGAGGGGGGAAGGAGGAGAGGGAGATGGGGATAAAAAGGAGAGGAGAGAGGGAGAAAGAAGTGAGGAATAGAGTGAGAGAGACAGAGGTAGAGAATGATAGAGGGGGAAGGTAGAAGGAGAGGGAGAGAGAAAAAGAAACAAAAAGAAAGGGGGTAAGGAGAAAGAGGGTGAGAGGAGGAAAAGGAGACAGAGAAAGAGATAAGTAGAAGAGATGGTGGTGGAAACAGGGAAGTTGGAAATAGATATTCTCACCAGTCCTTTGCTAGCAGTGAGGTTCTGCAGGGCACCAGCACAAGCTTCCAGGGTGGCATCTTTCTTACTCTTGCCCATGAGGTTCAGATAAGTACGAATGGCATCAGAGTGATAGAGCCAGTTACTTCCCTTTGGTTTGGTTTCCTCCTCAGGCAAAGGTAGGTCACAGTTGTTATTCTAAAAGACAAATGACAGATCATTAAGAAGACTCAATTAATGAGCCTTGAGCTGGATCTTTCCAAGTGGTCTGAATATATTTTCCACCCACTTATCCCTGCCCCCTATAATAGGTTACCATGGTAAGAGAGAGAGAGAGAGAAAGAGAGAGAATGAAAGTTGACCTTGCAGACAGAAATAGCCCCACTGGGCTACCTCCTCAAAGTTTGGGGGATTCTGATATGTCCCTGGGATTTTAAAAATTCTGCTCAAGTGGAGCAAATCCAACTTTCAAACCCTCATAAAATTAAACACATCCATGTATACTCTGATAAAAGGCACTGAGATCAATTAATGTGTTTTGAAAGCATAATTTGTCACTAGCCATTTGGTGCAAGTCTTCAATCCAGGGAATGAAGGCATAGGCTGCTCTCTGGCCCCTACTTCTGAGGATTATTCTACTTCCCAAGTAGATCATATTAAACTCAGGTCTCCCTTGAGTGGCAGGGCATACGAGCTGACTTAGGGTCCAGAGCTATAAATAGGTGATTGCTATACTTGATCCTCACAAGTTTTCTCTATAATTCTATGTATTTTATTTTATGTATTAAAAAGACTCTGAGAAAGGTTCTATAGGTTTCACCAGATTGTTCATGATGATTAAGGGGAAAACTGGGAATCAGTAGTAGGGTAGTGAAATAACAACCCCAAAGTATTCATTGTAAGATTCTCAAAGCAATGCAGGAAAACAAAAACAAAAAACATCTGAAGCAAGTGATCTGTCAGATGGGCATTATCCCCCGGAACTCTCATTGAGTGCCATTTCAGCTCCATGGAAGTGTCCCAGACAAGTACTGGCACTTGATCTCCCACTTTTCCTATTATCTAAGTACATCCCTTAGAGTTTATTCCACCTGGCTCTCCTGGGCTGCCAGGGGCAGGTGGAGAAGTTCCTTACCATCATCTTGTCATTCCTGTTGCTGAAACAGCCTGTGGAGGACTTGTCAGTAAAGGTATTGCGGGCGTTATACTCCAGCTGGCTATAACGGGTAGGCACCTCAGCATCCAGACGGTAAGACAGATTATGCAGGATACACATGCAGTTCTCCACAGACTAAAAGTAAAAAAGAGCACAGAAGCCTGATTTCCCTGCCCAGGCTGGGAAGACTTCATGCTTCCACCCAAAGGAGTAGTCATCCAGTTCAGGAGAGGATCAGAATAAAAGAATGGGTGCTCCAGGCAGGATTGGTGAGCCATCACAACCATTCTCTATCCCTGCACCAGCTCTGGGTAATACCAATAATCTCCAAGCTCCAAAAAAAACAAAGGCTGGGTCTTCTGGTTTTGGAATGCATAACAGCTTACATTTGTATAATACTTTATAGTTTTTATAATACCTCCTCAAAAACCTTGAGAGGCAAATAGCACATGTGAACACCATTTTCTCTATTTACAGATGAGCAAACCAGAATTCAGAAAAGTGAAGAAATTTGTTCTTTGTCACATGGTTGGAAAATTGAAAATTATATGTTTATAATAACACAGGTTTATAACTTTAGAGTTGTAAGGGATCATGGAGGTCACTTAATCCAATGCTCTTGTTTTGCAGATAAGGAAACTGAGGCTCAGAAAGGCTGTCACTTGCTTAAAACCACAAAGGGAGCAGGTATCAAAGTTAAGATTTGAAACTATGTCCTCAAGAACCCAATGCTCTTTCCACAGTCAATTATATTTACTTGATTGAGGGTAGGAGGAAAGTGGAGGGATAATGGCAGGAAATTTACCTAAATCATGCCTGGACCAGGCTAATGTTAGAACTGGGCTATACTATTGAGTTTGGGATTTTATATTTTAAGAGAATATGTCTCAAAGAAAAGAAACAATGTGGAAAATTGAAATGTGGTTGTAAATAACTACAAGAATGTCTTTCCTCATAAAGCTGGGTCTTCATTGTCTACTTTGATAGCCTACTTTGGGCAGAACTTGCTCTCTGTGTAGTCACTGCTGTTCAGAAATCCCAAAAGTTCATTTCTTCACGTTACCAGTGTACAATATTTTTCATATAATCTAAGTGACTCCCAAAGGTAAAGTGCTCTAGGTTTTATTTCTGTGTGCCAAAATGCCATTGAGATGGAAAGAACCATCAGAATCTATTGGCCCAGACTTGGCCGTCACTTTCTACAGGTTTACATATTCTCTGGGCCATCACTCTTTACTAGTCTTCAGAACCACACAGTCTTATCTAAGTATCTTTATTAGCCTAGTTCACAATCCTAAAAGGTCCTGAACTAGCTTTATGATTGACTTGGATTTAGAGATGGGAACTGTTCAAACAGAGGCAACAGAACTGACTCTCCCATTCTTGGATTAACTGGCTTGATTCTGATGAGGAGAAGGAAAAGGACAACCTCTGGGAAGGAGAGGGGTTAAAGACTGGAGTCTAAAGGAACTCTTACCTTGTCATCACAGCGACTGGCTGCCACACAGTTCTGGACATAGGATATAAGGGAATCAATCAGCCCTGGGTAATTACGCATAGTCTGGCGTCCAGCATCAGCTGAGCTCAGGTTCCTGAAAGAAAGGAGGAGCATTAAGGAGAGGAATAAAAGGGGAGAGAATGCAGACCAAAATTGAGAAAAGAAAGAATTCATTCAGAAGTATATTTATAAGTAATATTAAGTTCCAACTCTATGTAAGGTCATGGAGGTCACTTAATCCAAAGGTACTTACATTCTATGGAGGGTATACAATGTACATATTGTCAAGTATATTTACAATACAGTCAAAATAAATAAGAAATTATTTTAATTGAGAAAGTGTCACAACTGTAGGGATTAGGAAAGGCCCTTTAGGAAAGGACACCTTAACTAAGCCTTGAAGCCAAGAAATAGAGAAACAAGGACAAAACCAGGCAGGGACATCCTCATGTTTTAATCTTAGATGCAGGAGATGGAATATTTATGTATAGGCAGAGGGAAGAACTGGCTTGTGCCAATTTTCTTTTTCTTTTCTTTTTTTCCTCTGAGGCAATAGGAGTTAAGTGACTTGCCCAGGGTCACACAGCTAGGAAGTATTAAGGGTCTGAGACCACATTTGAGCTCAGGTCCTCCTGACATCAGGGTGGGTGTTCTATCCACTGCGCCACCTAGATGTCTCTTTGTGCCAACTTTTAAGAGCCAATTATGAAATTTTCAACATAAGCATTTATGTCTTGGAAGCAGCAAATGCCTCAAATCAGGGCTTGATTTATTATTTTGTTGATCATTGAGGATTAAGAAGTGATGGATAAAATGTTAATAATGCAGATTAAACTTAAAAGTTGTTATATATACTTTGTTTTTGGAGAATTAATTGTTAAACATTTCTAGCATGTCCCTGTGTACAAGGAACAGAAAATAGCCTGCGTGGCTGGAGCACAGAAAGAATAAAGTGGAGTAATATGAAACAGCAGGAAAGCGACTGGAACCAGGCTGTTAAAAGTTTTAAATACATAACAGAGGAGTTTGTATTTATTTATCCTAGAGGCAATAGAGAGTTATTGATTTATTATTTCATTTATTCATTTAAAAAGCAATTATTAAGTGTCTACTGTGTGCCAAGTGCTTGGAATATGAAGACACCAAAAGTCCCTGCCCTCACAGAGCTTAGATTCTCCTGAATCTCCTGAGAAAACAATAACAGGTACACACAAATATAAATACAATGTCATAAATGTTTGTTGAGCAGGAGACTGACATGGTCAGACCTGCTTTAGGATTCTTAGTTTGGCAGCTGTATGGAGAACGGATTGGAGAAGGAAGGACTGGAAGCAGGAATACCAATTAGGGGATCGTTGCTGTAGTCCAGGGAAAACTTAGGGTAGTGATTGTGTGAATGGAAAATGGGAGAGGGTGAATAGGTAGAAAATCAGTGGAGACCAATGGAGAGGGAATAAACAGAGGGAATAAGAGAATGAAAGCAGGATGAAGAATGAGGGGAAGGAGTGGACTAGAGGAAAGAGAATAGGGAAATATAGAAGGAGAAGAAAAAAAAGGGTAAAGAAAAAGAAAGAAAAGAATAAACAAGATGGCTAAATGCCATTCTATCTTGAAAGAGGCTGAGATGTGGCCCCATTTGAACCCTGTTTCAATGCCATCTTCTCTGACCCACTTTCTGCCCACTCACTCTTCATGCCCATGATTTTACAACCTTACCACCACGCTTACTATGGTTGGAACTCCACACAAACCCCTGGCAATACATTTGCCCCCCAAGTAGGTACCACAGAGGTTTAGAAGTCCCTTGCCTCTCAATGTTTCTCATGTTGGGGGTACGTCCCTCTGCTGCAGAAGGATACAGATTAAGTGGCTGTTGGCCAGGGACCTGATCCATCTCCCCACCCAATCAAGCTGGCAAATATGTTTTCCCAGCTGCCATATCAGGCAGGTTCCCAAGCAATCTGGGCCCATCTGCCTAAGGTGGGTGGAGCTGCTCTTCTCCCCCTCCAGCAGCTCCATAAAAGCCTTAATTACATGGCTTTTTCATCTCCAAACCTCACTGTGCCTCAGCAGGCTATGGGGCAGGTGGTCTATTGGAAAGATTATAAGAAGCAGCAACAAGTTTAGACAAAGAATCACATCCCAAGAAACTCTCTCTCTCTGGACTTCCCAAGAAACCTGCAAGTTTCCTCAGTGGAAATTATTTACAATTATGTGATGCTAGTAGAACTAGGTGGCTCAATGTATAAAGTGCTGGACCTGGAGGCAGAAGACCTAAGTTCAAGTCCAGTCTTAGACACTTACTAGTTGTGTGATGCTGGACAAATCGCTTAACACCATTTACCTCTGTTTCCTCATCTGCAAAATGAGGTGGAGAAATAAATAGCAAACTACTTTGTATCTTTGTCAAGAAAACCCCAAATGGAGTCATAAAGAGTCAAATATGACCGAAATGCCTGAACAAACAGCAACTAAAAATATTCATTTCCTTTGACTTTATTGATCTTTATTATTCAGCAAATATAGAAGGAGAGATAAAAAGCAGAAAAGCCCTGAATATATAAAAATATTCATAGCAATACTTTTTGTAGTAGCAAAAAACCCAAAGCCAAATAACATACTAGAAGTAGAGTGGGTGTCTGTGGATTGGAAAAATGGGTGAAAAAATGTAGTATATCCATGTGAAGGAATCTTATTGTTTCATAAGAAGTAATAAATATGAAGAATTCAGAAAGACACGGAAAGACTTGTACAAATTGATACTGAATCAAAGTAGTGAAATCAATGGATTGATGTACATAATGAATATAATGATATTTTTTAAAATCTCTAAAAGGAATCAGAATGCTTATGAAATGCAATGATCAGTATTGGTTCCAGAGGACAGATGATGAAATGTATTTCCCTCCTTTCAATAGAGAAATCTCAATAGAGAGAAGAGGTACTATGGGTGCAGAATGTTGCATACAGTATTTGGTGAAGTCTCTGCATTTGGTTAATTTTGCAAAACAGGTACGTTTTATTTTAGAGGGAAGATTCTGTGGAAGAACAGACTTCTGCAGAGTGACTATGGAAGAAACAAAGGGTAACCACAAATCTTTTTTTTTCTTTAATAAGAAAGCTTCCTAGTAGAAAAGATTTAAACCATTGAAGCAAGGTATAAGTGTTAAAGGGGGTCTGGCCTTTTCTGAATACCATTGAATGGCACAGGATTTGCTGTTATATAATGATCACACCCAGATTCCAGTACCCAACAGCTCTTGCTGAAACTGCATTCTACCATAGCCACACCCTGTTTTGGAACTTAGAACACTTTGGGCATAGATGAAGTCTTAGTGCCAATCTATATGACACAGTGGCCTAAGGCTGAACATGACTCATTACCAGAAGTCTTTGTGTGGGGAGATTCTCTTCAAACAGCACAAGGAGAGAATTTGGGTGAATAAAAGAGGAAAAACAAAAGAAAAACAAAAATTAAATTAGATTACTACAGATATATCCATTTGGTTCCTAAGTATTGGTGTTGTACATGGAAACATACATGTGCATACACATGCTGCACATGCAATATAGATACTAAATGACGAATATAAGTGAAGATGTAAGAACGAATAAATTTAAATGGATATGCTACATAAGTAAGAAACAGTATAAATGAACATATAAGAAAGGATGAATGTGGAATGTGATGAATACATAATAAATGTACAAAATGTTAAAAAATAAATGAATATGCAATATGTGTAAGAAATCATGAAAATAAATGAATATGTAATGCATGTAAGAAACAATGAATATAAATGAATATGTATGTAATACATAAAAAATGACTATAAATGAACATGTTATATATGTTAGAATGATGAGAATAAAGAATTTGGTATTAAAAAAGAGTGTCAGAAGATTCCCATGAATTGATGCCGAGGGAAATTATCAGAATATACACATACACACACACAAACTCTCTTTCTCCTCTCTCTCTCTCTCTCTCTTCTCTCTCTCTCTCTGTAACTGTGTATGTATGAATATATATGAATATATATTCCATATTCATGGAGGATTATATACACAATGATTACAACATTGTAAATGGAAGGAAATGAAATCAGCCACTACCTGTAGAGTCTTATAGTGGTTACTTGTAGTGACCAAAGTTTGGTCCCAAAGAAGAGATGAGACATTGCAGCCCCTATCTTCCTCTGCAGATGTGTGTATTCTATATATTGCCAGACAAATATCATATATAGGTTGGTTTAAAATCTGTTTTTCTTTTTTTCTTAAATTTGGTTATATTTAGATGATGTAAAAATAGATAGTATCAATAAAAATAAATTTATAAAGATTTCTCTGACTCAGAAGGATATGGGACTAGAAGGACCCCATCAACTGAGGAGTTAAAACCTGAGTTGTTCTATTTTGTGCCAAGTACAGGTAGACAGGAAGAACCAATTCACCTCAAACAGCCGGTGGCATTGAAGAAAACTTCTGGGGTCCACTGTTTCTCTGGACATGTTGCTATTGCCATCACACCATCCAGAGAAGGGGATTATAACCCGATCGGTCAGAACAGGGAGGGCTTCGGTAATAAGTTCTTGCTTCAGCTCATCAGTGGAAGACAGGTTCCAGAGCAGCCCTAAAGAAAAAGGGTCTCCTTTTAGCCACAGCCCCTTGCTGCCAAGCTTTAAGAAGTCTTCCTGCCTATCCCTAATCTGTTCTGATGCCTGTTCTATAATACACTCTCTATAAATACTGAAAAGTAGTCATCTAATCTTTGATACTTGTAGTGATGAGGAACTCACTACTTCACAAAATATCCCCATTTCACTTACAGATCATTTTAATTATAAGCAAAGTTCTCATTTAAACACATTAACTCAGCAATTCCCAACCAAATGAGCAGCGATCTTGCCAAAGAACTTATTATCTCATTGGTTGTTGGGTATATAGCTTTCCATCTTAATTTGACTACAATTTCTTGGAGGATATTGTCTTATGTTTTAAGCTTCCTTATCTTGAACAGCATGGAAAGCAGTGTTGCACGGTGGATAAAGTCTGGGACTTTGAGTCAGGAAACCTGAATTCAAACTCAGCCCTGTATTAGCTATGTGACCATGACTAAGTCACAACCTCTCAGAACTTCCTTTTCCTCATCTGTAAAATGGTCATTAAAATTTCCTTTCAGAACTGGTATGAGGAAAGCACTCTGAAAGCTTTAATATAAATGTAAGTTAGTGTTAGCTCAAGTCTGAACACATAGTAGGAGCTCAAAAGATAGGCTGAGTGATTATTTTGTCCACATATTTTGGCACTTTATTATATCCAATCTGATATTGTTCTTTAATTAAGGCTGGTCTCCAGGTGGATTCTAAGTGCCTCAGAGGCAAAGACACTTCTTTTACTACTGTTGTCATTAAGTAATATTAATAGAGAAATAAAATAATATGATTAATAACATAATAATGGCTCTTATTGTTTGTTTACACTTTTAATGTTTGGGAAGTGCTATTCTTACAGCAAGCCTGAGAGGTCAATTTTTACCTGCCTCCCTAATAAAGCAAATTTTATTATCCTAATTTTACAAATGAGAAAACCAAGACTTATGGGTTCCACAAGTTCTGTGAATGTAATAAGATTCTACCAATAATTATTGAATTGAATTGCTCCCATCAGACATACTTTTTCACATCTGCCTGTCTAATCTTTTGCTCAGGTGTCTTCTATACACCTAAAAAAACCTCCTGCTTCTACAACCTATCTACAGCCTTACATCTTGGAGACACAAATCAAACTTTTCCTTAGGACCTAAGCTGAGTGTAGTCCATCAACCACTAATCCAAACACAAGTAAAGCTCATATTGAGATAAAATCTGGTTTTTTTAAAAAAAATTTCTATTCATTGCTCCTCAGTATGCCTCTTGGGCCAACCCTAATCTCTTTTCCACATCACAATCTCTTAATTCATGTCTCCCTTAAGTCTTTTTTCCTTTAAAAGCATCCTTAGTGCCCTCAATACATCTTTACACTGCATAGTTTCGAGGTCCTTCACATCAAGCATGCCCTTCCCCAAATGGATGTTCTTCACCATATTAAAGCCTTTTGAACACCATTTGTTGATGGAAGGGGGTCCATTCCTCTTCGTCATGCTTAACAGTAAGCTCATCTCTACTTTTGAGAGAATTCAAAGAATAATTCCTAAATGTTTATACCACTTCTATAAAAGGGAAGTCCACTTTGCTAAGATGACTGTCAGATATGGCACCCAATAAATCTATTTCCCTTTCTTCTGAAATACCTATAAGTTCCTGATATCTTTGATATATTTGATTCCCAGGCTTGGATCATGTGTAGAAGAAAAGGAATAGCAGCTAATTCCTGGGCAACTTTGTAAATTAGTTGTCCTTTCTTGGTTTCAGATCCTTTCTTTAAGAACATTAGACCCCTTTAGTTTTGGAATTCTATGATTCTCATATTTCTGAGCCCCAAAATCCATTACTTTGTTCTCTTGCTATATCACAGTAGCCAAACTAATAACACAGGGTCCCCCAAGATACAGAAACTGTGGACTCCACCCAAACTAGTTTGCATGACCCTACAAACTAATCCCTGGTTGCCCAAGAAGTTTACTGTCCCTAAATTTCTATTCCCTTAGCTTTCCCCCTGGAGGTAGGGAGGAGGAAGAGAGAGAGGTTGGGAAAGGGAAAAGAACTCACCAGTGAGCTGCTTCTGTATCTCAGTGCTCCCAGTCCTCCTCAGAAGGTTCACAGCCTCAGGGATCCCATTCTGTCTCCTGGTCTCAAGCTTGTTAGTGGAGCTTCTGAAGACCAGGTTGCGGAGGGCTCCAGCTGCAGCTTGCTGGACATTTTGATTGGGGCTCCGGAGAAGAGACACCAGTTTGCAAATTCCTCCCAACTGGTACACCTAGAGTAGCAGGGAAACCACCAATACAGAGAGTCACAGATTCATCTCAAGGTTAGATTTGACACACCTGGGAATTAGGTAGAGTGCTGAACCAGACTATTAACTACTATTAGAACACCCTGTCCTTTTTACAGTTGGGGAAACTAAGATACTGGGGAACTGAACCTATGAATTCCCCGGTGAACCACACAATGTTTCCTTCTTGGTGTTTTAAATCAAGGCTACCACACTTAGAACTCCCCTTCCTCTCCCAACCCCAACTTAGATTCCTCTTACCTTTCATACCTTTCACTTCACCTAGTAGACAAGATTCAAAGTAGATTTTTTTTCAGACCAAAGTATCCTCTTGGTACTAAATTCTTTAAATTAATTATATGCACAATTCTCAAAACTAACTATGCATGGCTTTATAGAGCAATGCTAGACATGGTCTCCCTAGGACCATCCTAATTCAATGATTCCAAGGTCAGAGGTGAGGAGCTCTTGCTTCTCATTACTACCAGGAGAAATGGAATCTATCCTGATTTTTTTTAGGTGACTTGTATAGTCCAGAGAATAGAGATTAGAAAGGGCATGGAGTGGGGTGGAGGGGAGGAGCACAGATTCAGGGGAAAATATAGACTTGCCTAAGAGATTTCCTAGATTCATAACCAGTACCAAAAGGCCTCTTCCATGACTGCATCTACACTGCGTTCTAGAGCATAATTTAGATCCATATCAAAAAGTCAACTTTCCTACAACAATAAGAATTTTTGTTTTAGCTGTGGACACCAACAAAATCATCTAAATTGGAAAAGTCCTAGAATCGATTTCGTTCATTTAACAAGCACAATACCAAGCATTGTGTAAAGTATTGGGGATACAAGAATAATTATGAAACAGTACCTCTCTGCCCTCCTTTTTCAAAGACAATCAAATATAGAATTTGGATTCAGGTTTCTTGGAAGAGAATTCTCCTGATTTTCTGAATCAACAAGGATTGCTTTTAATGTAATAGGAACCATCTGGGTTACCTGTGAACTTGACTGAAACACCATGATGAAGTGGGAAGAGTGTTGAATGGAGCTGGCGGGTGCACAGTTCTGTCACTACCTATGTGTGTCACCTTGGACAAATCACTAATGGAATTACAAAACATTTGGTCTCAAAAGGACAAAAAGAGATCATCTACTCTAACTCCCTCATTTTCCTATAAAAAATAAATCCTAGAGGCAAGTTAAAGGCTTGCCTAAAAAACACAATTAGTAAATAGCAGAGTTGAGGTTTGAACCTGTCTTTAAAAGCTCCATTTCCTGCCTGCCATACTTCCAATCACTAGATGTCACTAAGCTTCATAGTATTAAGTTATAATAATAGATAATAATAATAACTATCATTTATATAGAGTTTGAAGGTTTACAAAGGCTTTATATATGGTATCTCATTTGATTGGGGTTACTAGGGACAACCAGTAAAACAAAAGCAGGAAAGTTAAGTAAGAATATTTGGAATTATAGGGAGTTGGTGAGTGATAGGGATGGAGGGGGGGGGGGGGAAAGGCAGAAAAAAAGGAATGAAAAAAGGAGAAGTTTAAATGTGGATGATCATGCAGCCTAGACCATTTATAGATCATACCAAGTACTCCAGCCTACTCCAAAGGGCTGGGCAGGATGAGCAAGAGCCAGCGGAAAGAAAACCTCCACTCAACTTCAAACATAGAACCTGATCCGCATCTAGGTCTTGTTCTTGCAGATTCAAGGAGAAAGTATGCAGTTGGTTACCTGTTGTTTGGCAGATTCATCCTGGAAGCAGGTATGCTGGATATAATAGGCTCCAATAGCCTGATACTTCTCATCCTGAGAGCTCAGGAACTGCACAGCCTTGGGAATAGTCAAGCCACTGCACTCTATGTCTTCACTGCAGATCCTGAGCAAGAGAAGGAGTAGGACATGGGTTACACTGGGCTGGCACAGGACATCCTGCCTCAGGTGTTGCAGGCCTGGAGGACAGCTCTGATATTGCTTCCAGATTCCCATCAGTACCACAGAGAGTCAAGATGGAAGCAGCCAGAGCTGTGGAAATACACCCTTTGTTGATCGGTCATGTCTGATTCTTCATGAATTCATTTGGGGTTTTCTTGGCAAAGATACTGGAGGGGTTTGTCATTTCCTTTTCCAGCTATAGATGAAGCAACTGAGGCATACAGGGTTAAGTGACTTGTCCCTAGGATCACACCGCTTCTAAGTGTCTAAAGCAAGATTTGCACTTAAAAAGATGAAACTTCCTGATCCCAGGCCCTGTATTTTATTTCACTTCACCATATAAGTGTCCCTCCCTCATGGAAACAGTTCCTCTAATATGAATCTGCCTTTGATGGGAATGCACCCATTGACTGGAATGTCCCCACCCAAGAAGACATAGCTGATCCACCCTCTTCTAGGAAAAGATGACATTAATTTAGAGCTATTTAAGATAATGATTATAATGAAACTCAGGTCTTGGCTTTGTTCTCTATATGCAAAAGTTAGATTCCATTTAATTTAATAAACATTTATTAAGCACCTTCTACATTCAATTGGCTGAGGACACAAAGATGAGAGCATGACTTCACGGAGCTTCATTGCTTTCCACACTCACAGCCCTCCCACAATCTGACTCTAATGTAGCTCTCTTTCCTTGTCCCCAACTATTCCACTACACCAACCTTCCTCCCTCTATCTTAAAGAGCTGCATAATGCTGCTTATTCCATTGTATCCAATTAGCATATCTATCTAATGCTAGATATTATTATCATTGGAACTAGTAAGTGCATAATAAATATTTGCTGATTGAGTGATTGACTTATTGAATGTTGAGAGTGCCAACTTAACTATATAGTGATATTCTGATTGTGAGAACAGTAGTTAAGCTTAGAGGAATCTGGACCAAATAAAAAAATAATCAGCAAGTATTTATTAAGCCCCACGCTTTGTGCTAAGCACTGGGGATACATATACTAAGAATGAAACAATTCCTATTCAAAAAGACTTCAGAGAGATCCTATCTCAGGGCCAGAGAGGTGCATTCCTCCACTGTTGGGTCATTCTAGAAAAATTCTGCCTGGTTCCAGTTTCTGCATCACTCTCTGCCTCCTCAGGACTTGTGCACATTTGCCTGCCTCACTGCCCTTTGTATTGTCTTCATCCATTTGTGTGGATCCCAAGGAAACACATTCCTCCAATATGAATCATTTTGTGCAACAACCTCCACAAAAACATATTCTCTTCAGAACTTCAGCGGATCTGCGATCTTATTCATCTAAGCATTCTCTCTATCCACCAGTCCAAAACATTAAAAACCCAGGGAAATCTATCACTCATCATTCTCTAATTAATAGCAATTAACAGTTTTACTTTTCACTTGTTGGCTCCTGTTCTTCTTTTTTTTTTCCTATGCCTATATCCTATGTCCGAGTCCTAGGTGAATGTTCTCGCTCTTGCTCTCTGTTCCTGAGTCTCTGTCTCCTTCTCTGTGAGTCTCTCTGTGTCTGTCTGTCTATCTGTCTGTCTGTCTCTTTGTCTCCCTTTCTCTCTATCTCTCTCTCTTCCCCTCCCTCCCTCTCATCCTCTCTCCCTTCCTTCTTCCCCCTCTCCCTCTCTCTGTTTCTGACTCTGTCTCTGTGTGTCTCTCTCTGTCTCTGTGTGTGTGTGTCTATCTGTGTCTGCCTGTCTGTCTGTCTCTGTCTCCTCTCTGTGTGCATCTTTATTTTTCTGTATCTGTCCCTCCCTCTCTTTTCCTCCCTTTTTGTCCCTCTCCCTCTCTTTTTCCCTCCCTCCTCCCTCTCACCTTCCCTTTCTCCCTCCCTCCATCCTTCCCTGCCTCTCTCCCTCCATCCCTGTCTCTCTGTGTCTCTA
Organism: Sminthopsis crassicaudata; assembly: GCF_048593235.1. NCBI lineage: Eukaryota > Metazoa > Chordata > Mammalia > Dasyuromorphia > Dasyuridae > Sminthopsis > Sminthopsis crassicaudata. The sequence goes on along the minus strand of NC_133620.1, from coordinate 96,363,367 downwards.
TCTCTCTATGTCTCTGTCCTGTCTCTGTCTCTGTCTCTCTCTCTCCCCTTCATTCAGATTTTCAGACTGAGAGTTCCTAAGATCTGAGACTATATTGTTCACATCAAATTAAGAATTCATAAGGTGCTTAGAATATGTACCTCCAAGGACTGGGATCTTTCTGAAGACCGATATCTGTCCCATTGGACTAAAAGTTTCCTAAGGACAAGAACTGTATCCCTCTATCAGTCTGGGAGCTTCCAAGAACATCATGTCTTCTGCTCCTTTAACCATCCCTATCAGTGCCCAGTATAAAATGTTGCATGTTGAAAAAGCACAGGATACCTCAGAGTCTAACTCACTAGGACTTACTTGGAACTAGCCCTTGAGTGGCCAAAGGAGAGGTCCTTATTGCAGGAGATAGGTGGAATGTAGACAGGATCTTGTTTGGATGTGCAGGAAGGAGGGCGCACTGGACACTTCTTGACAGGCTTCTGACCGCTGCAGGTACTGTAAAAGCTGTAGCGATTCTGGGTGGTCTTGTGGCTCTTGTTGGTGGTGTAGCCCTTGCGCAGAGTACCCCGGGGGTCACAGTACAGGTCCGGCTCACTCCGACTGGCCTTGATGTTCTGCATGAAGCATATGTCACTGCCAGGACCAATGGTGTTACAGTTGCCTCGGTTGTACTGACGGTTCCAGTTCTCCATCTGGCTGTAGGAGCTGAAACGTCTATTATCTGTGTCTCTCTTGAGGGTCCCATTGTAGATCTGATCAGAGAAAGAGAGAAAAACCAGCAGGTTCAATTTCCATTGCCCAAAAACACCCAGAATGAAATTATAAAGTATAATCAGCTAGCTCTTCATCATACCCCATGATCTGATTGATTATTTACCAGAATGAGTCCATCAGTCAATAAACATTTATTAAGAACTGACTCTGTGCCAGGAACTGTATTAAATGGTGGGATAATAAGAATAGGTCACAGGGACAAAGAAATCAGTCATGTAGGAACATACATTGAGAGCTGGAAGAAATTTGAGAGGTCATTGCATTTCACAGATGAGGAAACTGAAGTCCAGAGGGTCACAAAAATAATTAATGGCAAAACCAGGATGAACTCAAGATCTCCAATTTGAAATCCAGTGCCTCTTCCTTGTACCATTTAGCCCGCTTGGACCACAATTTCTTTACATGTCAAAAAGAGAGCTAGATGATCTCTAAGGGATTTCCAAATCTTAGAATTCTCATGGTTAATCCCAATCTGTCTTCCCTTAATATATGCCAAGTATTAGACCACCTCTCCTTAAAATAATCCATTTCTATTTCAGGAGCACTTTAACGTTTACAAAGCCCTTTTAGTATAGCAAACCTATAATTCAGTATTATCATTCATTTATAATATCATATCATGTTATCATTATCAACTTGACCAGTAAGGTATCTAGAGCCTGGGGAAGTAATCTGGGATTTGCCCAGAATCACAGAGCTATTGCTGGGTTGGAGATGAGATTCAAACCTGGGTCTCCTATTATTCCTGGTTTTAGGAATGGAAGCTTACTTTATGCCATCCTTTATGTCAAATAGAATTAAGAAAATAAAATTGTTACAAATTGATTCTATGATATATGACAAGGAAGAATAAAAAGGATTTAGGGATTATCTATTTATCTGCATCCCCATCATTAGAACTGACAATTGAAGGTTGTCATAGGTGATAATGCTATAGAGTTTAAAAGTTGGCAAAGTGCTTTACTTCTCATTTGATTGTCTTATCAACTGTGAGGTAAGTAGTACAAATTATTGCTATCCCCATTTCTGAGGGAAGACAGGGAAAGTGACTTTCCTATAGCAAACAGCTAGGGGAAAAGAAAGAATTGGTCCTTTTTCTGGGTCAAAAGGAGATCTATCCAACTTCCTGTTGCCAAAGAGGCATTTATCTTGCTTCCTGATTGTAGAGATTAGATTGTAGAGATTAGATGGATGGGGACAAGAGCATTTGGTGCCACTAATCACCCAACAACTTAAAAGAATATCTCTGATTCCAAGATAAGGCATCAGAAGGGATTTCCCAGTCTACTAGCTAAAATTTAACCCCATCCTATACCTAGGGGATCTCACCCATAATAATGATAATACATCAATACCTCGAGGAAAAATGTGAATACTTCCTCCTCAGTATAGGTACCTCATCATTAATATGAGTATTTCTTGTTAATACGGATCTTCTTTCTATTGATATTAATGGAAAATTCTCAGTGTTTTAGGGCATGGCCTTCATGAGTTATGATACTCCCCATCCCCAATTTTTCCACCTGTCTCCCTGCCAAACATCTCTTCTTTCATGACCAACTTTCTACTGCTGGGCCTTTCTGAGCTTTGCTAGGCTGATCATTGTCAAGTCCAGAATAGAAACCTTTCTATTCTCTTTTGGGTAGGACCTGATAGAATTTGTGCTCCAGTGTCATAAACACAGGGTTCCCACCTTGTAGTAATGGTATATAATAACAATAGCAACTATAACCTTAGCAATTCATAACAGTGGTGGCTAGATTTATACATTGATAGCTCACCACTCACCATAAACTAATCCTACTACAAATAGAAACCTCAAAATATTCTTGAGAATTTAACAAAGAAACTGCATAAGACCCAAAGCATTATCATTGACAAAGCTGTTATCCACAATTACCAAATTTAACATTGTCCCATAAACATTTTAAAGCAGAATTATAACAGATGCTGCCATAGTGAGTGTTTCTATTTCAAAAATACAGAGATCTGCTGGGGCATTGTGGTATAATGGAGGGAGCTATCTGTCCTTGAAGCCAGGAGGAAAGGAGTCTTGCATACTGAATGATGCTGAACCACTCCCTCGAACTCTCAGTGAAATCATGCTCAAGTTGCATTAGCTCTCTCTCTCCCCATCCATCTATTCTTCTATCCATCTATCTATCTATTTGAATTAATACATCAACCATGAAATTAGGAAGAGATGACATTTTAATCTGATTCAGGTTATAATTGGGGGTGCTATGGGCCACAAACAATTCTCTGGTCTTATCTTTGACACCTGGTTGGGATAACTCTTTAATGTTAGAGATTACAGAGAGAGTTCTGCCATGCCTTGTGAATGAAGTTTCCTCACCAGAAGTTCCCTCTACTAAATTGGTTTTGCCTCTACAAAATAAATCACAAGTTCAGTCTGTGATTCCTGTCCCTAGTGGATGTTGAAATATTATGGAAATAAAATGAGGTACATGGTAAATCCCAGTCGAGCAACCCTTGTTCATAAATGAGGTTAGCTTTCAGTATTGGTTTCTATGTGGTAAGAGTTGAAAGGTGAAAATGGGAGGGATGACATTAATGTTCTTTTTTTTTCATTAATCTTCTAACATTACCTATACATGTAAGCTGGGAACAAATTAAACAACTTTTTGCAAATTATTTTAATCCTTTTAAGCCACTCGCAACACTGATGAGTTTACATTCCTATTGTCCTGTCCACTACTAGAATTACACCGAGGCTGCTTGTAGAGCCTCTGGAGAAAGCTCACTGATATTTTACTTTATAAAGTTTACCACATGGTTTATACAGCATTCCCCTCACAACAATCCTATGAAATAGGAAGCAGAGGAATTTTTCTATTCATTGGGGGAGGCAGAGACCAATTAGATAATGGAAAATGATATCCCCCAGGATTTAGGAGGAACCAGTAATCAAGATCCAGGAACGGAAAGGAACTAGTCACAGCTCTACCAGTCTTCTTGAGGAGGGTCCCTAAGGACCTGTATTCTCCTTACTTTAGCTCTTCTATAAGGAAAATAAGAACCTCAATACTACTATGACCAAACTGCCCCAGAGAAGACCAGGCATTTAGGCTTCCAGTTGATCATTGCCAGGAGAGGTAGTGATTTGCCCAGGGCCACATAGCTAATAAGAGTTTGAAGATGGACTTGAACTCAGGTCCTCCTGACTCTAGCAACAGTCCTTTACTCATTGGGCTACTTAGTTGCTCCATGTTTTGAATATTTAAAAATAAACATTTAATTTTTTTCCCTGTTCCTCTTATCAAAAGTTGTTCTTCAGTGTTTCTTTGGTGGGGAGAGGTAAAGTTGTTGAAGGGAAGGATTCCTCTTATACAATGGATTCTGATCCCCAGTACTGGCCTCAGCTCATTGTTCAATTCCACCAATATTAATTGTCATATTATATTATATTATATTATATTATATTATATTATATTATATTATATTATATTATATTATATTATATTATATTATATTATATTATATTATATTATATATATTATATTATAATTATATTATGTGACTAGACAATGGACATGCTCAAGGTTTCTTCTTCATGGTGGTGAAATTCCAGGTTACATCAGCATCCTTCCATCTTGACTTTAGTAGACAGACTAATTCTGGTCAAGCCAAGTCAAAACATAGTAATTAATATTAATTAATGGAGCTGTACATAAATGACATTTGGTTCTGCTCTTCCCTTCATCTTCTCTTCTCTTTCCTAAACCCAAAGATTTAATTCCTGATTGGTCAATCCAGGATTTGTTCTTCTATGGGCTCCCATTTAGAGACAAGGTTCTCCTCAGTTCTCTCTACCAAATTCTTTTCCTTCTGAGATATTAAAATGCCTGGTATACAGTAGGCATTTAATAAATGTGTCTTGATTGATTTCAAAATGAGAATAAAGAGGAAAGCTAATGCATGGAATCTCAAATTTATGGATGTGTTAGGATAAACCAAACAGAATAAACAATCTGGAAAGTGGGTCCTGAGGTCAAGAATTTCTCAATGAAGCAAAAAACCAGTACCCAATAAACCATTCCCATCACTATCCGTACATTTAGCTGCCAAGATTAATTGATCCTATCTCCCCAATAACTCCTCTCTTCTTCATTTATACACCTGCCCTGCTCAGTTCATGTCTTTAAGACCTTCTCTGGCCAATAAAAATTTGAAGTGTTTCTTAATCACTCTACCTGATTCCAGTATCCCCTCATCTCCAAACTAGGGCTTATAGAATCATTTTTATGGGTTTGACCTCTGCTCAAAAATTTTCAATGGCTCCCTATTGATTCTAATATTTAATACAAAAAATATTTTTAAAAAGATGGTCTGGTACCAGGCCATCTTTCTAGATTTATTTCATATTTTCCTTTCTTCCTATACTCTATGTTCTGATCAAACTGATCTACTTCTATTCTTCAAATCAAGGATCCCATCTGCCATCTCTGTCTTTGCTTCCTCCCATTCCTGAAATACACTCACACTCCCAACCCCTCAGCATCCTTCAAGGTTAGTTCAGATGTCACTTTGGTGGGAAATCTTTCCTGATTGCTAGTCATCAGTGCTCTCTCTCCCTTAGAATTATATTACCTTGATTTCTCTATTAACATGTTGCATTCCCTAGTAAATATTAGCTTTATGAGGACAAGGACTATTTGTCATTGTATCCCTAATACCTACTATGGCACTTAATTAGTGTTTGTTGATGGATTGATTTGCACAAAAGTGAGCCTACATTTGGTTCATCATGGCAGAATCAATCCATCCAAAATAATTTAAGTGGATCCTACTTATACTGATTCTCAAAGTCTAACAAAGATTTAGCAGAGAATAATTCTCTCAAGCCTCCTTCTCTTGGTGAAGCCCCTAGAAATCAGACCCATTGAATTGATGTTATTCCCATCACTATAACCCACCCCAACCCTGGCATCTGGAAGGAACAAAGGGGCTTTGTTTTCAGAGTCCTGGTAAGATTTATAATAATTCTGCTAAGAAAGTTAAGGTGAATAGTTGAGAAAAAGAGGTAATAGTGAAATGGGTCTTCCTTCAGAAAGAGGAGGAGCTTCTCATACCACTGAAAAGGATTAAAAAAATGGGAGTAGTATAGTGTGGTTATGGCTGTGATATTCTACTCCTTCCTATTTAAATGACATATAGCTTTATTTAAAGGGCATGAAAAAATGCAAGGCAGAGGAAGACAGATAATCTACAGCTTAGTCATTGGACTCCCACTGTGAAGGACACTCACCGACAGAAGGCAACCACAGCTTTTCCTTGTTTGGGCATCCTGGTTGCAATGAGGTGGGCTTGTAGGGGGTGTGAATGAGGCAATTCAAGCATTCCTTACTCTCAATGACACAGATGACAGTTGTGGGAAGCTTGCTATGAGAAATAATCCACTTATCTCAGAGAACAAAGGACAATGAGACACAGAACATATTCCATTTTAACACCCAGGAGCCAAGTTCCACGAGGAGGAGCCCTACAAAGCTGGAGGCTTTGGGAACGGAACTGTCCACCACTTTTTTTCCCATGAGCTTTTAAGACTTCTCTGGATCGGATCTGCTCTGACTTGCTCTCAGACTGAAGGAACAACATCCTGCCTGAGAAAACTTCTCCACGCAGGTGGTGACTTAGGATTCACCTTTCTGAAGATGAGCTGGGGCCAAGTCCAGCAGCCCAGAACTCGCCCTTCCATCCAGCATATGTGCTGGAGTTAGGCAATCACCAGGTAATTCCCCCTTCCAGACCAAGTCATCTGTGGCTCCCTCATACATTCTCTTCTCCTTTGATCTCCTATGGGAGAGTCTTATCTCTGACTATCTGCTTAGAGAAACAGAAGACCAAAGCTGTGGCTTCAATTCACAGGTATCAGCAGCCTGGAGGATTGGAGGATGGATTCCAAAACCAGATACTGAGTCCAAAATTCAGAAGCCACAAACTATTAACCTTGTGATTTATGTACAGTCTTTCCTCTCTCTCTCTCTCTCTCTGTCTCTCTGTCTGTCTGTCTGTCTCTCTCTCTCTGTCTCTCTCTTTCTCTCTTTCTGTCTCTCTCTGTCTCTGTCTCTCTCTGTCTCTCTGTCTCTCTGTCTCTCTGTCTCTCTCTCTCTCTCTCTCTCTCTCTCTCTCTCTCTCTCTCATAATACAATTCATGCTGACTCTGGAATCATAGGGTCTGCATTCAAATTCTTGCCTCTGTTTTAACTTAGGCAAGCACTTAGCTTCCCTAGCCCTCAGTTTCCTCATCTGGAAAATGAGATGGTTGCACTAGTGGATGGCCAATGTCCTTTCCAGCTCTAAATCTCTCAGACACAGGGCTGGTGCCCAGGTTGAATATATTCAAGCAATCCCCAACCTCTCACCATTATGTCACTGGAGATAATAAAGGAGAAAAAAACCGGCCAGAGAAGTAAAGATAGATCTTGGGAATTTCCTGAATTTTGAAAGGTGAGTGGAAGTGTAATCAAATCTGGAAAGGACCCAGGGTGATAGCAAATAGAAACTATGGCTTCTAGTCCTAGCTCTACCACTAACTGTAACTCTGTAGATCAATTCACTTCTCGGCTTCAGTTCCCTCATTTATAAAATGAGACAGTTGGACTAGCATTCTAGGACTCTAAGTGACTCCTCTGCAAATGTTAAAAAAAATATGCAATTAATCTTCCTCCTCCAGGTCTGTGAGAGTCATACCAGCCAGCAGTCACACCCAACCTTCTCCATTCCTTTCCTGGGAGCAGGTGGCTGGAAGGAAAGCCAACAGCTCCTGAACTGCATGTTAAAAGTCTTTAATAGAACTGCAACAGGGAATCCCATTGTTTTCAGTCAATGGCACCTGGGGAGTATCATTGCTGACAACTCACTGAGAACTCCATGTGCTCATTATCTCTGAGCAAGCCTCTCATTACAATTATGCTCTTCTGAATGGTAAGAGAAATAGCTAAATGTCCTTCTAGGTCACAGCATGTGTGGATTACATACAAGGAATTTGGGCAATTAGAATATAAACTCTTTGAGATTAGGGATCGTCTCCTTACCAAATACTTGCCAATTGATTGGGTACCATTCTGGTGGCCTGCAGGACAGAGGACATGGGTGATTAGGAATGGAAAGGTAGAAAACCAGCTGTGGGATTTTACTTCCACCTAATGCAGCATGATTCCTAGTAACATTACCAAAGATGTCACCAATCCCCAAGAAGGTAAGCTGAGCTATTTAAAACATCATGGACACTGGTCATCCAGTAGAATGTAAGCTTTTTGAGAGTAGGGACCACTTTGTTTTTTTGCCTCCCTAGCATATTATATAGTGACTTACACATTAATTGAATTATGTTGACTTATAGGAACTGATCATCCATCCTTGAGAGCAGGAGTTCACCCAAGCTATAAATTGGGATTAAAAATCATAAATTTAAAAAGAAAAATTCTCCTTTTCTTTAACCTCAAATCTCTTAACATTTAAGCGTAGAGGGATCCAGGATATCTGTTCAGACAGGCCCAGTGCTCATACAGAGACATGATGAATATTAGGTTCCAACAAGGCTGAGAGGTTTCTAACCAGGCCTTTCCTACCCCAGACAACTATCTAATCCATCTGAAATCTGTGATAATTGCCACATTCAACTTTCCCAGCTTTCTTCTTGAAGGCTATAATGACGATGGCGTCTTGGAAATCTAAGGATTTCCATTTCCTCAGAGCTTAATATTTGGAGAAAAAGCCCCTATATGTAGGGGTGAAGACAGCATCTTCTCATGCTGTCTTAATCTCAAATTAATGGGACTCTCTAGATGGCATGTCAGCTTCTCTGTTTATTAGATTGAAAGCTCCTTAAGGATAGAAATTAGCTTTATTCCCTTATTTTTATCCCCAGTAGGTACTTAATAAATATTTATTGACTATAAGTTTGAGATCAGATCAGCAGTATTCAAAGAGACAGGTAATGGTATGACATAGTATGATATCTTTTGATAGAGGCAGATAGAAGGTATAGTGCATAAAAAGTACTAGCCCTGAAATCAGATCTGAATTTAAATCTCATTTCAGATACATAACTAGCTGTGTAATCCTAATCAAGTCACTCAAGTCTTGTCTGTCTCAATTTCCTCGGCTGTAAAATGAGGATGATAACAGCATCTATTTCTCAGGATTGTTGTGAGGATCAAATTAGATAATATTTATAAATCCTGATGCATAGGCACTTCATAAAAGGTTGTTTCCCTTCTTCCCTCCTTTGTGGCAGGCAAGACGTGATGTCATGTCATGTTGGGGGCTCTAGCAAGCATGTAAATGTATAACAGTCCCAGCTATCTCCACTTCCCTGAAAGAGGTAGGGTATATCAGATATAGTAGTAAAGACATAGCAGTGTCAGCTTTTACAAGTGCAGCCCCAATCTATGAACTGAGCTGACTAGTTTGACCGAAAGATGATAATTGGAATGGTCTTCAGAATAACTCCATCTAAACATCCAGAGATGGGAGTCATGGGAAGAGGAAAATTGCTTTCAGCTTACAGTTGAATGGCCTGGGCTTAACTGTTCTGGGTTCAGCTTTCTCTTTCTCTTCACGCACATATATTCCATTCTTTATGGGGTTTTTTTAAATGGTATTTTGTTTTGACATCTAATGTCTCCTCAGAGAGCTTCATCAATAGTGCTGCTAATAATCCTGATTAACTGGATGAGATCCCCAACCCTGAGGTCCTTCTGGCCCTTATCTAATCAGGTTTTCTGCCCATTGTCACAGAATTTCCTTCAAGAATATCTACAGAGAATAACAAAGAAGAGCAGGATTCTCAGGCAGATACCCCACTGGAGTAGAAATGAGATGGATTGTTTAGAGGAGTGAAGAAAAGACAGAAGGTAAATCATTAACCAAGGTAGCACCACCAAAATGATGTTCAAGGGGTTCAACAAATACAAAAGACAATAGAAGCATATCAATTTGTCCCTGGGTCATTTCCACCTAGATTCTATCAAATATAAAGATGAGAAAAATGAAATAACAGTAGCCATTTATGCAATGCTTTAGGATCTGCATTTTACAAACACTGTCTTATAAATTATTCTTTTGGGGAGAGGGATGTATCCGGAGCAGTGATTTTATCAGCCTAAGAAACTATTAGGACAGTGAGAGTTCTCATTGGTTAGAATACCAGTATTGGAATTGGGGAGACCTAAGTTCAAATGTAGTCTCAAACACTAGCTGAGTGAACCTGGACAAATCAATTAATTAATTAAAGTTTGCCTTAATTTAATGAAGAAGAAAATGGCAAACTTCGGCATTATCTTTGCCAAGAAAATTCTATGGACAGTATAGTCCATGGGTTCATGAAGAGTTGGATGTGACAGAATGACCTAAAAACAAAAGGATCTTAGTCTTTTGCTTTGCCAAGATCACACAACTAGAATATGTCAGAGGCAGAAAACAGATTTCTTGACTCCAAACTCAGATGAACTTATATCCTCACTACCATGCTGTTTCTGAGGCATATCCTACTGTTTTTGTTGTTCCCATTTAACTGAAGAGCAAAATGAGGTTCAAAGAAAATGTTGACTTGTTCAAAATCACTTAACTAGCAAGATTTAAATACAGGCCTTTCTGTGTCCAAAGTCCAATACTCCACTCCCTATTGTTCTTTTCCATTGTGGATTATTCTGCATAGCCATGAAAGCTAAGAGCTCTGAACAGCCTTTGTCATCCAGTGATAGAAGGACTCTTGTGAGTGAAGATCTCTGGCCATCCCTGAGCCCTGGACAGAAGGAGGCTCATCAAACACGGCTCAAGCTGGAAATCAAAAGGCAGTCTGTGCCAGTGTTCAATATTCATCTAGGTGAAAGACCTGTTGGCTGAGCCTTGGTTTTCCAGTCCCACTCCTACACACAGATATCGATCATTCTCTGTAGCGTCACTTTTGAATACAAAGGACAACGAAACATACACACCCGTCTGGTTCTCATATATGCTAATGGGAAACAGCAGCCTCCAGAAATGCCCAGGATCTGGATGACCTATAGTGTGACATGGCTGGATGGCTCATGAGCTTAGCCTGAGAATTCCAGCTTGTTGGAAATAAAGCTGGTACATTCAGATAGGTACAATTCTAGCTGGAGGGTGATTGGGTTGGAGGACCCATAAGGGAGCTCAGCGCTATGTTCATATACATGTATTTCTTCGGCTTACAAGTGTCAGGACAGTCTTCAAGGAGGCATGGAGGCTGGTACAGTGAATGCTGGTGCCTCTCCGAGTTACTCTTCAACACAGAGCTCTCCCTCAGCTATCCCCTCTGACCTTCTCTTAATTCTAGCCTTCTACTTATCTATTTACCTAGTTTCTCGTGGGCAACTCATTCTATTCCTGTAAATATCCCTGCTTTCTTTTTTTCCCCATCCTTCTGTTTCTCTTAGGAGTGGAAAGATGAACCAGAATGGCCCATTTTGCATTTTGCTTTATAAAGCACTCTCCTCAAAATAGTATTATTTCAGTCCAATTTTTACCAATAAGGAAAATGAACTGAGAATGGGAGTCCAGAGACAGAATCTGAACCTTCCTGATTCCCATTCCACAATGGGATTCCCAGTCTTTTTCCTCACGATTCATTAGCCATTTCTGTTCCTAACTCTGTCGCTGTTCATACTGTTCATCAATCTGGATGAATATCTTCTCACTTCTCTCTGCTCATTCAACCCCAAGGTCCATCCTTTCCCCCAAAAAGCTTCTTCTGGCTAACTCTAAGAACCCTAATGATCATTGCCTTCTCAGACTCCCTATAAAGAGAGTCCATATTGCATGAATAAGCACTCAGTGATAGATAGCCTTGTATTGTTGTCTCTTTTGTGCAGGTATACCTCATTTCCCCAACTAGATTCTGAACTCCCCATGGGCAAAGACATTTTCCCCACATCTCTCATAGTGCCTAATACAGTGCTGATGTTCCATATTGTTGACTCATCTTGAGAATTTGTGTGCCATGGGTAGAGGTTTTGTATGGACTGCAGGCAGGACTTGGGGACTCCCAGCTTCAGTGGCACAATGATAGAAATAGGGATAATCCTGTTGACTTGACAAGTTTATAAGGATATTATCAACTGGCTCTTAAAATAGATCAGATTCTTCCTCCCCTCTGCAATGAATTAAAGACTCCCCTCTCCTTTGCTTTTTGACCTATCCAATTGGAATAGTTTGGGTAAAACATGGCCAACATTTCAGGGACTTTGGGCCACATCCACCCCAGGTCTCTGGTTACCCAACCAGCAGCTCAAATGCCTATTGTGGCAAACCCAGGTGAAAAGACTCTGTGTGTGTGTAGCCCAGTGATTAGCCCATTTGAAAAGAAGCTTTTGCCAACAAGGTGTGGCCTGCTAAACAGGCTAGCAGCAAGACACACCCAGCTCTTCCTTAGAGTCACACACCCCAGCAAAGCACTTAACATGGACATTTTCAGGAACATAAGTCTTCTAAAACGCAGGCTTACACATATCTTGTCTGTTCCACATAGGTTAAGTGTGCGATTCAAAAGCCTCTCTCATGAGATTCTCTCATCACTCTCCTTTTTCCCACAGATGAAAAAAAAAAAAGACATAATTAATCATGTCTTGAAGATTAAGGCATGTTTTCTACCTCATTTGGATGACTCTACCTCCTAAACCTTCCCTGCAAGGTTTCTAGCACAGGAATATATGAGGTTCAGTTCTATTAAGTTCAGTCATTTCTGACCTCTTGGGATTTTTTTTTAAGCAAAGATTGGAGTGGTTTGACATTTCTTTCCCCAGCCCATATTATAGATGAGGAAACTGAGGCAAAAGGGAATAATTGACTTACCCAGGGCCACACAATTAGTGTCTGAGACTGCATTTGAACTCATGAAATCTTGAACTCATGGTCTTCCTGATTCCAAGTCTAATGCTCTATCTACTGCACCACCTAGTTGATTTAATTGTCTGGATTGGATGGTCTCTAAGATTGCTTCTCAGTCTAAGGTTCATAAAATCATATTTAGGAGCAATCTCAGAACTATCCAATCTAACCCATGCCTTGAGTTTACTTGACTTAAAGTTTGTTTTTTGTTTTTTTTTAAGTTCAACTCATTTCTACCTATAATCAATCAATAAGTGTTTATTAAACATTTAATGTGTACTGAACACTGTGCTAAATTTTGAGGAAATAACCGGAGGAAAATAAAGTGCCTGCCCTCAAAGTGCTGATGCTCTGATATAAGCTTCTTCAGGGAAGGCACTGTTTTATTTCTGTCTCTATACCCAGTACCCGATACATCGGAGGTACCTTAATCAATGGCTTATTGCACTCAACAACACATAAGTAAATGATTATCCTAACTCTCTATTGCCTCAACTGCCAGATAGGCAATCCTGATTCTCTCCATTATGGCCAAATAAATCAAATCCAACAATCATACTTGACATTTATTTTACACATATTCTTTCATTTAATCCTCATATAACAACCCTGGGAGATGCAAATTTCTCATTTTGCAAATGAGGAAACTGAAGCATGTAGAAATGATGTGATAGCCAGGGTCACACAACTCAGGTATTTTTGACTGCAGGTCTCATGCTCCATCCTCTGTACCACTTAGGACAAAGTTTCTTCTCTATGCTTAACATCCCCAGTTATTTCAACTGATCTTTGTACAGTATTATTACAAGGTCTTTCATCATGATTGCCCTCCTCTGACACTCTCTAGCTTATTTATGCCATTTCTAAAAAGTGGCATTTAAAAACTGAATACATAATTTTTGGTGAGGTCTCATTAAGGCAGAGTGTGAGTTTTTTGCCATTTTTGTCCAACCAAAGATCCCTCAAAGTCCACTATAACTCTCATAACTTTTCCAGATTAAAAAAAAAAAGAGGTAAAGAGAACCAACTGTGTTTCCCAATAACATTATTAACAACTCATTTTAAAGTTGTGAAATCTTACCATAATCCTGTTCACCAAACGTCTATCAGTGGTGATTACTACCTCTTGCAGTGATTTGGCTAACATTTTCTCAGTACAGTTAATGGCACGAGGTAGGGTATAACTTTACAAGGCTCAGCGCACAGTAGATACTCAATAAAGTGTTTACTGATTGCTCCCTAAGCCCAACATTTCCTCCTACTCCTCCTTATTAGGACTTCAGACAGAGGAGGTGGGGGGAGGAGGGCCAAGTAGATAAGTGTCTAGCCAGCTTTCCCTGTACTGATTCAGCCCAAGTTGACTTAGAAGGAGAATGGCTAAGTAAAAAGGAAGAAGCAACACTGGGGTAAAAGAATACCCATATATTTTGTACCCATATATTTTGTCATTAATTAAAAGTACATAGAAGACTATGGAAGGGCAATAGTGGGCAGGGCATTAAATTAAAATTAAGTATATCTGGCTCAATTACTTACTATGAAAATAAATTGGAATAAATCACTTAACCTTTCTGAAATTTTCTTTTTTTTTTTTTTTTTTAATAAATTGGGGATAATATTTGCAACACAAATACTAGGACAATTGTGAGGAAGGAACTTTGTGAAATATAAAAAGCTATGTATATATGAGCTTCTATGAAAATAATATGCAAATAAACTTGGGTATTTGGGGAGTCTTGGAGAGGCTCCATAGTATAATAGAAAAATCTCTGAATGTACGGTCAGAAGAGACCTGAGTTCAAATCCTGACCTTGACATATACTATCTGTGTGATATGAGCAAGTCACGTATTTTCTCTGCACCTTATGTAAAATGGGGCTAATCATTTCTGGGCAACCTACCTCAGAGGGTGGTTTTGAAGATTAAAGAAAATTAATGCATGAAAAATTGCAAACCTTAAAGCCCTTTATCAACTGTCGCAGCTTAAGTATTACTATCATTAATAATAATAACCAACATTTGTGTCATGTGTCAAACTAACTCTACAAATGATGCCTAAACCCTTGCTGAAAGAGTATAGAGAAAGGAGAGGTCCAAGAAAGGGCAGCAGCTGCCAGGAAAGAAAGTCAGTATCACAAGGGAGCCATCCGTCCCTGACTCAGCACCCTGATAGAGTTGGGGTTAATTTAATGCCCTGAGTCACAGCCCAAGCAACACCATACCTGAGGGGCAGATAGCCTCCAGAGGGAGATGCTCATCTCCTTAAAGACACAACCACGAGCCCCCAAAGAGGTAATTATACCCCTGATTCCCACTCTAAATGCCACCTCCTAGAATCAAAGATCTAGACATAGAAGGAATCTCAGAGGACATCTAGTCCAACCCCCTTATTTTTCAGATGAGGAAACTGAGACCCAGAGAGATAGTACCTCATCTAAAGTAACATAGGCAGTAAGCAACAAAGTTGGGATTTGAACTCAAGTCCTGTGCTTCCAAGATCAGTGCGCTGGGATAGGACTTCTATGATAGTTTCTGCCAAATGGAGGTGTGTTATTGGTTTGGGTCTGTTTACAGGTTATGAGCAAAATATCAGACTTCAAAGGAAGCTTACATGTGTCCACATGAATGTGTGCATGTGCCTATGTGTGCATGGGTATGTGCTCCTACTTTAACACTTGGCTGCGTCTCTTGGGACAATATTTTCTATATCCTTTGCATCTCCTACCAGCATCACCAGAGTACTCAGTACTGCAATCATTTCCCCTCAAAAAACACCCATAAGTGCTTATGTTCTACCTTTTTAGAAGTGAGGAAACAGAGACACAAAGACTTGCACTACAACTAATGATGTCTTGGGTAGGATTTGAACCCAGCTTCTTCTGATCTCAATAATTTTGTTCCGAAAGTTCAGTTATGAAAACTTCCTCCTTTCAGAACATTTGCCAACATGTGAAGAGGGGCCTCTGGGCCCCAGCTGAGGGGTACACAGTGATTAATCAGAGCAGAAAGTCAGAGTCTCATTCAGCCCAAAGGGCTCTCCCAGGGGAGACCCCTGAGGAAAGAAATTGCTCTCATGACTAGACAATCGAGTGTTTCAACATGAATGGAGGAGCTGTTGGACGGGTCCTCCAAAGCTTATGTAATGGAGCACATCTATACACACATACATATCCCAACACATACCTGTGGACATACACATACACACATATACATGTACATATATACAGTAGTATTATAAGTATTTAGCCCGAAGCAGGCCAAGTAAATATAGACCTTTAAAAGCTTTCCCAGTCACCTAACAAATTCACCATCAAACTACCTTTATAGAGGAGACATTTTGGATCTGGACTACCCTGGAGGGCTCTCCATTGATGTCTTTGCAACAAAACTACATGTTTCTACAGTGAAAATGTCAGGGTCTAAAAAAACACCAAAATTCCTTCTGGCTCCTAGAAAAACCCTGAGGATATCAGGTATGATTTCACTTCAAACCTGTAAAGAGACAGTGACCTCTGAAGAAGCTCCTCTGACCCAGGGAGCACTTGAGTTAGATGGGGTCAGACCATAGAGAAAAGGGCAGAGAAAAGCCTAAGACTGGCTGCTGGTCTTTCCCAACCCCTCACCTCTACCCCACCCATCCACATCTGAGCAGACCAGACCAGACAGAGAAAACTAAGGAGTCACACCTTAGAATGGTAATTGAGGCTGAGAGGTATGACTCACTTGGCATCAGTCAAGTCTTGCTGAGCTCCGCACTGGGCGCACACCCATCGACCCCACACCAAGCCTTTCCAGCAGTGAGAGGAGAAGGAAAACACCCTGGCGGAACTCTCTGTGGAGGAATTCAATTACCTTTAACCAGCAATGATTAATCCCTTCTTGGAGGCAGAATACTGTGCTGGGCAATAGGAGGGATTCAATTTTTTTTTAATTTTTTTTTTAAAGATATGATCCCTGTCCCTATGGAACTTATCTAATAAAGAAAGAGTTTCTTAGTTCTAGGTCTCAATTTAGAGTGGGAAGAATGTTGGGATCTGAGAACTCCCTCAGAATGCAGAAAATTTTTAAGATTGAGGCCAGAAAGGAAGGGAAGAAATATTGAAGGAAACTTTCCTGTGTTTTTGGTCATGTTAATAGTGATTCCCTGGAAAAAACTAACAATAATCTTTGACTCTAACATATTAAATATGAAATTTGTATTATCCAAAATGTTTTGTATATGTGATTACCTTTCAGTACGATGACTGATCTAATTGCCTCCATTTTGTTCCAAAATTCCTCTGATCCTGCATTATCTAAAGAGCACTCTGTTCTTTCAGACTAGTGTCAATATAAGTCAAATCCCCAAGTGTTCCATGGTCAGATTATTCTGGTAAATGCTACCCTGTAACATCTACATGGATTAGCTCCAAAACCTCGAGTGAGGGAGGGAAGAGAAAGCACAATGATATTCAGCCAATAATAAATAATTATTTGTTAAACTGACCAAATAGGTACTTGACAGTCCAGGGTTTGAAGGCTGGAAATCTGAACTTGTAGTTAAGGAGGAAAGTTTCAGGGGGGAGGTCATAACATCTAAACCAATTCTTCATATTTCCAAATACCATAGCCTTCACTGGGGATGTCAAGTAGAAATTAACTTTGGCTTTGGAACTGGCAGGGCTGGATTTGAATTCTGGGTTGCCTATCTATTAACTATGTGTCTTGAAGCAAATCATTTTACATTCCTGAGTCCTAATTTCCACATCTGTAAAAGGAGAGGTTTGGACTGGACCTCTGGGGTCCCTTTCAATTCAAGATTCTAAGATCTTCTGACTCCTTGGATCCTAAGCCATCTACAGTGTTTCTTTAGGGGAGCTGGAAGCCCCACTCTCTTCCTGACCCCTCCTAGGTATCCATGAATAGTATAGGGGATGGAGATGGGGAGCACATAAGCCTCCTAGCACATATGCTCTTTCTACCTGATCTCATCACTTTGTCTCAAATTTGACCGACTCTGGGCAGGGAGACTATACAGACAAGCCAGAGCACGGCCTCTCCCAGGCCCCTAGGGAAGGTGCCCCAGTTCCCGCCCTGGCTGAGGGGTGGGGAGCACCCTACAATAGGCTTACGAAATGGCACTACTTTTCTCTCCACCAAGCCCAGTGACAAAAAGAAAACTTGCAAACCAGCAGAAAAAATACAGGAAAACCAAGTAAGGAATCTCTCCCCCCCCCCCCAACTCCTTTCTCTCCTTCATTTTTTCTTCTCTCCCTTCTACTCTTGATACATTTTCCTGATAGCCTTGACTTTGCCACTTTTGGGGACTACAAATACCTGACTGAGTTCCCCAAATATTCCCAGGAACTTGTCTTCTCCTCAGCTTTCTTACACAAAAGTTTTTTGGAGGGACAAAGTTGGGGAGATAGCAAAAAAAAAAAGATAGTGAGAGGAATTTACTGGGCAAAAAAAAACTACAAGGCTAGGTATCAGGAAAATTGAGATCTAGTCATGGTTCTGCCATTGATTTTCTGTGTGACTTTGGACAAGTGGCCTATTCCCTCATCTGTAAAATGGCGATGTATAAGTTTCATAACTGGAAAGGACTTTATAAACTAGTCTGACAAGCTGTTGCTGTTCAGTCATTTTAGGTACATCTGTCTCTTTGTGATTCCATTTGGGATTTTTTTGGGCAAATTCTGGAGTGATTTGCCATTTCTATCACTAGCTCATTTTACAGTTGAGGAAACTGAGGCAGACAGGGTTAAGTGACTTTCCCAGGATCACAGCTAGTGTCAAAGGGAGACAATGAAAAGGTGAAAAATGGTATTTTGCCATTATTAAGGAAATATTACAACACAGAGCTAGATTCAAGTCTTCCCATCTTAAAGCTATTTGTAGATGAAGGAAGTAAGACTAAAACAAAATGTCAAATTTCTTTTAGCCTGGTTGAGAAAAGTAAGGAATGGGAATTTCTACTTTGTCATCTCAATGTATGAACCAAATCCAATTAGCTCCCTCTTAGGAGAAAGTTGACTTGAAAACTTAGAAGGAAACTAGGAAGGCCTCAAAATTTAACTCAATTCTTTGATGCTGAAGGGTAAGGTAGAAAAGGGCATTAGAATTGGACTCAAAGGATTTGGGGGTAAAATTCTAGGGAAGAAAGAACAGAAAGAAGAGGAGAAGGGAGAGGAGGAGATGAAAGAGGAGGAGGAGGAAGTAGAGGAGAACTAGCATTTCTAGAGTGCTTTAAGGTTTGCAAAGGACTTTACAAATATTATCTCATTTGATTCTCACAACAACCTTTGAAGGTGGATGCTATCATCATCCCCATTTTCCAGATAAAGAAACTAAAGCAGAGAGATCAGCTACTTGCCCAAAGTCATACATATAGTAGGTGTTTGAGTCTAGAGTTGAACTGGTCTTCCTTTACCATTTATTATCTGTGTAACCTCAGGCAAATCACAACCTCTCTAGAGCTCAGTTTCTTCATCTGTAAAATGAATTTGGTGACTTCTAGGGTCCTTTCTAACTCTAAATCAATGTCCCCAAAATTATACAGATGTCAGGATCATGAGGTGGAACTCATTAGGCATATGACACATACATATTAACTATGATACCTATTTCATGCACAAAACAGCTGCACTTTTGATAGAATGTAAGCTTGAGAATGATGAGATCATTACAAACTGACAGGAATAAGGCAGTATGGGAGTTCAGGCAGATCCCAGTTTTACAGTGATATGATTATAGTGCTCTTGGAGTCAATTTCAAGTTCAAATATTGTCTCAGACATCTCTCAGCAACCTCTAGGTCTTAGTTTTTTCATCTGTACAATGGGTAAAATACCAGTACCTCCCTTCCAAGATTATTATGAGAATAAAGAGGGATGATGAAAATGAGAAAGCACTTTGAAAAATCTTAAAAGCACTATGTAAATGTTAGTTATTATGATTTTTATCATTAATAGTATGATGATGATAGTTTTATATAATGGTAAAGTTATTTTAACTTTCTCAAACTGTTTTCCCATTTTCATTATTTCCTTTGCCCCCCTGTCCCTATAACAAATCACTTCCTTTTTCTAGGGTCCAATTTCCATATCATAGGCTGATCAATGTTAGCTGGTCTTCACTTTTTGCCAGGGGACTTAGTCTAGGGTCTCTCGGGTTTCTCCAGCTCTGAAACTTCTGCATCTCCATTTTACAGAGAAAGTAACTATGCTCCTCACAGAGGAGGTGGCATTTTGGTGGGACTTTAAAAGTTGCATAAGAGAGGGTGATAGTGGTAGGGATTTTCAAGCTTGGGAAATAAACACTATGAAGAAAGATAGAAAGGAAATATGGAACATGTGTAGAGGATAAAGATTAGACTGAAGTATGTACAAGTGTAAGAGGAAACAGTGAGGGATAAAGCTTTGAGCCTTGAATGATGGGCAAACAGCTTGAATTTACTCATTAGGGTCACAGGATCATCATTTTAGATCTGGAAGAGAATTTAGAGATCACCTAATCCAAGTTATATTCATTTTTCAGATGAGGAAACTGAGGTTGAATAGGTGAAGTAATTCACCCAAGATCATACAGCTAGTAAGTGGAAGAAAAAGCAAGAGAGAAATACTTCAGTTCTGCAGCTTTGAGTTAAAAGGTTTAATCTGGCAGCCTTTGAAGGATGTGCTATTTAGGAGATAAAGTTGAATCAGGAATACTATTTGGAAGCTATTATAAGAAGCTAGGCAGGTGATAATGAGGACCTTACAAAGGCAAAGGAAATGGGGATGGAGAGGAATAGGTGGATGCAGGCATATGTGTAGAAAGATATTATCTCAGGAAACACATCACATACTCTTGACACCTTTGACACCCCCCACCCTACACTCCCAAAATAACAGTTGCTCCCAGTCAGCTCCCACTGTTGATATTTCAAACAGACAATTCCCTCTTTTGGGGACATCTCTTTCCTTTGCTGAGCCCTGGCTTTCCCCTCCCCTCCTTTCAAAGCGAGCCCCAAACTCACCTTCACTTTAACTCCACCTAGCTTCAGATACTCCAGGTCCCATGTCCTTCATTAACCTGGGAAGACTGAGAACCATGCTGTGTGTCTGTACCTATCAGGTCTTTAATAAATGTTTGTTAATGTTGAAATTGACAATTCCCTGGGATCCAGGAGAGTGTATCTCCCATCACAATGGGACAGGGTTTAGTCTTCTTCCTCTCACCTGTCTTTTCATGATCTGTGCAACCCTAAGATGTAAGTTTCTTCTAAGCAATAATTGTTTCAGTCTTTATCTTTGTATCCACAATCCCTAGCATATAGTTGTTGTTGCTGTCCAAAAAGGTGATCCCATTTGGGGTTTCCTTGGCAAAGATACTGGAGTGACTTCCCCTTTCCTTTTCCAGTTCATTTTACAGATGAGGAAACTGAAGCAAATAAGGTTAAGTGACTTGCCCAGGGTCACACAGGTAGTAAGTGTCTAAGTCTGCATTTGAACTCAGGTTTTCCTGATTCCAGGCCCCAGTGCTCTATTTAGTGGGCCACTTGGCTCCCACCCTGGCATATAGTAGATACTTAATAAATATCTGTCAACTGATTGCTTGATTAAGTTACAGTGATATATTTCTGAGAGATTTCTCTGAGGAGCCCCTTCCTCATCTTATTGGATAGGATGCAGAGCTAAGTAATTCTATGAGGCTTCAATTAAATTTGCAAGAAAAAGGAAAGGGGAAAAATGACATAGGAACATAGCTTCTCAAATCTTGCCCCGACTTGAACAACTATCAAAATTTCTCCTTGAGAAGACAAAGTAGAAAGCAATTACAAATAGAATCCTTCCCCCTTTACCCCACCCCTCGGAAATGAAAAAAAAAAAAAATTGGTGTGGTTTGCCACATTCTTTTATTCAATGCCTTAAAGCTGAGAAGTGTCCTGTAGGCAAATGGGGCCTTTGACATGAGAAAACATGGCCCACTAATTTAGACAGCCCCAGAAAAAAGGGAATGTCTCAAGTCTAGAGCATGTCCCCAGACCATTCATTCTTCCCCCATTCCTTCTCGTACCTCACTCACTGATCCTAAACAAACCTTCCCCTTGCCTTTTCTTGTTGGGTAAAAGCCTCAGGACCTGGCTCCCCCTAAAGAGTTCGTCACAGAAAGCTCCTATCTCGAAGGGTTGGGTGGGGAATGAGTCATTGGCTGGCAGCAGGGACACCATTTTGGCAAGCACATCAATCACTCCTCCCAGCTAGAGCCAAACTCTTGCTTTAGAGCAGTAGCCACTCCTTCTGTCTTCTCCACACCTGGGTTTTTTTTAAGAAAATACTGAGTTTTCTGAGGCTGCACAAATTCAGGGAAGAGGTATTGACTTTCAGAATTTCAGGAAAAAGCTTTAAATGGAGGCTATCCATCACTCAGGTCCTTGTGCTGTGCCTCTGTCTCCCCATATGTAAAATGGGGAAGGGTAATGAGGCTAAGCCACTTCCCCATGGTGTTGCAAGAGCTAATTATCTCTTATTTGCCAAGTGCCTGGAGATCCTCAGATGAAAGTAGTGAGGACAGTGTGGAAGGTTATTATCTGATTTGAGGGACTGGAGCAGAGGCCT
Source organism: Sminthopsis crassicaudata (assembly GCF_048593235.1). Lineage (NCBI taxonomy): Eukaryota > Metazoa > Chordata > Mammalia > Dasyuromorphia > Dasyuridae > Sminthopsis > Sminthopsis crassicaudata. The sequence continues at coordinate 96,341,142 of NC_133620.1, read as the reverse complement.
CAGTCCAGGCCAACTTAATCCCATGATGCTCCAGGACTGGCGCCAGAACCAGTTCCAGGACATCAACATTACACTCCTTACTGTGGAAATGTTTAAAAACAATTCTTAAACCAAATAGAGTCCCACAATATTAGAGCTGTAAGGTTTCTTTGAGATCAAATTCACTGCTTCCCATATTTTCAAGATGCCTTATCTAAAATCATTCAAATGCCTTGTCTAAAATAACATTGTTAGGATCACTACAGCCCAGCTCAATTCTATTCTACTATTTTTTCAATGATCTATTAATGTAATTGAAAACTCCACTGACATAACAACTCCAAGGAGAACACATATGGATGACTTAGAATGCCCAAGTAGCTGCTTGCTCGGTTAGAATCAGTTCATCCATCTCCCTGCTAGATTACACCAAAACCAGTCTTAGTCTGGCAGAGGGGATGACATCATTCCTCTCTTAAAAAAAATCTCAGTTGACCATTCCAGTTGACCATTCCAGTCTTTGTTTTTTTTGTTTTTTGTTTTGTTTTTGGTTTTGGTTTTTTTTTTTTGTTGTTGTTGTTGTTGTTCAGTTATATCTGACTCTTTGTGACCTCTATTTGGGGTTTTCTTAGCAGCGATACTGGAGTGGTTTGCTATGTCCTTCTCCAAATCATTTTATAGATATTTCCTTATAGATAAGGAAACTGAGGCAAACAAGACTTGCCCACAGGTTCACACAGCTGGTGTCTGAGATTGGATTTGAATTCAGTTCTTCCTGACTCCAGGTTCTTCTTTCTATCCAATGTATTACCTATCTATTCATACCAGTGTTTACTATACTTCCAAAACACTTAATTCTTCCCTAGCATTCCAATTTCCTAAAGTGAAATTTTAGTAATTTTTAGTAATTAAAAATAACAGCCATGCTATTTTTACATCCATAATAACATGAGACTGGTCCTATATTTTCAGGCACTAGGACATCCTGCCTGGGTTTTTCACCTCATCTGATTAACTTCACTTCCATCTTTATCACGGAGTTAGCATGGTATAGCAGAAAGAATGCATGTTGAAGATCTGCATTTGAATCCTGCCTTCCACACTTACTAGGGTAGTTTTCTGTGACCTCAATTTCTTCAACTATAAAAGGAGGGGGGGTTGGATTTGATGTTCTACAAGTTCCTTTTGACTCTAAACTATGGTCTATCCTCTTTATTTCTCTAGATCCCATATAACAATATATGAGTTCATGAAGTCGATGCTATGTTGATTTGTTTTTTGTACATCATTCTCTCAACTTCTCATTCCAGATTATTGATAGCATTGGACACCCTTTGCCTGGGTCTTCTTCTTACCAGATCACAAGCCCTTTGAGGGCAGACACTATCTCTTTTATTCTCCATGGAAAATTAGCACAAAAATCTTTGTACAGCAAGCCTTCAATATGTAATTGTTGAATTGAGCTCTAAACTGTTTCTTTCTTACCTGCATGCTCTGTCTCCCAACTAGACCATAAGGTCTATGGCAGGGAACATGGATGTCCCTTGTTTCTTTTATGTCCCTTAGATAGAATCTATTACAGGAATCTGTATACAGTTGATAGTATCTGCTATTGAATGTTAAATGGTGGGGAGAGGGAGGGAAACAGGAGTAGACTGTTGTGACTAGCTCTAGCAATCATTGGTTTCATGACCCCTATGACTATTGGGAAAATTCCCAATTATATGTTCACTTTTTCCATCCCTGAGTGCCCTGTAATGCAGCCTCACCTTTTTCATCTGTAAAAGAAGAAGTCTTCAGATAGAGATAGATAGGGGAAGATGGACTGGGAAGAAAACATTAGCTATCCCCAGAGGAAAGGACTACCTATTGAACAATGTCATGGACTTTCTATAATACCAAGTTAGAGGAATAAGACAAGAGTGAATTGGAGAGAAATGTGCCAGTCCTGGGTCAAAATGGAAGAACTATGAGGTTGGATGATAGAATTAACCCAGAGAAAAGGTAGAATTCTCACTGGCTACTCTTGGATTCTTTCACTTGTTAATCCTTGGTTGCTGCATGCACTCAGGAAACAAAGTTACCACCTATAGATTCAGTATGGCAGCAACTGTAGCATGAAACTCTTTCAGATTTCTCCATGGCTTATCTACTGTACAAGGCAGTATATTATAATAGATAGAAAGGGGACCTCAAAGCTAAGAAGAGTTGGGTTCAAATCCAGTCTGTGACATCCTGACCATGTGACCCTTGGCAAATCATTTAACAGCTCCATGCTGTAAATTTCAGTGAAAGTACTGACCTACAATGTTAGAGGGAATTTCCTCACATATCAATGGACCACAGATCTGGTCCCAACCTCCTATTCCCTATACCTCCATTGCAGATCTGACTCTCTAAATCCATCAGGTGTGAATGTGTCCCTTGAAAATGCTCCATCTTTCTCAGCCTCCACCAAAGATCTGAAGGTTCATAAGTATCTAATTTGCCTCTTGATTTTGCAAGCAAATCCAAACTCCATGGTTGGTTAGGCAACAAAATGGATTGATATTTGTGTCTAGTCCACCTTCTTCTAAAGATTTAATACTACTAAGTTCCATCTGGGGAAAGGGAATATTTGACTTTGGAAAAAATCTAGTTATTTAAGTGATTTAAGATTCCAACCTTTTAAGTTCTCTCATCTTTTTTTTTTTCCAATTACATGTAAAGATAGCTTCCAACATTCATTTTTGCAAGACTTTGAGTTCCTAGTTTTGTTTTCTCTCTCTTTCCCTGATCTCCCCCTTCTCCAAGACAGCAAGTAATCTGGTATGTGTTATATTTGTATAATCATTTTAAATACATTAAATTCTCACTCCCGTTTTCCTAAGCCTTGCCCTGGAAGCCCTGAGGAAAGATAGGATATTAAAACTGTCTGCCTTCATTCCCAGAAGTGGTATCAGTCAGAAACAGCAGTGGGTGTCCTTTGACCAACAGGCTTGAATGAGAAATAAACTCCACTTTGACCCACTCTGGTGACTGGAATGTTTCTTTCTGGTCACTGGAAGGGAAAAGAATGGTCATAACAAGAGCTGCTCTGGGTCTGACCTGCTCCCTAAATAGAGGTGAATAATTTTTGAATCAGTAAGCCAGTTAGTCCAAGCACATTTATTAAGTACCAACTATATGCCAGGCATCATGCTAATCGCTGATGCTACAAAAACAAAAACAAAAACAAAAAAAAAAAAACTAAAACTGAAAAAAGATAGTGCCTAACTTCAAGGAGCTCATAATCTAATGTGGATTTTAGCTGGAACCTGAAGGAAGTCAAGGAAACCAGCAGAGATGAGTGACAGCATTTCAGCATTGGGGAACAAGCCTGTGAAAATGCCCAGAATAGGATTATGAGTGTATTATTTGAAGAACAGCAAAGAGACCAAAGTTACTGGATTACAAAGTACATTATGGACGAAAGGGGTAAGAAGAAAGGAAAGGTGGGGCTTGGATGTAAGTAATGAAATGCAGATTCTATTTGAAGTCAATATAGTAAGAAAGCAAATTTTTATTATTAGAGTAATCCATAGAAAACATCAACAAGCCTAATATCAGAAAACTGAGATTTAAAAAAGTTCAGAGACTAATGTTAAGTCACATAGCTAGGAAGCATGGGAGTTGAGACTTAAATTCAGGTCAGGTATCTTCCTGCTGTCTTATACTACCCTAATATATGAGTCTATGAAGCTCACTCTACTCAGAACTCTGGTGTCCCTAGGCACAGAATAAGATCCTAGCCCATATGGGTCATAGTGAAGCTGCTAGGAACAAGCTTCTCATATTGGCCGCCTGACAAGCAAGTTAATCACACACCCTTCCTCCTGTGCTCTGCTCAGCACCGCCATTTTGTTGCAGTCAGTGACTGGGAGACTGGAAGGAAAATTCTTCTTCTCTGCCAGGTAATCCAACCATGGGAAAATCCCACAAGAACATAATTAGCTCACTGCTACAAATCTATTACCTCTTTTCCAGTTCACCTTCTCTTGAAACCTGGATTTTGTTTTGTTTTGTTTCTCCCAGCCCCTGCAGATTATACATCTGTCTCCACTATCAATTATTCCATTTCCTCTTCTCTAGTTCTCTCCCCCCTCCCCCCCCAGTATTCCTTATTCCCATAGCCTTTCCTGAGCAGAGCAGAAATGGGACATGCCCCAGCAGCAGTCCTGGGTGAGTAATGTCTGAAGTCCCGCCAGCTAAGAAGGAAAAAAGACAGGATGGGGCTTTGGGATGTCAGTGGGTGGGGCAGAGATTTTGACTGGTTGTCACAAAGGGAGGGAAAGACTGGTAGGGGATACATTTGAAGATAAGGTATAAAGATAAGACAGTGTTCCCAGTGTTTCTTCCTACAAAAATCCTAGTATAGTCATCTCCTGCCTATTCCAAGTGACACAATCCTGAGGGCCTATTTGAAGAATCATCAATAGATGTTCTCATAGAAATCTGTGTCTACAAGGCTCTCTGAGTAAAATAAGTTCTGGAACCTAACCTAATCAGAGTGAGTGACCCAGAGATAGTCAAAATCAATTTTAAAGAGCTTTTGCCACAACCCTCAATAACTCTGCAATTCACTAAACATCCACTCTCATGAGGGATAGCTTTGTTGGGACTACAGCTGGTCTAAGGTTTGGTAAATGGAAAATCCTAAGCCCCCAGAAAGACTTGGAACCCCGGGTAGCATGAAAGACCTGGATAAGGACCAATATTTAGGATCAGTGGAGTCTAAGAGATCTACTATATAGCAAACCTTTATCAATAATAGTTATTCCTCCTTTTTCATCCTGAATCCTTATAATACTCTGAAAAATAAAAGCTTCAAACCACAGAATCCTTCCCAAATTAAAAAATATATATTTAGCTTGTTTCCTTGCCTCCAGAATTAGAAATAGCCCATCATAATGGAGTTGTTTCTTTTTTTAAAACTTCTTAAGGAGAATTTTACAGCCTCCCTCTGTCACCTATTCCTCAACAATCTACATAATAAAATGTGCTTCTTTATGTGAGCTTATATCCTTCATGGTGCACCATCAACTCATTCTATCCTGTTCTATACTCACAAAGATGAATGACAATTGGACACTCTTGTCAAGTTTAACCTGGGCCAGATCTCAGCCATGAAGAATGATTCATCCAGCAGTATTCATGAAGAAATGAAAGATGGGGAACAGGTTGAGTATTCAGTGGGACAAAGAAACGAATCTGCCACTAAACATTGTCATTCCTCAGCCCCTGTTATCCTGTCACCAAAAATAAGACATTCTCTGCAATCATCCCCAGCAGGAATTGGGAAGGAAGGAATCAAACCAAATACATTCAGACTTGGATATAACCACACCCCTCCTCTCCATCTTTATTTAGAAACATCACATATGGGCAAGACTTCAGTTCTATACAAGTCAAAGGTGAAACAAATTCTGTTGGATGAGCAATAGGAAAAAAATGTAGTGGGATGACTGACATGCTCTAGAACTATCAGTATGTAAGCACTTAAGAGCTCTGGAAAGGGTCATTTCTGAGCAGGGTAAGATCCCCAGGGTAAATGGAAAAAATACTACTGGATTTGAGGTTACAGGGCCTCCTGAATTTGAATGATGGCTCAGCTACTTTTTATTTCAGTGTGGTTTGGAACAAATCACTTTAGTTCTCTGGAACAAGTCTAAGTCACTCAGCTCCCTCATCTAGAAAATAAGGATGTACAATATCCAATTTCTAAGGCTCCTTTTTGCTCTAAATCCTATGTAATTGCTGAGACTAAAGCAGAATAATATTGAAGCAAGATCAGATCCAGGAGTTTCTACATTATTGATTCTTCTAGGCTTTTTTCCAGAGTGACTATGGGCTGTCACTCCCCTCTTTATATCTCATTTTCTTTTTCTGTAAAATGAAATTTTGGACTAGATATTTGTGAGGTCCCCTGCATCACCAGTGATCTCTGATTATGTCTCTATCTAGAATTGTTCCATTAATTGACTAGAATAGAATAGTTTCCAAATTCCACTAAACTAGGAGAATGGACATATAGGTAAGAGATTAATGGAAGATTTTTCTTAATCATCATCTAAGACATTCAGATATATCAAACTAGCACAGAAAGGGGAGGCCCCAATAAGAAGAGTTATGAAATTATTAGCAGATCTCTAGTGGATGGATATTACCATCTGTGAGTACTACTGGCCTTGATGTGATCATTGAGCCTCACCTGAACAATTGTGATAACCACAACCCTTCCAATGTCAACTCTCCACCTATGCATGCTGAGCACTTTGAAAACTAGATTTTTCAAAAGCAAAGTGAGCGCCTTACCGGATATCCCCAGGATCCATTGCCTGCCTGGAATTTGGAGTAATAGGAACTCCGGCTGGTGGTCCCATAGTTGTAATTATCAGTTAAACCATCATACATGGAACCTGGAAAACAGAGGTACAAAATTAGGAAGAACAATTCCCTCATTTGTTGTTGAAGATCACTAAAATCAGTTATCCCCTTATAGACACAGAAATTATCTTCTCCAAGTTATCTTAACTTTACATGTCACAAAATTCTAAAGAAAGAAACAATAGAAAAAGTGATATGTTTAGCATCCTCAAGGAGGGGACTGAGAAATAAATTATCAGTTAGTAGCTCTGTTATTCTTTTGCTTTTTAGACTAAACAAGCATTTATCAACTATTTACTATGTGCCAGGACTAAGCCAAGAGTTTTATAAATTTCTCATTTTATCCTCCTGACAATCCTGAGAGGTTAAATGTTATTCTTATCTCTATTTTATAGATAAGTAAACTGAAGCAAACAATGGCTAAATATCTTGTACAGAATTACATAGCTAGAATGAGAGGGGCCATATTTAATCTTAAGTTTTCCCACATCCAAGTCCAGTGATCTATCCATTGTTCTTCTAGCATCATCTTCAGTAAGTTTCCCAAGCACTCACTATGTACATGGCACTTAAAGAGAGAACTCTGGTAGAGAACGGCAGATAATGGTAGAGAAACGCAAGTGAGACAAGAAGAAGAAAATTTTTCACCAGAAAGATCATTTCAATGCTCCAAAGAAGTAGTAGAAACTTAAAAAAAACTCCCATAAAGGAATTGGTTTGGACGGAATATATGACACTAGAAAGTCCTTCTAGCCTGAGGAATCACTTTGCAAGACTGAGTCTTCCATATGGAGCTGGCAGGATCTCTTCTCCTCCTTACTAAATACTCCCTGAGCACCATGGAATATTCACTCATAAACTGAGTGAACACTCCCACTGGTCCCAGTAAGTCTAAGAAAAATATTTCACAGGGCTAGGACTCCCATTGTTGTGCTATTAGACAAGAATTTCATATCTGAGCTGTTTCTCAGAAGGTCTTTCCTCTGACATTCCATGAGTTTGCTTGAATCAGAACCCAACCTGGTGATACTGAAAGTAGGGTGTGGCGGGGGAGTTGGAATGGGTAGCCATTAGCTGGAGCCAGGACTCCTGAGTCTGATTCCCCATGTTATTCTTGACTCTCCTGGTGACATAGATAATATCTTTTTCAGTTCTTCTGTTGGCCGGAAATATTGCTCATAGGCTCTGAAAGAGAGACTGAACCCAAATCTGGAGACCAAGAAGTGGAGATCATATAAAGCAATGGCATAAATACAGAAGATAAAAAATAAAATTGTCCTGCTGCCTTTGAAGGTGGTTCCCCAATATCAGATCTACACAAGCATTTTTGTTTCTTTAGAATCAAGGACTAGAAGGCTGGACTCCTGGTTTCTAATCTCAGAGCCACTCCCCTTTAAGTCATTGGGTGAGCTGCTGGATGCTTTCATCTCTCAAGTCCTCTACCTGGTGAATTAAGTACAATGTCTACCTCAAAGGGCTCTACTGAAGATTAATTATTGTTTTCAGGGTGCTTGGAGATCTACAAATGAATGACTCTTTAAAGGGCTAGAGTCTCATTAGGGTTATTTCTGGGGCAGCTTTGAATCATAGAAAGCAGAACTAAAACCGGACAACTTGACATCAGCTCACTCATCTCCTCCCTACCTGGGACCATTCCTACCCAAAGCATCTCTTCTTCTTCTACATTGTCTGTAGTGGGTGAATATTATGTACTATCTTGTATGATTAAGTTGGGATTCATATACCTTATAGACTTAGATTCCCCATAGAGAGCACCTAGTCCAAAGCCCTCATTTTTCTAGAAGTGAAATGATTTGACCACAGCCACACTGATAGTATCAATGGCAGGATCTGAAACCAAATTCTTTGTTTCCACATCCACTGTGTGGAAATTCCACTGGACGATATTATTTCCCTTATGGCCCTTCTTTCCATTAAATTGTAACTTCATTGAAGATCAGGATCATAGCTTATAATTCCTTATAGTGCATAGTAGATGGTCAATAAATATCTGATTTGTTTATTGAAATTTGTACTGAGGAAAGAGATAGCTACCTACTGTGCCAGACATTGTGCTCTAGTGTTGGGGTGACAATGACAAAAAAGTAATTGCTCCCTACCTTCAATGAGCCAACATGTACCTATAAGGAGATGCATGTGCCCTTTCTCTGTAAAGAAATCTCTGGGATCTGAAACTCCTCCCTCTCCCATCTAGCAGTGAGGGAAGATCCTATTTCCAGTCAGTAAAATCAGCTTATCTATATCCCTGGCCTTCCTCGCTTCTTTCAGGAGAGCCAAAAAAGGTCTCAAACACAGAGAAAAATTTCAACATTCCAAAGAAATAACAAAACTTAGATGAGTCATCTAAGTTCATAGAGATGTTCATAGAGATGGTCTGGAGGAACCATGTGACCCCAGATCATTCTTCTGGCTCAAGGATCAAACATTTCCTGACTTTTCCTAATCCTTCAACTATTAGTGTCTAACCACTCCAAAATTACCTAGGATTTATTTTGCACATATTTATAAATGTACATGTTAGGACAGATATAAAATAGCATATCAGTTTGCTTGCTTCTTTGGGCAGTTGAAAGAGAGGGAGGGGGAAATGTTTGGAACTCAAAATCTTACAAAAAATGAATATTGAAAACTATTTTTCCATGTAATTGGAAAAATAAAATACTATTGAAAAAAATGTACCGTTAGCTCCCCGTCTTAAATGGTCTTTGTAGTACAATGTCCAAGCAAACATAAGAATAAAAGAGTTAGTTTGGGAAAAGAGAGATTCAGATCTGGAAAGTCAGGCCAGGAATTCATACCCCTCACCTATTCAATTTAAAGGAGATGGTCAAGTCACTTAGAAGAGAAAGAGTAAGCCTTTAGCTCAGTCAGTTTTACAGGCATTAGGGAAGTATTCTCATCTTAATGACTTAACCTTCTCTCATTCTATGGTCCAACCATTGGACCTTGCTATTCTTCAAACATAATATACTAGCTCCTCTTTCCATGCTTTTGTATAGATTGACCACTCCCCTTCCCGTCCCATACTTGGAATGGATGCCCTCCTCACCTCTCTCCCTTTTAGGATCTCTAATGGTCTTCCATGTTCAGCTTAAGCCTGAACTTTTACTTGACACCTGTCCCAATCCCCTAGCAGTTAGTGCCTTCTCACTCCAAAATTACCTAGTATTTAGTTTGCAAATATTTAAAGATACATAAATTAGCTCCCATTACTGAATATGGTTACTTATTGTGGGTAGGGAATGATCACATTTTTGTCTTTGTATGCCCTACACCTAGAGCACAGTGCCTGGAACAGTAGGTGCTCAATGAATGATCAGTGATTGATCATTGGATGATAGTTTTTAGTGCCACTTATGGAATTTAGAAAGCATGCTGGACAACTAGATGGTGCAGTGGATAGAGGGCAACACATGGAACCAGAAAGTTCTGAGTTCAAAGCTGATCTCAGACACTAGCAGGGTATCCTGAGGATAATCATTTAACTTCTGTTTCCTTCAGTTTCCTTATCTGTAAAATAGTACTTAGCTCCCAGGGTTATTGTGAAAATCAAATGAGATAATTGTAAAATTCTTAGATAGTGACATATATATATAGTGTTTGTGTGTGTGTGTACATGTGTATATACATGTATAAGTATGTATATATAATATATATGTATACACACATATAATAGGCACTCTATAAATGTTAGTTGTTATTATTATTATTATTAATAGACTTAATGAGCTAGAAGGGATCTTGAAGGTCATTTAGCCCAGCCCTCTCATTTTACCACTGTATAAATTCTTTTCTTTTTCCTGAGGCAATTTTGGTTAAGTGACTTGCCCAGGGTCACACAGCTAGGAAGTGTTAAGTGTCTGAGGCCAGATTTAAACTCAGGTCCTCCTGACTTCAGGGCTGGTCCACTGTACCACCTAGCTGCCCCCCACTGTATAAATTCTTATCTCTTCTCTTCCAGTTCTCTGCTCTTTCTATTGTCACATTAGTCACATGACCTTGGGTAAGTAACATCCCCAAGTGAGCATCAGCTTCCTCTGCAAAATGAAGGGGCTTGATTAGATGGCCTTTGAAGTCCCTCTTAGATCCCCACTGTAGGCCGATATGTGGTACTTGGGGTGGCAAGGGAATAAGAAAAAGATGGAAACCTGTAGAATCTGTGTTTCTGACTTCTTTCACCTATTCTTCAGTAATGTCACAAAACTTCTCATCAACTCCTGGAAATTCCCATTCTTGTAAACTCCCTTAATCTAATAAACGCTGCTGCTATGGAGAGGTGTGCCCAACTGGAGGATACCATGAGATTTGCTTGATTTATTGAGAGCTGGACTTGAACCCAGGCCCTATGGTTCTTAGGTTTCCCTATCTCCCATTGGGAAAAAATCCCCTGGAAAAAAATAAGAGAAAATGAAGCCCAGGGATGGTTCCTATTAGATTCTGAGCAAATCTCCTGAAGTATAACAGTGGCAGATCTTCTTTTAGCCGCTTCCTCTTTGTCCTTCTGGCAGCTTCCATGATACCCACCAACTCTTGGCAGGCTAAGCATTTGGCTTGGCTCATACACGGTGTAGTCAGTTCTCTGCCAAGGGGCAGGTGTGGGTCAGCCAGCCACTCTTTGGATGGAAAAATTTGAGTGTCACTAGATATACATCTCCATTGCATCCCACAGGTACTCTCTTCGAACCAAGAGAAGCCAACAGTCCGAGACTTGTGGGGAGGGATGATTTCCCATTGAAGTTCTCCCTCTTGGAAGGGAATCTGTCATTAGAAGTTGGTGTTGACATTTCCTTCCCTAGAAGTCCTTCACAAAAGACCACTTCCCTCCCAACCATTAACACCTGCAATTTAATACCTGCCCTCCCTTAACAACACACACATATAATTGAGGAAGGAAAACTAACAGATATTATTCCTGCTTCCATCTTTTCCCCAGACTTTGTGACTATTATGTCACTATTTCTCACCCTTGCCTTCCACTCTTCTTTCAAAAATCACCTCCTTCTGATTTCTCCAATTGTTAGCACTGCTCATATATACTTTGTACTTGCTTTTCTGTATACATGTTGTTCCCCTAAAGTAGGATGTAAGCTCCATAAGGGCTTTACTTTTGACTTGATAAGCCAAGTGCCCAGTGCCCAATAGACATTTGGCAAATGTTCGGTGAATAGAACTGATGACTTGGCAATATTAGTATCCCATTTTAAAAATGAGGAAATTGAGTCCTCAAGAGATAAAGCTATTTGCTTAGTATCACAAGGTTAACTGGTGGTAGAGAAGGGATGAAGAACCACATCTGCTGGCTCCCAGCTTGGTGCCCTCTCCATTATACCACCCTGATTGTCATTTAACATACAGTGGCACCAGAGCCAGTGCAACCTCCATACCAGTGTGTCATAATAGAACGTGTGCCAGAACTAAATCAGAAAATGAGGGTCCAACCAAACCCTTTTTCTAACAATACACTGTGACCCTGAATAAGATGTTGCATCTTCCTGAGCCTCAGTTTCCTTATCTTAAAATTAGGAGATTAGATTAAGACCCCTCACAACTTTAAATCAGTGTTTATGATCTGACTAGGTTTTAAAGTCAGGAAGAACTCCTAATATTGGCCTTTCTCTTTAAACACAACCCTCCACAACTTCTCTAGGATAATCAAGGAAGTGACTGAACACAGTTTTCCAAGGTCTAAGTACAATTGAGGTAATCTTGGTGCACCAGTGACACTTGAAGCAGGTCAATCATTCAATAAACAATTATTGTGCACCTACTGTATGCATGCAGGTTGTATAGCAAGGTTGTATGGGGAAATCTCTTTTAGTTTTGGGCTTGAGTCATTCTATGAGGAACCAAAGACAAGTCATTGGCAGGATAGCCAGACTGATCTCTTCCTCCCATTTAAGAGCCCAGAGCTTCTTTTAAAACCCATGACAGGTCTTTGGCAGCTGAGGGAAGGAGAAGGAAGGAGGCTGCCTGAGTCTGAGCTTTGAGGGACTCTGCTGGTTATGTCTCTATACCCCCAGCTTTCCCCTTCAGCCTCACAACATTTGGCTCTACTTTCACTTGGCAGCATCATGGCCTGCTGGCTGGCAGTCTCCCAGATGTGGGGTGGCCCTTACTTAGGATGTTTCCTGATCAACCACTAGATGGTTGGCTAAGAAACAAGTTGGTCTTATTGGCACAGAACAAAGACTCTCCCCCAATCCAACCTTCCTCTCAGCCACTTGTCCTTAAGAAGTCTCAGCCACATTATTTATGCATCTTCTTCCTCAAGAGAAAACTCCAGATGGAGCACAGACATGCTGATGTTGTATGTAGTAAGTAGACTCAGGTTCAGGCTTATTGTGCAATTCTCTATTAGATATATGATTTTGGGGAAATCCTTACCTTTAGTTCAAATAGGAACTAAAAAGGAGATAGATTGGAATATGGCTATTATGTGAATTTACTTTGCTTGACTATTTTTCTTGTTTTCTTTTTTACTTGAGAGGGGAAAAGGGAGGCAGAGAAAATAAATGCTTATTAATTAAAAATTATATTTCAAAAATGAAGGTCATAATGGTGTATTAAACTGCATTCTAATCTAATCCTTCAATATCTCTAAAGTAAAGCAGCAGGAACTATAATGAATTTTGTTGACTTTGACAAACAAACAACAGAAACCGGATGAAATAATGGGCAAAATATGAGCCCATAGTTTACTAAACTGCATTCTAATCTAATCCTTCAAGGTCTCTAAAGCAAACAGTAAGAACTAGAATGAATTTTGTTGACTTTGACAAACAAACAAAAGAAACAAGATAAAATAATGGGCAAAATATGAGCTCTATTTGGAGAGTAAATGAATTCATTTTTAGTAAGTGATCTGCAGTATTGACTAAATAAATGTAAAGAAAACAGAAGACAAATATATAATTTTAAAAAAGAAACAATTCATTACAGAACTTTGAAAGAATGTTCAGAGCCTTACTAATAAAATAGCAAATATTGACAAGAGAATATACTGCATCTTCAAATTAATTTCGGACATTTAGATTTTCCCCCTCTTTCCAACTCCCTGGTTACCACTGTGCTCCTCATTTAACATCATTTATCTTAGAAGGTTGCCTTAATTCATATGGAGTCATGGAATGGGTCATGGACATTGAATAGAAAAGATCTTAATTTGTAAAGACCAAAGCTAGTCACTGTATCCTGGGCCATCATCAGTCTTGCTACTGGATTTTGAATGACTACAGGAAAGAGTGAGGCTGATGATTTTTCACAGCTCTGTCCCACTTACATCCAATTCATTTGCAAATCAAGTCATCTCCTTTGTGATGTCATTGGACTGCCTAGAGAAAAGGATGAACAACAATAACATGGATTCTAACCTATTCTATCAGTCTTTGGACATTCTAATGTCCAGAGGGAAAATTTGGATAACTCAGTCTTATTTTCAAACCAGAAAGATTATTTGTTCTAAAATAGTCTTCCAGAGAACATCTAGCTATGATATTAGAGTGGGAAATAAAACTCAATGGATTTAGAGTCAGGGAATATGGATTTGAATCCTCTTTCAGCTGTTTATTAGCTGTGTGACCTTCAACAGCTCACTTCATTTCTTCTATTCTCAAGTTCTTCATCTGGAAAATTAGGAGGTGAAATTCCTTCTAGTTTTCCATTTATCCTACTCTGTATTGTCTATAAGAAGGCTCCTATATTGTCAAAGAAACCCAGGCTTACCTTCAATACTCCTAAGCTAACAACATACTTAGTTCATGCCCTAGTAACCTGGGAAAATAAACCTTGGAGACACTACCTTTTGAGTCAGAAGAGCAGTAGTTTACTGTTTGACCTTAGAAAGTCTTTTGAACTTCAGATTTCTCTTTTATAAAATGACATTTGGGCTTACAACATCCTTTTCATCCAAAAATCTATTAGTGTTGGATCCTCATCTGTATCTCCCTTGGGATAAAGCCAGTGGATTGTGAAAAACCAGTTATTACTATGTAACACAGGCTTCTCTGGGAATACCCAATTTGGGAGATGCTCTTTGGAAACCTTTTAAATTAGCCCAGTTTACCTAACATGGAGTTCTTACCATGTCCCCTAACACATGAGTTATGCTTTTTCTGTCATTCTTATCTGTTGCATCCAGAAGATGAAAATCCCTGTTCATCCACAGTGAGAATGCCATGAGCTGACCTAGTGATCTTAGTGACCTTCCCTTGTTCCCTCTCTTTTACCCTGACTCAGAAAATGTAGTTGGGAGTGTTTCTTTCTTTGGTGTCATTTATCCTCAACTTCTGGTGCTGGAAGTGATTCCCCATGAGACTGGAGTTTGAGCCATAGAATTGCAGGCAGCTTGGTGTAACTGGACAATCCAGCATGGAAATTGAGAAGCCAGGAAGCTGGATACTAAACCCCTGGAGAGTTTCTGAATTGGGAACCTAACTGAACTATGAAACTAACACATTTCTCCTCCCCAAAGACAAAGGAATAAAATGGTAAAATCTAATATAATTGGCTTTTAGGTGTTGAGAGCCATAATGGATGTGAACTACAACTATAATTCACTTAGAATCTCAGCTTTCATGGAGATGAAAAGGAAGGAAAGTATAATATTGGTTGTGACTTGAACATCAGTCCCATCTATGAGTACAAGAGATAACCTGGGGGAGGAGGGCTTGGTGTGGAATGCAGAACCAAATCTCTCTAATGATCTAGTCTATTTCTGAAACAAAAGTTGCTACATCCCCTTAAAATGATCAGAAAATAAATGCATAAGTATGCATCATTGGCTTCAATTATTCTGTTTTGCTTCAATGTTTTCAGAGAAGAACTTTTTTCTCAGGGAGAAGGAGAACTGTTTAAATATTGGCTGAGAACTTTCTGTTGGTTAAAACCAAAATTATCAAAATAAAAAAGTAATAATTTTAAAAATATTAAGTCCTTGGGTGTCATGTCTGAGAATAATATCTAATTGAAATTGATATGGTGGAATGAAGACTGGAGTTGAAGTCAGAAGACATAGATTCAAATCTCAGATCTGACAATGGGCAAGTCATTTAACTTCTCTGGGACTCAGTTTACTTATTTGTAAAATGAGGGAGTCTGCATTCTAAAATCTCTTCTAGTCCTAAATCTACTTTTCTGTGAACTGCTTAAGCAGTTACCTTTTTCTTTTAAAACATATTTCCTCCACAAAGCAACCTCTGATTAATTTCACTGTAAATCATAGTGTGATTCCACCTTTCTCTAGCACTCACATTCCTAGTTCGTACTAGACTAATTCTAATTTAGCCTTAGACAATCACTAGCTGTGTGATCTTGGGCAAATCACCTAACCATGTTTGCCTCAGTTTCCTCATCTGTAAAATGAGCTGAAGAAGGAAATGGCAGAGAGCTCCTCCCAAGATCTCCATTTTATGAAACTACCCAAGACAACATTTTCCTAATTTTCCACTCTGCTGCTCTTCTATGGACTTTTCCATAAAGCCCTAGGGACATTTTTATTCTTCAAGATAGTTTCATTTAATTTACTAATTTTTCAGAACTTTAAAATACACAAATAGTGAAACTGACTCAGAGACCCACAAACTAGTTGGATTATTATATAATCACACTACAAAACATTGTTACCTATAAACTACATCCCCTTGGCTCATTCAACAAAGAGAGATTATCCTGTATTCTGGGTATAGGCTGAACTTTTTCATCTGAAGATAGATGTAATTTTCTATGGGAATGATGGAGAAACTGGGCCATATGTGCATTAATTATCTTATGACTCATCTTTTCCTGCCTCCAATCTTAAAAAAAGTCATTTCTCATGCATTCAAGCATTCAAGCATTTTTCTCTCAACTAAAAAGCTTATCACTTTCATCTTTAAATACCTCCTCAGAAAATCATCTATACAAATCTTATCCATCTCAAATCATAATCATCCTTCCAGTAAACACTAGAGCTTGTCCAGATGCTGCATCATATATTTGTTTATTCATTTCTTGCCTTGTTGTAAGTATATTTTTTGTGTGTAAGCATATAGCTACAAGCATAGACTTGCTTTTTCTTATTGGAGGAGAAGCTCCCTGAGGACAGAGACCTACTGTTTCCTATTGAGTGAAAGCTCCCTAAAGACAGAGTTTCTGTCTCTGTCTTTCTCCTCAATAGAAAGAGACATAGATAGATATGTAAGTATATGTATATACACATATGTGTGTATACATACATACACTATATTATACATATACATGCACACACACATGCACGTGTGTATAATATGTTTTCTCCCTCAATAGAACATTTGTTCTTAAAAGATAGGAACTCTTTAATTTTTGTCTTTAGATTGCCAGTACATAGCACAATGCTGGACATGCAGAAAGCATTTTTTTAAAAAAAGCTTATTGGTTATTGATTGATTATCAGAAATAAAATTTTTCAATGTGGTGTAGTAAAAAAAAAATTAGCCTTGAAGTCAAGAAATTCTTGGTTCTGCCACTAACTAGCTGTGTGGGCTTTGTCTCTGAGTTTCAGTTTAGGATTACATTGAACATCCTAGCCAACTTTGTAACCTTTCAATTCCCCAGATTAGTAGTCCCTTGTAGGTAAAGATGACAGAATCACAGCACCACATATGTCAAAGCTGAAAGGAGCCTCAAAACTAACTGGCCCAAACAGGAACTGTCCAAATATTCTCAATAAACATTCACTCACACTTTGTCCAAAGTCCCCAAGTGAGAATTACCTACTGACTTCAAGTATTACCTGCTCCATTTGACTCTTAAGCCATTCTAATTGTTAGAAACTTTTTCTTAATCTCTATTATTAGGCTGGAAATTCTACAAAGGCAAATATTAGAGCTCTCTGGATCCAGCAGGGCTACACTATACATACTGAAAGAACCTAGGACAGAGATATAACTGACAAAGAAAAGCCTAGTGTCCAGGAACCCTGTGTAATTCTTCAAAGAAACAGCTTAAGTTTGAAAAAGATTTCACAAATGTATATCTTAATTCCTAAGAAGGCCTGACTTGTCCAGATTTTTTTAAACTATAGCTAAAACCAGCTCTTCTATTTTATGGACTTAGGATTTGTCTGTTCCCTCTAAGACAAGAGTTCTTAATCTTTTGTGTTCTATGGACCCCTTTGGCAATCTGGTGAAGTCTTTGCACAATTTCTCATAATGATATTTCTAAGTGGAATAAAATGAAATGCAGGATTACAAAGGAAATTGATTCTCAAAATAGTTTTAAATTCCTAGATTTAATATTAAGATGTTAGGACTTCTCTCATTCAGAGGAGCAATTTCTCAGCTCTGAAAATGTCAGCTCCTTTCCCTGATGATATCAATGATGATGTCATTCAGAGGGAATGGTGAACAGCATGCCCTGAAGATGAATGTTGCAGAGAGGATTCAGGTCGGATATCACAAAGAATTTAAGAAACCTGATAATAATACAACTCTAAAGGCAAATGAAAACTCTCCATCTGGAGTTTTGGAACTGGGCAAGCAGTTACCTCTGGGGGATAATTTAAACACTTAGGCAGAGGGCAATGAATCAGACAACCTCACATGTTCCCTTCAAGCCTGGAGTCTAGAGAATGTCAATTTAAATGGCCTCCCCCATTTAGTAAGCTTCTGGGAGCTCTAGATAGGGTCAAGGAATTGAGCACTTAGATTTTTCCTCTCTTTTTTTCCCTCTCTCCTTTTTGGGGGCATATGTATGAAATGGAAAGATGAAAACAAATTGGCCCATTGCAGCCAGCATTTTTTCATTTATGTCATGTGATTCTAATGAGCTCTGCTACAACTTGTGCTTTCCATAGCTGCTGTTGCCTTGTTTCTCTTTCTGTTCATCCATTCTTCGATGGTGGGCCTGAGGGGCTGAGGATAGTGGAGAGGTCTTGTAAGATCAGCATCCAGTTTTCCATGCCTAAGAAGTCTGGTTGGGAGACAGAACTCACCTCTCATCTAGGATCACTGAGTCAAAAAAAAAGTGCTGATTAACTTCTCTTGACCTTAGTTTCATCTGTAAAAAGAAGCCAATATCTACAATACTTATTTCTTAGGGTAGTTGTGAGAGTCAGATGTGATAATGTCTACAAAGCACTTTGCAAGCATTAGAATATTCCACAAATGCCAGTTATTTTTATGAACAGTGTGTAAAGGGCTCTATATTTTTGAATTTAAAATGTCTTCCACTTTCTCCTATCAATTTACGGAGCCCATACAGTCACACTTTATCCCAGAATGGCATCATAAAATTATTTTAAGTCCAGAACAATTGCCCCATTGATTTTCATAATTGGTGGGGCAAACTGGTACGTTAGTCACTGCCAAGCTGACTTAGCAGGAGGCAGGATACACAGAAAAACCATCTACTGTGAAACACCCTTGAATGCGTTGCATTTTTTCATGCGTTGTAACAGGTCAGGGAAATTTTTGGCTGAAATCATAATTTAAGACAAGTTTCTTTCTAAAGAAAACTGAGTTCACTTGAAGTAATATCAACAAGTTCCTTTACTAAAATTAAAATTCTAGAGGAATAGACCCAAGGACTATCCCTTTTGCTATTTCTTGTCTCAGATATAATCTCTCTAAAATACCTTCCCCAAAGGTAAGAAGCAAAGGGATGGTTTTAAATTTGCTATCAGATGGATTGTATTTGAGTTTCAAAAAAAGGCAACTTTTGAAAATACCCAAGGTGTTGATGAGTCTACACTCAGGAGAGTATGGACTAAGACATGACATAGGTATTTGTAAGCAGGCACACTGATTGGGTAAAAAGCATTCAAAGAAGTAGAAAGTCCAACCCTTATCCATAGAGAGAAGTAAATTGAGACACTTATGTTTGGAGATTCAGACTCTGGAGTCAAGTCAATGAAATGAAGCAGTTTATAACCTTGAGAAATAGTGTTTCTAAAAAGGAAGGTCTAAGAAAGGCCCAGTGCATCAGCCCAAAAGGCTTACTTTAAACAACTCATTTAATAAAACCAGGATAATGAAATACAAAATGAAAGTTCATCCAATTAAGCTTCCTAGCAGTTCATGTGGGATATCTTCATTTATAGCAAATGTTATTTAAGTTGGACTATAAAATAGTCTACTGATAAAAAGCACCAGACTTGAGATCAGGCTACCAAAGTTTGGATCCCAACTTTAGCTATGGGATTTCGAACAAATCACCTAACCTCTGTGAGTCTGTTTACTCATCTAAAAAATGAAGAAAGATAGATTAGATGGTTTCTAGTTCTAATTCTAAAACCTTACAAATTCTACTATATCTGAAAATTGGCAGTGGATGGTATTGGTACAGTAAAGAGAAATATAAAGATGTTTGAATTAAACCTCCAAAGAAAACAATGTCCAATACTTTTTGATGATCACATACACTGAGTATGTGATCCTGAGCAAATTACTTACCTCTTACTGGGAAATTTCCTAATATGTAAATGTAGAGTCCCTACTGATCTATACTGTAGAGAATTGCATCCTCAGGAGTTCTAGTCCAAATAGACTGATGAGCAAGACAGACAGACAAATAGAGAAATTTAGATACATAAGATAGATCATAGATATATAGACATATCAATCTATAGATGGATAGGTAGACAGAGCCAAGGAAAGGAAGTGAAATGTAGATTCAAGGAATAGGAGTGGGGGGATTCGCCTGGATCTCCTGGCTACAGAATCCATTCCCCATTGACCATTAGTAAATGTTCTTATTGGCTAATATAATTCCAGCTGCCATTTATGGCTCATTCACCCAAATGATCAGCTCCCCATAGCCACTCCCCACTCAGGACCCTAAGCAACTAGAGGGAAAAAGCAAACAAGTTCTTTGAAGTGAGTTTGACTCAGACCTCTAAGCCTCCAGGGAGGCAGTCTCAGCCTAAACAGACCTGAATCATAAACCCCTTGTCTGCATCAATGAGAGTGAAACAGGGTCAGGGCCAAAGGACAGAGAGGGAGGGAGAATTAAGGTGCCTGGTATTAGCCAGTACCTACCAGAAGCATTTAGTGCTGAGACCCTTTCACAGAGCCCTCTTTTCCCTGCTTTTTCTCTAGCTTCCCAAATTTAACTTCAATAACATAAAGATACCCTGGTATAGAGTTTAAAGAGTCAGGAAATAAGAAGTTAGAGAACTCTTTGATAAAAGCATATCAAGGCAGCCAATGGACTATTTTTACAGAGCCTTTTGCTGTTTGCCTTTTTTCCTGGTGTATAGGGAGAAAGGTTCACTGGTTTGGCAGCCTGGGAGTGCCCAGTTTCCCTGGCAGATGGACCCACCCTATTGCCTTTCAAAAAGGAAAAAAAATCCTGCTGTTTTGGGGTCTACAAAAGAATTATATCAACTAATTAGTTCATCCTATCCAATGGGGAAAAATAAAACAACTAATGACTAATGACATGAGTAAAATGAGTAAAGCTTGAAATACATTCTCTGCATACCAACTATGTTCTCTCCAAATAGGACCCAGATTCATCTAATTCCTGGAAGCAAATGACTCAGATACTTCTTGGAGGTAGTTGATGTCTCTCTAAAGAAGAAATGGAATCCTTTTACTCTCTGAAGAGTCAAGGGAGTAGAACCAAGGCATGCTTCCTCCCTTCCTTTCTAGGAACAAAAGGATGGTTCCAAAGACAGATATTGGATACTACAAGGCTCTAGGAAAATCCAGAGGAACAAGGTATTCTAAAGAATAGCATATGGGACCAGCCCTGAAGTCAGGAGGAACTGAGTTCAAATCTGGCCTCAGACACTTAACACTTCCTAGCTATGTAACCCTGGGCAAGTCACTTCCCCAACTGCCTCAGCCATTAAAAAAAATAGTATATGGAATCAAGAGAGTTGATTCCATAGGAAAAGCATTTCACTTGGTGTCATGAGACCTGAATTCAAATCCTAACTGCTACTTGCTACCAGTGTGAGTTTGGGCAAGTCATTAAATTTCTCTGGTCTCAGCCTAATTTTTAAAATGAGATGGTTGGACAAGATGAATTCTTGAGTTCCTTTCAATTCTAGATCTCTGATACTTACAAGGTTGGGACCCTTTGGAGTTGCATTTTGACAAAAGTAATTCAAAAAATCAGTTAAGAGGAGCCAGATAAACCGGAAACACCGGCTCCAATTAACCCAACCACCTTTTCCAACCCAGATACCACTGGGGAAACTGGTCTTTCATTTGGGAAATTTTTCTCAGGAGTAGAAAGCCATAGGTCTTGGGAAGCAGACTTTCAAGAGAGGAAATCAGTACTAGGTGTCTTTGTTAACATTATGCATTGAACTCACCAGAGCCTCCCCCGGTTAGGCAGCTGGTAGAACCAGAGAAAGGAAGAGATCTAGTCTCTCTGTTTAGGAATCTTCCAGCCTGACGTAAGTGGCAAAATACACATTAACATATATTCACCTTTAAATACAAGCACCAGCAATACAGCCTGTACAGAAGCAAGCAACAAGTAGTTTCAGGAATATGGCAACCAACATATGTAATTGGAATCTATTTGGAGTGGTGGGGTTCAGATAAGTCTCAATGGAGTAAGCCAAGTTAGTATGGGGAAAGTCCCCTACAAGAAAGCCCTCTACAAGCACAAGGGTTCGGCAGAGTGAGCAAAACTTCCCAGGAAGTGGGGTTTATATATAGACTTGTCTACTCTTTAAAAAGGAAAAGGGAAGAGAAGCACCACATCCAATAAGAATAGTATGGATTGACTGTGGGAAAAAAAAATTCAAACCAACCAACCAAACAAACAAATAAAACCTGAACTGAGGAGAGAATAAGGTAAAAGTAAGATAAGTGAATGTTGCAAAATCTCCATGCTATAGAGGACAGTTTCAGTTTGAGGTTAAGAAGGTTAACACCAGCCTTTGAAGTTTCTGGGAGAATTATAAAGAGGTAGAGTAATCATTGAGGCTGTAACCTCAGGAAGATCCCATTCTGTTTTCAAATGGTTTGGCACTATTTTAGGGGCAAGCTTCACTAAGGGAGAGAAAGGGAAATCCTAAAGAGCAACCAGAGACCTGCAAGTTCTAGCAACAGAGGCCCCAAAACCTACTTTTCTTTTCTTTTTTTCCCTTCTCACCCTGAATGCTTGGATGTCCCTTTAAAGGAATCTGAGAAGAAGCATGAAGCATAATCTCTCTCTTGTTTTTTATTCTAACACAGATTGGATAGAAGTTTAACTCATGGTATATTGATCCCTGGGTTTCATTGTTGGTTGACTGATGTGAATTTCTGGGCGAGTCTATCAAACACCCTAATTAAACCTTCACTGGATTTAAATTCAATAATACAATTTTATTTTTTTTGTATTAATTTGCTTGCATTTTAAATACAAGATAGTCTTGCTACTTCTGTATATTTAATATCAAAACCCAATAGAAAATCCAGTCAAATTCCTGAAAATTGACAATCTAGTCCCTTCTTTTACCTCTCCCTTAGTATTGGAGACACTGTAGTGGTTATACCCCATCTAGATAGAGGCCTAGCCTAGGAAAATGAGTTGTTCCAATGGCTTCCAGCTAGTGCTAGACCTGAAGTTCCTGCCCCTCCCAAGCTCTGAGCAGTAGAGCTTCTTTAAAGCTTAAACTCTAGGCTAGATAGTGCTGAGTGAAGGTCAGCTGGGAACCCAAGAACCAAGGAAGGGAGCAGAGGGGCTGGCAAGAGGAAGAAAGATCATCGATCCCCCTCACTATCCTTCCCTTCTTCAGGAAAGCAGAGGCTCCAAGAAGCACATTCAAATCCCACAACTTTCCTTCCTGATCTCTTCACGAAAGAAGTGCTTCTATGATTATAGGTCCATCTCGGACATAACTCAACAACCATTACTAACCTTCTAAACCCCAACCTTACAGTCTTTAAGAAAGCCCAATGGCTAACATCCCTGTTCCTGCTAAAGACAAACCCAAATCCTCGAGGAACTTGCTAAGTCAGAAAGGGGAACTGTCTTTTAGTGTGATGGATGACAAGTTCCTTAATCTCAAAGTCTATTTCCTTATCTGTAAAATGAAAATAATATTTCCACCATCCACCTGACAGGGTTGTTTGTGAGGAAAATGCTATCAGGGAGCTGCATTAAACTGGTTTTTCTTTCCCCTTTTCAAAGACAAATCGAGTCGAGGAACAGAGTGCACCGGGGTTCCTTCCCTATTTGTCCCCAGACCGGAGAAGTTAGCGGGTAAAAGGCGGAATTAAAAAGGTACCCTTCAGTGCTCCACTCTAAGGACGGGAGATGGGGAAGAACTTCCCTTGGGATTGCACTATAGAGTGCCCCTCACTAACTAACATTGGAAAGGCTACCTCCCTAAGTCCCGGAAGCGACGCTGCTTCTCTCCGCTTTCACACAAAGTCGAGTTCCAGACCCACAGCGGCTATATTTTCCAGAATTCAAAGGGTTTAGGACTGAGAAGAACTTTGCTTAGTCTTTCAGACCTCTTAGTTCAACGCCCTCATTTAGCACAAGCTCACCGGGCTCAGAGTCAAGATTCGAACTCGAATATGACTCCGTTGTCCGGCTCTTTGTTAGGATATCGGGCCATAGCTGCCGGCTTCCGTGCAGCCCTGCCCGCCCTCTTCCGGACTATCCTGTCCAACTCCAACTCAAAACTGGAGCCCCTGACCTCCACTGCCCCTGCCCCGCAAAAGCCCCGGGTCGTTGCCTCCTTTTCGGATCCCAGCGGGTCACTTCCCAAGCCGAGGGCAGGGACTCCATCGAGTCCCAGCGTGATCAGACGCACCCACGCTACGACGCAGCCCCGGGCTGTCCAGCTGTACACCTGCAGCTCGCGGACTGGGGCCCGAAAGGTACACCTTTAGCCTCCACGACAGAGGTGCTGGCTCCTTACCTCGGTTGGAATGGGTCAAGGTGGAGGACTGAGAGGACTTGGGCTTCTGCCTCTTGACAGTCATCATCACCTGCTCCTGCACCCGCTGGTTTCCCGACGTGCCCGTCTTCATCTTTTGATCCGACGGCAAAGCCAAGGTGGAGTTGTCCTGGTCCTGGAAGCACTCGTAGGCCAGGGCGGTCTTGAGCGGAGAGTGGTTCAGGGTCATGGTGGCTGAAGGAGCGGGGTCTGGGCGCGGGAAGAGACCGGCAAGAAGCTTCTGAGCTGGAGGTGAAGTGGCTTGTGCTTGGTCTCGCTGTCAGCGGCTCCCTATGCCCATAGAGGATCCCGACGACGTACCTGCTTCGGGCAGCTGCTGCTAGCTGCCTCCTCACTCGCCTGCCTCTGAAGAGACCCGCCCTCCGTCAGACAGGATATACCGCCGTCTGCCTGCACCACCCACTCTCCTCCACAGTCTCTAGGCTCTCTAAGCACAGGTGCTGCTGGGCAGCGCCGGCTTGGGGAACCCTCCCGGGGGCAGGGCTGGCTGTCCTGCTTCTGATTTAGTTTTAACCCTTTCTCTTCCGCGCCTTCTTCCTTCTCCCAACTTGCAGGGAATTTAACGCAGGCAAAGAAGGTGGAGAAAATGACTGGGCGACTATGCGTGTCCACCCGAAAAGGTAAAAGGGATCAAGGGGAACCGCCCCCGAGGCCATGCCCCCGCCGGCTCACCAGGAAAATATGCGCTTAAATATGTGCTCAAGACAATCGCAAGCCTTCGGTTTCCTCTCGCCTGGCTTTGCTCTCTAAGGATTTACAGGCAATAACCCCCTCACCATTACCACCAAAACAACATAAAAACAAAAAACTGAGCGATCACTTTGAGCAAAATCCAGTTTCTCCAAGATGGTCTGAGAAATTACACAAGGAGAAAATAAAGTCCCTTCCCTTGGGGAAAATAGATTGAGGGGCTCCTAACCCCAGTGTGTTGTGGGACACATCATTCAGCCACCACTGAAGTGCCTTTTTTGGGCAAAACACTAGTAGATCTGGAAACTGAAAAATGAAAAAGACACAATTCCTGCCCTCCGGGAAGTTATCATCTATGTGGAGTGATAGGAAAAGTACTAGATAGTGTGTAGAGAGGACTAAGAGCGCCAAGTTACTTTCCTCAGTGGTGATAAAGGCAAGGTTTACAAGATAAGTGGCTGTTGCGCTGAGTCGCGAGAAAGAGAATGCTTCTTAACAGTAGAGCTAGGAAGAGATTGCAACTCTTTCTTTGACCCATAGCAAATAATTAATAAATGCTAATTGACAGAGTATAAAAAGCCTGCTTTCAGAACGCTCAATTTGGGGAAGAAGACTCAATCCCTATTTTTTGAGAGCCAGCTATCAATCAGCCTATCTGATAGGAAGAAGGAGAGGGGCATATTTAAACTCAAGGAAATAAACATTTATTCAATATTTACCAACTCTGTGATAGGTTGGAACAGAGACTCAAAATTAGGATAAATACAATTCTTCTGCTTGACTTTTTAAATCTGACTCTCACCTATTTTTCCACACTCATTATGTATTACTTCTCCTGACAGCCTTCTTGCTTGTCTTCATACCTAGGACTTCATTTCTTGGTTTGATTTTGTTTTGTTTTTTAAAGCTTTTTATTTTCAAAACATATGCATGGATGATTTTCAACATTCACCCTTGGAAAACCTTGGTTCCAAATCTGTTCCCTCTCTTCTCTCCATGCTCTCCCCTAGACATCAAGTAACCCAATATATGTTACATATGTGCTCTCTATATATTCCACAAATATTATCCTGCACAAGAAAAATCAGATCAAAAAGGGAAAAAATGAGAAAGAAAACAAAATTCAAGGAAACAACAACAAAAAGAGTTAAAATACTATGTTGCAGCACTTCATTTCTTGTCTTTGCATAGGCTAGCCCTCCTCCTAGAATGAGTTTCCTTTTACTCTGCCTCAAAGAATCCCTAACTTTGAAGCTCTGATCAATAATCACTTTTTATAGAAAACCTATTAATCACATACCCCTTTGCTTCCTTCCCTTAAAAATTTTCTTTATCATACATCCCATATTTAATTTTCTATCTTTCTCTCACAGTAAAATGTAAGGTTCCCGGGGGGGCAGAAATTGCTTTATTTTGGGGGGGGTTGGGGGCAGTCTTAATAAATGTTTACTGAATTAATGAAGACAAGATTCTGGACCTATGGAGTTTACAATGCAGTGAAGGGATAAAACAAAAATATAGATAATTCATACACAGTATTACATGATCAGTGCATTAGAGAGGCACAAAACAAAGTACCTGGGTTAGGACTGTGAAGGTCTAGGTTGAATACCTCTTTACTAATCTTCAGTGAATTGCAGTTGTAAAAGGAAGCTTCCAGGCTGATGAGAGATACTTTATGGGGTATGCAGATTGCAACCTATTTATAGTCTTAGAGAGTTGCTTGACGCTCTCAGGAAAGTCATTAGACCAATAGACATCTGTAGTCTATTATGTGCCAGGCAGAATTCTGGGAACTGAAGATATAAATATCAGCAAGATAGACCCCTGCCCTGGAAGAGCTCACATTCTACCAAGGAAAGACAGGAAGTCCCCAGATAAAGAAGAGGAGAGGCAAAAGATGATGGCTTGAGGGGATGATAAGTTTACTTGAAGATATTCTTTTTTAAAGGATCTTTTAAAGGATGTGTGAAGTCAACATGAAAGAAAGCAGGAGAAAAGAAAACTTACCTAGTATTAGAGGCAGTCTGAAACCAAATCCAGGCTATTATTCATTCCACAAGACTATCTTCTTCTACATTTGAACATAAACTATTACAAATGGTATATACATGACTCCATAGAAGTTGGGGTGAAAAATGCTTACATGAACAGGGGAACATCTAACAGAAAATCTGGTATAGGCAGGTCTGAATTACATCCAAAGTCTAGCATAATACAGTTATTAATATTATCATTGTACTGAAATCACCTCATTTTTAGGACTGGACAAATAGCATTTAACAAGATTCATACTATATATAGAAATAACAGTATATGTCACCTTCTCTTCTATGATGGCATCTCCTCAGTGGGACCCACAGATTTGCATCTGAAGAGACTAGCTGCTGCTTAAGTCTACTCTCTCTTACCCTGTATACTCTCCCTCCAGTTAGCAAAAGAGGGACAGAGAGCAGGGATGTCATGATGGAGGTCACATCCGGTTCTTCTAAGACCAAATCATTTTTTAACATCACCAATGAAAATTGGTAAGAGATGAGTATAAGTGTAGTAAGAATAGCAGAGTGGACAGGAACCCTCTTCTTTAGGCCTAAACAGAAAGAGTTCTTTTAGCCCAAAGCATATATAGCATGTGATGGCACTTTGAATGGGCTGAATTTTTATTCTAAAACAAATCTTTTAAAATTATGGGTCATGTGGAGGTTGTAAAACTATGACTTATTATCAGTAGATGTTTGATTTGCATACTTATTTTATATACTTATATACCTGGGGTTATGTAAAAATTTCTCAGGTGAAAAGGGGTCTCGAGTAGAAATGGTTTAAGAACTTCTGCTATAAAGACACAGGACAAGGATGATTAGTAGATCAGAGATTATTTCCTATTTCTAGGATTTCATTACATATTCATAGAAATTTCCCTGCTAATTGGGCACAAAGAGGACATAGTGAAATACTAGAAATTAGTCCAGCTTCTAGTTGATGATTAGTGCTTGCAAGTTCAAAGAAGACACAGCATAAGCCATTAAGGAATAACTACCATCACTCTAACCTTGGTGAAGACAGAGTTCCCCAAGAAACCCAAATAACCATGAAAGTACTTCATTGGAATCTTGAGCTTTGAACTGATAGATGGAATCTAAGGAACCATTTTGCACAATGGGACATATTCATCAATTGTATAAAAATGAAAAATCCAAACATCAAGATTCTGGGGGCTTTGGTTCTGTTATCTCTTGATAGACACATGTAGAAAACTTCACAATGTGGATAACAGAGTTGTTGAACCAAACAAAGAGCACTACTTCCAGAAAGAATTCTCAAAGATCAAGTGTTCATTTAACTGGGAAAAGATCTTTGTGGGTAGCATTATGAGGAATGTCATTTAAAAAAAATGATTTTGAACAATATGGAAAGATTGAAGTGATGGAAATCACAAGTGACCAAATCAGAGGCAAGAAAGAGGGATTTTGCTTTTGTGACTTTCAATGATCATGTTCGTCATCCAAAGACACTCTACTACAAATGGCTACAACTGAAATAAAGACTTTCCTAAGCAGGTAATGGTTAACATTTCATCTAGTCAGAGAGGTCAAAGTGGTCATGGGAACTTTGGTGGCAGCCACGATAGCGGCTTTGGTAGCAATAATTCCAATCTTGGAATAAAGTTCAGTGGTCATGATGGTTTTGTCAAAATATTTAACAATGATGGTAGTTCTGGAGGAGGTGCTCCTCATTCCTATGGAGGAAGCAGAGAAATAGTGAACAGTGGCTAGCATGGAAATGTCAGCTAAAACATTGGAGGAGACAGAGGCAATTTTCATAGTGCAGGCGATTTTGTAGGTGGCAGAAGCTTAAAGACTTTGAAACTACAGAACTGAGTCTTTCTAATTTGGTTCCACAAAAGTAAGAAGGTTGGGCATCAGGAGCTGTGGTCTTTATGGTAAAAGTAAATATTTTGCGAAATCGTAAAGCTCAGGTGGCAATGGTGGTTCCAGTGCAGTAGTTCTGGCAGTGGCAGAAAACTTTAATTACTATTAGGAAACAAGGTTTAGCAGGAAAGAAGAGTCAGAGAAGTGACAGGGAAGTAACAGGTTACAACAGATTTGTGAACTCAGCCAAACACATTAGTGGCAGAGCCTACTTGCCATAAGAAGACACATTTTAAACAATACTTTTTGTATATGGGCAAAAAACAAAAACCAAACCCAAAACTATATTTGTGACTAATTGTATAACAGGTTATTTTAGTTTCTATGAAGTATAAGCATTCCAAGAAAAGGTTTTTAATGTAGTTGGGTTTTGTTTTGTTCTAATTTTTTGGCACCCATGGATTACTAAATATAATTGCCAAATGTTTTAAAGACATGGGAAAAGCATGTCTTTTTTGTTTATTTTTTGTATGAAGTTGAGGTTAAGGGACTTACCTAGGATCACATGACTAGTAAATGTCTGAGGCTGCTTTTTGACTTATCCCTTCCAACACTTAACATATCAACTTTCCACCTAAAAATTTTACCTTGCATTTTTTCTGGTTTTTTTTCCTTAAAGTTTACTTTTATTTTTTAAAATGAACATACATTTTTATTAATTCTCCTTCCTACTACTCAAAAAAAACAACTTGAAAAAAAGAAAGTCTGAAGGTATAGCTGTTTAGGCCATCAATTCAAACTCCCAAGTTAGTCACGTTTGAAAACATAGGTCTCTTCCTGCATTTTATGTTCATCATTTCTTTGACAGGAGGCCAGAAAATTGTTTCATCTTTATTTTCTTTCTGACTCTTGGTTGAACATTGCATTGATAAGAATTCTAAAAGCTTTCAAAGTTGTTTTTCTCTCTGACACTTATCATTCTATATAAACTGTTCTTCTGGTTCTGCTCACTTGTCCTTCCTCAGTTCATATGAGTCTTCTCAGTTTCCTTTAAAATTGTTCTTTCCATAATTTCTTGTGAAGCAATAATACATCATTACATCCATATGTTACAGTTTGGTCATTCCTCAATGGGAAGACACCTCAGTTTCCAATTTTAGGTTGCCATGAAAAGAGCTGTAAATATTTTCGTATGTGGACCATGCCCCAAAAGTTTTAGTGCATTTTAAAACCCTAAGTTGAGTAAATTCCTTCAAAGTTCAACTCAAACACTAACTCCTACATGAGGCATTTTTAATACTCCTATTATTAATGTCTCCCCCCTCCTTCCAGATTACCTTGTATATGTAAGGG
This sequence comes from Sminthopsis crassicaudata, assembly GCF_048593235.1. Classification (NCBI taxonomy): domain Eukaryota; kingdom Metazoa; phylum Chordata; class Mammalia; order Dasyuromorphia; family Dasyuridae; genus Sminthopsis; species Sminthopsis crassicaudata. Next base: position 96,310,953 of record NC_133620.1, on the reverse strand, counting down.
TCAGATTGAACTACCCTACCATTTTAGTCTGATATGTTAACTAGATAAGAACATACCTCAATTAATCAACCAAAAGATTCTAGATTAAATTTTTAAAAAATCCTTGAAACTTATTTAATAAAGTTAAAAGAGAAGAAGTTTGTTCTAATTGGTTAAAGGACTTTATTATACCATTTAGGTCCCATATAAATGTATCAAGTTAATTAGAATGGGAAGTTTTATGGTTTTTAAATTATTTTTCTTAATTTATTTTTGACATTTAATTTTGTCATAATTTTGAATTTTAAATTTTCTCCCCCTTTCCTGCCCCCTCCCACAGTTCATTGAGAAGGTAAATAGTATGATATCAAATTTATATATGTGTATATATATATATATATATATATATATATATAATATACTATATGTGAAAATATAAAACATGTAAATAGAATAAATATATTTATATTATATATTAATTAATAATATATTAATAGAATTAATAGTGTATTTAACACTATTTGATATATTAATTAAGGATATAGTTTATATTTGTATTCTAGAAATTGGAGCATATGGTTTTCCAGCCCCAGAAGGAATGTTCTGAAGGGAAAGAGATACTTGGCCTTGGCCTTAACCTTGACAATTCTCTGCCCCATCCTTCTTTTACCAGAAAAAGACTTTGACAGCTTTGAAGAGTCCAAAGGATATTGGACTTTCCCATCATGTCATTAGTGTCTAATATGGCTTCCCTGAACCAGTTGGCAACAAAGTCTTCTTCATTAAGAGTTGAGGAAAAACTTGACTCATGGATTTCTAAGGAACCAAACAAAGTATTATAGTATGCCTAAGGTAATGTCCTGAATACCTCACAAATAGGAAAAAAAGGGCTTCTAAGCAACAGGTCCCGACCTGTTAGTTACCCCTTGTTTCATATGTTCTCTACATGAGGCCATTTTCTTTCTCTCTTTTTTTGATAACATTTTAGTAATTTTATTAATACCTTTTTTTCTGTTATTTGTTTTTTGGAAATGTAGAATTTTTAAAAAATTTTCAATAGTCTTTTCCCAAATACATGTAAAGATAGTTTTCAAAATTCATTTTTGTAAGACTTTGTACTTCATATTTTTCTCCCTTCTTCCCTTACCCCCCCAAGACAGAATTTAACCTGATATAGGTTAAATATGTACATTTCTTTTAAATATTTCCATATTTGACACCTTGTACAAGAAAAATCAGGCCCAAAGGAGAAAAAAAAAGAAAAAACATTCACATTTAATATTCATAGTTCTTTCTCTTCCCAAGTCTATTGGAATTGCCTCAAATCACTACATTGTTGAAAAGAGACAAGTCCATCTCAGTTGAGTTTGATCTCATTTTCTCCTGGACTATGAATGTTTAAGAAGAGGTTATAAACTTCGAGGGAAAAAGGAGAAAAGAGTGTTATATAGCAACTATTATTGCTGCATGAGCTGGAGGGAGTGGAAGGAACCAACTCTTTTCTAAAAGTTTCTTAAGGTTAAGCTAACTAAAGGATTCTTGACTGATCAGCTTAGGCTAGAAGCACACTGGTTGGGGCTTGAAACAATGGCATTAGAGAATCACTGCTAAAAAGGTACTTCATGAGTACCTCTAGAACTCTGAGAAGGAAATGTAGCAAGTAGCTCTCAGAACCCAATTCATCTAGGAGTGGAAAATGGTATAAGGATCCTCAGAGTTTACAGAGCTATATATTTCTTTTGCATGCTTATATGTGTGTATATGTTATCTCACCCAAAAGAATGTAAGTTCTTGGAGGAGAAATATTTTTGCTTCTGTCTTTCTTTCCCTACATCTGGTAGAGTACCTGGCATATAATAGACACTCACTCAGTAAATGTTTGTGGGTTAGTTGATTGAGACAAGTTAGACTCTTTTACATTTTACATCCTCTAGAAATTAGCTTTTCTATATGAGTAGTCAATTTTCTTGACAGATTTAGCTTGTCCCTTAAGGCATCAAAAGTTTTTTTTTTAATTTAAGTAATTTTGCTAAAATTGTGCTTTATAATTGTATAGCACTTTAGAATTTACAAAATGATTCAATTTTAAAAACATTTAATAGTAATCAATGGAATTTAAATAAATTACTTTCACAAGTATATTTCATTTGGCTTTATAAGGACCATATAAGGAAAGAATGACAAATGTTAATGTTCCTTTTTTAAGATGAGAAAATAGAGGCTCATAGAGGTTCATGGAATTGATCATAGGCCTTGGAGCTAGAAGGGACCTTAGAGATCCTCCTCATCAGGTGAGGAAATCAAGAATTTAGGAGACCTACTCAAGGTCATATAATTACCAAAAGGAAGAACCTAGGTCTCCTTGTTCTTAGTATAGCATTTTCTCTACTACAACTTGTCTTTATTCAACAGACATTACTTACTAAGCTTTAAAAGCTTTTCTTGATGACTCAGGTTAATCATTATAAATATATATCACTGTTGTTTAGTAGTATGTTTCTCTGCTATTATTTCTCTCATCAAGCTGTCACTGGCACTCTTGCAGTCATGCTACCTGTTATATTCATGCATCAGTAATTTCATTGTAGATATTCCCTTCAGTGATATTGTCTACCCATTCCTTCTCATATTGTGATGCTGTACATTATGTACCTCCATGTACTCCATATTACAATTAAACTGCCAGATTTCTCTTCCCCACATGCAAAATTAAATCTGCCCTCTCTATAGTCTTGGACATCTCTTGTAAGGGACCTTAGAGACTGTCTAGTCCAATTATCTCCTTTTTCATACTTAAAGAGTTGAAAGATCTGTTCAAGATAGTGGGAGTGGGAGAATCAAGATTTGAAACCTGGTGCTCTAATTTTATGTCTAGCATACTCATGATTTCACCCTTCATCATCAAGGGGATTCATGAGCAAAACCTAGAAGAAATAAAGATATGACAAGATAATGAGGCAAGGTTGCATTAATAACTTGATGTAAATATGCAGAGGACAATGGAATGGTAAATTCAGGGAATATCAAGGTTTGCAGGAAATATAATATCAACTAATTATTCAGCTTAGTTAGAATGGAGAATTCAAAAAAGGGAGCAATATAAAATAAAGGTGGGAGAATAGTTTTTAGAGAGCTTTGAATGCCAAGATAAGAAATTTATATATTTTTCCAGAGACAATAAGGAATCTTTGAAGGTTTTAAAATAGGTGAGCGACATGGTCAATTCAATGTCTCAGGAAGATGGCCTTGTACCTGAGATGTGAGGAAGAAAAAGGAGACAACTTTAACTCCACTATTTCAAGGTATGTTTATTGGGACAATAATAGCATCTTTGAAGGAATCAATCTTTCGATCAACAAGTATTTATTAAGCTCTTACTACTTACTTAGCACTAAGGCAACAAGGAAAGAAATATAATGAATGAAACAACATATTATTTTCATATATGTGTGTATGTGTATATATACACATATTGTGCATTTAATTTTTTCTCTCAATTGCATGTTAAAATAATTTTTAAATGTTTTTTTAAACCTTAAGTCCAAATTCTATCCCTCTCTCAGTCTCCCTTCCCTGAGGTGGTAAACAATTAGATATAGAGTATATATGTACAAGAATGTTAAATATTTCCATATTAGTAATTTTGTATTAAAAAACTCAAATGAAAGAAAAAAAGAATGCAAAAAATTACAAGCTTCAGTCTTTATTTAAACCATCAATTCTTCCTTTGGAGGCAGATAGAATGCTTCATCAAAATCCTCCGAGGTTCAGGATTTTAGTTGGTGAACATTTCTTCAATCAGTGTTTTGGTTCATCCCTTCATTATGCCTATCCCAACTCCTACACATGGGAAACAGTCAAGGAAGCCTAGAAGAGGAAAATAAGTCATAAAAGTAGTGCCCAAGGGTGAGCGAGATTGGGCTTGGAAAAGGGTTGGGGGAAGGGTAGGGGAGAGAATCACATTCCAAAGCAAATGTAAGCCTGAGGGCCTTTCTACATCACTTAACCATCTCTTTGCCCATCTTCCCTCCTGCCCTCCTAAGTTGCTACCTACTGGGGTCCTTCTGTGAAAATGCAGATGCTAGAAAAGATTAGAAAGAAAGCAATAAACTGGGAAAACATTTTTACATTCAAGGGTTCTGATAAAGGCCTCATTTCTAAAATATATAGAGAATTGACTCAAATTTATAAGAATTCAAACCATTCTCCAGTTAATAAAGGGTCAAAGGATATGAACAATTTTCAGATGAAGAAATTGAAATCATTTCCAGTCATATAAAAAGGTGCTCTAAATCACTATGCATCAGAGAAAAGCAAATTAAAACAACTCTGAGGTACCACTACATACCTCTCAGATTGGCTAAAATAATAGGAAAGGATAATGACAAATGTTGGAGGGGATGCGGGAAAACTGGGACACTGATGCATTGTTGGTGGAGTACTGAACTGGTCAGGTCATTCTGGAGAGCAGTTTGGAACTATGCCCAAAGAGCTATCATACTGTGCTTACTCTTTGATATGGCAGTGTTTCTACTGGGCTTATATCCCAAAGAGATCTTAAAGAAGGGAAAGGGACCCACATGTGCAAAAATTTTTTGTGGCAGCCCTTTTTGTAGTGGCAAGAAACTAGAAATTGAATGGATGCCCATCAATTGGAGAATGGCTGAACAAGTTATGGTATATGAATGCTATGGAATATTATTGTTCTATAAGAAACGATCAGCAGGATGATTTCAGAAAGTACTGGAGAGACTTCCATGAACTGATGCTGAGTGAAATGAGCAGAACCAGGAGATCATTGTACATGGGAACACAAGATTATACGATGATCAATTCTGATGAAAGTGGCTCTTTTGAACAATGAGATGATTTGGTCCATTTCCAATGAACTTGTGATGAAAAGAGCCATCTACAACCAGAGAGAGAACTGTGAGAACTGAGGGTGAATCACAACATAGCATTTTCACTTTTTTTGTTGTTGTTTGCTTACATTTTTCTTTCTTTCTCATTTTTTTCCTTTTTGATCTGATTTTTCTTGTGCAGCAAGACAATTGTATAAAATAAAAAATATAAACATATAATTGTGTGGAATAGAGAGATAGGGTGAAGAACTTACAGGAATGTATGAATTCTTTTTCTGTATTTTATTTACATTATTTTTGTGTTTCCCCTATGACCTGTATAATATGTGCAAGCCCATATTTACTTGAGCCTTGGCCAGCTATAAACATATTTACTTAACCCAAGTTGATGACATTTATCGATATATAGTCTATTAGTTTGACCACTATCTGCTTGATTATGCCTGAAAACCTCATTTTCTGATTCCTAGAAATCATGTGATTTTGGGGAAACAGAAACCTTCTATTCCAGTCTCTCCAAATAGCAACAACCAATTAGATGCCTCCCTCTTCCCTTCTCAATGCTCTCTTACTTATGATGTAATCTCTTATATAAAAGCTGTGTATCTTTACTACTTCTTTAGCCCTCTTACCATGAAATTTCTCTTTCTTAGATGGAACGACTCATCTTCTGGAGATTTTAATAAACAACCTTTCTGCTTTCTATTTTGAGTGATCTCTGAGTAGTCATTTTGGGTAAGGGTCTTCTACATCCCTCACATATTGAATTTAACATATATTTTTATATGTTTAACACATATTGGATTGTTTGCCATCTAGGGGAGAGGGAGAATGGGGAGGAAATTTGGAACACAAGGTTTTACAGGGATCAATATTGAAAAATTGTCTATGCATACATTTTGAAAATAAAAAGTTTTAATAAAAAATGTTAAAAGTAAAAAATAAAAATTAAAAAGAAATAAAAAGCAGATGCTAAATGGACAGACCTGAGATGAGAATCTCTGCAGACTTTTCAGTTTAGGATCTAAGTATGATAAAGTAAATAGAATTATTAGAGTTCATTGGGGGAGGGTAGAAGTGAGTTAAAAATATAGTCTACACAAGAATCCTGAAGGGAGTGACCATTGAACAGAAATCTTTTTTTTAAAGTTTTATTCATATTTTTATATCACCTTGATTTCTCAATTTAACCCTTCCTCTCCCCTACACCAAAAGCCACACCTTACAACAAAGAAGTAAAAAAGAGAAAAGAAAGTAGGCAGAGAAAAAGAAACAATATCAGACAAGTAAATCTGTCATTATATGCAGAGATCTGTATCCCTAGCCTCCCATCTCTGCAAAGAAAGGAAAGATATATATATGTAAATATATACATATGTATATTTACATATATATGTATATATACATATATATGTAAATATACATATGTATATATTTACATATATCTATGATATATAACTACATATATAGATATACATAGGTATATGTAGATTATACATCATAGATATGGATATATAGATTATATATTTTAAAATAGCTTCTCTGAAAACTTGGTTGGTTATTATGATTACTCAGCATTTGATTTCTTTCCATTTTTTCCCCACAGTTTTTCTCTCTACATTGTTGTAGTCATTGTGTACACTATTTTGCTGGTTCTATTTACTTCACCTTATATCAGATCATATAAGTCTTCTCATGTTCACCTGTATTTTCCATATTCATCATTTCTTATAAAATTGTAAGATTCCATTACATTCATGTACCACAATTTATTAAACAGTAGACATCTGTTTCCAGTAAATATTTGTTTCCAAATATTTACTATTTTTGAGGTCAGGGTAGCAATTTCTGGTTTGAAATAAACATGTGACAAATTCACAATGGTCATTCTCTTTGACAAAATGTAGGTTTATTTAGGAGAAGAGGATACAAGTAAAATAAGAAGCAAAATAGGTATCATGAGTGACAAACATGAAATAGACTTGGGAGAGGACATAGTTAGCAAAGAAAAGATATGTTCCCCAAGAGAACTCAATTAACCAGGAAAAAAAGAAATACTCCATGAAGTGGGAGAAAGCCATTGACTGGCAGATCCATAGAGAAATTTAGCAGACTAACCAGAGTTGGCTATAGTAAGAAGAAAAACACTCTTAAAGGAAAGGCACTATGAAAAAGGAGAGAGAGAAAATAGTGGGTTAGTTCTGGAAAGATCTTAGCAAAGATCTTCATCATGAACATCTCCTTTATAGGGAAAATAGAGGCTTGGGGGTTTCTCAGGGAATGGGAGAAGGAAAGGCAGGAACTCAAAGGGAGAAATCAAGAAGCCAGATGGAATGCACCTGGAAGAATAGGTCTCAGATCTGTTTAAAGATATGCTAATCAATAATCTAAGAGGTTGGAGAATAGACAATGCAGGTTGATAAAGAGTTCCATTCTCACAATCACTCTATGCAAACAGGAGAGTGTAGGAATTATATGTGATAATAGCCAGAGGGGTTTCTTCTTCCAGATAGGGGAAAAGAATCAGTCCACTACACTATGGCAATAATTAAATAAAAAGTACTTCTATAAATATTTTAGTGTTTATGGGATCTTTCTTTGATTTACTTGAATTATATGCCAGATATAATTATATGCCAGAGAGATCTCTGGATCAAGGGACATTTTAGACAGTTTCTGAAAATAATTCCAAATTGTTTTTCAGAATGGTTGAACCAATTTATAGCTCCACCAAGGGAATATGTCTTTTCTGTAACTATTCCAATATTGACTATTTCTGGATTTTTAAAAATCATCTTTGAAAATTTGCCAAGCCTAAGGTAAAACCTTGGAATAATTTTAGTTTACATTTATTATTTGTACTTTGAAAAAATTTTTCATATGATTGTCAATAGTTTGCAATTTGTTTGAGAACTATCTGTTGCCATGCTTTGACAATCTATCCATTGGAACTTGTCTATATATTTATTTTATTTCCTAGGACCATGCAAAGAAATAGACTTTAATGAATTTGTGATCTCTTGCAGGTGGGTATTTCCTCTCCTGGCACAGGTAAAATTCCATCCACAATTTCTTATCCTCTCTAATCTTTGCCTTTGTTTTTAAAGGCAAGGATTTACCTAAGTCATTGGAGACTTTCCTCTGATTTTTTTTAATGTATTGTGGGTATACTAATGCAATACTTGTATTCTCTATACTTTTCCTTTACCCTTTCAATATAGATGTGCCATCTGTGTACTTGGTCAGATGCAGCTACTCTTTGTAACTTCATCTCTTAAATATCATCATTACTTCCTCTCTTGATGTATTAGTCATGAGATGATAGGATCCAAATATACTGGTTTCACTCCGATCTAAAGAACCTGTCAACATATGATGCTTGTCTATAAGGTCACTAACTTCTTGTCAGCAAATATCCATATTGTTATTTCTTGCTTACTAAGATGCAGTCGATTTCCTTTTTTTGTGATGATTGGTATTCACCAGTTAATACCTTCTGACTCTTCTGAAAGAAAACATCAATCATATACTGGTCTATGACTTCAGAGTAGTTCAGAAACCTTTGGCTTATATCATATTTTCTTCCTAATTTCTCTCTCAAACTTCAGTCCTAAATCAATTGCTTATCAGACATCTCTAATTAGTCATTTCATAGGTATCTCAAACTCATCATGTCCAAACTTGAACATATTTTATTTCTTCTTAAATTCATCTTCTTTTAAATTTCTGTTGAAGGCATCATCCTTCCAGGCACTAAGTTTTGCAATCTTGGAATCATTCTGCATCCTTACTACTCCTTCACCAATCACATCCAAATGCTACCTTAACAGTTTAACTAATATTTATTACCTTTTCTCCAATCATACAACCTCCACTCTAGTTCAGGTCCACATCATTTTTCCCCTGGACTAGTACAATATGCTCATAATTGGCCTCCCTATTTCAAGGCTCTCCCCACTCTTAGCCATCCTTCAGGAAGCTGACAAATCTCTCCATTTGTATTTTAACATTACCCAGCTCCAGCCTGTCTTTCAGACTTATTGTTATATTATCTTTCCTCCACATTCTAATCAAACTGATGTTCTCTGTACCTCAAATTTCATGTACTATCTCCACTTTCTTTCACCGTCTGATTCCTCACACCCAGAGTACCCTCATTCCTCACCCCCACTTCACTGAATATTTAATTTTCTTCAAAATTCAGCTCAAGTGCCACCTTCTACAGGAAGCCTATGCTGACTCCCTACACCTTCCTTGTTAGTGCTTTCCCTTTGAAAATTACTTTGTCTATATTTTGTTTTTATTTTTTTATGAGCATGCTCTTTCCCCTAATAGAACTTAAGCTTTTTGAGGATAGGGTCTTGTTCACATTTGAATCCCTAGTGTTTAGTACAGTGTCTAGCATAATGTCTGGCACATGGTTAGTGCATAATAAATAAATGCTGATTTAATGCATTAAGCTAAGATGATTTTAATTAAAGAATTAGGAGGATATAGTCAGTTCCTCATATTATTTCTACAGTTTGTAGCAGAAATTGTTGGCACATAAGTTTCCATTATCTTCATGGTTGTTTGTTTGCTTATATTCATCATGAACAATACAAAATGAAATGACTCGTACTCCCATGAAATGATGTTACTTTTTGCCATAGGATACATGATAGAACCAAATCCTTCAACTCCTTTACTCACTTCTGCAAAGAAAGCCTGTGAGCAATCTTTCCATTCGACCATAACTTTCTTATGCCTTCTTATTTCACTTATAATGAAAATTCCAATATAGAAGTGGTTCAATTTAGTCAGTAGGTGTCTATTTAGTAATTGGGGGGGAGGGCAATCACTTATTTGAAATTTGTTGTTGTTATTTAATAATATCTAACTCCTTGTGATTCCAGTTTTCTTAGCAAAGATACTGGAGTGGTTTGCCATTTTTTTCTCCAACTCACTTTACAAATAAGGAAACTAAGGCAAACTGGGTTATGTAATTTGCCCAGGTTACACAGCTAGTAAGTGTTTAAGATCACATTTGAACTCAGGTCTCCATGATTCCAAGCCCAGCACTCTAGCCACTGTTTCTCCTATACCAATAATTCAATTGATGTTTGTATATAGGCTAAATAGTGATATAATTATTAGAAATCTCTGTTCTCTTTTCCATTATTGTACAATTATTGCTGAAGAAGCAGAAAGGGGCCATCCATGATGGAAGGTCTTTTATATTTTTATCTGTTTAATGGGTCAAGATCAAAAACTGATCACATAGTTGTCATTCTTCTGATGATGATATTTTCTATACATAGAAAGACTAATCCTGGCACAGCCAATTGCCTGTTAGTAGGACCTTAAAACCAGAGATAAAGCTTTGCTAGAATAGCTTTCCCAAACCCAGGGTCATATCCACACATTAACACCTAGCAGACTTTTGCCCAAATAATGACTAGGACTACAGAGAAAGTATTCTTGGATAGGAGAGCAGTTGTGTTTCAAGTCAGAGAAATGGCCCATATGAATGACTTAAGCCATTGAAAGCTATCATTGAACAATATTCCCCTCCTGAGAATGAGTAGCTCTTCTATTCAATTCAACTAACAATTTTTATTAAGCACCTATTATATGTAAGTTATTATTAATAAATGGAGATACAAAAACAAAAATGAAAAAAAATCATAGTCAGCTGGAAGGGACGTCAAAGACCAAATTCTCCATTTTATAGGTGAGGAAATTGAGACCCTGGAAAATCTTCCAATACTTGTAGTGATTTACTTAGTTATTTCCTGCCTTCAAGAAGCTTACAGTCTACTGTGAGGATTCAGCATGTAAACAGATAAGTAAATAGAAGATACCTTGAGGAGGAAGAGAATGTGCTTTGAACACAGATTTTCTGTTCATAATCTCTACTTCAATTAAGGTACCAGAAAGTTTTCTATTAACACCTAATCCCTGATTCCAAGGCTATCTCACCCACTTTAGAAATCAGTTGGAAGGAATAAGATGTTTCTTCTAAAGTTTCTCCCCTGGCAGCAGCAGAAACAAGATGACAGACTAAAGGCAGATTCTTTCCTTGAGACCAAAGATTGTTCTTATTTCTTTTCAGAAATGATTCTTCCCTTTCAAATGTCTGTTATAACACATGTTCAGTCAATTATTTGAAGAACAAAAGTACTTCAATACTTAAGACAGAGATCTCAAATTGCATAATACACAATACAGTGTAAATCATTAATCAGACTAGTAATCTTCTTTTCACTCCCAGATTTTCATGTTAGCTATGTTGGGTGATGGGGAGAAAGCAAGAAAAATAATGAAAGTAAAAATACCATACATCAATCCACACTCAGAATTCATCTATTATGTCTCTGAATATGAATACCATTTTTCATCATGAGTCTTTCAAAATTGTCTTGGATCACTATTTTGATTAAAATAGCTAAGTCACAAATTTCTCATCATAGTGTAGAGATCAACCTGGGTTTCCAAAGTCTCCATTCTTGACTCACCAGACTTTTTTTTTTTTTTTAAATCAGGATGCTCCATCCTAGAAGTTCATCCTTCTCATACTGGGAGTACTCTGTCCCTTTGGCTTTTTAGTCTGATTGATTAGCTTCTCCCAGAACCTGCATTTTGAAGGAATTATCCAAGTCCTCCCCAGACTTTTCTCTACCTTATTCCCACTCATGTCTCCCTATCTCCACACATATGTTGTCTTGTCTCTTTGGAAAGTAAGGTTCTTGAGGGAAAAGATAGTCTTTCTGCATTTTTTGTATATCTAGAGTTTAGCAGTGCCTGGTACATAATATATATTTAATAAATGTTTCTTAATTTATCTGCCAAAAATATTTGGTAGTTTTGACCATTCTAAAAAGGCTTTGAGTATGTTACCAGCAAATACAATATTTAAATTTCTAAAAGCTAGTAAAGCTAAGTACAAAAAATGTATCACTACTAATACTTGGTGATGAATTCCTTGGCTATGGCCATTCATGAAACAAATATGCACATATACATACTTACATATGTGTATGTATATCCAATATATACAATATGCATGTGTATATAATATATGCAATATGTATATACACACATATATTACCTACATACATGCACACACACACACACACACACGCAAATAGCCCTCATTTCCCTGGGCTTCTCTCCACAGTAATGCTGGCCCCCCCAAAAAAAGTGGACAAAGAATAATAAGCCTCATGTAATTTTAAGACCATTTATAAGCATTAATTTTAACTATTGATACTTTAAATATAATTTTACAAGTCCTATTTAGTTTTCTATATGAGGTGGCATTCAGTAAGACTGCAGCCAGAGCTGGACAAGGATATTGAAATGTAAGAGAGAAGAATACAGTAGACTTTCATCCCCTCAACAAAATTAGTTCTGATTCTACCTGATATTCACACAACTACTCTCCACAATGTTACTTCTAGTCTAGGTCTTAGATTTCTTCACATGGAAACATCTTATTAATACACAATACAATTCTGTCCCTATCACTTTTCCCTTCTCCTTCTACCTATCCAGTTTTTTTTTTTAAAACAAGGTCTACTTATTCAAACGCTATTCTTAATGTCAAAGTTGCCTCTTTGCATCAAAATCAGACTGCTAGTACCTTTTGCTCATTGTCTATAATTTGTGCATGTGTCTGAGGGCCACAGTTTTTACTCCTTGCTCCTTTCCTAGATTTTGTTTCCCCAGATCCTGTCTTCTACAATAGCCTTTCCCAGTATCCCTAGTTACTAGGGCTTTTCCTTCTTAGATTACCTTCCTTCTCCTCTGTATATATTTTATTAAGTACTTAGTTATTTTCATTATGGTTCCTCCCATTAGCAGTGGGCTAAGTTCCAAAAGGGAGTTTAGCAATCAACAAGAAGAAAGAAGAAATATAAAGTTCCTTAGCAGGACTTACAATTAACAAGGGGAAGATGCCACAAGGAGGAAGATGCCATAAGGCAGGCTAAATTCCTAATGAACTAGCCATTGTGATGATTAGTAAATGGTCTAATTTCCTAAAAGAAGTTAGCAGGGAATTATTCCATTAACTGGCAGGCTAAGTTCCCAAAAAGGAGTTAGTGAAGAAGTAGGGTACTAATAGATGTTTTTATAGGAGAAACTATTTCAAATGCCAGCGCTGTCACTTGTGTGATCAAGTGAGAGTCATTTTCATTCCTTTAAGCCTCAGTTTCTTCATTGGCAAAATTAATAATAGACTAAGAATAAGAGGCTAATAATAGAATAATAATCAGAGATTCTCAACTTTTTTGTGATAGGGACACCTTTGGCACTCTGCTGAAACTCTTCTCAGAATGATGTTTTTAAATTCTCTAACTCCTAACTCTGGACCTTTCTCTACAGGGTCATAGCAGCCTTCTCAGCCTACGAACTCATTCTGACTCTGAAGCTTCTTCAGTCTTAGATCATACTCTATCACTTAGCCTTCTCACATTGGGGGAACATTCCATCCCTGAGTCCCCTTCCCTCCCAGAAGGGAATTATCTATAACTTGGCCTTTTGACTGATTGCAATAATTGTTGTATAGTTAAATATTGTTATTGTATATTATTATTTTATATATATATATATATATATATATATATATAATATAGTTATTGTAGTGTATTTTATAGTTATAATTTTGTCAATGGAAGAAATTTGAAATACATTCAAAAAGGGCCTGTGGCAACAAAGGCCTATGTAAATTCCACTAAAATTCAACAAAAACTCTCTCCTGTTAATGCCCCTCCCTATGACCCATCTGGCTACAAAGGACTTGATCTTTGTTGGAGTCTTATTCATTCCATCACTTATAATAATTGCACCTCTCAAGTTTGTTATGAGGATAAGATGACATATTATATATAATGCACTTTGCTAACCTTAAAGTACTATATCAAAGTTAGCTATTATTCTTTTTTTCAATAGATAACAGAATTTTTTGTACAAACACCTAAGGAATTCTTAAGTCACCAAATGGGAACTACTTATTTAGACCCAGAGAACCAGCCCAGGAGTTCATAGGGGGTTCACATTTTAATCCTCTGATATTTGATTTAGTGACTCTAAGCAAGTCACTTAATCCTATCATGGACCCAAACAATAGATACCACTTGCAGGATTGATCTTGTTTTCTATTTGCAAAAGGAGATTCTTCTTCTCTAGGAGTTTCCTAAATCAATATAATCTCAAGCCTCCATTTGATGCCATTGATTTAATTATCTGTGACTGCCTGCTGTGGGAATAAATGGAGTTCCCTCTAAATTTTGATGACTCGGACATCTTGCCCTTACTTTGTTCTGCTTCTGCCTAGTACTAAGCCTTGAATACTGAGAAAAGGTGGAGTCCTCTGTCTTAAGTTCAGATTCCAGCTCTGTCACCTGTGAGATCATGGGGGAGTCATTTTATTCCTTTCAGCTTCATTTTCTTCATTGATAAAATGAAAGATAGACTAAGAAAAACAGACTAATAACAGAATAATAATCAGAGATTTTTAACTTTTTTGTACTATGGATATCTTTGAAACTCTGCTGAAACTCTTCTCAAAATAATGTTTTTAAATACCCTAACTTGTGACTATGGACCTTTTTGTCCTGGGACACAATAGCTTTCTCACTCTTCAAACTCATTCTGACTCCAAAGCCTCTTCAGCCTTGAAATTTACTGTAACCTTTGGCCTTCTCACACTAGAAGTACATTCCATCCTGAGTCCCCTTCCCTCCCAGAAGAGCTATCTTAATGATGATGTCCAGGTCAGACAAGTTATCATTCCTTCTTTCAATACCACCCCAAACCTACTCCAGCTTCCTTATTTGTGTTGTCTCATGACATTAAAATGTAAGCTCTTCAAGGTCAGGAATTGTCTTTCTGCTTATATTTATATTCCCAATGCTTAGCACAGGCGATGATACAAAGTAAATAAAGTTATCCCTTCTATATTGGGGGAGATGGTTTAGGGGTAGTATTCCCACAATCTGAAAAATCCATGTGAAAATTTTTGGCTCTACATATCAGAGAAGAAATCTGAACTATTATAATAGTAAAGGATAAAAGTATATTGATATTATACAATATTATACATGTATTCTACATTTCTAAACTGTGTTATTTATTGCTCTTCACATGTCACCTGCAAAACTCCCTCCAAATTCCCATTTAATTTTTTATGCCCACCCAAATATATCAAAATAACAATGGAGAAAATCACAATGTAGAAGGGACAATTGTACTTAATAAATGCTTGTTAATTTGTCTTTAAAATAAAATATATGATTGGATTACTTGCCATATAGGGGAGGAGGTGGAGGGGAAATCGGGACACAAAGTCTTGCAAGAGTCAATGGTGAAAAATTATCCTTGCATATGTTTTGAAAATAAAAGATTCAATAAAAAACAAATTAAATTAAATTAAATATATAAAATAAAATATAAATAAATATATAAATAAATAAATAAAAAAATAAATAAATATAAAATGAAAAATAAAATATTGAAAAGAAACCAATTATAATGAAAAACAGTTATCAAAATATTATTTTAAATAAGTTCATAGACCCTAGGTTAAGAACCCCTATATTAGATGATCTTATAAGGCCCCGCAACTTTAAATCTGATCATCCTATGATCTCAAGACTTGGACAAGGGTACCCAAGACATATGTGGGCTTTGGGAGTCTGGGTGCTTCAAACAGACTTCTGGATTAGGCTGCAACCACTATCAAGTAGAGGGTATGAGTTCATGAAAAAGTAGCAACAATAGCAAGTACGATTATTCTTCAAACCTTTCAATTTGAGATGTTTCATAAGATTTGAGCTCATGGGTTCCTTCCTTCAATGATCTGTCTACACCTGCATAGAACCATTCATCCTATAAAAAATAGGAGAGAAAGAGAGATGACTGGGAGAGAGAGAGATGAGAGACTAGGAAGAAAGTGTAAGTGGGACTGAGCTGTGAGAGCAACAAGATTCCAAGAAAATTAAGGATACCACCTGAGAAGTCATTTTAGAAATGAGAAAACTGCTAGCAGAAAACAGATACCCCAAAATCATACAGTGGCAGAGCTGGGATCCAAACTCAGATCTTCTAAATACAAATCCTAATACCAAATTTATTTTTGAAGACCAAGGTGTATCAAGAAAAAATGGCAGATCTTTACGAAGAGCATAATTTGATGGGGAGGTGAGGGGATAAAAGGACAGAGGGCATCATGTGATTGATTGGAAGGGTGTGTGTGGAGAGAGTGAAAAGGTAAAGCAAGGGAAGGTGGAAGATGCCAAGGACATTTGTGCGAATCCCTGACCAAGCAGAGAGGTGAGCACTGGAAATGGCAGGCTGGCTGGTTCCAGAATTGCCCCTCCCTCATCCTGGCTCAGTAGCATAGACAGCTAGTGATTCTGGTCTAACTAGGGAGGGGAGGAGAAATGATGAAGAATGTAGGCAGCTGATCCTGCCCTGTGCTAACAGGCAGCTGTCAGCAGAAGATCCGCTGTGCTCCCTTCTAGCCTGTTTGCTCTGCCAAAATACTAGTTCCGTCCTCCTGATATTGGTGTAATCCATCTCTCACCTTTTCAATTATTTTCCCCATCAACCCAGACTTCCCAGAGGTGTACTCCTCTTTGGAGGAGAATTAAATACAAATTACACACATACACAAAATGGGCTTCAATTCCTCCACAAATGCTCTTTTCCTTTCCTAATCTCCACCTTCCATAACTCCCCAGGTCAGAGTCTCTACTTCAGACACATAAAAATGTGCATCAACCTCCATTCCCTCCAAAGAACTGTTCAGCTTTCAGTTCCAAAGCTTTGAACATTTTCCTGTTCTTTCTTCCCTTTCCTCCTTCTCACCCATTCTCAAAGCCTTCATCATTGTCTTCATTATCATCATCATCTCCAGCATTTACATACTGCTTACTATGTGTCAGGCGCTGTACTAGGTGTTTTCCAGCTATTATCTCATTTGACTCTCACAAAAACCCAGCAAGGTAGTACTATTAATACCCCCATTTTACTGACAAGGAAACTGAGGGAAACAGAAGTTAAATGGCTTGACTAGAGTCACACAATTACTAAGTGTCTGAGACTGGATTTAAAGAAGCATTCTTCATCCCATTCAATAATTCCTACAATTACTTCTTCTCTTCCAATCCCTGATATTAATGTCTATAACTCTCTGTGCCTCTGCAATTAGTATTGTACTCATCAATATTTATTTTTGCCATGTCTGTGTCTCGTGCATAACCATCTGTCTGTCCTGTCTCTTCCATTTAACTAACAGCTGCCCTAGGGCCTTGGCTGCGTCTCTTTTCTCTGGGTCCCAGGATGGGATTTTTATGGAGGAAGGGTGGTAGATGGATGGGGTCGACAAGAGACATTTATTGACAGAGGCTCAGTCTGGATGATGGATGTACCTCTTTTCAAAAAAGCTGGCTGGCCCAATTAGTTAATGGGGCTCAGGAGGGATGCAAAGGAGTAGACCCACAGAGCAGCAGCCCAAGATACTGAACGGGCCCTGCTGGAGTTCTCACACACCCTTACTCTCTAGCTTTAGCTGCCTTGATGGTTATTTAATGACTCACCCACCCGCACCCTGTAGACAGGGCAGCCACGCCCAGGGCAGCTGGCAGCCTTGACAGGATTTCTGTTCTGAGGTGCTGGGCTGTCGGCCAGGCCACAGATGGGTATTGATGGTTAGCCAAGTTGTTCTGGGGCCCCAGGGCTGGGCTAAGAACCTGCTGAGTAGCAAAGGCTGCATGCATTTCCCTGTCACCAAACTCAACCTCTTCACAGAGTCCCAACTAAGGGGTCTATTTATTAATAATAGCAATAATAAGCTAGTAGAGTCAGACTGTGGAAGGACCTTTTAGCTGACCTCTTTCCCATTCCAGCAGCTTACATGCAGTAGTCATCCTCATTCATGCCCTTTCTCCTCCATAGTCTAGCTTTCTCTAAGATAGCCCCTCTGGAAAAGAACTGCTTAAACTCTAGTGATAAGGGGCACCTCTCCTCTTCAGAGACAGAATATTATAGTGGACATGACTCTGGACTAGGATCCAAGACTTCAATTTAAGACCCAGATGCTATTTACTATTTTATGACTTTAGACCAGTCACTTCCTGTCTCAGAGCCTCAGTTTCCTCTTTTGTAAAATGAAAATGTTACATATTGAATTACTTGGTGAATAGGGGAAGAGAGAGAAAAAAATGTGGAACATAAAAGTTTGCAAGGGTGAATGTTGAAAATTATCTATACATATGTTTTGAAGATAAAAAGCTTTAATAAAAAAGGGAAAAATGAGAATGTTAGATCACATGATCAGTGAAGTTAGTATTGACTCTTACTGTTTATGATTCTATAAGCTCCGCTTGGAAGGTCACAGAAGGAGTCTATGCTATCTCAGAGTGGGTGGAAAGTGATATATATATGGAGGCCAGGGCTGGATTTTCCTCTCCCTCCACTTCTAGATAGCTAAAGGAGACTGAAGTATGTGCCCACCAGCTTTGCATAAAAACTTACCCTGACTATATTCTTCAGGAAGGATGTCTGTAAACATTACTTATATTAAATCCCTGGAAATTTGCCCAGATGATTTTGGGGAAGCTATTCTACTTATTGGAAATATGACATAGGAAAGACTCATAATCACAGAATCTCAGGGACACAACCAAAAGACCTACTAAATTTGGCTCATATCTGAACAAGGATTCTCTCTATATACAATCTTGACTTGAAAACTCACAATGAGGGATTTATAAAGATAATAATTTAGAGACAAAGGGCACTAAATCTCAGTGGCCATCTAATCTACTGAGTAGGAACACAGGCTACAGTGTCAGAGAACATGGGTTCAAAACCCAGCTCTTAGACTTACAACCTCTGTGTTTCTGGCCAAATTATTTCTGTCTTAAGACCTTATTGTCTTCCCTATAAAATTAGGAGATTGGACTAAATGCCTTCCAGTGTCTCTTTTAGGGGCTGTTCATTCTTATAGAAATTTGTTGTCTGACTTCAGCTCTCAATTTATAATCCTGTGATCCTTAGTTCCCATTTTCCAAATGAGAAAAACTGAGGTTCAAAGTCATTAAATGCTTCTTCCAATGTTATAGAAGTCATGTCAGAATTTGAACCCAGACCCTCTGACACCAATTTGAACACTCTTTTCTTTGTTTGCTTTTTTTCCCCTTTGTTTTCTTTTTTCTCTAGAACTCTATCTGCTTCAATAGTATAGCAAAGTAACCTATTCTAATTTGGGGTGACTCTTATTATTAAGATTTTTTTTCATTGTACCATGGCTAAATTTACCTCTTTGCAATTTTCACTCATTGGTTGAAGTTCTGTCCCCCTAGGATCACTTCCTTCTATCTCATACCCACTATCATTGCCTTTTTGGATTGAATGGAAACCACATATATCTTGTGTCTTGAACATTCCATCCTGGATCAAATTGATGGTGTGAAGGATAGAAGATAGGAGATGGGGGTGACAACCTAAGGATTTATCCAAATGGCTTATCCAATTTTTTTTTTTACCATTTTCAAAATATCTTGATACTCTCAAGTTGGGTAAGTTGCTATGTTGATTCATATTCTCTCACTCCATAATGCAACACCTTTGATAAAAGAGGGAATATGGTGTGATAAGAAGAACGTTGAGGTGAATGGAAAAATGCTTGGGTTCTACCCATATGACCTATAGCTAATAACACAACTTCTTTGGGCCTCAGTTTCCCAATATGCAAAATGATGATGTTGGAATGGATATCTTTAGGCTCCCTTCTAGCTGGAAAATCATTACATTTGAACTCCTAGATTAGTGGTTCCCAGGGATTACTTCCAACAGAGACTAGATATTTGTGCCCAAATAAAGGGCACAGGAAACAGATCAGAAAATAGACATGGGGAGATTAGATATTTCAAAATAAATAAACTAGTCCAAATACATCAGTTCCTCCTGCTATATGACTAGGTTGTCTTCACTTGCCTAATTCCAAATTTTGTTATTAAATGGGGAGAATGATCCCCATTTCTAAAACAGTAGAACAAAAATCTATTTCTGTGCCATGGGAAGTCTCCTTGATGTTGAGTGGGAATGGAACATAACATTGAGAGGGCCTGGTATTGTCCAGAGATTCATTGCTATGTTCAAAGTCATTATTTTTTTTTAGAATGTCACAAACAAGAGGCTCTGCTATTCCTCCTAAGTCTGAAAATAAGGCACCTCTGCTCAAGGCAATGGCTTGGGGTGATGTCATTTTCCACTCTGATTTTTAGGAATGATTGAATCACATGACCTCCTTTATATTTTCAAGGCTGAGATTATTCAAGAGAAAAGGGAAGTCATAAGGATTCAGCTTAGTCTACTGTTCTAGAGCTTTCAATTCAAAGATATTAGTATATTTCACCTCTTTCCATTCTCCACCACCAGGGGTTATCACAGAGAGTCAACACTTCATTGTCTACACAGGATTCACCATTTCCCATTGTCATTAATAAAATTTGAAATTCTGGACCAGTTTTTCCCTTCTGCTTAGTTTTTTTATTGCTCTCATGCCAACAGACCCAAGTAGCCCAAACTAAAGAAACAGAGATTGAGCCAAGAAACCACAATAAGGATCAGAGACCCATAAATGTAGAGATGGTTAGTTGTCAGAGGTAGACCAGGAAACTAAAGCCCCAAAAGATGGGGTCATTTGTCCAAGATTACCATGAGTCATGTCAGAGGTAGGATTGAGACCCAAGTCTTCTGGCTCCAAATTCAGCATTGTTTAAAAAATCACAAATAAAATCATTTGATGTATCCCCAAAGTCAAACAGATATGACTTTAAGATTATTAAGATGATAAGAATGAAAGCTGAAATATATTTTAGGATTCCCTGGATTGACCCTTGCCTTTGTTCCTTTGTATCAGCCCAGGTAATCAGGAGGTATTACCAGAACATTTTGAGAATGAGAAGTCAACAAATCCCATATTCCTAGAGAGAAAGTCTCCAAAAACTCTATCAGGAGCCATCAGCTCTTCATACCAAACTCAGATTGAGTATTTGACTTAGTGGAAGTGTGGGATGAATGGCACTTTCCCATGTCCACTTCTTCTCTTTGGATCAGAGAGGTCATGAGACATCTCTCCTTTCTCATACAGACTATTAGCAGAAAGTAGTTTGGCAGAAAGGACTGAATATCCAGATATCTTAAAGGCCATTCAGACCTTGGAAGCTCCCTAACCTTTTGTTGCCATTAACTGACAAATAAAGGACTCAACCTAAGCATCCCCTTTGCCTTGCCCCCAGGGTTTCCTACTGTGACCTATTCCTCTCAGTAAAGAATGAAGTCCAGACTGACTCTGGGGAAAATGAGGCAGGCTCTAGATTGTGTGTCTTCTTCAAGAGGAGGAATTTACAGTACAAGTTACGCCCCTGTAAGGAAGTCAGAGAGGCCTAGCCTCTAATAACACCCCAGCCTCCCATCCCTTGGTAGGCAGGTCATCATTTTCATACTTACCCGCTTAATGTGATGTCTTTAGGCAGTCAAAGGAAATGTAGCCGCAATTAGATGTAACAACAAGCAAACATAATGGGACTTTGTCTTTCTATGAGGCCTTTCATTCTAAAGCTTGGGTAGATTTATGAGTCTCTGGAGGCCGCCAGCCATTTTATAGGTGGGTAAACTGAGGCATTGAAAGGGATGGAGAAGTGTATTACAGCTCATATCAAGACAAGGACTAAGAATTCCATTTGGAAGTCTAAACCCCTATCTGTCCCTAGCATATGGTAAGTCCCTTAGATTCCAAAAGGAGTCCCTATTTCCTCTAGACAAGACCTAGTTCATCCCCTTCCCAGAAAATCTTTCATCCTTCAAAGAAATCCAGAATGGGATTCTCTTTACCAAGTTGGGTAGATAATAGACGAAGCATCCAAATGGAGGCAAAAGGCAACAAACATACTGGCATGGTAGAAAGAGCCTTGAATCTGAAGTGAGGAAACTTGGGTCCTATTGGCAAGCTGTTTTCCCTCAGTTTCCTCTTCTATAAAAATCAGTCCCATTTCTAACAGAAAGATGTCTAGTCTGGTCAAGAAAAGACCAATTATTCTGAAATTCATGACATGATCTCTCAAGTCCTCCAGTTACCACAATCTGGATATGATTCTCTGAGAACCAAGTTTTCAATTAACTTAACCAGATCAGTGGCCCTTCACTTCCACTGGCTAGGGAAATCTAAAATAATCTCTAGTGTCAGTTTTCCTCACTAGGCTAGGATCTACTTGGACCTGCCAGGATATAACCACTGCTGCACAGTCATAAGTAAAATTTAGAGTTGATAGGGGTCTTCGTGGTTATCTAGTTCAACCTCCTCAACTTATGAAAGAGAAAACTAACACTCAGAGAAAGTGACATGTACTATCCAATGTTACAAAGGAAATTTAAGTGAAAGAACCAAGATTTTAGCCCTTAGACTATAAGTCCTGTGCTCTTTTCACATGATGTTGCCTCAATCAGAATATAAAAATCCATTGTATGCAAGTGCTATGAATGGCCTTGCACATTCAGTGAACAGAATGCTGAATTCTGAGGCAAGAAAACCTGAGTTCAATTTACTAGCTGCATGACCCTAGGCAAGTCTATTATCCTGCCTCAATCTCCTCATCTGTAAAATGAGGATAATAATAGACCTATTTCCCAAAGGTATTGTAAAGATCAAATGAGATGATATTTGTAAAGTGCTTTGCAAACCTTAAAGAAACATATACATATATATATATATATGTGTGTGTGTGTGTGTGTGTGTGTGTGTGTGTATAAATATATATATATGGGGGGTATGTATGTATATGCTAACTATTATTATGTGCCCTACCTCACTCCTACAACTTTTTTTTCAGAGATGCTATCATTTCCCCCTCCACTATCCATGAAATCTGTGTAGATGGTGCTCAGTTTTTGTCAATCAGTTTAAAGTCAATTATATCCTACAAGCATTTATTAAATGCTTATTGTGTATGGAATACAGTGCTAAGTGATGGAAATGTTGGAAGTTGGAAAAGTTGGAAAAATGTTCCAACCTTCAAGGAGTTAATATTTTCCTGAGAGAGATATCCCATTATAAGAGGATCAATAGTTCAATAACTTATTTCACCCCATTTAAAGTAATTGATAAAATGATAAACCCTGACCTCCTAATTAAATAAGAATACAGTCTCAAAGACTGTAGACTAAGTGTAAAAAGTTTTTGATCAATGTATTGGATGAATTAGTGTGGAAAAACCTTTGATCAACATATTGGATGACTTAGAACAAAGTTATTTTGGGGAAATTTGATCATGACCACATATTTTCTATAAGATACCAGTTTAATTCAGAACTCAGGAGATCCAAGGGTTTGAAAGCTGAGTGGAAGTCTTCCAGCTAAGAAGGAATCACTTGGGAAAAAAAGAAGAAAGCCCCACCTCTATAGACAAAAATAAATGTAAGCTAATTTGAGGAAGGAAGAATGCTTACAATGAAGTGAGATCAGGAGTTGGGCCTCAAAGAAAGAAAAGGAGTCTAAGGAACAGAGGTGAGGTTAGAATGACATTTGCTGATGGGGGTAGTGATTGTAAAAGAATGGAGTCAGGAGATGGAATCCCAAGATTGGGAAACAGTAAGTAAGTCAGTTTGTCTGGAATGCAAACTATGTAGAGAGAATAATGTGAAGTAAATCTGGAAAAGAAAGCTGGAGCCAGATTGTGAAAGTTTCCACAAGGCCAGATGAGGTGTTGGTCAGTTACACTATGGGCAATAGAGTTAGGAGCTTTTCAAACTAGGAAGACCCGATCAGGGAGACCAATCAGGAGATTTTTCCAATAATGCAGGAGGAAAGTCATGAGGAGTTAGCCTTAAGACTAGGGTTGTGTGAGTAGAAAGAAGATAATAGATCCAATTCGATGAATACTTATTATACGCCAAGAACTGTGCTAAGTACCAGATGCAGGAGATGTTGTAGATGTAGAATTGACAAGTTTGTGGCAAGTGACTGGGTAAGGTAAATAGAGATTGAGGAATGAGGGATAACAGTGGGGTTATGAATCTGGATGATTGGAAGAATGGCTATGGCCTCAGCAGAAATAGAGAAGTTAGGAGTAGAGGGAGACATCTAAAGGAAGATCATCAATTCTATTATGGACATGTTGAGTTTGAGAGGCTTACAAGCCATTCCAAAGGAGAGGCCCAGCTGGCAGTTGGTGAATATTGGCTTACTACAAACACTAGCAATTAGGCTACGTCCATTGTACTGAAGGGGAGATAAATGAACTCATTGTTAAGAGGTCTGAACTCAAAATTTCGTGCTTTCTCTTTGGAAAACGAGTGATGTTCCAGAATAAGAGAGGGATACTCATTCTCCTTGGACATTGAGTTTTGGGTTTGTAAGAACTTAAGAGAGGGCTGCCACTTCAGCTCCCCACAGGATAGAAGGGTTGTGCTACCTTCCAACCCAAACCATTAACAAATGAAATAATCTGAGCCCTACTTATCTCCCTTCATGCTTCACCTAGGTGCCATAATGTGAATTTGAGAGTGGTCAGGTGACAAGAGAGACAGGGTGTGTCCAACTGGACCTCTTGAGTTGGGTTCTGGCTTTTCTCTCTCTCTCTCTCTCTCTCTCTCTCTCTCTCTCTCTCTCTCTCTCTCTCTCTCTCTCTCTCTCTCTCTCTCTCTCTCTCTCTCTCTCTCTCTTCCAAACCCGTAGCAGTGAGGTCTGGCTATGGTCTAAGCACTACAATACCTAATTGCTGTTTGTGCTCATTATACCATCATCACTAGTCCAACAGCAGTGAATGACGAGCATTACTCATCAGAGCTGGCTACATTACAACTAAAAAAGGCAGGAACTTCTTGGCAAGGATGGAGAGGGAAGAAGGCAAGAAGGGTGATGAGGCTGCAGTAAAGTTAGGGTCAGAGCATTCCCCAAACCCAGCTCCATTGGATCCCACCTCTCTGGCTAAGGGAAAGATTAGCTACATGAGAATGGAAAGCCCTGGGGTTTTCCGGCCACACCGAGAACCTTCTCATGTTATACTTAGAGGGCAAAAACAGTAGAAGGAGCAGTGTTTCTCACACTGGGGAAAAGATCATAGGAATTTTCCATGGAGGTCTCAGAGACCAGCTGCTTTTATGGGAACAATTCAGGTACTGGATTATTTTTCCCCTTGGGATTAGAGATGGGAGTAGGACAGGAAGTAATTATAGAAAAAGATTTGGTTGTAGCCTGGACATGATTAAAAGTCACTGTTCTTGGGTATCTGGCTGTCAAAGGGCACTTTTTGCTGGACATATCTCTTCTAGGCAGACTCACTTATAGAATCAGAGAATGTTTGAAATTGGAAAGCACCTAATCTTGTAACCCTGATTATTTTCCAAAGTAAGGAGTATGAAATAATGCCCAAAATTATTGGATATTTGTGATATATGAATATGTATATATGGACATACAACATATAATTAGTTATTTGCATATTGTCTCCTCTTGTTAAAATGTGAGTTCACTGAGATTAGAGACCATATTTTCAACTTTCTTTGTATCCTCTATACTTAGTACAATGCCTGGCACATGGTAGGAACTTAATAAATGCTTGTTATATGATTCTCATATAAATATATCTACAATTTATAGTGGGAATGGAAAGGAAAGGAGTAAAAACACAAAATCCTCATTCTATTTCTTTACCCTTCTCAAGCTATAAGCTTCTTTTTCCTTATATTGACCATTTTATTTATTGACTTTTATTCCAAAATGGAGGCTACATAATGGAATGTACACCCAATGCCTTCATCTTCTCACCATCATCATTCCCTAATTTCTTGGATTCTGTTTCCCATTCCCATTATTCTATTAAATCAGTTCTCTCCAAAGTCAACAATGACCTCTTAATTGCCAAGCCCATGGCCTTTTATCATACCTCATCCTCTTTGACTCTGGTAACCACTTTCTTCTTCCATAGTTCTTATGACACTACTCCCTTTTTGATTTCCTACCTAGTTACTATTCTTTGATCTTTTTTTCTGATTTCTTTTCTTAGTCTCACATCTACTATGTAGGCATTCTTAAGACACTATCCCTAGAGCTCTTCTTTCTCTACACCGCCTTGAGGGCCCTCATCTACTTCCATAATTCCAATTCTCCTTTACAGATGACTTCCAAATATGTATCTCTAGCTTTCATCCCTCTCCCATATTAATACTGATCATTAGATACCTCTATCTGAATGTTCTATCTGCACCTCAAGTTCAACATGTCTATAGCTTGCTTGAAGGGTTTCTGTCTCTAAAATTCCTGGATTGTATGACTTAAAATGGGAGTTGGAAAAACTTTGATAACAGAGCAGGAAGGGTGAAAACAACCAACCAAACAAAAAATAACTAGCTGTCTCCTCTACCACCTCTATAATTGGTTATTGAATTGTCAATGTGAGAATCTCCTTAGCATCTCCAGATTGAATTTATCATCCTTCCTCCAAATCTATTTCTTTTCTCTTCTAACTTTCTTATTTCTGTTAACACACTTCCATTTATTCAGTCACTCTAGCTCAAAACTGCAAATTTATTTTTGTCTACTCCCCTTCCTTTGTTCTCAATATATGATCAGATACCAAATATTTTCAATTTTATCTGTGCAATAGCTCTGAGATCTATGTCTCTCCACTGCTGTTCTATTATCCTCATTCAAGCTCTCACATCAATATGGGGGATCCACAGGTTTTTTTGCATATTTTATCCTCCCCCTTTCATTAGATTGTGAAATTCTTGAGAGTAGAAATTGTCTTTTGCCTTTCTCTACCAAATGAAATGCAAACTGCCCAACCTGGCATTCAGGATCCTCCAACAGCTGATACAATAACTTCTTCACTTTTTATCATACTTCTATTGCAACTATTTACCTCCTATACTTGAAACTCAGAAAGATATATGAAAAAGAACAAATAGAAATCCCAGGTCTCTTTCTCAGGGACATAGGACCTGAAGAAGGGAAGAGGGGAATAATCCATCACTCTTGTCAGTTTACATTCTAATGAGAGTAATCACACAAAAAGAAGAGTTGGAAAAGGATGGGAAAGAGGTGAAGAGGGTGACACCCAGAATGGGTGGGCAGAACAGTTGAGAAATAGATAAATAGTACTGTGAAGGCCTGGTTTCCTAAGTATAATTTTGGGAAAGAGAATAAGACATAGTTTTGATGATCTGAGCTGGAATCTAGATCTGCTACTCACTAGCTGTGACAGCAAACAGATCACTCAACTTCTCTGATACTTATCCAAAAAAATGAGGATAATAATACCTGCCTGCCAACTTGGGCTTGTTGTAAGGATTAAATGAGGTAATACATGTGAAAGTGCTTTATAACCTGCTAGAGGACTGTAAAGTATTATCATTATTCCAGGAAGTCTTTCCTTATTAGGCAGACTAGAGCTGTGGGAACCCAGCTGAGCATGAGAACCATGCCCTATATCCAAGAGATTGAATAAGCATGATCTTAGCCCAAATACTGACAAAGATAATAAAAAGAAACTCAAGGCCTATTTGTGTACATTATTCTAGTACCAAATGGTTTTTAATGGAACTCTGATGGATGCTAATGTGCTCAGGGAGCAGGGCAAGATTCAACTAAGTAGCAGTAGAATAATAATAAGTAGCATTTATGTAACTCTTTAAGGTTTACAAAGTATTTTATAAGTATCTCATTTGATTCTTACAATCCTAAGAAAAGTGCTATTATCCTCAAACTGAACTAAAGATCAAGTGATTTATCCAGAGTCATTTAGCTAGTAAGAGGCCAGGTCTAGATTTGAACTCAGAATTTCCTAACTCCAGGTCCAGTGTTCTAGCCATTGTGCTACCTAGCTGTCTCTGGTATTAGGTAATGTGAATTTTGTGAATGAGAAGGTGAATCTTGAACTGAATCAGGATAAGAAAAACAGGAGTTAGGTAAGAAAAAGTGGGAAGACTGATCCAGGGAATAAGATCTGTATGTAGATTAAAAGAATTCAAAGTGTTAGGAAGGAAACAAGGGACATCTCTGAGCTAAGGCAGAGAGAGATGTGGGCTGATGGTCAGTGAAACTAGGCAATGGCTGGCCAGTAGATTCAAAAATCCAAAAAAATTATAAACACCTATCTATGTATTTATTTGTCATATATATACACACATTTATGTGTGTATATACACATATATACACACATGCATATACACATATATATTGGAAATAGTGTGTCTCATATACACGGGGAATTAATAAGCCATCTAGTTCAACTCCCTCATTTTAGAGATGAGGAGACTGAGGTCCAAGGGGTTAAGTCTCTGGCTATTCCATCCTGAATTGTGTACCCCCAATTTAATCTGGTCTTCTAAGCTAAGTAGGTAAGATCCTGGATAGTACCAGAATGGGAGAGTGCCCAGAAGCTTTAGACATCTTTTTCTAGTGGCATTGAAGTGAGAAAGACTTGGGTACAAACTCTGATTCAGAAACTTCTTAGCTGAATGACCCTGGACTGGCCACTTAACCTCTGGACTTTAATTTCCTTCTCTTTAAGATGCTGGAGCTGAACTTAATGATTTCTAAAAAGTCTTCTAACCCTAAATCTTCAAAGAGTTTGTCCAAGATTCTGACAGTAGTAGGTGTCAAAGGCAATTTGAACTTGGTCTCATGACTTAAGAGCTCTCTTTTTCCATCATACCATAATATTCCCCTAATAATATATTATTTGATCCTTATAAAAGTAATTTGTCAATTCCTGAAAGAAAAGAAAGAGGGTCAGAAAACTGAAGAGGCAATAGCTTTAAACAATGAGTTTAAATTTAGGAAATGCTGAGGATCTCTATGTGTCCTGAAAGAGGAATGGGTAAACTTTAGAGCTGAAGGGGAAGGAAATAAATATTTGGCACTGTGGTAAATGCTTTGCAAGTATCCTCTCATTTAATTCTCACAACAATCCTGGGAGATAAGTATTGTTATTATTATTATTATTATTATTATTATTATTATTATTATTATATCTCCATTTTACAGATGAGGAAACTGAGGCAGGCAGAGGTTAAGCATCTTGCCCAGGGCCACACAGTGAGTAAGCATCAAAGGAAGGGCTGAAAATCCAACCTTTCTGACCTTAAGTCTGGTGTTCTATTCACTGTATTACTTACCTGCTTCTAAGATCAGTCTATCCAACCACACCACCTCACCTTACCTCTCTTT
Organism: Sminthopsis crassicaudata; assembly: GCF_048593235.1. Lineage (NCBI taxonomy): Eukaryota > Metazoa > Chordata > Mammalia > Dasyuromorphia > Dasyuridae > Sminthopsis > Sminthopsis crassicaudata. The sequence continues at coordinate 96,281,889 of NC_133620.1, read as the reverse complement.
CACAAATGAGAAAACTGAGGCTCAAGGACCTGTCTAGGACTGATTAGTAACAGTGTAGGTATTTGAACTTGGGTCTTCTGCTGCTAAATTTAAATTCTAGGGTGACATCCTCTTTTTCCAGTCCTGAGGGCACAGATACTTGGGCCTCAATTCGGATCAACTGCTTAAAGATTATAAATGTTTCTGCCTACTCTATCTGCCACCCAAAGGTCATTAAGAGTGTGTTGCACTAATTATTTGCATTATATAGGGATTGCATTATATAGGGAAGTGGTAATAAAACAATCTTAGTTTTTTTCCTAGTCCAGGAAACCAGAATTCTCCTCCTAATATGGCAATGACAGATGTCCAGTTCTGCCAAGGCCCAGAAATCTATGCTGAAAATGGAAAGTGCCTAAAAAAATAATATGGTATTCTAGAAAGAGAAATCACTGCTTGTAGGTACTAGAAGGACAGTGTCTCAGAAGAACTTTGTTGCAGGCCCATCTTTTCTGTTAATTCACTCTATGACCTTGACTCAGTCATCTGATTTTGAGGACCTCAAAGACCTCCTGAAGCCAACAGACTCAAAGTCTCTACCCTGCATCCCCAGACACATACATCATGATAGCTACATTCTCATTGACTCCTCAATGGGAGTCAGGACTCTTGGATTCCTTTGAGAATTGAGTTGTTTATGATGCTTTAGATGACTTGAGTTCTAACATCAGCTCCATATTTATATGAGAATGTAGGATCATCAATCTAGATCCATGAAAGGAATCTCAGAGATCATATAGTCCAATCTCCCCATTTTATAGATGAGGAAACTTAGTCCCAGAGAAGTAATATGATTTTCCTAAGTCACACAGGTAATATGGAGAGACATTATTCAAACTCTGTGAATCCAAGTTCAGTGTTAAGCAGACACACTGGTGTCTATTATTAGTGAACTGCGTAGCCCTGAGCAAATCACTTCTCTGAGCTTCAGTTTCCTCATCTGCAAAAAGAATAGATAATTTCGATGACCCCCTCCTCTAAAAATAGATGACTCTTTAAATTGATTAAGTTCTCTGTACTTCTGTGGTGGATCTCAGTCCCATGCTTGCTGGTCCCAATGTCCCTGCATGCTATGAAGTGATAGTGGTGAGAGTAAGAGTGATGCTTCAACTTAGAAAGAAACTCCCAAGATTCTAGGATATAAGGAAGTCAGTGGGGAAATGGAGCAAGGAGAGATGATAAATATCCATCTGATCTGACCATCAAAGTGTGGAAACTAAGCATGCTATAATTGGAGGGGATGAGAAAAATTGGGAACCTAAAATACATGAAAGGTCTGGGAGCTTGCATTGGAGCTAGGAAATGAGGGTTCATTCCTTACCCAAAACTTCCCATCTCCCTTCCCTGTCCATATTCCTGTACCTCCATAGCAGACCTTCCAATATCCCACATTCTTCTTTCAGACTTTCCTTCAGCACTCCCATAGAGTTTTCCTCAGTCTTAGGGATGGTCTTAGGCTCATAGGTTTCTGACCATAGAACTGTTCTAGTATTCTCCTTCGGTCACATTTCTCCCTGGAAGATATATAATCACTCCTTAACATGGAGGAAAATCTTATAAGGAATAAAATTCTGATGGCAAGGCCCCAAACAAATTAACAAATGGGGATGCAAACATTTGGTTACAAGATACTTGGTCCAAAGACACTCAATTCACACTATAGGTGATCTTCTCTCTTACCTCAAAAAACAAACAAATAAAATGGAAGAGAAATGACCAGTGTCCAAGACAGGAAGAAGATGGGGATCTCAGAATCATAATAAAGAGGGAAAGACTGACTATTCCATATCCATAAGCTCCTCCCCTCCCTATTATTTCTGGGCTTTTCATTATCCTAATGATTTTTCTCATTACTTTGTTCCCAAGAACAGTTTCTTGTACCATACAGAAACCCATTATTCAACCCATCCTGTACCCCAGTCCAGAAATCCCTCTGCCCTCATCTCTGCCCCACCCTGGAAGCGTCTTGAATCAAAGAACAAGGCCTCCCAGGCTCTCTCCCTGATAGGGCTAGAGGGTGGATGACTCCACTGTTTCAGGATTCCTAAAAGGCTGAGGAAGGAAAATTCTCTCCTTGTGCAATCTTACCTTGCCCCGAGGAGCCAAGAAGCTGGGATAGAAGAAAAGAAAAACTTCCACATGTGGTTTTATAAAACTACAGTTCCTGTTCTGAGGAAATAATGAAACCTAATACTTTCCTCTCTTTCCTCAATTTCCTTATCTGTAAAATGAAAGGATTGTACTGAATGGTCTATAAGTCATTTCTAGGTTTCCCTCTGTGATCCTTTTTTCCTTACCTTCTCTTCATTCTCCTCCCTTCTACTCCTTTTGTAAATAGAATCCTTTGATATTAATTCATAAAAAATCCGTTCTTTTTAGAAGATGGAGGGAAGTCTGGAAATCAAGTTATTCTATGACTTTGGAGGAGGGATGGTGAATTTTTTAAAAGATATGGCCAACAGTTCCAATGATCCTGTGATGAAGAGAGCCATCTACAACCAGAGAGAAGACGGTGGGAATTGAGTGTTGTTCACAACACAGCATTTTCACTTTGGGTTGTTGTTTGCTTGCATTTTATTTTCTTTCTAATTTTTTTCTAGTTTGATTTGATTTTCTTGTGCATAATTGAATAAAAATATATGCATATATTGGATTTGACATATATTTCTACCATGTTTAACATATATTGGACTACTTGCCATCTAGGAAAGTGGGTGGGGAAAGAGGGGAATAATTGGAACACAAGGTTTTGCAAGGGTTAATGTTGAAGAATTACCCATGCATGTTTTAAAAATAAAAAAAAACTTTAATTAAAAAAATTGTCCAAAGAGTTGTCCAGGATGAGTGGACTGTAATTTTCACCAGTAAATTGATGAGAAACTTTGAAATATAAAGGCTTCTCATCAAATGTTCCTTAAAAGTAACATTTAATGAAAGCATTGGCCATAATCTGAATTGACACTTTTCTTCAAAGACCCTCATAGAGGTCTTCATAACTTCTGTAAATTACTAAGCAGACAAAATGATCAGTGCTTATTAATTAAAACATTTCTATACTAAATAATCTCTATTAATAAAAATAATCATAGTTAACATTCATATAGCATTATTTGGTTTGCTAAGTACTCTCTTTTGCTCCAGTGAGGTAGGTGCTACTATCTCTATTTTACATATAAGGAAACTGAAGCAAAGAGGGATTAAGGGATTTGTATAGGAGAACATAGCTATGTAAGTGTGTGCAGCAGGATTTGACTCTATGAGCAGTGATCTTTCCATCATGTCATTGGCATGGAGAGAATTTTCCTTCCTCAGCCTTTTAGGAATCCTAAAAAGTGGATCTGACATTCCCCTAAGAACCTCGTATCCTAATAGAACATCTCCATGGCAGCAGAGACTCCTGGTGACCCAAGTTTCATCATTGCAGATTCTTTCTGTTGCAACCTTCCCTCATAAGAATTCTCCCAAGTGCACAGGCTAAAGTCCTCTCTGTCATCCTGTTTGTCTCACATCTTCAAGGTTGCTGACCTCACCCCCTTGTTATCAAAGCACTTCATGATTATCAAAGTGCATCAAGGTTCTTAAAAGCCAATCTCCTGTCCTTCTCCCCTCTCACAGAATCTAGAGATGTGGGACCTGGATGGGATATCAGGAGATCATAGAATTCAACTCTGCACATGTGGGGAACTGAAGTTCAGAAAGTAGAAGGCACTTGCCCAAGATCACAGTGTGAATAGCAGGCAAACTCGAACCTGCCAACTCCAATTCTTCTACATGACAGTTTCCATTTCCAGAATAGACAGCTACTAAAATTGGATAATTCTACCCCCTCCATGAACACTCTTTCTTCCCCTCATTTCCCTCCTAAAATCATCTTTTTTCTCTCTCTCTGCTGCCTTTGTCTGTCTCCTAACCATTGCTATCTAGTGCCTTCATTTTCCAAAGTAAAAGGGATAAAGGAAAACGGCCCCTTGTAGACTACTAAGCAAGCCCCCAAGTTTCTAGGCTGCTTATAAGATTTCAGTTCTTACTGGGTTATTGTAAGGTTTAAATGAGCTAAAAAGTGTAAATTAAATGATAGCTCTTAGTCATGGGATTGCAATGAAGTGGAAGAGAGAGAAACAGAGACACAGAGAGAAATAGAGAGAAAGAAACAGAGAGAGAATGACACAGAGACAGAGACAGAGAAAGACACAGAGATACACAAAGAGAGAGAGAGACAGACAGACAACACAGAGAGACAGGGAGTGAGCCTGCCTCATAAACAGGAAGATCTGTGCCTCTAACACACAGCAGCTATGTGACTCTGGACAAGTCACTTAAACTCTTCTTGGAGTGCAGAGAGTTTTCTAAAACTGCAAGTTAGAGAAAAATTGCCAAAAAGCTTTGGTAGAGAAAGATCCTTACTGGAAGCTCCTTAAGTCAATAAAAGCCCAAGTCCAGCTCTCATTCCTATGAACTATGAGAGTTTAAGGCTAATAGAATATCACTGTTTTAGAGGTGAGGAAACTTAAAGCTCAGAGATTGAACAGCCTGGGGGTTTTAACTCCAAATTCAGTATTCTTCCATCATACCACCATGCTTACTTCTAGGGGTGATTGCTGATGGGTGATTCTTTGTGACCCTACTCAGTGTGAGAGAGAGAGAGACGTAGGGCTCAGGGAGTAAACTGATGTCACTGGAGGGAATCGACTTTTCTCTCCCTACCCCCTTGCAAAGGAGACTGTTGGAAGAATCCAATGAAGAAGGGATAGCAGATTCAAAGAAGACAAAGAAAAAGGGAAGAGAGAAGTAAGGAAAAAAGGAAGTGAGGTCCAGGAACTGGGGTCAGGGGAGTGATATGATCCACATGCACAAATGTATGATGAGAAGGGAGGGCAGGAGGGAAATGTGGGTGTGGGTTTCTAGTCTGTGGTGGGAATCACTGGAGTGACTATACATATATTCTCTACCAGGAACTTAATCCAGGACACGCCCATCCCAGTATTCAGTTCTTGTTTCCAAAGAAACCTCTTCTCTACACAGGTCATTGTTAGTCTGAAACAGATACCAAGGGGTCACTAAATGTCACAGGAATCACTAACTAATTCATATTTATGGGATGCTAGGTTCTGGTGGAAGCCAGAGAAAGATCTCCGTTCCCAGTCTTCACCACCTTGCTTCCCTCTAATCCACTGGCTAATAATTTCCCTTCTTCTAGGGGTTTATTCCCATCTCAGAAGCTTTGCTCAGACCAAGGAGACAGACTCCTAGAAAAGAAAGGAGCTCCTTATGTCTAAGTACTAAGCCTGATTAAAAAAGAGGCTGTGTTCAGATGATGGGAGTGGGTGAGAGAGGATCATCTGGAACTGGGGTCTCTTGGAACAGACGCCATAAAAAGAGCTGAAACTGCTCCTGATGACAGGGCGTGAGCCAACAACTGGCTTGGGGAGGGAGGCTGGGAGCTGTGTCTCATCGCTTGGGAAGCTGGGCACAAGCACGGACAGCTCCCCTTGACGCAGGCTGGGAGGGTGCTGCCAGAGCAACCTCAGGGCTCCTTGGGCTTGGAAGAGCAGGGCTCCCAGCCCAGCCCCCACCCAGGGTGAGAATCCCTCCAGGGGATGGGGGAGGGGGCCAGGAGATATTTCTTCCAATGTACTTAGATATACTAGAAAGGACCCATTTTGGATGTGAGTCTCTGTGCCTCAGTTTCCTCAGTTGAAAAATAAGGATAACACCTGTACTACCTAGTTTGAAAGGTGCCTATAAGGATACTGGGACTTAGACTGAACCTGTCCCTTTATTTTCTGGGTGCCTCTTTCCTAATATATACATGACAGGAATAGCAATACCTACACTACCTACTTCATATACCTGTGTTAGGAAGAAAGTGACTCTGGAGCCAGAGGGCCTAAATCCTACTTTTTAATCATTCAGTAAATATTTATTAAGAACCCACTATATTGTTAACGTTGTAAAATTGCCCATGCATATATCTGGTAAATAAAAGCTATTAAAAAAAATTAAAAAGAACCCACTATGTACCAGGCCCTCTTTGGACACTGGCTACCCTAATCAACTTAGACAAGTTGTGTTAACTATCCTGGGCCTCTTTTTCCGGAGGTTGGACCAGACAGTCCCTGAGGTCTCTTTAAGCCCTTGAACTATCATCCTGAATGCTTTGTAAACTTTTAAAAAAGCAATAAAAATGGAGTCAGTTATTTTTTATTTATTGATTCCAATAATAGAGACAATTCTCAGTGTGGAAACCTCTTCTATCAATGGAGTTCAGCTACTCCTCAGCAATTTGCTGGCTCAGAGAATTGTCTGGGGTGCTGATGGGTAAAAACACTTGCTTGTGGGTGATCAAGTTTAGAATGATGCAGGATCTGAACCCAGCTCTTGTGGTCTCCAAGGATAGGGAGGATGAGATTCGGTACTTCACTGTGCTGCCTCTTCAGTAAATACTTGTTTGTATTTATGGACTATCCTAAATAAGGCTTATTTAAGATTAGCCTTGAAACTAGGTATGTACATGGCAGAAAGCCCAGAATCCTCTCTCTACTTCTCCAAATCCCTTCCCAATAACATTTGGTAGGGAAGGGGCAAGGTTCACAATAAGAGATAAGGCCATGGCCTACCCATTTATTAAAAGTTGAATGTTCCTGCCCTGGACCAAAGACCTCCCCATACAGCATGCCCCAGGTCCAAGAATAAGGTCCTTGCGTTTAGTCTTCCTTCTCACTAACTTTTCTTTTTTTCTCACTGTGCCATGGAGGTGAGCTTTACTTTCACTGTTAGCATCTATACCCAAAGAGATTGATTGACTTGAGATGATCTATTCTGTGGGCAGAGCAAGGCCCATAGCTTCATTTCCTGGGCCCTCAGTCCCAACATCAGACTTTTGAACCATGTTCTACCTATCCCTATAGACAAGCAATTAATCAATAAACATTTATTAAGTGACTACTATGCACCGGTCTAGCACTGTGCAAAAGAAGAGACTTTTGTTGTAGTCTGAGTCCCTCCAGGCTAAAAGGCCACTTGGGGAGGGCCAGGATTACTCTGATGGAGACAACTCCCTTAAAAGCTGCTTGTTAGCAACTACCCAAGATGAAGGTTTGAAAAGTGTGAGCTCAGCAGAAGCAGAAGACCTGCCTTTTTACCTGCTCATTCTTAGGAAGAACTACAGTCTGGGAGCTGCCTCCCCAGGGTTCTGAGGTCTAGTATCTCTGGGACTCCCAAAACTGGCCCACCAGGGGCCATCTCAGCCATCAGCCCCATGCTGGTCTTTGTGCAGCCACATATACCCTGCTTGGTCTTTTCTCTCAAAAAGCAGATACACACATAGACAGAGAGAAGTAGAGTGACAGAGAGACAGAGACAGAGAGAGACCGATAATCAAAAACCTCCGGTATAGGCTGAGAGGGTTTGGTCCTGGGATTCCTGCCCTTCCTATAGAAGGGATGGGACAATTGGGATCCTATGGAAGGGACCTGGCCAATTGTCCAAGCCTTGATTTTGTGCTCAATTGTCTCCTGGTTTGTATCTATTTTGCTTCCTATCTTCTTGGTAGAAAGAGCAACCTCCGGCCTCTGCAAAAAAACCAGCTAGGGAAAGCTGCAGAGAAAGGGAGGAGAGCAAAAGGAGATAGGGGGAGAGAGGAAGATCTCATTATGGGTTTTTGAGACTCATTTAAGACCAGGTCCAAGTGATGGAGGCTGAGGCTCTCTGCCTGTCAAGCAAGTTGTCCCTAGGTACCAGGAAGCCATTTCTTTTATAGCCTAGAAAGAAGTTTCTTGTGGAGTAGAACAGAGGTAACCTTGAGAGGAAAATTGTGGGAGGGAGCATATGAAACTGAAGCAAACCCAACTATTTCACCTCCTTTCCCCCTCCATTGCCATGGACCTGCTTACCTGCCACTTCCCCAGGAGGAGCCCCACCCTCTCCTGAGTTTCCACCCTTCTCATACTTCACATCCCAGCCTCACCCAGGACACAGTGTCCCAGGATGGGGCCACCCAATCTCCCCTCCTCACCTGTTTCTTCCATCCCTTCCCTAACCTGACAATAGGAAGCAGCTGACAACCACTGGAGGGGGTTCTGGGAAATACTTGGTAGAAGACAAAGGTTCTAAATGCCAAACTAAACCTTTCCTTTACGTGCCTCTGATGTCAATGACACTAGGGCCTCATGACTATGTTTCCCACTCCTGGGAAAAGGCAATCAGGTACCGTAGTTGCCTTAGAGGAAGTTTTTGCCTCAATTTCCCTCACCCTTGAGTTATTGTGTAATTGGGGGAATGAATTGGTCCTTTTCTTTCTCATTCCCCATCCCTTCCCTGACTTTTATCTCCATAGCTGAGAGTTGAAAAAATGCCTGAAAAGGTACCCTCCCGTCTTCACTCATCCCCCATCAAGATTTAGCTGCCTTGACATCACATCCTTAGGCCCAGAACTCTTCAAAGCCCTGGTGTCCAAATTCTTGACCTTTCCAAGACAGGGGACTTTTTTTGCTGAGGCAATTGGGATTAAGTGTCTTGCCCAGGGTCACATAGCTAGGAAGCATTAAGTAGCTGAAGCCAGACTTGAATTCAAGTCCTTCTGACTTCAAGGCTAGTGCTCTATCTAGGCTGGTGCACAACCCAGCTTTCCCTCCAGGGGGGCTTTTGATTTTCAGGTCAAGCTGCTCTGAACCCAGGGCCTGAGCAAGGATGCCATCCTGTGGAGAAGGGAGCTCATAAATTTGCTCCATCTGATATCCTAGATTTGATGCCTCTTCTTCAGAAGACAGCAAGAGACACAATTTTCTGGTCCTTTGAGGGAAGGAGATATCTAAATTGAGGTCTCTGAAAGCAGAGGGAAGGAGAGGTAGATATTTAAAACAAGAGAGATAAGGCAAAGATCAGCACAGAAATGAGAGCCTCAACTCTAGGTATATTGTTCCTTTCCTGAGAAGTCAGGTCAAGAAAAATATAGGATTTAGACATAAAAGGTGATACCATGAGCTAATGATCAATAAAATCAATGAATAGTATATTGCATGTATGTATATATATCTGTAAAATTTGTGACCAAACAAGAGATAAAGAGCATTACGAAATGTAAATGAATAATTTTAAATTAAATTTAAAAGGTTTTATACAAACAATGCAACCAAGATTAGAAGGAAAGCAGAAGGCTAGATGAAAAAAAATTACAGCAAATATCTCTGATGAAGGCCTCATTTCTCAAATATATAGACAACAGAGTCAAATTTATAAGAATACAAGTCATTCCCCAATTGTTAAATAGACAAATGATATGAACAGGCAGTTTTTAGATTAAGAAACAAAAGCAATCTATAGTCATTATGATTCTAAAACAACTCTGAGATACCTCTCACACTTATCATATTGGCTAATATGACAGAAAAGGAAAATGTTGGAGGGGATGTGGGGAAATTGGGACACTAATGCACTATTGATGGAATTGTGAGCTGATCCAACCATTTTGGAGACCATTTTGGAACTATGCACAAAGGGTAATCAAACTGTGCATACCCTTTGATCTAGCAAATATTCTACTAGGCCTGTATCGTAAAGAGATTTTTTTCTCTGAGGCAATTGGGGTTAAGTGACTTGCCCGGGGTCACAAAGCTAGGAAGTGTTAAATGTCTAAGATCAAATTTGAACTCAGGTCCTCCTGGCTTCAAGGTTCGTGCTCTATCCACTGCACCACTTAGCTGCCCTGGAGATTTTTATTTATTTATTTAACATGGGTAATTTTTCAGCATTGACAATTGCCAAACCTTTTGTTCCAACTTTTCCCCTCCTTCCCCCAGATGGCAGGTTGGCCAATATATGTTAAATATGTTAAAGTATAAGTTAAATACAATATATGTATACATGTCCAAACAGTTAGAAGTTTTTTAAAAAAGGGAAAAGATCCACCTGTACAAAGATGTTTATAGCAACCCTTTTTTGTGATGGATAAGAACTGGAAATCAAAGGCATGCCCATCAATTGGAGAATGGCTAGACAAGTTGTAGTATATGATTGTGATGAAATTACTATTGTGCTATAAGAAATGAAAAGCAGGCACTTCTAAAAAAAAAACAGGAAAAATTTAAATAAACTGATGCAAAGTGAAGTGAGCAAAAGCCCATTGTACCTGTAACAGCAACATTGTACAATGAAAAACTATTAGCCATTCCCAGAAAAGATACAGTGATCCAAAACAATTCCAAAGGAGATATGAAGAAAAATGGCATTCATATCCAGAGAAAGAACTGATAGTGTGGTTACAGATTGAAGCATACTATTTTCATTTTTTTCTTTTGTTGGATTTCTTTTTTTCACAATGTGGAAATGCATTTTATTTGATTAAACATGCTTACTGTTTCAGGGTGGAGGAAGGTGAGAGAAAGAGGTAGAAAATTTGGAACTGAAAATGTTAATAGAATGTCAAAATTTGTCTTTACAGGTAATTAGAAAAAAATAAATATCTTAGAAAGAGAAAGAAAAAGAAGAAAGGAATGAAAGAAGGGGAGAAAGAAGAAAAGAAAGGAAGGAGGGAAAGAAGGAAGGAAGGAGGGAAGGAAGGAAGGAAGGAGGGAAGGAAGGAAGGAAGGAGGGAGGGAAGGAAGGAAGGAGGGAGGGAAGGAAGGAAGGAGGGAGGAAAGGAAGGAAGGAAGGAAGGAAGGAAAGGAAAAAAACAAGCTCCAGTATTCCTCTAAGGTAAGTCCTAGGTAATAGATATGTACATAATTGCCTCAATACATTTATTCTATTCTTTCTGGTTTTCCCTAGATATTGATCTGTCTCTTCCTTCCTGAACTACCCCTTATTAGCCCCTTCTACTCCTTCCAAAGCATCTTCAACTGTCCAATTTCCAAACACTCTTTTTTTATACATATACCCTTCCAGGAGCCTATAATCTCAGAGAACCTGACCTCACCTTCCTCACTGATCTTGAATCTGAAGTCTGCCTGAGTGATACCGACTGTGTGAACCCTAATAACCAGGGGTCTCCAAACCCAGATCCTACCAAGTCCAAGATCAACAAGGGAGGGGAAAGAATCTGATGAGGGAAGGACATCATTTCCACTAGGAACTAGCAACAATGTTCTTCACAACCTTCCAAATAAGCATAAAAAAAGAAAAGGGGAGATAGTGAGTACTTCATCAAACCAGCCCCTTATTCTCCTATTTCTGTTCCCTAGGGTGGTCCCAGGACTTAGTTATGTGGTATTGATGCATGGCAATACTCTTTTGCCTTCTCTCCTTAGCTAATTAATCCTCAAGAAAAAGTCTAGTATTAAGCCTCAGAATTTTAGAGGTTGCCCATTCCCCCACAGCTAAGTTAAGAGCCACAAAGATAGGGACAATAAGTATCTCAAAACCTTTATTTTTATTTCTTTCAATGGCTGGATTAACAGCCAAAGAACTAAACCTGCATTGCCCCCTGGTGGCTACTTCTGGGAGAGCAAAACCTCTTGATTCTAGGGGAATCTCACACAGCTGGGAAGGAGGACCCATAACAAAGGATGTCCTGCCATACATGAGGCCCCTTTAATCTGCCATCCTCAGTCTTTCTAGGCCCCCAAGACAGCGGAAGATTCGGTCTCTTGCCCTTCTTGACTCATTCTCACTTCTTTTGTTTTTATTCATCCTGAACCTTTGGCCTTGGAACTGCTGCTGTTCTGTAAAGTTAGACAGCCCACTTACATTGATTGTACTCGGGCAATTGGGAGAAGAGGGAAGGAGGAGAAGAGTATGGTTTTCAGATACCACATAGATACCTTCATCTGTGGAGAGTGAGAAAGACGCCCCAGAGTCTCACAATTCTGACATGAGCCAAAGGTCCCAAGATGGTATAAGAAAAGAACCATAAAATAGGAGTAAAGCACTGAAGATTCTTAGAGGTAAATATTTATGGTGGTGGCAGCAGCAGTAGTAGCAGTAGTAGCAGAAGCAGCAGCAGAAGCAGCAGCAGCAGCAGCAGCAGCAGCAGCAGTAGTAGTAATAGTAGTAGTAGTAGTAGTAGTAGTAGTAGTAGTAGTAGTAGTAGTAGTAGTAGTAGTAGTAGTAGTAGTGGCAGTGGTAATAATATGACTGAGATACTGATACCTAGTTTGAAATAAACATGTGATAAATTCACAATGGCCATTTTCTTTGATAAAAGTTAGATTTATTTAAGGGAAGGGATTACAGACAAAATGAAAGGATATAATAGACATCAGGAATGATAAGTTTGACATAGAGTTGGGAGACATATAGTTAGAAAAGAAAAAAGATATGTTTCCCCAGGGGAACTCATAATTAACCAGGATAAAGGAAATACTCCATGAGGTGGGAGAAAACCATTGTTTAGCAGGTTAGACTGACCAGAGTTAATTAGAGTATGGAGAATGGCACCATTAGAAGGAAGGCACTGTGAAGGAGAGTATCCCATAGTGGGCTTAGTCCTAAAGAGAACTTAACCAAGATTTCCATCATAAACACATCTTTAATATGGGAAATTTACCCTTGGGGCTTGTCAGGGAGACCAGAGAAGTAAAGGTGGAAACTCAGAAGAAGTCAACTGCCAGACCAGGCAGACCAGATCTAAACCTTGCCTAAAAATATGGTAATTAATATCTCAAAAGGTGGTATGAAGATACCCAGAGGTTAGGGAATAGACAATGAGAGTTGCTAAAGAGTTCCTTCATAGATATCTAATTATATTTTCTTCCTGACTGGAGAAGAGAATAAGTCACATCTTATTCGTGGTAGTAGTAGTAGTAGTAGTAGTAGTAGTAGTAGTAGTAGTAGTAGTAGTCATAGTATTTGTTGTTATCATTGTGGCTGTCATTGTTTATTATAATTGTATTAATAGTAGTTGTAGTTCTAGTAGAAATTGTAATAGTAAATTATAGTATAGTAGTTGGAGTTGGGGAGTAGTAGTAGAAGTAGAATCATCATCAGCAGTAGTAGTGGTAGCAGTAGTAGTGGCGGCAGTGGTGGTGGTAGTAGTAGTTGTTGTTATAGTTTTAAGAATAGGAAGAGGAGGGGGGCAGCTAGGTGTGCAGTGGATAGAGCACCAGCCCTGAATTCAGGAGGACCAGTGTTCAAATCTGGTCTCAGACACTTAACATTTCCTAACTGTGTGACCCTGGGCTAGTCACTTAACCCCAACCTTAGGGGAAAAAAAAGAATAGGAAGAGGAGAAAGAAAAGGAAGAGGAAGAGGAGGAGGAGGATCAGGAGGAGGAGGAGAAGGAGGAGGAAGTGGAGGAGTGATGAGGTCTTCAATGTTAGGTATGCTTAGTAAGGGAATTGATCCCTGGAGCAAGCAGGCAGAAGGCTCTGATAGAAATTAGTTTAGTTCCATGGTCCTACCCTCTGGAGAGGTCATCCAGTCAGACATTCAAGTGATGTCAACCCCCTGAAACCCATCCTCTGTAGAGATCTTGAGCAGTCTCACCTTGCCATGCCCTGTCAGAAATTCTAGTCATGTCCCTGAGCTTAAATTTTCCCTATAAAATCTACTTATGGACCATTCCATGGCTGCTACCTTCTTTTGGATCAGTCTGCCTCATGGTGTCTTTCTCCTTATGGGTCCTCCCCCATGCCTCATAGTATCTCCTCTAACTCCACTTTGCTTTCCAATCCCATTTTTCCTCCTTATAGCTAATTCTTTCAAGGTTCTACATCCCTTTCAAGAAAACTCTTTTCTATGCTTTCCCACCTCTGTTTCATATTTACCATTCCAAGTGTCTGTATCCCTTCATCTTGTCTGTAACTTACTCCCCTAAATAAATCTACCTTTTGCCAAAGAGAATGCCCATTGTGAATTCTTCACATGACCAAACTCCAACTTTTGGTACCTGCCATCATCTGGTGCCTCATCAACTATATTATTTGGTCCTCAAACCATATCAGAGGAAAAAGAGAAGAAAAAGACGCAATAGTAGTCATAACATTTATATAAGTCTTTAAGGTTTGTTTCACTACAAATATTATCTCATTTTATTCTCACAATAGTCTTGAGACGTTGATGTTATTATCATTCCCATTTTAGAAATGAGGAAAATGAGGCTGACAGAGGTTAAGTAATTTAGTAGTCTAGAGTCACAAAGCTTAAAAGTATCTCAAGAGGGATTTGAACTTAGATCCTCCTAGTTTAAAGTCCAGTAGTCTACCTATTACATATTCTAAGCTGCCATTCAGAAGCCATTTAGCTTAACTCAATCTGAACAGGAATTTATTTTACAATATCCCGCTGATGCAGCCACTAACCTCTGCTTGGAGACCACTAGGGATGTCACCAGAGCCCAAAACAGCCCATTCTACTTCAATGATAGTTCTAACCTAATTCTAAACTCTCTGCAATTTCCACCCAATTCTGTTGGTCACACTCAATATGATCTTGGGCAACTCATTTTCCCCTCTCTTGGGATCAATTTTCTCACTTGTGAAGGATGGATTTGGAATACATAATGTCTAAAGTTCCTTCCACCTCAGCAACTATTCTAAATTTTATGTCAACATTTCAGCACTTTATTCTGATTCTAAGACTATATCAGCACAAACTGAATACTTTCTGCTTTGGAGCTTTAGGTAAGTCTGGCTTCTCCAGGGTTCAGGGGCTATCCATGCAGATTCCCAGTCCCTGTTCCTCTTTCCACAGTTATCACCAAAAATGAGTTAGCTCTGCTTTCTTTATCTTATCAGAGATAGAAGAAACTCTACTTTCTCCAGACCCCAGCTCTAGAATCCCACCTTTTATACTCCTCTAAGAAGATAATGAAATAAGTCATGGGAGGGCCAATTTTGTTATTTGGACAGTTGGAAGTAGAATGATGAGGCTGCCCCTATGTTGATGCTTTGTATCCATTTTATTTCTTCCTATACCCTCCAAACAATCCCCTTCCTGAAAAGAGCTGTTCAGATCATTTTGCAAAATCCACCCACCAACTTCACTCCAAAGAACATTCCATCGTGGCTAGTCAAACTTGCTCCCCATCTCCCATAATTGTTTCCCTAACTCCTAATTCTGAAACTTCACAAAGATTGCCCTTCCTGCTGAGATACCTCCTAATTTCCTCCACTCCCTTAATCAAACCATAGCTCTCCCCCACTTCCTTCTGTGGTAGAACATTTACCTCCAGGAAGGCTTCTCAGACTAACCCCACCCATTGGGATTCATTCATTACTCTATCAAACTGGGAGCTGCCCTAGAGTAGGGACCCTGGCTCCCTCTGAATATCCTTTTCTTCCATCACAATATAAAGATCCCTTAGAGATCATTTACTCCAGAAATGCCAAACATGTAATTGGGGGGCAGTTAGGTGGCACAGTGGATAGAGCATCAGCCTTGATGTCAGGGGGACCTGAGTTCAAATTTGACCTCAGACACTTAAAGCTTCCTGACTGTGTGACCCTGGGCAAGTCACTTAACCCCAATTGCCTCAGCCCCCCCCCAAAAAAAGAATTTTTTTTTAAAAAGGTAATTGGGTAATATTGAGTAAAATAAATAAAAATACAAATATAAATAATGTCACATTTTAAAAATTAAGTCAATATGTGATCTGCAGAAATCCTTATGTATATCTTAGTGGTTCTCATTTCTGTTTGGATTTTGTTGATCTAAAGAAATGTTTTTTTAAAATGAGGAAATGAGACCAAATTGGTAGAGTCAGTCACCCTAGTTCATACAGCCAGTTAATATGTAGGTTAGGTAAGAAATCTTATGAATCTTAGCCCATCATCTCACACTGGATAAGAATTCCCAGAGCTCAACACAAGGCAGCACCAAGAGAATTCTGAATGAGAGGCCCATCCCTGATCTCTCACTTCCAAAGTCAGCCTGTAGCAAAGTGCCTTAGGTACAGTAGGTGCATACTAAAGGACTGGAGGTGATAATCATGGAGAATAGTAGATCAACTGAGCTATACTTTCTAATTTTGATCTTTGGGTCACAGTGAAACAGAATTCAAACCTGTCTCCTTATCCTCTCTCTTTTTTTAATTATAGTTTTTATTTACCAGATATATGCATGGGTAATTTTACAGCACTGACAATTGCCAAACCTTTTGTTCCAATTTTTCCCCTCCTTCCCCCCCTAGATGGCAGGTTGACCAATACATGTCAAAAATGCTAAAGTATAAATTAAATACAATTTATGTATACATGGCCAAACAGTTGTTTTGCTAAACAAAAAGAATCGGACTTTGAAATAGTGTACAATTAGCCTGTGAAGGAAATCAAAAATGCAGTCGGACAAAAATAGAGGGATTGGGAATTCTATGAAGTGGTTCATAATCATCTCCCAGAGTTCTTTCACTGGGTGTAACTGGTTCAGTTCATTACTGCTCAATTGGAACTGATTTGGTTCATCTCATTGTTGGAGAAGGCCTCGTCCATCAGAATTGATCATCATATAGTATTGTTGTTGAAGTATATAATTATCTCCTGGTCCTGCTCATTTCACTCAGCATCAGGTCATGTAAGTCTCTCCAGGCCTTTCTGAAATCATCCTACTGGTCATTTCTTACAGAACAATAATATTCCATAATATTCATATACCACAATTTATTCAGTTATTCTCCAATTGATGGGCATCCACATAGTTTCCAGTTTCTGGCCACCACAAAGAGGGCTGCCACAAACATTCTTGTACATACAGGTATCTTTCCCTTCTTTAAGATCTCTTTGGGATACAAATCCAGTAACAACACTGCTGCGTCAAAGGGTATGCACAGTTTGATAACTTTTTGAGCATAGTTCCAAATTGCTCTCCAGAATGTATTCACAATTCCACCAACAATGTATCAGTGTCTCTGTTTTCCCCCATCCCCTCCAACATTCTGAATTATCTTTCCCTGTCATTCTAGCCAATCTGACAGGTATGTAGTGATATCTCAGAGTTGTCTTAATTTGTATTTCTCTGATTAATAATAACTTGGAGCGTCTTTTCATATGGCTAGAAATAGTTTCAAATTCTTCATCTGAGAATTGTCTGTTCATATCCTTTGACCATTTATCAATTGGAGAATGGCTTGATTTCTTATAAGAATCAATTCTCTATATATTTTGGAAATGAGGCCTTTATCAGAACCTTTGACTGTAAAAATGTTTTCCCAGTTTATTGTTTCCCTTCTAATCTTATCTGCATTACTTTTATTTGTACAAAAACTTTTCAATTTGATATAATCAAAGTTTTCTATTTTGTTATCAATAATGATCTCTAGTTCTTCTTTGGACATAAATCCATTCCTCTTCCACAGGTCTGAGAGGTAAACTATCCTATGTTCCTCTAATTTATTTATAATCTCATTCTTTATGCCTAGGTCATGAACCCATTTTGACCTAATCTTGGTGTATGGTGTTAAGTGTGGGTCAATGCCTAGTTTCTGCCATATTAATTTCCAATTTTCCCAGCAATTTTTGTCAAACATTGAGTTCTTATTCCAAAAGCTGGAGTCTTTGGGTTTGTCAAACACTAGATTATTAAAGTTATTGATTATTTTGTCCTTTGAACCAAACCTATTCCATAGATCAATTAGTCTATTTCTTAGCCAGTACCAAATGGTTTTGGTGACTGCTGCTTTATAATATAGTTTTAGATCAGGTACAGCTATGCACCTTCATTTGATTTTTTTTCATTAATTTCCTTGAAATTATTGACTTTTTGTTTTTTCCATATGAACTTTGTTGTTATTTTTTCTAGGTCATTAAAATAGTTTTTTGGGAATTTGGTTGATATAGCGCTAAATAAATAGATTAGTTTAGGTAGTATCATCATCTTTATTATATTTGCTCGCCCTATCCAAGAGCATTTAATATTTTTCCAATTGGTTAGATCAGCCTGTCTTCTTATCTTTTAGAGAAATGAAGGATGGGTGGTCTAGAAAGCCTGTACAATCCCTTCTAATTATATATTCACCATCCTGTGATCTTCATGGTGACAAAATATAGTGCCTTCAATTCTGCCTCTGTTCTAGCTAAATTACAATATTAAATACATATGGAGTAGATAGTTGGGACGTAATATGTATTTATTAATTGAGAGATCCATTGATTATATCTAACAAACGGTCGTCCAACATCTGCCTGGCAACTCTTGAGAACCCTTGAGAACCACTACCTTCCCACAGCAGTCCATTCATCTTTTAGGGGGCTCAAATTGAAAGGAAGATCCTCTGAATGCTCTCTGACTTATTGATTGCCTTCTTAAATAGTAGGAGCAAGAACTGAACACAATACTCAAGACTCGGTCTGCTTCCTGCAGAGTACAGAGGGACTGCTACCTCCTCATTCTTGAAAACTAATCCCATCTGAATATGACTGAAGATCACCCCAGGTTGTGATCATGTTCTTTGTCTCATGCTGAGCATGCATTTCATGAAAACTTCCAAAACTACTTCTTCAATCTGGATCTCAGTTTTTCATATGTTTTTTTTTTTTTTTTGATCATTTGTTTGTTTTTTAAATCTATGGGGCTAAGTGGCACAGTAGGTAAGATTCTGGACCTGAAGTCAGAAGAATTGAGTTCAAATATGGCCGCATACATCAGTTCTGTGAATCTGAAAAAAGTCATTTAATCTTGGTCTGCCTCAATTTCTTCATCTGTTAAATTAGGGGAATAATAGCACCTACTTCACAGGGTTGTGATGAGATCAAATGAGGTAATATTTGTGAAGCACTTTGCAAATCTTAAAGCCTCAGACAAATATCAGCTTATTACTGTTAGTGTTTTTGCTATTAAAATTCTATAGAGATAAATATAAAGTCTTAAAATTGCATTTAGAAAACAACTTGGGATGGAGCCAAGATGGCGGAGAAGATACACGCGAATCTGTAAGCTCCCTTCTTCCCTCATTACTAATTAGTTAAATCAGCCTCAAAAATAACGCTGGGCTGATAGAAACCACAAGGATTGGAAGCACAACGTACCAGCTGAAGAGAATCTGGAATTTCAACAGAAAAGGTCGGTTCTGAGGGGAGGAAGAAAAAAGGCCAGCACAGACAGGGTTAGGTGCTAGCACACTGTGCCGATCGGGCTGAGGAGAACTCTGGGATCAGAGAAGCCACTGAGATAGAGGAATCTGGTACAGGCTGTTAGCTCTTCTCTGCTTATAAAACAGCAGCTCAGAAGAGAAATCAAGCCACTTTAAAATATAAAGCCAGATACTAGAACCACCCCAATCCGGAAGTGACCTAACAGATCTCAGCACGGCTGTGCAGCCACTTTCTGCTGTCTGGGCTTCACCTTGGGGTAGTTAAGAGCCTGAACAGAGGGGACACAGCGTGAGGCAATATCTAATCCACATAATGCCAGGCTTAGACGGAGGCTGTAGAACTCAGCTGTGGAAGTCCCAGAGAAGTGGAACCTTTGAAATAGGGACCGCGGTTTCCGGGCAGACACTTCCAGTTAGAGTGCAGGGGCTTTTCACGTCAGCTGCTGATATCCACACCCCACAGGACGCATTGGCTGGGCTTTGTGTCGCCTTTACTTTCAATCTAAACCTCAGGGAAGTTGCTAGGACACATAGCAGGGTCCTTCACTGGGCAACCCTCACAGCATAATCATACTAATCACCTCTGAGCCACTTCCATGGAGGGGGAGGGGAACTCACTCCCAGAGCTATCTCTTAGCTCAGACACAGGAGCTGCTGCATCCATCTGGTCTGGGAGGAATCTGATAAAGAAATAAATAAATAAACTTCTTACCCCAAGGACAGACCCTAAAATATTTTTAAGCATGAGTAAAAAGCTGAAGAGAACTATTGATTCCTTCTACATAGAGAAAGAGCGGGTATCCAACCCCAAGGAAGTTAACAGCAGAGAGTCAGCAGATAACACTCTAAAGGGGAACGATACCTGCCCCCCATCACATAACTCTCTCCTAGAAGAGACTATTAAAAAGTTAAGAGAGATTGAAGAAAAATGGGGAAAGGAAAGAGAAGCTACGATAGAGAATAACAATGTTCTGAAATTTGAGTTGGAAAAAATAAAGAATTCACAGGAGATTCAGGGAAACAAAATTTGTGAATTATAAAAGGTTAAAAAATCACAGGAAAGTAGGATTTCTGAATTGGAAAAGATAAAAAATTCTCAAGAAAGTAGGATTTCTGAATTGGAAAAAGAAAATAACTCTCTTTAAAAATTTAGGGAAATGGAAAAAATTCAATAGAGCAAAATAATTCACTTAAAAACTCAATTGGGCATATACAAAAAGAACTGAAAAATGTTAAGGAAGAAAATAACTCATTAAAAATCAGGACGGAACAAATAGAAATGAATGATTCATTGAGAACCCAAGAATCAGTCAAACAAAACAAAAAAAAAAATTAAAAGCTGGAGAATAACGTCAAATATTTACAGGGAAAATCTATAGAGCTGGATCATTGGACTTCCTAAAAACTATGACCAAAAAAAGAGCCTAGATTCTATTTTACAGGAAATCATCAAAGAGAACTGTCCAGAGATAATAGAAACAGAAGGGAAAATAGGCATTGAAAGAATTCATGGAACACCTTCTGAAAAAGACACTAAAAAAAGAACTCCATGGAATATTGTGGCTAAGCTGCAGGACTACCAAACAAAGGAAAAAATATTGCAAGCAGCTAGAAAAAAGCAATTCAAATATCAAGGGGCTACAATAAGGGTCACTCAAGTTCTGGCTGCCTCCACATTAAAAGATCGAAGGGCCTGGAACCTGATATTCCAAAAGGCAAAAGATCAAGGATTACAACTAAGAATAAACTATCCAGCTAAGTTTAGCATTTTCTTCCATGGAAGAAGATGGTCATTTAATGAAACAGAGGAATTCCATTTGTTTCTAAGAAAAAAACCAGACTTAAACAAAAAATTGATCTACATCCACAAGACTGATGAGAAATAGAAAAAGGTAAAAAGAACTCTTGAGAACTGTATCTCTGTTGTGGATATATAGAAAGTCTGCATGGATAATTTGATTTTAACTGATATTAAAAAATGGGGGGAGTAATAAAGGGAAGGGGGTAGTATCAGAAAAAGGGGAAGGAGTGATAAAAAGAGGGAAACAACATCCCAGGAAGAGGCATAGAAAAATATACCACATCTGAGGGAATTTAGAGAGGGGGTGAAACATTGTGTGAATCTTACTCTCATCAGAGTAGCCTCAAAGAGTAAATAATTGACATATTTGTTTTTCAGAGAATTCTCTCTCACCTCATTAAAAGTGGGGAGAGGAAAAGGAAAAAGGAAAGGGGAAATAAGGGAAGGGTACAAGAAAAGGGAAGGGATTTGGAAGGAGGGGGGAGGAATACTAAAAAGGGAGGGCTGCGCGTCACAAGTAAGGTCTATAAATGAAATATTGGGGAAGGGGTTCAGGGGGGTCAAGGGAAAAAAGCACAATCTGGGGATAATATGATGGCAGGAAATACAGAATTAGTCATTTTAACTGTAAATGTGAATGGGATAAACTCTCCCATCAAACAGAGACGGATAGCAGACTGGATCAAAAGTCAGAACCCTACAATATGTTGTTTACAGGAAACACACTTAAAGCAGGGAGATACATACAGAGTAAAGGTAAAAGGTTGGAGCAGAATCTATTCTGCTTCAGGTAAAGCCAAAAAAGCAGGGGTAGCCATCCTTATCTTAGATCAAGCAAAAGCAGAAAATGATCTAATTAAAAGAGATAAGGAAGGAAACTATATCCTGCTAAAAGGTAACATAAACAATGAAGCCATATCAATATGAAACATATATGCACCAAGTGGTATAGCATCTAACTTTCTAAAGGAAAAATTAAGAGAGTTGCAAGAAGAAATAGACAGTAAAACTATAATAGTGGGAGATCTCAACCTTGCACTCTCAGATTTAGACAAATCAAACCACAAAACAAATAAGAAAGAAATTTAAAAAGTAAATAGAACATTAGAAAAACTAGGTATGATAGACCTTTGGAGAAAACTGAATGGTGATAGAAAGGAATATACTTTCTTCTCAGCAGTTCATGGAACCTATACAAAAATTGACCATATATTAGGACATAAAGATCTCAAAATTAAATACAGGAAGGCAGAAATAATATACGCCTTCTTCTCAGACCACAATGCAATAAAAACTACATTCAATAAGAAGTCAGGGGTAAATAGACCAAAAAGTAATTGGAAACTGAATAATCTCATCTTAAAGAATGACTGGGTGAAATAGCAAATTATAGAAACAATTAATAATTTCATCCAAGATAATGACAATGATGAAACATCATACCAAAATCTGTGGGATGCAGCTAAAGCGGTAATAAGGGGAAATTTTATATCTTTAGAGTCTTATTTGAACAAAATAGAGAAAGAGAAGATTAATGAATTGGGCCTGCAACTTAAAAAGCTAGAAAAAGACCAAATTAAAAACCCCCAATCAAAAATCAAACTTGAAATACAAAAATTAAAAGGAGAAATCAATAATATTGAAAGTAAAAAAACTATTGCAGTAATAAATAAAACCAAGAGTTGGTTTTATGAAAAAACCAATAAAATAGATAAACCTTTGGTAAATCTGATCAGAAAAAGGAAAGAGGAAAATCAAATTGTTAGTCTTACAAATGAAAAGGGGGATCTTTCCACCAATGAAGTGGAAATTAGAGAAATAATAAGGAATTACTTTGCCCAACTTTATGCCGATAAATTTGATAACTTAAGTGAAATGGATGACTTCCTCCAAAAATATAGGCTTCCTAGATTAACAGAGGAGGAGATAAATTGCTTAAATAGTCCCATTTCAGAAAAAGAAATAGAACAAGCTATTAATCAATTCCCCAGGAAAAAATCCCCAGGACCAGATGGATTTACATGTGAATTCTATCAAACATTTAAAGAACAATTAGCTCCAATGTTATATAAACTATTTGAAAAAATAGGGGATGAAGGAGTCCTACCAAACTCCTTTTATGACACAGACATGGTACTGATACCTAAACCAGGTAGATCAAAAACTGAGAAAGAAAACTATAGACCAATTTCCTTAATGAATATTGATGCTAAAATCTTAAATAAGATATTAGCAAAAAGAATTCAGAAAATCATCTCCAGGATAATACACTATGATCAAGTAGGATTTATACCAGGAATGCAGGGCTGGTTTAGTATTAAGAAAACTATTAGTATAATTGACCATATTAATAATCAAATTAATAAAAACCATATGATCATCTCAATAGATGCAGAAAAAACATTTGATAAAATCCAACATCCATTCCTACTAAAAACGCTTGAGAGTATAGGAAGAAATGGACTATTCCTTAGAATAATCAGGAGCATATATATACGACCGTCAGTAAGCATAATATGCAATAGAAATAAACTGCAACCTTTCCCAATAATATCAGGAGTGAAACAAGGTTGCCCACTATCATCATTACTATTCATTATAGTACTAGAAGCGCTAACCTCGGCAATAAGAGCCGAGAAAGAGATTCAAGGAATTAGAGTAGGAAATGAGGAAATCAAACTATCACTCTTTGCAGATGACATGATGGTATACTTAGAAAACTCCAAAGACTCTGCTAAAAAGCTATTAGAAATAATCCAGAATTTTAGCAAAGTTGCAGGATACAAAATAAATCCACATAAATCCTCAGCATTTTTATATATCACCAACAAAATGCAACAGCAAGAGATACAAAGAGAAATTCCATTCCAAACAAATGTTGAGAGTATAAAATATTTGGGAATCCATCTACCAAAGAAAAGTCAGAAATTATATGAGCAAAATTACAAAACACTTGCCACAAAAATAAAGTCAGATTTAAATAATTGGAAAGACATTCAGTGCTCTTGGATAGGCCGAGCGAATATAATAAAGATGACAATACTCCCCAAACTAATCTATTTATTTAGTGCTATACCAATCAGACTCCCAAGAAACTATTTTAATGACCTAGAAAAAATAACAACAAAATTCATATGGAAGAATAAAAGGTCGAGAATTGTAAGGGAACTAATGAAAAAAAAACTCAGAGGAAGGTGGTCTACGTGTACCTGATCTAAAGCTATATTATATAGCAGCAGTCACCAAAACCATTTGGTGTTGGCTAAGAAATAGACCAGTCGATCAGTGGAACAGATTAGGTACAAAGGACAAAAAAGGGCAATCTAGTCTTTGACAAATCCAAAGATACCAACATTAGGGATAAAAATTCATTATTTGAAAAAAAAACTGTTGGGAAAACTGGAAATTAGTATGGCAGAAATTAGATATGGATCCACACTTAACATCATATACCAAGATAAGATCAAAATGGGTCCATGATTTAGGCATAAAGAATGAGATCACAAATAGATTAGAGGAATAGAGAATAGTCTACCTCTCAGACCTGTGGAGGAGGAAGGGATTTATGACCAGAGGAGAACTAGAGATCATTATTGATCACAAAATAGAAGATTTTGATTACATCAAACTAAAAAGTTTTTGTACAAACAATACTAATGCAAACAAGATTAGAAGGGAAGTAACAAATTGGGAAAATATTTTTACAGTTAAAGGTTCTGATAAAGGTCTCATTTCCAAAATATATAGAGAACTGACCCTAATTTATTAGAAATCAAACCATTCTCCAATTGATAAATTGTCAAAGGATATGAACAGACAGTTCTCAGATGATGAAATTGAAATTATATCCACTCATATGAAAGTGTTCCAAATCACTACTGATAAGAGAAATACAAATTAAGACAACTCTGAGATACCACTACACACCTGTCAGATTGGCTAAGATGACAGGAACAAATAATGATGAATGTTGGAGGGGATGTGAGAAAACTGGGACAACTAATACATTGTTGGTGGAGTTGTGAAAGAATCCAGCCATTTTGGAGAGCAATTTGGAATTATGCCCAAAAAGTTATCAAACTGTGCATACCCTTTGATCCATCATTGCTGCTATTGGGCTTATATCCCAAAGAAATACTGAGGAGGGGAAAGGGACCTGTATGTGCCAAAATGTTTGTGGCAGACCTTTTTGTACTGGCTAGAAACTGGAAGATGAATGGATGCCCATCAATTGGAGAATGGTTGGGTAAATTATGGTATATGAAGGTTATGGAATATTATTGCTCTGTAAGAAATGACCAGCAGGAGGAATACAGAGAGGATTGGAAAGACTTACATCAACTGATGCTGAGTGAAATGAATAGAACCAGAAGATCTCTGTACACTTCAATGCTGTATGAAGATGCATTCTGATGGAAGTGGATATCTTCAACATAAAGAAGATCCAACTCACTTCCAGTTGATCAATGATAGACAGAAACAACTATACCCAGAGAAGGAACACTGGGAAGTGAATGTAAATTGTTAGCACTACTGTCTATCTACCCAGTTTACTTATACCTTCAGAATCTAATACTTAACGTGCAACAAGAAAATGGTATTTACACACATATATTGTATCTAGGTTATACTGTAACACATGTAAAATGTATGGGATTGCCTGTCATCTAGGGGAGGGAGTAGAGGGATGGAGGGGATAATTTGGAAAAATGATTACAGGGGATAATGTTATTTTTAAAAATTACTCATGCATATATACTGTCAAAAATTTATAATAAAGTGACTTTGTTTTCAATTTAAAAAAAAAAGAAAAAAAACAAAAGAAAACAACTTCACAAAAACAGGATTGTGTAGCGTATTTAGATAACAGTCTGTCTAGACAAAATCCAGGGATTTATAGAGAGCTAGACAAGATTGAGAATGAATCTTGAAACCATCTAATTCACCCCCTTTTAATTACAAAATATTGATATATTTAATAACAAAATATTGATATAATCTTAGGATTTTTTCACTTTCGAGACTGATACAATCAATTTTGTTTATAGTTTTACTTATGTTAAATCATCTCTATTGTCCTGGTATGAATTCCACTTAGTCACCATGTATCATTTTTGCAATATAATGTATCATTTTTGCAATATAATGTTGTAGTCTTCTGGCTAGTATTTAATGCATACATTCATTAATGAAATTGGTCTATAATTTTCTTTTTCTGTTTTTGTTCTTCCTGGTTTAGATAGCAGCACCATATTTGTTTCATAGAAGTTTGGCTGGACTCCTTCTTTGACTAATATTTCAAATAATTCATTTAATATTGGAATTAATTGCTCTCTAAATATTTGATACTATTATGTCACAGTTTCCTTTAATTGTTCTGCCTCAGATTCCCTGAATTGTTCTACCTCAGTTTCCTTAATTGTTCTGTCTCAGTTTCCTTGAATTGTTCTGCCTCAGTCCTCCTGATTGCAATCCCCCCCTTCCTGACCATTAGGACTGATATAATTTGGGGTTGGCTACTCTAGGATCATAAACTATATATGTTTAATCTCAGATAAGGGGGAGATCTTCTATTTCAGACATTCTGCCTCCTAGGTCCTCCTAAGTTATCAAGAATTTATGGTCCTCACCCCCAATCTGTCAGAACCAAATTTATGGTTTGCTCACCAGTGTTCTACTCTCCTCCCCTCTGCCTTTGTCTCTCCTGATCTTTATATAGATTTATATAGATTCTTTATAGGGATCCAGCAATCAGGAATCCATATACTCTATAAAGAATCTCTATCTTGCTTCAGTTTCTCCAGCATTATAGTATAATTCATTTGTAAAACCTGGTCCTGATTCTTTTTTAAGGAAGCTCATTTATGTCCTGTTCAATTTCTTTTTCTAAAATAGGTTTATTTAGATATTCTATTTCTTTTATTGATCTAGGCAGTTTATATTTTTAAAAATATTCTTCCATTTCACTTGAATTATTATATTTGTTAGCACATAATTGGGCAAAATAAATTCTAATAATTGCTTTGATTTTACCTTTGTTAGCAATATATTCCCTTTTCATTTTAGATACTAGCAGTTCTGCTTTCTTCTCTTTTTTTTTTTAAACCATATTAACCAATAGATTTATATATTCTATTTCCCCCCTACAAAACCAGCTTCTAGTTTTATTTATTATTTAATGGTTTTCTTACATTAAGTTTGATTAATCTTAGCTTTAATTTTTAGGATTTATAATTTGGTGTTTAATTGGGCGTTTTAATTTCTTTATTTGCTAATCTTTTAAATTGTGTGCCCAATTGATTGATCTGCATATTCTCATTTTGTTGATGTAAGCATTTAGAGATACATTTTTCTGATTACTACTTTTGCTGCTTTCCATAGATTTTGATATGTTGTTTCATCATTCTCTTTAATAAAAATTAGTTATTATTTCTATGACTGGTTTTTTGATCCCACCTATTCTTTAAGATTAGATTATGTAGTCTCTAATTCATTCTTTTTCCAATTTCTTAACTTTTTAAAGTTTTGAGTTCCAAATTTTCTCTCTCCCTTCCTTCCCCCCTTCTGCACTCTAAGAAAGTAAACATTAGGTTATACATGTACAATTATGTGAAACGTTTCCATATTAGTAATTTTGTACAAGAAGATTTAAATAAAATTTAAAAATTAAAAATTAAAGTGAAAAATATCATGCTTTAATCTATATTCAATCAACATCAGTTCTTTCTCTGGTGGTAAGTAATATGCTTCATTATTAGTCCTTTGGAATTGTCTTAGATCATTATATTACTGAGAATAGGTAAATCATTCATAGTTCTTCATCAAACAATATTGCTGTTACTGTGGGCAACTCTCTCCTGGTTCTGTTCAATGCACTATGCATCAGTCCATGTAAATCTTTCCAGGTTTGTTTCTGAACTCATCCTGCTTGTCATTTCTTATAGCACAATAATATTTCATACCATCATATACCACAGCTTGTTCAGCTATTCACCAATTGATAAGCTTTCCTTTGATTTCTAGTTCTTAGCCACCACAAGAAGAGCTGCTATAAGTATCTTTTTACAAATAAGTTCATTTCCCCCTTTTTTGGATATCATCAGGCTATAATGATCAAAGGGTATTCATAGTTAGATAGCTTTTGGGGTATAGTTTCAAACTGGTTGGATCAGTTCACAAATCTACCAACAATGTATTGGTGTTTCAGTTTTCCTACTTCCCCTCCAACATTTATTATTTTCCATTTTTGTCATATTAGCCTGTGATAGACGTGAGATTTCACATCTGGTACCTCATAGTTTTTTTAGTTTTCATTTCTCTAACCAACAATGATTTAGAGTACTTTTTTTTCACAGTAATAGACATCTTTGGCTTCTTTTTCTGAAAACTGTTTATCTTTTGTCCATTTATCAATTGAATTACTTTAAATCTGTGCTTACATGCTTCTTTATTTAATATAATTGTATTGCATTATGATCTGAAGAGGATGCATTTAATATTTCTGCTTTTCTGTATTTTTACTAATTTTATAATTATAACATTTTTGATAGTGCATATGCATGAGTAATTTTTTACAACATTATCCCTTGTATTCACTTCTGTTCCGAATTTTCCCCTCCTTCCCTCCACCCCCTCCCCTAGATGGCAGGCATTCCTATACCTGTTAACTATGTTATAATATATCCTAGATACAATATATGTGTGCAGAACTGAAATTTTTTTTATTGCACAGGAAGAATTGGATTCAGAAGGTAAAAATAACCTGGGAAGAAAAACAAAAATGCAAACAGTTTGCACTCATTTCCCAGTGTTCCTTCTCTGAGTGAAGCTGATTCTGTTCATCTTGATCAATTGGAACTGAATTAGATCTTCTCTTTGTCGAAGATATCCACTTCCATCAGAATACATCCTTATACAGTATTGTTGTTGCCGTGTTATAATGATCTCCTGGTTCTGCTCGTTTCACTCAGCATCAGTTGATGTAAGTTTCTCCAAGCCTCTCTGTATTCATCCTGCTGGTCATTTCTTACAGAACAATAATATTCCATAATATTCATATACCATAATTTAACCAACCATTCTCCAATTGATGGGCATCCACTCAGTTTCCAGTTCCTGGCCACTACAAAAAAGACTATCACAAATATTTTGGCACAAACAGGTCCCTTTTCCTTCTTTAGTATTTCTTTGGGATATAATCCCCAATAGTAGCACTGCTGGAGCAAAGGGTATGCACAGTTTGATAACTTTTTGGGCATAATTCCAGATTGCTCTCCAGAATGGTTAGATTCTTTCACAACTCCACCAACAATGCATCAGTGTTCCAGCTTTCCTACATCCCCTCTAACATTCATCATTATTTTTTCCTGTCATCTTAGCCAATATGACAGGTGCTTTTCTGCATTTAACTACAAAGTTTTCATGCCCTGTTATATATGACCAATTTTTATAAAGGTATCATGTACCATTGAGGTATATTCCTTTCCATTCCTATTCAATTTTCTCCAGATATGTATGATAGCTAAGATCTAAGATTCTATTCATCTTGACTTCTTAAATTTTTTTGGTAGATTTATCTAGTTCTAAGAGGGACAGTTTGAAATTCAACCTACTATTATAGTTTTGCTAACTATTTCTATCTATAATTCATTTAACTTTTCCTTGAAAATTTTGGATGCTATAACATTTGGTGCATATAGATTTAATATTGATATTATTTAATTTTTTACGTGTGCATTTTTGTTTGTTTGTTTGTTTGTTTTTGCTGAGGCAATTGGGGTTAAATGACTTGCCTAAGGTCACACAGCTAGGAAGTGTTGAGTGTGTGAGGTCAGATTTGAACTCAGGTCCTCCTGACTTTAGGGCTGGTACTCTATCCACTGCACGACCTAGCTGCCCCTTTCTATGGTATTTTATTATGATGTAATTTCCCTGTTTATCTCTTTTAATCAAATTTATTTTAGTTTTAATTTTCTTTAATTTTTTTCTTTAATTTTTTAAATTTCTCAAATTTTGTCTGAGATCATGATTGCTACCCCTGCCTTTTTTGAATCAGCTAAAGCATAATAAATTCTACTTCAGCCCTTTATTTTTTCTTTATGTGTATCTCATTTTTAAAATGGGTTTCTTGTAAATGACATATTGTCAAATTCAGATTTTAATCCATTTTGCTGTTTCTGTTCCATGAGTAATTTCATCCCATTCACAAAGCTGTGCATTTCCTTCTAAACTATTTTTCATTACTCTTTATTCTTCTCTGCTCTTTCTATTCTTTCTCTCTTCATTTGATTAGAAACTTTGTAGTTAATTTCTAATCTGTACCCCTTCTAAGGATCCCTTTCTTATCTTCTCCCCCTACCCTCCTGTTTCTTGCTCTGCATACTCTTTTAAGAGTCCTTTCTTTAGCCTATCCTTTCACACTATTTCTCTGTTAGTTAAGTAGACATATACTATGCCTATAATTAATCCTTCTTTAACCTAGTTCTGCTGAGAATAAGGTTTTAGCATTACCCTTAGCATTAGCCCTTCATCACCACCCTCTGTCTACAATGAAGCAGTTCTTTCTTTCACATGTCATTTGTATGAGACAATTCCTCCATTTTACCTCTCTTTATCTAATTTGATTTTTTAGGATCATCTCATCATATTCAACTCAGTCCCAGCTTTCTATTTATGTATGCTCTTTCAATTTACCCAAATAATGATAATATTCCTTACAAATATTACAAAAAATATTACAAATAATATTTTTCCATATAAGAGATAAAGATTTTGACTCTTTCAAGTCCTTTGTCATTGATCTTCAATATTTATCTTTTCATCTTTCTCCTGAGCTTAATAAATCAAAATTTTCACTTAGTTCTGGTCTTTTCTTCACAAATACCTGAAAGTTCTTTGATTCATTAAATGACCTTTTTTTTTCTCTTCATTGAGCCCAGCTTTGCTGGGCAAATTATTCTTTGTTGCAAAGTGAGAGAAATGATTATTTCTCCTACATATTAATAACCAATTGTTGAATTAGGACTTTTCTCTTTCCCCATTCAGAAATCAGTCTCCCTGTGTTATTCAGGTACCCTTTGAAGTGCAAGATTGATAATGAGATGGAAAACTCAGATCCGATCAAAAGATAAAAAAAATTCTAACTTAGATGAATTGGTGAATTCTGGCCCAGTGTGTTTTAGTCTGACAGGTTTGGATGGAAGTGAATTATCTCTTTTGTTTAGATTACTCTGGATAGATGGTAGGGGTATAGATAAGTCTCTTTGTTCAATACTGAGTGATCTGAGGAATATTCCCCAGACCCTCATTAGAATATTCCTACTTCTCATTATAATATTTATTCTCAGATTATTTAGCTAGAGTTGATTTTCATTTTAAGGAATACCCACTCTTCCAAGGGCATATAAGAATGGAGTGAATTCCATAAAAGATCTTTTGGTTTATGAGAGATAATCAAATGACTATCCTTTAATTAGTTATCTATTACTAGGGGCAGCTAGGTGGTGCAGTGCATAGAATTCCAGCCCTGAAGTCAGGAGGACCTAAGTTCAACTGTGGCCTCAGACACTTAATATTTCCTGGATGCGTGACCCTGGGTAAGTCACAACTCCAGTTGCCTCAGAAAAAAATAAAATTAATATCTACTAGTAATAATTAATAAATTATTACCCAGAAACTATATCTCTCAAACTTTTATACATCACAAAGCCCAGCTCCATTGCCCTTCAGAATATATGGTTTCATGATCTTCAGTATATTTAAGACAGAAGCTGATAGTCTTGTGTTATCCTGTCTATAGTTCCATTTAGTTTTCCTACTTGCTTATAGTATTTTCTCCTTGACCCAAAGTTTCAAAACTTAACGTCTGTTCCTTAATGTTCCTGTAAGTTTTCCTCTTGAGATCTTTCAGACAGTGATTGGTAGTTTTTTTTCTCTTATTCTAAAACTTGAGAGCAATTTTCCTTAATAAATCTCTTGAAGTATAGTGTCTAGACTATTTTCTTTTTTTATCAAAGCAGTAGTGGTAAGCTTAGCAACAGTAGTCATAACAGTAGCAATAGCAGCAAGTTATTAGCAAGTTATTGCTACTATAGTAGCAATAATAATAGTAGCAATAACAGCAGTATGGCAGCAGCAGCAACAGTAGCCATAGTAGTGATAGCAACAACGGTAATGCTAGTAGCAGTAGGAATAATAATAGTAGTCATAGTAATAGCAGGAGCAGCACACAGCAATAGTAGCAACAGTAGCATCAGCAGTAATCATAGTAGTAGCAGCAGCAGCAGCAGCAGCAATAGTAGTATCAGTAAGCATAGCAATAGTGGAAGTCGAAACAGTAGTAACAGTAGCAATAACATTATTATAATAGTAGTAGAGCAAAAGTAGCAGCAGCAATAGTAACAGGAATAATAGTAGTAGTTGCAATAGCAGCAACAGCAGTAGTAACAGTAATAATAATCATAGCAGTAGTTGTAGCAGCAGCAGCAGCAGCAGCAGCATGACTAGGTCAAGATAAAGAATTATCCCATCTCTCCTTCAACCACTCTTAGGAGCTGAAGTTGGGTTTACAGAAAGCAGACAAAGCCTAGATGAGAAGAGTAATGTCTTAGAATGGGTAGACTTCCCTAATGGGATTACGTATAATTCTGTCTATATAGACAGAGGTCATCTGGTTCAGTCTCTTCCTCATACAAAGGGATGGATCTAATCTATTCTCTTCAGGCATGTGTTTTTCCTATTCAAAAACCTTTTCAGAAACTCTTGTATCAATTCTTTTAGTCACATTTTAGCTTCAAAAATTAGTTTTTAACAAATAAGTTGAAGGATTTTAAAAAAAAATAATTCAAGCCTCTTTCTTCTTGTGTCAAGTGTTTGTGTGATGGAGAAGGGAGTGAAAGATGAGCAGGAAGGAGTGTATCCATGGTTACACTGTGCATGTTACTAAGTCTGCCTATTGCCCTAGCAGAACAAACTTAATTCTTCCTTTATAGGACATCCCTTTAACTCTGCCCCTTTTAAGTCTGTCTTCTTCTCTCCCTATAAAACGTTCCCAGTTTCATCAGCTGATCTTTCTTTGGAATTTTTCTAGGTCTTTCACCATTGTAGTCACCCTCTTTTGGACATTCCCCACCTCACAAATTATCTTTCCAAATGTGTCATCTAGAAATCAGCACAATTATTTTAAAAAGCGAAAGCATTTCCTTTATGACTCCAACCTTGTATACCCTGGGTTGGGGGGGACCTCAATCTTGTAGTCTTGGTATGGCCTATTCATCTCACTCCATGTTTGGGACAGTAGTATGGGGGAAAGAGAAAAGGGAAATCCTTCCCTAAGAACTTTTTAGATTGTCCTTTTCTAGTCCATAACCTCTTGTCTAGGGAAGAGGCCTTGTCCTGCCCACTTTCTGCTTATTTGAACCCTGTCTTTCAAAGTCCAGCATAAGTATCACTTCTTACACAAAATAGTCCACGGAGTTCTCCATGGCCACCTGAGCTCATAGTGATTTCTTTCTTTTCTGAAACAATAAAGTATTTTTCCTACCAATCATTTGGTATTGTTTTTAACTTTTTATGTGTTTTGTGTCTTGTTTCTCAAACTAAATCTGTATCATCAACTCCTTGAGGGCAGACATCATATCTTATGACTTTGTTACTTCTGTAGCACCCAGCACGTGGTAAATAATAAATTAATGTTTACTGATTGGCTTTTTTTAAGTCTTGTTTTCTCCTAAAATAAGAATAAGAAATTAACAAATAAGAATTATTTAATTCCAGATAAGAAACTAGATTTTTTGCAGTGACTAAGGATGGACATAATATTTGAGGTCACGAGAAAAGATCTGGCTTGAGATGTGTGTGTGTGTGTATATGTGTGAGTGTGTGTGTGTGTGTGTGTGTGTGTGTGTGTGTGTGTGTGTGTGTGAATATGTTTGTAGTTCTGCTCAGGCACAACCTCTATCTCAGATTAATTTGCATCCACTTTAGAGTCATTTGCATACTAGTAATTTAATGACAAAAATCCTCCCTGTGCACTGGTTCTAGCCTTCCTTTTGTACCAATCACAACTCTTGGTGTTCCTAAGTCAGTTGGTAAATAAAGCATTCACCAAAGGCTAAAGAATGACTATTGAAGCAACAAGGTAGGGGGAGTCTGCTATCATGACAAGATGGCTAGTGGCTCATCTAGGACCTTGGTGAAGAGGGTTGCCACAAGTATTCATCTATACAATTTCCATGTCCCCCTCCTAATAGGCCTGCTAGATTGAGAATTGTCCAGAAAGCTCCCTATTGCTCTGCCTATGTATCACAATGCAGCCTTCTATGAGCTCCCAGGGGCCTTCTGGAAGCCAGCAACATGCAGGATGATGAGGAGCAATCAGTCCTTGGAAGAATCTCCCTTCTTTGCATTATAAGGATGGACAGAGACATTGGGTGTCAGGCTAGAAGAAGGATTCTGGAAGAGAGGGAGAGAGAAAAACAGGAATTGAGACATAGTCCATTTTCTCAAGAAAGAATAGGCAAACAAAGGCAGAGTCCACTAAAGCCCCAAATTCCCTTCCCATATTTAATGAGCTCCCAGGAGAGATGTATGTGCCCAGGGGGTTCAGTTAATGTGCTTCAGTGACTGTCTACCATAGATGGAAGCCACTATTACCTGTAACAATAAGGCTAGCTCTGCTGACTGCCTGGCCCAGTCTGTTCTCAGCCACAGCCTTGTAGTTGCCACTGTCTTTGGGGGTGACACTGGGGATGACCAAGGAGCAGACACCCAGGACATCTGTACTATATACATTAGGATTGCCTTCTAGACTCTCATCATCCTTGAACCAGGTGACTCTAGGTCTAGGCTCTCCCTTTACAGCACAACTCATGCAGCATTCACAGCCTTGAGGCAGCAGGTGAGTCCGTAGATTGACCAGGAAATATGGCTTCTGGTTCAGATTTGGCTCCCTGAAGTTGGGCATCTTTACTGTGGACTTATCTGCAATAACACAGAATGGGAAGTTAGAGGCCCAGAAGGAATCAGAGGGGAATAGTAGGACCATAGATTTAGAACTGAGATAGACCGTAAAAGTCTTTAAGTCCAATCCTCCACCACATCCCCATGATCCTTTTTTGATTTTCCCCTCTGGAGTAAGAGAACATAGATTTAATGTTATTAGCAGGAGTCTTAAAAGTCATCTACCACAAAAATAAAAAATAAACATTTTAAAAAGCAGTCATTTGCCCCTAGCCACTCATCTTTCAGGTAGGAAAACCGAGATCCTGAGAAATAATATGTTTTGTCCCAGGTTACATAAGTAAATAAGCAGCCCAGCTCAGATTTGAAGTTGATTCCAAATTCAACATTTTCTATTGCAACATAATATCTACCTTCTGTTGGTGTGTATGTTCACAACCACATTCTTGCATGTGTATTTAATGACCGTACTTATCAGACCATAAAAGGCACTTTTTTCCCAGAGAAAAAGGAACCCTAATTTATTTCATCTCCATGCTCACTCTCTGTTCTTGCTCTGACCCAGAGGTGACAATGAAACAGATAAATCAGTACCCCACTCACATACTCTCACCCACAGAGATATAAAGGGTCATATATGAAGAAAGACAGATACATGGCTTTTCAAAAGTGAGTGGGCGGTCAGGTGAAGGAGTGAGTAGTTTGGTGGGAGAGAGAAAAAGTAAGCAAGTGTACAGGGTGCATGAGATGAGTGGCAGAAAAATGGTGAATTAGAATAGATGGAGAAGTGGTCAACAACTCCAGGCTGCCACCTTGATGTTAGGATCCTGCTCTGCTCTCAGACTCCCCTTTCCTGTGCACCTTCTTCCAAGTTCCCTCTTGGGTTATGAAACCTACAAAACTATCTGATGCAATGGTTAGGGATCCGAGAGTCTCAATTTTTATTTCTGCCTTAATGATAACAATATGTAATTTTGAATGAGTTCTACTACACTTTGAGCCTCTTTTGTTTTTTGTTTTATTCTTGTAAAATGTGGGATGGCCTAGATGGTCTCAGAGATCCCTTCCAGTTCTTATAGCCTATGTTTTCAAGTTATGAGAACAATAGACAAGACCTTCTGGAACCTATGTCCTACCATTTATTTCTGAAAATTTTATTCCTTTGTTTTCTTCTAGGGTGATTCTCTAGAAACACACAGCCAGCCAAAGCATAGACCCTCACCTTGTTGCCGAGGAACACTCCAGGGATCCAGGGTGTCAGAAGGCTCACTGACCCCCACCTCGTTTTTAGCCACAACACGGAAGTGATACTGATGGCCAGGGAGGATGCCAGCAAGAGTGAAACGGTTGGTGTAGATGCGATCCCCGGCCTCCCGCCAGGTGCTGTGGGCTGAGGAGCGGGTTAGCACAGTGTAATAGAGTGAGCCACCCTGGCCATCATCTGGAGATGGCTCCCACACTGCTGTCACTGTCCCAGGGACATTCTCCTCCAGCCGGATGGGTCCTGGGGCAGTGGGAGATACTGTAGGAGGAGAGGATCCAGATATAATCTGCTGCAGTTATTTATTTTGTGGAGTACATTTGAAATCTTAGACCATTTTTTCCTCTGCTCCTCAAAGAGGGAATACTTGGGCAGGAAAGACAGGTGCATTTTAATATCAACTAAAACCTAGTGATTACCAACCCAAGTTCAGTGTGTGATGCATGGGGAAGGAGGTGGGCAGGGAATCACCAATTATCTCAAGAGATATGGCTAAAATTTTCACTCTGCTGGAAAAAATCTTTATTAATTCACCTGAATCTTTTAAATAAATGGGCTAGTTTTTAAAAGCAATAGAGCTGCCTCCAATTCTAGAATGCATTTGTATTTTCTTCCTTCAAAACCAATTCAGGTACTATCTTCTTCAGGAAGTTTTCCCCAAGGTTATGCCTTACAGCTGAAAGTGTTCTTGCCCTTCTCACATTTCCTTCCTCTAGCTCTACTTTACTCTATCCTTTATACCTAGTATTATACTTATCTATTCCCACTTTACCACCTGCCTACACAATCAGAAATCAGAGGGCAGAAACTATTTTGTCTCCTATATGCCTGGCACATAGTAGGCACTAATAAATATCTGTTGTTTATTTATTACTTGATTGTGTCGGCGTATTGGCTATGTTTCTATGTCAGCTTTCTGGTCTGACTCCTAAATTCCTTTAAAAATAAAAAAGCAAGCTAGGTTTGTGTGAATCATTTGGTTATATTCAGTACCACCTACAGTACCCACTGTACAAATTATTTTTATGATGTCAGTTATAGAGGTCTATAGAGTTCTTAGTCCACTTGCCCAAGATGACAAATGAAACTGTGTGAGAGAATTTGAGTAACCTGTCACTGTCCTCATTCCCCTCGATCAGTCTGCAGCCTCAGACACTGCTGATCACCTTTTTCTTTCTGATTCTTTCTTCTCTAGGTTTTAAGGATTGCACTCTCTTATGCTTCTACTTATCAGTCCGTTCCTTTTTCTCCCTTGTTGCATCCTCATCCAGATTAGTCCTATTAACCAAAGGTGTAATACAGGAGCCCTCCTCTCTTCTCCCATTATATTGCTTCACTTGGTCATCTTATCAGATCCCAAGGATTTAATTTCCATCCCTAAACTTTCTGCCAACCTCCAGTCCCTCAAAATTCCAACTATCTGTAAGATCTCATGAACTAGATTTCCAAAAGACATCTTAAACACAACATTAATTTGAAATTTGAAAAATTTTCCAATTTTCAAATGGAAAAAGAATTTCCCAATCCCTCTTAATGTTAATACCTTCTCTTCTATATGTAGTTTGTTTCCACATATTTCTTTTGTATCCTGAAGGGCAAGGAATATTTATTGCCTTTCTTCATATCTCCCCGCACGTAGTACTTAATAAATGTACAATTCACGTGGAAGTTTCTAGGGCTGAGGAATAGTGGACTCTAAGCCGCAATCCTTCTCTCCCCATCCCCATCTCTCATATTTGAAAAATTGGAGGGGAGACCATCTCTTATTGCTCAGATGGTATCTCTATACCTAAACACTTGCCAACTAGGATCTCTATTCCCCTGTGATGAAGGGATACATATGTTCTGTAGGTACAACTCCAGCCTCACAGTTTAAATCAATGTTACTTGACAGTTATTTAGGGAGAAAGGAAGGAGAAGGACTTGCTTTACCTGACACTCGAATGAGAAAGCTGTAGGCCACCTCTTTCCCCTGTAGGTTCCTCAGCCTCACAGTGTAGAGGCCACCATCTGAGAGGCTGGCCACAGGAATTAGAAGTTGAGTGAGACCATCTTTGATGGTGGTGACTGTCCTCTTGGACAGGGGCAGCCCATCTTTCAGCCAAATCACCTCTGGCATGGGGGGAAGCCTGTGGACAGTGCTCTTGGATTAGTATCTCAACTTGACTTTAACTGACTCCCCTGAACAGCTCCTTTTCTGTTCCCTCTCCATTCATTGTGCTCAGCTATGCCCACTGTGCTTTCTGTGGATGCTTCTGGCTGCCTGTATGATCTTGGGCACGTTGTCACAAATTCCTTGGAGAGGAGGCAAGGAAGAGGCAAGCAGAAGCACAGTGTCCATTTAGAGGCAAGCTTTAAAAGTATCCAGGATAGAAGGGAATCTTTCTACAGAAATTGATTTATCATACTCATCCATAATATTATTCCTAACATACACACACACACACACATTCCTCCAGACTAAGGCCTTGTTTCATTGCATCAAAAACGTTAGTCTGGAAAGAGATCTTAGAATGCTATCCCTTCATTTTCCCATCTGTTGTGTGTCTGCATGTGTGTTTCAAGAACTGGACACACATTTTCCCCAAAATCCATTCTGGCATCTCCATCTACTGTCCTCATCCTACCATTCCTCCACTTTCCCAACCCAATATCAGAACCCCATGCAATGCTAAATAAAGTGGACTCAGGGATTACTGACTCATCTCAATATCAGCCTACATCAATTGTACTTCCAAACATTAGATAGATAGATGCCAGATAGATAGATAGATAGATAGATAGATAGATAGATAGATAGATAGATAGATAGATATAGACATATATGACTCACCTCAAAGAAAACAGGAACTCGGACGGTATCCCCAGACTTGACAGTCACGCAGTCTGTGGTGGTGGTATCCATGAGGAACTTGGGACAAACTGGAAAGCAGATAGCTTTGGTTATCTCTGTCCCTCTCACCTCTCTTTCCTTGACGCCCTACCCTCAAACTCTGCTTTAGAATAAGGGGAACCCAAGTGACTTTTTGTAACTAGGAACCCAACCTATCATTTTCTTCAGGCTCAGTCAATTCAGTCATGGATATCAAGAAGTAAGATCCTAAGGCTGGGAAAACTGAGTGTATTTGAGGGCTTAGGAGAGAATAGTGTAAAGAAGGTGCAGGAACTGGTGGGAAAATATTGGGATAAGGGGGAGAAAGAATAGGACCAAGGGAGGGAATAGATTAAAAGAGAAATGTTAAGAGAAAGGGGATGGGGAAACAGAGTTAGTTGTGTATTCCTACAAAGGATAGATTTCCATGGATATTGGGGACAGTGTAATCTTTCCCCCTGGTTGTGACTTCCCCTTATAGACACCAGTCCCACCTGACCTGAGTTGAGCTGAGATGAGAGAATGGAAGGAATCTTCAGGTCTGCTAAAACACCCTCAAGTCAGAGGTTTCTAGTTTGAGTTGGAGAAGGTACCACCCCTTCTATATGAATCCCTGGCATTAACATTTTCTCATGGAAGCCCTATTCAACTCACAGAATACACCAAAATTCTGAAGTTCAAAAAATGTGTCTCTCTAAACCCCTTATTTTATAGATGGGAAAACCGCATCCCAAGGAAGTGAAATGATGCATCCAAAGTCAACTATGTATGTGAAATGATATGAAGATTAGTTGTTATCTCGGAGGTCAGGAATAACATGTGCCAGTGAAAGTAAGCAGGGATGCACATTGGTAAAGGTTAGAAAATGGAAGGAATGAGCCTGAAACTCACCATATGCAGACATGGCCTGGATGCAGGTGTCCAAAGGGGTGGGCTGACCCTGACCCCCATCATTGACAGCTATTACCCTCAGGAAGTAGGTTTCTTGTGGTTGTAGTCCTTTGATAGTGTAAGTAGTACCAACCACGGTGCCCATGTGGCAGCGACTCCACTGGAGACTCTCTGAGCTCCTCAGTTCTACTATGTACCCCTGGACTTCATCTCCAGCCTGGGGGTCTGGTTTGGCCCAGCTCAGTGTGATTCTGGTGTGGGATGTGTCAGTTACTTGGAGATCGCGAACAGGGCCAGGGGGTCCTGGAAGGATACAACAGGAACATCAGCCTCTAGGGATGAAAATTGTTTCACTACCTTCCAGGGAAAGAACATTAGGTTTTTTTCCCTATGGGAAATTGAAAATTCTCCATTGACTGTTTTATGCTCTAGAGAACTTCATGGCTAGAACAATCTCCCTCCTCCATTCTATTATGTGATCATCAGGCCTGGAGATACCACCCAGTTCCTTTTCCTTTGAGATTTGTCCTTCCTTGTGTAAGGGAGATCAAAGATGGGAATTAGGAAGTAAGGACACCAATTAAATGAACAATTTGCTTCATCATTGTAAAGGAAACCTGTTAGGTTCTTCTCCCCCTTTCTTTTGATTTAGAAAATTGTTAAGTACCGACAGCACTTAGTAAAAACCTAATATCTCATTATCTCATTAGCACTTAGTAAGAACCTAACAGAAACCTCCTTCAAGCTGAGTCTACTCTTTCTCCAA
The DNA here is from genome assembly GCF_048593235.1 of Sminthopsis crassicaudata. NCBI lineage: Eukaryota > Metazoa > Chordata > Mammalia > Dasyuromorphia > Dasyuridae > Sminthopsis > Sminthopsis crassicaudata. The sequence continues at coordinate 96,241,342 of NC_133620.1, read as the reverse complement.
CATGGTAGCACAGCCTCTTGGAGTCCTTCTGTAGTCACTGTAGATTTCAGTTGACTTCTCATTATTTTCTAATAGGAGAACACTGTATCCAATAATAACAAGAGCACAATCAACTAAAAGAATTAGGCTGATCAATACAATGATAATTCCAAAGGACTCAGAATAAAAAAAAAAATGTCTACTTAGAGAGAGAGCACTGATAGCCTCTGAGTGCATGCAGACCTTATTTTTTCTTCTCTATTTTTCTCGCTTTTTTTCCCAGCATGGCTAATGTGGAAATACGTTTTGCATGACTTCATAGGTATAGTCACCTAGTCAATAATGTGACTCACAGGGTTTCTGGTCCAAGATGAAAGAGGAGCTTCTTTGCCTTAATTGCTACCTATCCTTAATCATAGAATAGATATAGCCTCAGTCAAACTGAGACCTATTGAAAATCTTAGCTTAGAAAGGCCAAGGTCTCTCATTGCATCCAAGGCCATCCAGTCATCCTGATCTAGATCTGGCCACTGGGTCCAGATAATTCTGGAGGGGAAAGTGAGGCAGGTGACCTTGCACAGCCCTCCCTCACTTAAATCTAATTCACATGCTTGTCATGCTACCTCCCTGATGTAATGGCCCTTCTCGAGAACAAAGGACAAACAACAAGTATAGTATTTTTTGCCTTCTCAATGAGTAGGAAAGGGGGTAGATGAAAGGAGACAATTTCAACTGAAAATAAAATGTTTCTAAAAAATTTTTATTCAACTTTCTGGAGACAGATGAGTCTTCATGAGATCTCGAGTCCAAGTTGCCCGGGTCCGTACGACCTCACAACTATTGCGTAGAATTCATGTTGACAACTATGTGTGGCAATCCATTTTTTCTTTAGTCCATATATTAAATGCCTATTTCAAAGCCATGCTCTCTTAGTGGCTTTATTCAAATGTATTAAGAGATCTACAATCCTGGATACTCTATCAATAAGGGCTCTTCTTTATTTCCCTCACTACTACTCCAATATCTATGTATCTAGTGAAGACTGAGAAACTTGTTAGATTTATGTTAGATATTTGCAAGGAATATGAAAGGAAGTGTATCTTTTTTGCTTGCATATTCACCTTCATGTTTTGGAGATGCTGGAATAGTGATTTTATCCAGATAGGGAAACTCCTAATGGGGAAGCTCTGTAGTCCTTTGGAGATCATGGGCCATAGTGGACTATAATATAAACAAAGCCTCCTGGGGGTGAGATCATTGAGTCCAATCCCTCCATTTCTTAATGATGAAGAAGTTCATTCCCTCCATTTTTTAATGATGAAGAAATATTATATGAAGATTTAAGAAGGCTTGGATATATAGTAAAGCATGAATAATAATAAAGCATATATATATGTATGTATATAAAGTATGTACACATATATATAATAAGATATATATATATACATATAATAAAGGCTATATATAATAAATCTCCAAAGTATCGAGTTCAGACAACACCAAATAAATGGATTGATTCATTAATATATTACCAGACAAGTAAGTAGATAAATAGAAAAGGAATGAATGAATAAATGAATAAATAGACAAAAGCATATAGATATAGATTATAGAATATGTTTCTCTGTAGATCATTTTTTCATTTCATTCATTTGCTCAGTGAGTAAATTCAGACATTTACTGAGTATCTACTTTGTACCTACTCTAATCTGCGTGGGGTTTCCTAGAAGATAGAAAGACAAATAAGTAACTGCCCTGCAACTCCTTGACATCCGTAAATTTACCAAAAACTTATCAGAAATGTTCCTCCCTGCTGCTGGGTGAGTACACAATCTCCCTCTGCATCTCACCAGGTACAGTTAATTTTCTTCCCATAGTGAGTGACCATTTACAAGACTGTACAAACTGCCTATCTGGTTAGGCTGGATTAGGAGCCTGTCTTGTGTAGAGGCTGGTAGCAGGGGGAATTGAATAGGAGGACCTTCTAGTCTGAGGAGTCTACATTGTTCCTATTCTCTATTTAAGGAACTCTTTATGCTCCATCCATATGCTGAATCACTAAGAACATCTTGCTCCTGACCTTTGGATTTCCTGTCTTTTCCTGAATTTTGATTTTCCTATACTATCCAATCTTTGACTTCTCATTTTTTACCCATTGCTCCCAGAGCTGTCTTCCCAGTGTTGACATCACTTACTCATAGGGTCTCGAGCAAAAACCGCATCTGATGGAGGTCCAGGCTCACCAGGGCCAGATGCCCCCACAGCAGTCACTCGGAACTCATATTGACAGCCCTGAAGCACATCCGTTACCATCCATTTCCTCTCTGTGAATATCCAGAAGCTCCAGTTAGTCCCAGAAATACAGCAGCAAATCTGAGCTTCAGTTCCCTAGAAAGCCTTCCAGGTAGGTATCCTACTATTTCCCCCATCCATTTCATTATGACTGGCTAAACCTATAGCAAGATTCTCATGGTGAGCAGAGCCCTTTGGACTACAGAGATCATGGGCAATAGTGGACTACAGTCCAAACAAAGTCTCCTGGGGGTGAGATCATTGAATCCAATCCCTCCATTTTTTTAATGATGAAGAAATAAATATTATATGAATATTTAAGAAGGCTTGGGTATATAGTAAAGCATGGATAATAATAATATATATATGTATATAAAGTATGCACATATATATATAATAAAGTATATAAATATCTAATAAAGGCTATATATAATAAAGCATATATATATATACATATATATATATATGAAATAAAGTATGGATATACAATTAACAGCCCTGAAATCAGGAGTACATGAGTTTAAATGTGGCCTCAGACACTTAATATTTCCTAGCTGTGTGACCCTGGACAAGTCACTTAGCCCTAATTGCCTCAGAAAAATAAATAAATAAATATAGATAGGGGCAGCTAGGTGGCACAGTGGATAGAGCACCAGCCCTGAATTCAGGAGGACCTGAGTTCAAATCTGGTCTCAGACACTTAACACTTCCTAGCTGTGTGACCCTGGGCAAGTCACTTAACCCCAGCCTCAGGCAATAAATAAATAAATAAATAAATATGGATATAGGTATGTTTAAAAGTATGTATATAAAAGTATATATTTATAATTATGTATATACAAATGTACATAATATAAAGTACATGTACATATATGTATATGTAGGTATATGTTTATATATGTATATGTTTATATACATGTGAATGTATATGTGTGTATATATATTATATATATGAGAAGGAAATGACAAATTACTTTAGTAATTTTGCCAAGAAAATCTCATTTAAAATCTGGAAAAGAGTCAAACTTATGTTAGACAACAACTCTATATGTTTGTATACATATATACATATATATATATATATATATATATATATATATATATATATATATATATATAAAATAAAGTATTTTATCTCAAGCTCTTTATACATTCTTTCTTTCTCTCATACCCCTATAAAGTTAGTAGAGAAAAAGAAATTCCCTCCACTTTATGAATAAGGGAACTGAGGCACAAAAACTGTAATTTACTCAAGGTCCCACAGAAAGTTAGTGATAGGGCTAAGACTGGCACCATGTTGTCCTAACAATTCCATTGTGGTATTCCACAATTTGGATTTGAATTCTAGCTCCTCTACTATTTAGCTATTTATGGGCCTCTGTTTCTTTCTCTGTAAAATGAACAAGTTAAAGTAGATTATCTCTAAGATCTATTTTCATTCTAAAATATTAAAATCTTTTTTTATTAAATCACGATGAACTAATAATCAGTAAGAGTTGTAAGGCTGAGAAAGTGGGAGGTTAAGGAATGTGTTTTTGTTGAATTATTAGGAATTGTATTGGCCTGGGCTAGGATCCCTAGAGTTGAAAATAGGAAAGAAAGCAAAATATTGCCTTGCTTGTTGGCAACTTAGTTGGGCACAGAGACTTGTTTCCTAGTGCCTCCTATTCTTCTGTACCACCTTAACCCAACCATCTCCATATTCCATTGCTCACCAGAAACAGGCTGATCATTGACAACTGTCCATGTATTGCTTCCTTTCTTCCTCTTCTCAATCAAGTAGCCAAGTTGGTGAGCACTACCTTGGCCCTGGGGTGCTGTCCAGGCCAGGGTGATACCCTGGCTGGTAGCAGATGTAATGGTTGGAGCTGAAGGGGGTCTAGGACGAGCTATGAGAAAGATCAAGGGACAATGTAAAGACATATTAGGGTCAGACTACTCTAGAAAGCACAGAAGGAACATTGACATTGCTCGTTTGCTTTTCTAGGGAAGAGAAAATATTGCATCATGTCAAGCATCCTACGGGGAGATCACCCTACCCTGGATGGAGCAGAGAGGAAACAGTAGCCTGATGTGCTCCCTGATATCTTAGAACCTCCAGCAAGTTTTCCCCAGGTCAGTGAAGATTGGATGGAGGTTGGAGTCTGGTGTTTCCCAAACTGGAATTCTGAGGCATCGACAATGAAGGCAACCTACTCAAAGTTTCTCTTCCGTCCCAGAGCCAAGGACTAGGTAATCTTCTCCTACCCATTCCATGTGATTCCATCCACACAGGAAGTGTCTGGCAAAGTAGCTGCTATCAGTGCAGGCTATTGATTGTTTTGTAACTATAGTCTTAGAGAGCTACCTGTAGCAGTAGGGTGCTAAGTGGCTTGGTTACAGTCATGGATCTGGATCTGGAAGGATCCTATTTAGCCCAATCCTCTCAAAGAACAGAACATGTGGAAGGAGATTAAGTGATAAATGATTTCACTAGAGTGACACAGGTTATTACAGGTAGGATCATAAGGTCATAAATTCATTGATTTAGAGATAGGATGGGCCTTGGAGTTGCTCTGACACCAAAAAAAAAAATCTAGTTGAGAGATAAATGAAGGTAGAGGAGAGGTTATCATGGCCTCTACTATGGAAAACACCTCCTCAAATTGTCTGGTCCAGTCCTTTGCCTCAGAATCTCAAGGGCCTAACGAACCTCTCCCAGGGAAAGCTGTAGTTCCCAACATCCCTGGCTTGGTCCTGGCTCCATGACCCTCCCACTCACCTTCAGAAACCACCAGCAGCTCCTCTGACACTAGAGGCTCTCCAGAACCCTCCAAGGTCACTGCCCGTACTCGGAAGGTATACTTCTTTCCTTGTTCCACTCGGGTATCAGAGAAGGTGGTGACATTTCCAGGGGTTTCTCCAAGCTTCAGCCAAGTGGTCCTACCAGCCTGCTGCCTTTCTACCACATAGGTCAGCACAGTTCGGCCCCCGTCATCCCTCGGAGGCTGCCAGCTCAAGTTGATGCCCGCCCCCCGACAGTACTGGACCTTCAGAGGGCCTTGTGGGTGCTGCGGCTTGTCTGGGGGCCAAAGGGAATAGGAGTGGTTAAATGTGTGTGTGTGTGTGTGTGTGTGTGTGTGTGTGTGTGTGTGTGTGTGTGTGTGTGTGTGTGTGTTTGGAGGAAGCTTTACCTGGGGGCTCTTTTCCCCTGCAGTAGACAAGCTAACAATGTCTTCACCACATTCCTTCCAGAATTAGACCACCCATGGGACACTGTGATGGCTGGTGGAGTCATGTGCATTTTTCATAGAATTTAGAGCTAAAGGGACTTTTTATTTATTTATTTAAGTTAAAACGTCCACATTTAGAGGTAATGGAAATTGAGCTTCAAAGAGCATCAAACAATTCGTCCAGCATCACAAAAGTAGGAAGTAGCCCAGTTGGGCTTTGAATTCAAAGACTTTGACTCAGAATCCAGAATTCCTTCCATTACACCCAGCTTTGAGTGATAGCCAAGTGCTAAATGTAAGTCTGCTGGGCTTCTAGCAAGGCAAGAAGGCCCCTACAGCCCTTCCCAGGAGCTTCTCTGCCACACATGGTAGGAATTTGCCTGTTCTGGCCCAGGGATTGCCATCCTACTTCTGTCTTTGGACCCTGCTGCATCCATTGGCTACCTGTTATACCCACATGAGCTAGGTACAGAGTACCTAGGACTCCAACCATCCTTCTTCTAGGATAGGTCAAGCTAACCAGAGAGCAGGAAAGTTTGGACAACAAAATGAATGATACCCAAGAAACATCCATTCATAGGATCTGGAGCTACAAAGAACTTTAGAAATCATTCACAGGGTGGGATTTGAACTTAGATCCTGCCACTTCAAATGACACAATGTCTATCAAAGCCCCACAATATGGTCTAGCATCCCCTCTGTCTGACTAAGACCAACCCAAGACCTCCTGCACAATCCCTGGGGAACCCTGGCCAGAAGGGAGAGCTAAGTCTGGCACCTATAACCTCCAGGGTGAGTTGAGCCTCCACTGAGCCCCCTGCATTCTTCAGTTTCACACTGTATTGCCCACTGTCCTTGCGACTGGCACTGGGGAGGCACAGGCGGGTGAAGTTGTCCCCCTGCTCCATCTGGGCTCCCTTGTTGCCTCCCTCCACTTCTGCCCCATTCTTCTTCCAGGCAACTTGAACAGGCGTTTCTCCTGAAAATGGGATCTTCATGATGACAGTCTTCCCTGCCTTGACCACCAGTGGTTCCTTCAGTTTCTCCAGCATATCCTGGGCAATGGTTGGGGGTTCTAAACAAAATGGGACAAGGGATTAATTCAGAAATAAACATAGTCCCTGGGCACTGCTCTGAGCAGAGAAATAAGCCCCAGCAAGAAGGAGGTAGTGTTCTGTCTCACAACTGTGAGCTAAGCCTTTTGCAGACTCTAAAACACTATATAAATGCAGATAATGATTGTAGGGGCTGTTGTATCATGGAAGAAAAAAGAGAGCAGGAGCTCTAGCATGGGGTTAGGGGAAGACAATAGAAAAGATCATCACAGTCAGCAGAGGCCCTCTCACTCTTGAGGAACAAATAAATAGATGGGACAAATAAATGGGCTTTGGCATCAGCATGAAGTATTAAAGCCAGAAGGAACCATATGAGGAAATAGAATGGAGGAAATTATGAAGTGGTTTGATAACAGTAGTTAAAGTTGGAAGGGAATCTAGGGACTCATGTAGGGAAACTCATGCATTTTACAGATAGAGAAACTGAATCTTTACTAGAAGAATCTTTTCAAGCTGAGCAAGGGTTTGATTCTATTCTATAAAAGATTTAGGACCCTTAAATGTCCAAATACTTGTGATAAAATGCCCAAATGTTTGATACTATTTTAAAAGTTTGGAGTGTTTAAAATGGTCTATGGGCTCAAGTTTTTGTGATAAAAGGCCCAAATATTTGATGATATTCTAAAGATTTAAAATGTTTAAGATGGTCTAAGGACCCAAATATTTGTGACAACTACCTCAATAACAAGGGCTTTGAATGAGAGAAGCCTAGATTTGGGTATAAGACGTGGATAGAGTCATTAAGCATCTAGATAGATAGAGACTTGGGGGAGGCCTTTGAGATCATCCATTCTGGTGGTGTGCTGGAGCCTGCTCTTACTGGCTAGCTGAGTGCCAAGCTCTCACTGTAAGCATTTACACTTCAATAATCTACAAATACTACAAATCAGGGCTTTGATTCATTGTTGTTGGTTGTCTAGACTTAATAAAATATGGAGAAAATGTTAGTGATGCAGATTAAACTAAAATGTGTCATGGGTAGATGATTTTTTTGAAGAGCCAGTTGTTAAATATTTATCAGCACATATTGATAGTTCAATAAAGTCCTCCCCCTCCCCCCCTCCATTTACAGATCAGGAAACTGAGATCAAGAAAAATGAAGTGCTTTGCCCAAGATTACAAGAACGGTGACACTCAGGATTTAAACCCAAGTTCTCTGACTCCAAAACCTTTCCATGGCTCAATAGTTGACTCAATTATTCATGCAGTAGAATAGAATAATAAGATAAATAATCAAAACAAGCAGAAAAACCAAATATTTATAGAAGTTAACTTATATTTATCTATAATTTACACATGTATAATGCATTATTTAAACATATATAAATGTATATTTGCATATATTTACTTCTATATATTGTAGGATTTGAGGGTTGGCAGGAGATAGTCACAGATTTTTCCCTGCTGCTTCTATTCATTTCAGGATAATTCTACAAGAAATCTGTAAGATTTTACATTATCTGGGCTCATATGGGGAGCTACAGGAGGAAGGCACCCAGGAGAAGTTGAGAACAGATTAGGGGGCACCTATAGATATTAACACCAGCTGAAGGTAATCCATTGTTAAAGTCAACCAAAATGGGCTCATCTGAGATTTTTGTTTGTTTTTGCTTTTTAGTCTGGAAGCAGCCTGGATGTGGATAAGGAAATGGGGGTGGGGCCTCACCTCGGATGCTCAGAGTAGCCTCACTCATGTGATCCCCGGCTACAAACATGTATTTTCCAGCCTGGGCCTCCTGCACTTGGGGTATTCGGAGTCTGTAAGTGGGGCCGTCTTGCTCAAAGATGACCCCATCTTGGGTAGTGAGCTGGTAGCAAGAACCACAGTAGGAAACAATGACACTGCATCTGCTCCCCATCACCCTCCCCTGGTTGGCCAACCAGCTGCCCCGGCTACAAATGTATGAGGGAATGGAGCTCCCTTCCTTGCCTGGAATGTAAATCAATTAATACAACTAAAATAATATTTAAAATGTACTCAGGAAGCTGGGTCCAAGGTAAAGAAACTTTACAGATCATCTCATCTAACACCCTCAGAGAGGTCTCAAGAGAAAAAAGAATTTGCTCAAGATCCTGCAGTTAACAGCAGGGCTGATGCTAGAACCCGGGTTTACTACTCTCACACCATTGCTTCTTGTAAGGTGAAATTTTCTTTTCTTTCCCAATCTTTTTTGAGGTACAAGGGGAGGGGTACCTTCACTCCATCCTTGAACCAGGCACCAGTTACCAGGCCGCCGGTCAGGGTACAAGAGAGCACAGCTTCTTCCCCTTTCTGGGCTTCCGTGTCAGCTAGGCCTTGGGAAAAGTGACCTGATGGCCCTAGAAAGACAAGGGGAGGTCCTGAGTCACAGACCAAGAGCCAGACAAAAGCTAGACAGAGAGTTCCCTATAGCCCAGATCCATTTCCCAGTTTCTTTGTCTGATTGATATCTGGAAGACTGGTTATGATCCCTGCTATGAATATCTGAGGGGTTCTGGTGACAATGCCAGCAGCAAAGACCATGGGGCAGAAACCAAATGGCCAGTTTTTAGGTTAGGGGACAGTCGAGGTAAGAGGAAGGAACTTTAGTTAAATTAATAAAAGACAATGAGATGCAGAATAACCCATGAATTGGGGGAGGGGAGCAGGTTGTCATCAAATGGCTTAGGTGACAGAGGATTGGAACACATTCATCTCAAAGATTAAATTAAGACACTTTAGAGTCAGGATCCCATCTGTGTGAGGGACAAGAGGACCAGGGAACAATCTCCCCTATATTTGAAAAATCAATGTATTTGATTCTTGAGAATGAAGGGGTAGACTAGAACTCCCCCCACCTGAACTGGGCTCAACATGCTGATTCCCAGTAACCCAAACGATTTCTCCCAGAAGTCAACCTCCACCCCTAATGGGTGGCCAGCTGGTAAATACTTACCTTGGGCTTCCTCAAAGAAATTGCCTATGCCTTGCTTGTTTCTGTATCTTGACCTTTGGGAAGTTGAAATTCTGTCCAAACCATCTTTCCTGTTGCCCTCATGGCCCATGGGATCCCTGCTCCAGTCTCCTCTCTGAGGTTCTCCTGGCAGCCTTGTGCTCTCGGTTCCATATCTTGATCCCCAAACCCTTCCTTCCCCAGACTTCAATCTGTCTGAAATTCCTCTCCTAGCTTCTGATCCAGTCTCTGACCTATTCCATCCCTGCTCCTCTGATCCATCAACAACCATGGTTCCATCCCTAGTCTTTCTTCCCCTGGTATAGGGGGAGGTCTCTCCTTCCTTTCTCCTCCCATAGTTCTCTGGGGATCCCAAATCTTCTGACCTAATAGTTTTGCCATCTAGACACTCCAGATCTTCCCTGGATCCTGATGGACCTTTGCCATCTAAGCCTCCCCCTATGCCCAACATGAATCCTGGCTTCCTGCTTCCCCCTGACTCACCCCCATAATTTTTCCTTCCATTTTGCCCTTTCAGAACACCATCCATCCCTGACTGCTGCATTCCATTAGCAAACTGATCTCTCCATTGACTAGAATTCACTCCTCCTAGCACACCTGAGTCCTTTGACACTCCAGAGGTTTCCCCTCTACCATCCAGGGATCCTGCCTCATCCCATCTGCCAATTCCTGTATGGCCTGGCACAAACCTCCTGCCATCACAGGAATCATAAGCCCCTGCTCCATTCAGAGCACCCTGGATCCCATTAATGGTGGTATTTTTTGCTTCAGGGCTACCCTGTGCCCCTGAGTCTTGGTGACTGTTCTTGGCACTTATTCCACCATGGCCTGGCCCTAGGCTTTTCTTAGCACCTGTTTGAGTATCTCCTATCCCTTGGCTTCCTGTCCTAGTATGAAGGTTCTCTTCTCCCTGCCTGGAGTATGTACCCTGACCCCAGGCTGAAATATTTGAGTTCCCTGATCCTTTCCCTGTCCCTGGGCCACCCAGTGAAGTCCCATTTCCCTGATATTCCAATCCTCCTTGGCCATCAGCTCTGTCCCCATGCTCTCCTCTCAAGCTTCCTCTAGTAGTGTACAGGCTGGTATTTTTCCCAAGCTCAGCAGCTCTATTCACAGGTAGTCCCTCCTTGTCAAGGAATTCTCTGTTACCTGGATACCCCTGGAGGCCCTGCCTATCTTGCCCTCCTCCAGTTCCCATTCTCCCTCCTGCATAACATAAGTCTCCTAATTCCCCTGGGCTTCTAGAGCCATCTCTGGAACCTGGATGACCAGGAGGGAAATCCCTCCCATCCCAAGATTCCATCAACCCAGAGACCCCAGACCTAGATGCTGTCTCCACTCCAGACCCTATTCTTCCAGGAATCCCAGAGCCACTCTGATAACCATAACCTGCTCCATTCAGGGATTCCATTACTTTGTCTCCTATTGAATCATCCATGTAACTTGCTCCAACCCCAGACTGCCTTGGACCCCTGCCCTGACAAAATTCTAATTCCCCTTGTCCTCGGGACTTGTCTCCATATCCTAGGCTATCCAATGACTCCAATGGTCCAGAACTCCCTGGGCCACCACCATAATTCCCCTCAGTACCAGACCCCATACTCCTAGAATCATTTAAATCATTTCTATGACTTTCCTTTGCTGATAATCCCATTCTCTCATGATCACCTATGTCATCTATATAACCCTGAGCTCTTGTTCCCATTACCCAAGAACTCCCTAAAATACCCTTATCACCTGCTTCGCCACTTGATTCCTTTCTTCCAGGACTCCTTAAACCACTTCTATTATCTGCTTCACCTTCCAATCCCATTTTCCCAGAATCTCCTAAACCTTCTCTATAACCTCCTTTATACTTTGATCCCTGAGCTTCTTGACCCCTTGACTCATCATCATACCCTTCTTTGCCTCTAGCCTCAAGAAGTGCTGAAATTCCTGCCTTATCCTTATAACTTGACCCCTGTCCAGACCCACCAAGTCTTAGGCTTTCAGGACCCATGCCATCTTCAGATGGCATGACTTTGGAACTCCTGGAATTATCCAAATAACTAGCTCCCACTCCAGGATCCATAGCATGAGGGCCTCTAAACCTATCCCCACAATTCCCACTGCCCCCAGGTCTTTGTGGCTTTCGTCCTATTGAATCCTCCCTAGACCCTACTCCTGAAACAAGCTCCATTGATTCTGGACTCTCAGACCTATGCCCATAAACTGCTTTTTCCCCTGCTTTTAAAGTGTAGGAATCTCCAAATCCTTCACCATAATCATCCCTACCCCAAGACTTCATTCCTTCTGTGCCTCCTGACCTATTTCCAACACATCCTTCCCCTTTAGACCCAGCTGCCCCAAGAACTCCAGGACCAAATTTACCAATAGAACCTATAGTCCCTGGACTTCTTCTCCCATCTCTCAAACCACCCTTTCCCCAGGATCCCACTGCCCCTTGATTTTGGGATCTAGCTCCATGTCCTGTTTCATCCTCTGGTCCTATTATATCTGAGCCCCTTGAATTATTCCTGAAACTATCACCTTTTCCAAACATCATTCCCTGAGAAACCCTTAAGCCATTTTTATATCCTCCCCCAAAACCACATCCCATCTCCCTAGGATCCTCTAAATCACCCATATAACCTCCCTTACCCTCTGACACCATTCCCTCAGGACACCCTGAGCCATCTTCATCACTTCTCTCAACATCTGACCACATTTCCCCAGAATCCCTTAAGCCACTTCCATAACTTCCCTTACCTTCTGCCCCAATTCCCTTAATATTCCTCAAGCTACCCTCATATCTATCTTCAATTCCTGACCCTATTCCCCCAGAACCCCTAAAACTATTTCCATAGCCTCTCTTCCCCACTGTCCCTATTCCACTAGGATGCTCTGAATCACCTCCATAATTCCCCTCAACCTCTAAATGTATTCTTCCTGAATTCCCTAAACCACTTCCATAACCTCCCTTATCATTTGTCCCCATTCTCATAGAACTCCTCAAGCCACCTTCATGTCCATCTTCAACTCCTGATCCTATTCCCCCACATCCCTTTAAGCTATCTCCATAGTCTCCCTTGCTCCCTGTCCCTGTGCCTCCAGGATATTTTGAACCATCTCCATAATCTCCTTCAATCTCTGACATTATTCTTTCAGAATTCCCTAAACCACTTTCATAAATTCTATCACCCTGTAACTCCATTTTCCTAGGATTCTCTAAACTACCCTTATGTCCTCTCTCACTCCCTACCCCTTTAGGACTCTCATAGCCTCCCTTACCCCCTGACCCTATTCTCCTAGGACCCTTTAAGCAACTCCCATAATCTACCTCATCCTCTGACCCCATTCCTGATCCTAAACTACCTCTATAACTTCCCTTATCTCTTAACCACATTTCATCAGGGCCCCCTGGGCCCACTTTTAAATCTCCCTCACTCTTTGACCCCTTTCCCCTAGGACCCCTTGAACTACTTCCATAGCCTCCTTCACCCCCTAATCCCATTCTCCCAGGATCCCCTGACCCACTGCTATAGCCTCCCTCACTTCCTGATCCCCTCAGACCTCCTGAGTCACCTCTATAACCTCCCTCACTCCAAGACTCCAAACCCCCAAGACCTTCTAAACCACTCTTATAATTACACTTATCCACTAATCCTACTCCCCCAGAACCAGCCAAACCAATCCTATAACCTCCTTCCTTCTCTGATCCTCTTCCTCCAGAATCCCCAAAGTCATTCCCATAACCTTCTAAATCTCCCCTGAAAATCCCTTCATCCCCTGGCCCCATTCTTCTAAGATTCCCTAAATCATGTATATTATTTTCCTCACTCCCTAATTGCATTCCCCCGGGACCCTCTAAGCCACCTGTATAACCACCCTCAACACCAGGCTCCTTCCTTCTTCTATCCCCTGAGATATCTTTTAAACTGGCTCCATAATTAGACCTCATTCTCTCTGAACTCTTTAAACCATCCCTATTACCTCTCTCATTTCCCAGGTCTCCTAAACCATCCCTATCCTTTATCCTGTGGTCTCTGGGCCCATCCCCATAATCGGTCCCACTCCTGGACTCCATCAACTCACCTACTTTGGCACCAATCCCTTCCTCTCCCCCTTGCCCAGACCCTATTATTCTCAAGGGCCCTAGGCCATCTTTAGATCCAATTTTTCTGAGATTGAAACTTTTGTCATCCCTGGAGCTCATCATGCCTTCAGACTCTACTCCATCATCTCCATACCCAGCTCCTCTTTGGCTTGCTGGCCAGTCTTGGAGATAACCTAGATCTTTGGAACTTTCTCCCAATGGCCTCCCAACCAGAGACTTTGTTGTGTCCTGATTATCTCTAGAACCCAAACCTCTTCCTTTAAGCTTCTGCAAGCCTCTTGCTCTGTCTCCAGTTCCCTTCTCTCCATCAGATCCTGAGGCCCAAAGACCATCTTTAAATCCTGTTCTAACAATAGATTCCATCCCAAGAGACTCTCTCCTCCCTGAGCTAGACTCATTACCTGCTTCTTCTAGTGACACATCAGCTTCCTCCCCCAAGCCCTTTTGTCCTAAGAATGAATTCTTGCCACGAGATAAGCTCTGAGCCTGAAAGTCCCTTAGTTTGTCTCCATTGCCTTTACCCCAACCTAGAGACCCCCATGTCTCAGGATCTCCAGCCCTACCACTCTCATCACTTTGGCCAGTCCCCTGGTCATGTTTCTCTCCTGCCTCTCCTATGCAGGGAGTCCTATACCGTCCCATTTTAGAATCAGAGCCATTTCTATTTTCCAACTTCAAATTATCATCAGCCTCTGAACTCATTCCCAGTTTCCTTCCTTTTTTCCAAGACCCTGCTGGACTGGTCTGAGAAGTAGACAAGCTACTCTCTCCTGTCCCATGTCCCCACTGGGTATTCCCTCTCTTTCCCTGGCTATAATTTCCCAGCTGCCCTCCACTATCCCCCCTATCCTTCTTTCCTTCCAAGTTATTTCCCCATCCTCTGCCCTGAAAATCTTCAGAACCTGCCTCCCAAATCTCTTCTGCCCCCCCTCGACCACTGCCTTGCTGTTGTCCTATCATGAAGTCCATTCCACTTTCCCAACCATCTCCCTGTAGCCCATATCTCCCTGGGAAGTTTTCCCCCTGACCAGCCACTCTAGGAAGCTGGTTTCCCTCAATGGAGTTGTCTCTACTTCCCTCTGCTTTGTAAAATCCCTTCTGACTCTCCATCCCCTTATCCAGGTCCCAAGCTAAGTCAGAATTTCCTTCTGTGTCCATGGGGGAATCATTATGTCCTCTGGGACCACCTGTGATATGACCATCATCCTTGACAGATCCCCCCAGGTAACTCCAATCTCCTGGTTTCACTTCCTTTCTGAGTTTCCCTGAATCATGTATGTCCGAAAACTGGGATTCTTCATCTTGAAGTCTATTTCTTCCATTGTTGCCATCATCATCTGTCTTTCCCTCTCTTGACGGCAGGAAACCTTTGTCCTTCTCACCTTCCAGGAGGTAGTTGTTGGATTGAACATCAAAGCCATATTTGTGCAAGAAAAAAAAAGACCCAAATCCCTATTATATAAATCCATGTTTCCCACTTCCAACAAGCCACCCATCCCACTGTATCAGAGAGATTACATAATGTTGGAGCTGAAAAAGACCTTTGAGGTCATGTTGTCCAAGCCATACCCAAATAGAAATCCCCTCTACAACATTTCTGACAAGTAGCCACTGCTTCCACTGAAAATTTCCAGTGAAAGAGCTATTCCATTGGGGAGATTATTCCCATTATTTGGAAATTCTTCCTTACCTAGAACTTAAGTTTATCTATAACTTCCATCTATTCTCTACCCTCTGAGGACAAGCAGAACAGGTCTTGTCTTGAGCAAGGAGACCCAGTTTAGGATCATTAGTGACCAGCACAATACTCAGCATTTATAAATACTTGTTGATTGATTCTAATGTTCTCAGTGGCACTCCTATTTCAGAACAAAAGCCAAACCCTGAACCTTGAAAAGGTTTAACACCTTGAAAGACTCCATTTCCCTAATTGAAAAAGCAATCTGGATATGATGTGAAATCTCCTTCCTCCCTTTCTAGACCTAAATTGGAATCTCTCTAAAGGCAAATAAGATGTCAACAAGTCTGTGTGACCCAGTTTTGATAGGCTCACCTTCTACTACCAACCAAGCGCTAGAAGAATGGAGGCCAGTGCCAAGAGAATAAAGGCCCATGTCTGAATGCCGGGCCCCTCTCACCACCAGCCGGTGGGTCAGGCCATCAGGGGACACAGACACCTCATACTTGTCATTGAGCCGGAGGGGTCGGTGTTGAAACTGCCAGAAAGCATGTGGGCAGGGATTGGAGAGGGTGCATTCAAATACAGCATCTTCCTGTACCTCACATCGAGTTTCAGCCAGGGGATTCACAACCCTGGCAGGGATGGCTGCCAAAGAAGTAACACAGGATAAGTAGGAGTTTGAGATAAATCCTCAGATTGTAATATGTTTCAAAGAAAAGTCTCCCTCCTTCCCCACTTGCAGTCCTCTACTCCCCATTCTTTTGACTCTATAGTAACTTTTCTGTTGCCAGAAAGGCTACATAACTGATGTGAGACTTTGGATAAATAATTTAATTTATCCAGGACTCAGTTTCCTCATCTATAAAATGAAGGGATTGAGTCTGAAGAGTCCTTCCAGCTTTAATATGCTATGGTTCTATACTCAGGACTTTAGGGGTTTATACTGATCACTTTGGGTGACTTCAATTCTCTCTTCCCCTGCTCAGCCTTCAGCCACTAGAATCCTCAAAGGCATTCAAATCCATCTCATCAGTTCTTCCCATTCCCACCCTCTTAAGTTTCTCCTAAGATATACTTATACTCAGTTCAATTTAGAGATGGAGACATGACAATGAAATAAGTAGGAAAACCATCTCAAACCATGTAATGACTTGTGTAAAGGAAGGCAACAGGAGAGATGAGTTGTGTCCAAGGCACAGGGAGTAAGGGGTGAGTTTGGTATTAAAAGCAAAGCCAGGAAGTCATAGGAATTAGAAGCAATGAGATGTGCACTGTGGAGGCGAAGATAGGAAGTAAACTAAGAAAGGGCTTTTGAATGGAATTCATGCTAGGGAGTTTAGATTTGAAGCAAAAAACAATTGATTTCTATATCTTTCTAAGTGACACATAAGCCTAATTTGCCTTTGATTATGAGTACTCAGAATCCTAAAGTCTGAGGACCCAGAATCTCCCAGGCGCTAATACATGAGGAAGTTTGAAAAGGGGAAGAAGCTATTTTCTTTTATACATTGACCAGGGACCTAGGGTTGATTCAAAAAAGGAGCCAAGATATTGGTACTCTCATTCTTTCACTCCATAAACAGACAAAGGGTCAGAGAGGAGGGGTTTGGTAGGAAAGACATAATCTTTCACTTTACATGAAAAGTTTTAGAGAAAGAATTAGGTTTGGGAGTAGAATGTCTGTGTTCTAGTCCTGGCCCTTCATCTTACCAGGGAGATAGCCTGTGTACTGCAAAATGAGATTGACATTTATTTCTGGATAACAGTACAGCTTCCATTCTGCTCTGGGTGGAAACAGACCCTTATTATATAGGATTTTAATCAATGGCAATTTAACTGTTTCATGTGTGTATGTCACTTCTCCACAGTGAAAATAGAAGCTCTCTAAAGGTAGATTTTGTGGAAGATATTTTTTGTCCTAGCTTTCATAGGGCTGGGTACAAAGAAGTCACTTAATAAGTACTTGGTGAATTGAATAATTATATGGTCCATAGCTCACCATCTGCCTCCAATTCAGTAGAAAACACCTCCACATCCTCCACCTTGACCTGGTAAATGCCAGCATCCTCTGGGCGAAGGTCCTGAATGTGGAATTGGTAGCGCTTTCCCAAACGCCTCAAGCAGTGCTTGCTCTCGTTTCCATAGACATAGGGAATCATCTCACCATCCTTTGGGGAGAGGAAGAGTGGAGCACAAAAACATAAAATGAACAAGAAGTCATTGCTATGATCTTTAACTTCTTTTGCTCAGCTCCCAATTATGGGCCAAAAAGTTGGCCTTTGCCCACGCACCATGCCATTTGCAAATATGGTACTGAAGTAAAATAGAAGAAAAGGTTCCATACTATCTACTGGGGAAAGATAAAAGGTGTGGATGTCATGCAAATGATAGACAAAATAGTATCTAATGCTAGAATCACCAGGGGCAGTCAAAAATGGAATTATTGCCCAAGCAGCTTTTACAAAATGTGAGAGCAAAAAAACTAAAGTAATCTCAATAGAACAATACAAGGGTGGGAACCTTCTCATTCAGCCTGGGATATCAGAGACCCTGAGACACCACAAAATACTTTAATGATACACTGTGCCCCCTTTAGCTAAATCTTGCCTATTCAATCAATGAAACTCCCAAAGGCTACCTGGTGCAAATATTATGGGCATTCTTATCAGCTGCTTCCTTTTTATTTTATAATAGAAATGAATGCCATCTAAGTGGCTTTTCAGTGAATGTTGTCTATCTGTTGATTTTCCATTTAGCCAAAGGTAAAGGAGATACTCTGTGAAGTGTTTGCTCAGGTATTGCTCGATAAGGGACCCAAGATATTTAATCCCATTGTACATGATGCAGATCACTTCTCCCCCAGCCAATCTTACCTTGTACAAGTAAATTTTGCTTTCAAAATTTTTGAGGTCAAGTTCCAGGTCAAATGTCGCAACTCCACCCTTGGTGACCTTGATGTGTCTCAGATTGGAGATGGCATTGACATACTGTGAAGGATAGAAACCCCACCATCCCAGAAGAATTCCTTGTGACTTTTCTCCAGTGAACTAGAGAATACTTCTTTAGTGTTACTTCTCTACTTCTCTACTTAAAACACAATGTAATTCAATCTTTCCATTTTACAATCTTTACATTTTAAGAGAATCAAAGGAAAGGACATGGCTGGTTTCAGAGGATATCAAGGAAACCAGAAATGGATTCTTCTATGCTTCTATGGAACTCTTTGGAGCTATGAGAGAAAAGAAGTAATAAGACTATATAGGGAGATTTGAGATGCAGAATTTGGAAAGTGATCTTTGGATTTAGAGTTTGAATCCCAGTTTTGCTACTGGGACACTTTAGACAAATCACTCCTCTATTCCAAGTCTCAGTTTCCTCAATTATAAAATGAGAAATTTCAGGGTTACAACTGTCAATTTGACTTAAACCTGGGAAAATGTTGGTGTAGGTAATACATTGTGATCAGAATATATATGTGCCATGATTCACCCACTCATCCAACCTTCCATCCATCCATTCATTGATACATCCATTCATTCTATACATATAACACTGTGGCAGGGTGCTTTGTTGAAGGCTAAGCTCAATCCAAAGGCCAAGGACTAAGATTCAATAGTTGATAACTATCTTCAAGTTTATAAAAGATTATTTTCAGATGATAGAAACCAATTACTTTCCATTTTCACAAGTAGAAATGACCTTAAACTTTAAACATTTAGAAAATGATTAAATAGAAATTGGAAAAAACTCCTATACAATTGGTAGACTTTTAGAATAGGGTAGTTAAGGAGCCCACAATGTTGTTCTCTGCTCAAAGTCTGCCTAGGAATGATACTGGGTCAAAAGATCTGGATCTACAAAGGGTCTTAGCGATCATCTATTTTCTAGTCCCTTTGTTTCACAAATATGGAAACTGAATCCAAAAGAGTATAAGTGACTTGCTCAATGGTACAATAGACAGCAGCAAAAGCCAGTTGAAATCAGGTCCTCTGAGCTAGGTGGCAAAGTAGATTGGTATTGTTAGTCATTATTCCTTCTGGAAGAGATCCAATAATAGCATAAGGGTGATGTCTTGGCTTGCAAATGAATTAGATATGAGTTGACGTGAATGTCATAAAAGTGTCAGCCTCACTCTCTCCTCCAGAGTTATCAAAATCTAGACAAAGATCAAGACAACTTGGGATGGTTCTGGATACAATGAATGACCTTAACCTTTC
This sequence comes from Sminthopsis crassicaudata, assembly GCF_048593235.1. Lineage (NCBI taxonomy): Eukaryota > Metazoa > Chordata > Mammalia > Dasyuromorphia > Dasyuridae > Sminthopsis > Sminthopsis crassicaudata. The sequence goes on along the minus strand of NC_133620.1, from coordinate 96,221,817 downwards.
TAAATTAAGAACTTTACCAGGTCTCATTGCATCTGAGGATATACCCATTCAGAGTGCAATACATAGAGCTCCAGGTTTGGATTCAGGGAGACCTGAGTTCAAATCTGAATTCAGACACTTAATAACTGTATGATCCTAGGCAAGTCACTTTACCCTGTTAACCTCAGTTTCCTCATCTGTAAAATGAACTGAAGAAAAAAATGGCAAATAACTCCAGTATCTTTGCCAAGAAAATCCAAAATGGGTCCCCTGAAATGACTCAACAACAACAACAAACCTCTGATTTCAAATTCAACTTACTCTCTATTGCATTACACTCCAGATCAAGAGAAAAATACATTTTATTTCTGAGGGAGCTATCCTATAATATTGTCTTGTCACCTAGAATCTAACTTTCAAGAAAACAGCTTGACTCTGCTTATTCCTAAATAGACCTTGAGTGTAGAAGGATACAGTGGGCTCCTTAAATGCCCTATTCCAAAAGTTTGCCAACTGCAAAGGAAACTTTTTTCCAATCTCCACTTAAATATCTACTGAAATATAAGCTCATTCTTTCTTATGAGGATGAAAACTAATTGATTTCTATCATCTTGAAAACTCCCATTCCATAAAAGAAGATGGCAGGACTTTATTCAATTATGTCTTACTCTTTACCAATATTAAAAGTGCTATCTAGATGTGAGTTGTTGTTGTTACAATTGTTGTTGCTATCCTTAAGTGACTTGCACAAGCAAAGTTTCAGAGGTAGTGCCATAGGCAGAATGTGAGCCCACGTATTTTGACATTGGCAATCAATTGCCCTTTCTATGGAGTCTAAGATGGCAAGTGGGGGAACTGGTACCTGAGACATCTTGTCTTCATGTTCCTTTTTCATCTCCTGAAGCTTCCTAAGCATCCCCCTGAAATCTACAATCCCATATTTCATGCAGATCCGCTCATAGTCTTTCCGATCAGAATTCATCAGCAATTGCCACACTTGTTCTGGGTCCATCTTCTTCTCTGGTGGAGGAGGAGGTGCCCTAAGGAGAGACATTGGTAGGGTCAAGTACCCCACCCAAGTCAAGCCAGATATGGTCCCCAGGGAGAGAATTCAGGAACTATTATGCTACCTTGTTATGATTGTGGAAGAAATTACTATCACAAAAGTGTGTGTGTGTGTGTGTGAGTGTGTGTGTGTGTGTGTGCGTATATACATAGATAGATAGATATAGATACATTACAAATATACAATGGGAGAATCTGAAAATTGGATTTGGATATGGGAAAAAGTGATAATATTGATATGATAGTTTTCCCTTTTCCCATTCTTCCACTACTTTCAGCCCCCAATATGGAAGGATGGATTTGTAATTTAAATTAATGAGACAATCAGTGGCAATTTTTCCAGTGTACTAAGACTTAAGCAGACATGACTGGCTTAGGTTTACCCATGTATTTTTAAAATGAGTTAAATCTAAGGCTGTAGGGGGCATTGGGGAGTTCACCAAGAATGCAGGTATTCTGGGAAGCTTATTCCCATTCTAGCCAGAGGCTGGGAGAAAGGAGATCACAATGGGACAGAATTAGGCAGAAGCAGAATAGATAGATAAAACTGTTGTGCAGTTCATTCCTGTTCAGATTCCTTTTGATGTACTTTGGTTCCTGATAACCCTTAGAATTATTATTGCTCAATTAGCTTGTAAGTAAACCCTAGAAAATCTGTCGACAGAGAGAGAAGAGAAAAACAATGATGCTTGGATAAGGCAACATTTATATAGTATCTACTATGTGTAAAGCACTGCATTAAATTTTTTTTACAAATATTATTTCATTTGATCTTTACAACAATCTTACAAGGTAGATGCTGCTATTATCCACTCCCATTTTAATTGAGGAAATTGAGGAAACTGAGACAACCAAAGTGCCCAGAATCACACAGTAAATAATTAACTGAAGCAGAATTTTAACTTCGCTCTTCCTGACTCTAGACCAAAGACTATGATTGCATTACAACTTGTCTCTATAGTATTCTTTGGAGTTATGGTAGCAAGGAAGTAATGAGACTAGATGGAGAACTTTGTGGTACAGGAATTTGGAAAATGAACAGAAAAGATCCTGGATTTGTAGTTTGAATCCCAGCTTTGCTTCTGGGACTACTTGTGAGATTTTGGTCAAATCATTTCTCTATGTCTCGGTTTCTTCATCTACAAAGTGAGAAACACTAGATTGTTTCCTGCTCCAAATTTTATGACCCAATGATACCCTGAGCAATGGCCTTTTCGGTGCTTAAATATTTAGAAAAGTAAAATAGGATAGGGCCCAATTCTCCCCCTTGAATTGATTGTCAATTTGATTCTTTTTCTGGGAAAATCATGATGTAAAGAAAAAAAAAATCTCATTTTCAATACTTTAATCTCTCAAACCTCAACTGTAAATTAATAAACACTTACCAGCCCTGGATAAGCACAAACTTACCGCTTCCTCAGGATCTTCCGAAAGTCCATAAGCTCCTTCCTGTGGTCTGGAGAGGGATAAGAAATGAAACTATTACAGAGTGATAGGGTGATCAATAGAATCTAATCTACTATAGGGTTATTCAAAAGAAAGAAAAGGGAAGCAAAGGGTTCTGGGATCCAAGTTTCAGGGTGGTACAGAATTGGGGGGCAAGACTCATAGCATTCCAAGAAAATTTTTCCATTAAGCAACCTACCTTCCTGGGGTTCATTGTGTCTCTTCCGATTCTTCCGAAAACCAACTGCTCCAGCCAAAGAGAGAAGATATATCCAAATATTGAGAAGGGAGACAAAGATTAAAGGGCATCAGTAGTCTTTCTTAGACACTGTAGGAATATTCTTATGCACCATAATTCAATTCATTCTTTATCCTTTATTCTTATTCATAAGAACTAGAGAAATTATCAGTAGTGACAATCAGACACTTAGCCAGACAAGTTTAGGTGTAGCTTGGTCTTATTGTTTTTCAAACTATATTAGCAGGGGGCAGCTAAGTGGCGCAGTAGATAGAGCACCAGCCTTGAATTCAGGAGGACCTGAGTTCAAATTTGATCTCAGACACTTAACACTTCCTAGCTGTGTGACCCTGGGCAAGACACTTAACCCCAGCCTCAGGGGGAAAAAATTAATATAATACAAAATATATTAGCATTAAAGAGAGAAAATAGTTTGGTAGGAAGGGACAGATAGGGAAGAGAAATTATCCATTTATTTGATCCTGTATAACTATAGTATATTAGACCTGGAAGGGACCTTAGAGAAGAGACCTTGCTGAATCCCCTCACTATATAGATTAAAAAGTTGATACCCAGAGAAAGGAAATTACTTGTCCAAGATGAATGGCAGATTCAGATTCTATAACTCAGTTCTCCTCATCCAAATGTAAGGCTCTTTCCAGATAACTCATTAACATCATTCAAATTATAAGTAAATTATGTATTTTAAATATATCATGCAAATTATATGCAAATTGAATGTTCTAATTATTTTATAAGCCAATACCTATGATTCCTGGGAATATAGAGAATAATAGCAGTAAAAACTTTATTCCCCTTGAGGGAATTTTTTACATCTCAGTCCTGTGGCATTTAGACTCTATCATAAGATCTAAGATACAGAGTTGGAAGAGATTGTAGAGGCCACTTGGATTGACATCTTCATTTTAAATATATGGAAATAGAGTTCCTCTCCTAGCAAAAGGTGAAATTTCCTAATGGTCACACTGTAATAAGAAGTGAAATTGGTCTTGGGCCCAGGTCCTCTGACACCAAATCCAGAATTCTTTAGTTTTGGTCTTTGTTTCATCAAAGAAAATTCTAGGGAAAGGGTCCTTACGATGATGGTCACTCTGCCCTCCATTTGGCAGCTCTTTGTGTATAAGATTAGGAAAAGTGATCTAGGTTAGGCACTTTTATTTGGACTTCAATTAAAAAAAAAACTGTTTCCTTCTATTCTTATTAAAAAGGGAGGGTATTACCAAAATACTCTGATTGGATGAGAGCCCCTTGGTTCTGAACTCTCATTGGTCTGGCCACAACTAGCTCACCCTCAATGACTGTCAGTCCTGCTGAGCACATAGCTTCTCCATACGCATTCACAGCCAAGCATCGGAAAATGTCTGTGTCATCTCCTGTCAGCTTGTTGATCTAAAAAGAAAAAAAGTGGGAGACAGGACAAGTCCAGCTGTCCAGGATTTCTAAAGGTTATCATAACATCCCTCTCATTTCTAACCAAAATTCTAGCATTTCCTTCCTTTCTTTTTCCTCTTCTAACAACCTTCAGGTGATGACCTAATCAGCTAAGTAGAAATACAGCAAATGATTTGCATGTGGTGTATATATTACAAATGTTTAATTTTTCCCAATGTTAGACTAGACTGGGAAAGGGTAATATGGAAATTTGTATATTTCCTTCTATTAAGGTTGACATTCCATTCTTAATCGATGGAGGCTGGAGGTTCTATTAAAATTCAGATGAAAACTACACCCCTGGGTGTAAAAACACACTACAACCTGGGTATGGACCCTGCTCTCTAACTAGAGGACCCTGAGTCACAATAAAGGGTAAACTGGATTTATTCTCACATTCTCTTCAATTTTTTCATTCTCCATATTTTATTTTATTATTTCCTGGTCTCTGATCATTTCATTTGCTTCTCTTTGCCCAATTCTAATTTTCAAAGAGTCATTTTCTTCATGGATATCCTTTTCTTGTTGTTTTTCTTTTTTATAACTTGTTTTTCTTGAATTGTTTTGCTTCTTTCTTTCCTTTCTTCCTTTTTTTCTTTTTCTTTCCTTTTTTTACCTTTTCCTCAATCTTTCTTATTTTATTTTTAAAGTCTTTTTTGAGTTCTATCAATTCTTTTTGGGCAGGTAATCATCTAACACTACTCTTTGGGGTAGGAGAGGCTTTTTTTTTACTTCAACATCCTCCTCTGAAGATGAACTCTGGTCTTCCCTATTCCTATAGTAACTTTTTATAGTTGAGTTCTTTCTCCTTTTCCTGAAAATAGAGTTATTCTGAACCAGAAATGTCTTAATCTTTTTTTTTTGGCTTTTTTGGGTGATGGAGGTTCTTTGCTGACTGTGTATAGGAAGGGTGGGGGGTAGAATGAAGAGAGCTGTGAGGGAATAGAATAGATGGGGAAAAGGAACACGGATTAATGTAAGAACCCCAGTCTCCTTACCTGGAGCACATGTTCACTGCCTCCTGATTGGGAGATTTTGTACTTATTAGGATCACTGAGATCACCCTTGCTACGATACCATTGCACCTCAGGTCTGGGCTCCCCAGAGACCATAGCCCGGAAGATGGCATTTTTTCCTAGGAAGAGGGAAATGCAAAGTGAGTCTTAGAAGAAAACAGGGCAGATAGATTGATGAATGAGAATGGGGTAGGAGGAAGCAAAATGATCACCAAGAAAAAAGAGAAGATAAGAAAAAAAGAGGAGGAAAGAGGGAGAAGGAATTTGAATAAAAGGGAGGATAAAAGAGGGAAAGTAGGAGTTGAAAAGAGGAAAAGAAGAAAGATAATGGAAAGAGAAAAGAAAGAAAAGGGGAAAGGGAGGAAGGAAAAATGAGAGAAAGGGAAGAAAGAAAGAGAGGAGAGAGAGAGAGAGGAATGGGACTGAACAGGGAGAGAAAAGGGGGAGAGAGAAGACAGAGAGAAAAGAAAAAGAAAGGAGGAAAATAAGGAGAATGGTAAGAGGTAGAAAGGGAAGGATGAAAAGGAGAAAGGGAAGAGAGAAAAAAAGGAGAAAAAGAAAAAGAAGAGGTAGAGGGGAGAAAGAGTAAAGAAAAGGAGGAAGAAGGAGCATGTCAATATACTATTAGAGGTCACACTGGGTTTCAGAGCTAAGGCCCACTAAACAAGCTGTGCCCCAAACTTAGAATAACAAGAATCCTTTGCACTCACCCTCTGCATGATCTCATTCACAGCAAAATCCTAGAATTGTTTTGCATAATTATTGTATTGCTTTGACCGTCACCAGGTATTCTCTAAGGTGCAGTCCAGTCAGGAAGCCCTGCCATGGATCAACCTTGTCTCACTGTTGCTGCTACCTTTCCTTGTCAGAGCTACAGCTCACTGCATAGCCACTGGTATAAGTGTTGAGATTTGTAAACTAAAACCGGTTCTCCCACTGGGGTCTGGAGGGGGTAAGGTTGCACACATGTCTTGCTCCCCTCCTTGCTTACAAGCCATTTCCCTCATAGAAAATTTCTTCTGTCAGTATCCACGTAATTTTCTCACCTGCTCTATCTGTTTGACTGAAGCCTTCGCAGGCCAAGAGCTTTAATCCAGTTGACAAGTAATACTCCTGTCTTTTTTAAACAGAGAAGGAAATTGTCCTGTTTTTTTTTTTTTTTAAAGATATCCCATAATTAAGCACTATATCTGTGTTTCTCTTGCAGAGATAATACTTT